>NC_134569.1:253312441-253952191 GCF_050947875.1 Dermacentor variabilis
GATTGTTAGCGGCCATTGCTCTTTGAGTTCGTTCACTCTGGCTATCCCTTCACTATTCTTTTTATCTTTTATTTTTTTATTATCTTTCCGCCGTTTTTCCTCCAGTCGCTATCAGTGTGGAAAGTAGGAACTCAAACGAATTGTTTCAAAGTGGACAGACTTTTAAATATACTAAGGATATTTTTGGTTGAATTTCCCTTTTCTGCCGTCCGGTGAAACCTCAATAATAAGCAATAAAATCTTCTTTTCTCTCGAGACAGTCTGCTAATATCCATGTTCCTCTCTGCAACTGTTAGATGAAGAATTAGGTTGTGATTTTTAAAATACTTTATTAGAAGAGTAAACGCTAGCGGAGCAAAGGTCTATGGTCTTTTTACCAGTATTCACTGAATGAAAATGTTGCATGTCTTTAATGTCACGTAGAAGTAATACTGAAGAACAAAGACAGTTTCAATATTGTGAGTCGCGAATCTAACTCCATATTGCGCACATTTGTCCTCAGAAAAAGAAGTAACGTTCAGAGCACAACGACAGCGACGCGTACTGTATCGCTTTAACAACGAAGCTGTATATGGCTAGAATTCCATGCATTTTCGTTCTCTGCGAACAAAAACTATCATCATCAATGGCTCATTCCTCTGCAAGCATTCATGCTGCATTAAGCACGTAAACAATGCAGCGCCTCATGGTCCCGTAAGGCACAGGCTACAAACACTCAGCAAATTGAAGCGAACAATGCTTAAATTCTTCCTAATCACGCATCCAACATACGAAATAGCATGTCGAAAAATATCGTCATCAATGACTCATTCCCCCGTGAGCAGTGGCTCATACCCCCGTAAGCAAGCAAAAAATGCAATGACTCATAGTCCCGTAAGGTTCATGGCTACTCACTTTGTGTGAATTAGCTGCGATGACACCACCTCTGTTGTCGGTGACTTCAATGTGCAGGTGTCGGTACCGAAAAGGGAGTGGTTCACGCGTTCCGTGTGACATATCCCTTGCGCTGCCGCACCAATCGGGCCCAACCGACCACCCAGCGCCGTACGCGCATTGATTTGACATTATCGAATGATGTAATCGCAGCTGCGAGTGAAATAATGACTACCCACCAAGACAATAAACGAGTTCGTACCTTTGTTCAAAATTATGCCTCGCCTCCGTGTCGTGTGCTAAACAGCCTCGCTGGTCAACCAGCTTCAGAGAGTGGAATGGCTCGTTATTTTTTTTTACTTTCTTTCGTTGTTTCTTTGTTTTCTCTCTCTCTCGTTATTTTGTTCCTTCTTTCTTTCCTTCGTTCTTTTTTTTCTTTTATTTCTTCATTCATATTCAGCCATTGCATCTTTGCTGGCTTACGGCGGTATGAGCCATTCCTGATTGTCATTTTTTTTCGGGAATGAGCCACTGCTGCTCGTATTTCTCATACCATTTATCTACTTTTTGTATCACTCTACTACTTTTTATCACTAGACTAGACGCCGCTTTTGCTCGAGAAGAAGACGAAGAAGTGCGGAACGGTAGACCTTGTTCTGTGGTTCTTCAAAGTTGTGCGACTTCTGCAAATCAGAAGCTTCCCCGAAGACGTCGTCCTCCGGAATGGAGGACGGAGCACCTCCGCGCCCTCATGGCAAGGCGAGTCCCGCGGCGGTAACCCTGTCCGTGGGAAACCGCGACATCACCGACTATAGGCTTCCCGATTCATCTGGCAGCTCAACAGCGGCAGAGATGGAATCGGACAGTGATTACACGCTAGTCCAATCGCGCCACTTGAAGCGCAACCTTCGCCGGACGTCAGCAGGCAGTGATTCTACTCATAAAAGTAGATGTGACGAACGGGTCTTCTCCGTGGGCTACACCCCAACTACGGAAGGTACGAATATGAATTCGCTGAACAGACAATCGCTGACCAAATACTTCGATCGGATAGCCTCAGGACATGTGAGAGAGATCCGCATTAATGCTCGGAAGAACATTCTGACGGTGGACGTGAATTCTCAGGCAGTATTGGAGGCCCTGAAAGGCATTCAAGTGGTTGGCAACATCCCAGTTCGCTCATTCCTAGCGTACGGCAAAGATACCTGCACTGGTGTGATATCAGATGTGGACATTGACATAAAGGATCAAGACCTGCGATCTCTTTTATCGTCGACAGTGCGAATCCTCGACATCCACCGATTCGGCCGCTCCCGGTGCATCAAGTTGGTGTTCGAGTCAGACTATTTGCCAGCATAGGTCAAAGTAGGTTATGTGAGGCACTCAGTGCGTCCATATGTACCACGACTGTTACAGTGTCACAAGGGTTTCAAACTGGGCCACGCGAGTGCTGTGTGTAAGAATCCTACGTCGTGCAGAAGATGTGGTGGTGCTCATCAGGTAGACTCCTGTGAGACTGACGCCATGAAATGTGCAAATTGCTCCGGGGCCCATGAAGCGACATCCAAGGACTGCCCCAAAATGGCAGAGGAGAGGCAAATTCTGAGTAAAATGGTGAGAGAGAACTCCACGCACAAGGAGGCTGCCGATTCCGTCCGCAAGAAAAGGCGCCGGTTGCGGCAAAGGCGTCGCCGCTCCCAGAGCAAGCCCCAGGGGAAAGAGGCACTTCCTTTGAGTACTTGGATGCAAAACCTGCCACAGAGAGAGCAAGGCCGGCACACACAAGATGCGCCTCCCCCAGTACCTCCGGGCCCGTCAAGGAATGAGGCGTCATCCAACGTGCGTCCAACCTCTTCGGCTATTGAGTGGCCTTCGCTACCACTAAGGGCTTCCGGAGGAGATACTCCTTCGGCGCTCCCCAAGTGCCGGGAGGGTAATGAAAGGCTTGGAAATGAAAAGGTGATAGACATGCTTAAACAGCTAGTAAACACTATGCGTATATTACTCTCCGGATTGGCAACGCCAACTGCACTATCGGTCTTGAAGGCGTTAGATGCTATGGAGCCGCTATTAGCGGCTCTAAATTAAGGGCGTTAATCATGGCTCTCACGATAAAACACTGGACATTGGAACAGAAGATGCATCATTCTGTTATAATGCAATGGAATGCTCGAGGTCTATGCGGCCGCATGTCTGACTTTAGGCAACGAGTCTTCAAATACCGCTTCCCAGTGATCGTGATATGCGAGCCAAATCTCACGTCGGAATTTCGCCTTTCCGGATACGTTAAGTTCTGGTCACGTGAAGATGGACACAAGAGCAAAGTGTTAATGTGTATACGCATTGACATGACGTTTGTGCAGAACACGATCACTCCACATGACAGCAATGAATATGTGAGTGTGACACTAAAATATAAACTACATGTGTTTTCGATCATCGGCACCTACATACCTCCTAGACAAAGACGAACTCTCTTATCTATCCACTGTGTTACAAAGCTCCACAGGCCCTCATGTTGTTATTGGAGACTTCAATGCTCATCATCCTTACTGCGGAAGTGCCGCAATGAACTGCCGGAGTAGGAACTTGATGGACTTCATTGACACTGAAGGTCTGGCTGTCATCAACGATGGATCTTCAACTTACATCCGCGGCACTACCTACGGAAGTTGCTTAGACCTCACTATTGTATCTCAGAGCCTCCTGCCCTTAGTCAACTGGTGCTTGGACATAGAAACGTATGGGAGCGATCATATACCAACATATGTGCAGATGAAGCGGTTTGTGCAATCAACTGCATCTGCTGTACACTGCACTGATTGGTCCACATTCTCTACATCTGTCGAAGAGTAGTGCGGAGACATCACTTCACCATCTTATATAGAAGACATTATTGTATCATCAGTGCAGAAGACAACTAAGTACATCAGTACACCTACATCCAGAACGGCGATTGATATTGAATGTGAACGGCTCCGAGCGATCCGTCGTAGAGCAGAAAGGAAGGTTAGGCGAACTCAATCGTCATTAGACCTTGTCTTATGTCGACGAGCTCAACGAAAAATACGGCGTCACCTTCAAAAAATGGGAAAACAACGGTGGAGGACCTTCTGTTCGTCTCTGGATCCTCGAAAACCCCTTTCTAGGATCTGGCAGATAGTACGAAGCCTTCGTGCCCCTCCTCAGCAAAAACATCCTTTCCGTGCTCTAGCACTTCACCAATCTCTGACGAACGTGCAGGTTGCCGAAGACTTCTGTAAGAGAGTCACCCGTACAGATGTTTCAGCATATCCAACATTGGATCGACCCGTGCTACCTCCTAAAGATGATCATCTTGACCTTCCTTTCCCGATGCCGGAATTGGAAGCTACACTTGCTGCGTCGAGACGATCTTCTGCCCCTGGACCTGACGGTATTTCATATACTGCTCTGTGCCACTTTGGGATGGAAGGTCGGAAAGTCCTGCTGTCATACTATAACGCCACGTGGTCATCTAGTACAGTCCCGAAGCAGTGGAACACCAGCCGTTTGGTGGCCCTCCTAAAGCCAGGAAGATCGCCCTGCGAAATGTCATTGTCAGGAGTGACAAGCGTAAACGAAGAAAGAGGACGAGGAAGAAGGAGTGGAGCGGGCGCGTGGAGCCGCCATCTTGGGGAAGGGGCGCGCGCAGGGAAGGACGTGGTGGCCAGGGCGCAGCGTTCCAGAAGACGGCCGGAGATCGCCTCTCTGGGTCCTGCCCCAGTTCCTAGGCGACACATCGACGTCCCCCCGAGTACCAGGCTCGGCGAGCAGATGTACGACGTCCCCGGAACTACCGCTGGCCCAGACCTACCTGCCAGGACACGTCAGCGTTTGTGCCGCTGAACGTAGACGCGCGGAGGCTGGCTACAGCCAGTCACCGTCCCGTCCGGAGAACTACGCTGGGACGGCGCGCACCGGGAGCGCCAGCCGGCACGAGCCGCGCTCTGCCGAAGCGCGACAGCCCCGCAGCGACCGTGCCTTCGTCACGTCGGCCGGGGCCTCGGTGACGCCGGACACTAGCAACGACTGACGACGACCAGATCGCATCGACGGACCACAGACCGGGGGACACCGATACCCGCGTCGAACAGAACCGGTACTGTAAGCGCCCCTACTATAGCGTATAGATGATCGCCGCACGGACGTTAGTAAACGCGGGTGTGCGTGCGTGAAGCTTAGCAAGGGAGGACGCATTCTGTGTGCAAGAAGTGTCGAAAGTTACCGTGTGTTCCTGTAGTTAAAAGTCCAAATGAATGAATGTTGTGTGTGCTGCACCTTGTGTTCATGTGTTCCTTCCGCCCGCTCAAGCAAGCGTACCAGGCGTTAACTTATGCGTGACAACATTGGCGAGCCTGCCAGGATCCCTTTAACTTCGTCACGTGCCTCGGGTTGTCTTGAGCAGCGGAATGGACCTTGAACGTTTGATGACGGCTGGGAATGCCGCGGGCATGTCGGCTGAGGCCATAATAGCACTGTATCACGAGGAACATAAGCGATTAAGAGAAGAACGTGCAGAGGCGCGAGCGGCTGCGAAGGAAGAGGAAGAGAGAGCGAAGGCTGCGGACGAGCGGGCATATAGGAACTTGATTTTGGAAAAAGAGCTTACAGAAAAGAAATTGCAGCTGCGCATGAGTAACAGTGGAGGAGAGGCAGGAAATAGCTCAGACGTGCTACCTCAGAGAATAGCGACAGTGTGTCCCCAAAAGCTTATCGCACCTTTTGACGAAAGGCGAGATGACCTAGATGCCTACATGCAGCGTTTCGAGCGAATAGCAACTAGACAAGGCTGGCCGAAGAGTGAATGGGCGACGGGATTGAGTATGTGTCTCGTGGGGGAAGCATTGGCCGTGTACAGCCGGATGTCCGCGACTGACGCACTAGATTACGACAAGGTAAAGAAGGCTCTCCTACAACGCTTCAGACTAACGGCCGAAGGTTTCCGGGATAAATTCCGAAGCTCCAAGCCACACGATAACGAGACAGGCCAGCAATTCGCTGCTCGAATCTCCAACTACTTTGATCGTTGGTTGGAGATGGCTAACATAGAGAAGACATTCGAAGACTTGAGGGACAACATGATTGCAGAACAGTTCCTAGCATCGTGTCATCAGGGCGTGGCAATATTCCTGAAAGAGCACAACTTGAGGACGGTGGCGGAACTATCTGAACACGCCGACCGCTATTTAGAAGCCCAAGGCCAAAAGAATTTGGGAAAGGGGAAGGTAGATAAAAAGACACCAGATGAGAGAGAACACACTCGAAGCACAATCAAATGTTTTATGTGTGACAGGATAGGGCATCGGGCTGTGAATTGCCCCTTGGGTCGTACTCGCAGTTCGACGTTGAAGTGCGAGGGGTGCGGACGGCAGGGACATACAATACGAACCTGCCGAGCTAAGTCAGAAAATAAGACTGCCTGCATTGTTGCGAGCGAAAATCCCATTGCTGTTGACAGTACGCGAATAGAACAGAAGGAGGCCAGCGACAAGGCAAGTGCTGTCACGACGGCTCCGAGGTCAGAAGACCCGGAAACCTCGATGCCAGTAGTAGTGGGAATGCTGCAGGGACGAAAAGTGTCGGTACTAAGAGATACTGGGTCCAACATTGTTCTGGTAAGGCAATCCATGGTGTCGGACAGAGATATCACTGGTACAGAAACACCAGTTCGATTGGCGGATGGTACAGTACGGCGAATGCCTATGGCTCGTGTGTTGCTTTTGACGCCTTATTATTGCGGTTGGATTGAAGCCCGGTGCGTCAAAGAACCGCTTTACGACGTCATTCTTGGGAATGTGCCAGGAGTCAGAAGAGTGGATGATCCAGATCCCCTCTGGAGTTTTCCCAATATCCAGATTACACGTAGGATGGAGCATGAATCCACCGAAGCCGGGGGCAGAGACAACGAAAGAAGTTCGGATCCGTATACCGGAGAAGCTAGCATATTGTCAGTAGAGAAAAGCACAAGGAACCAGGATAGGAAAGATGTCGGTATAAAGAATTCTTCAGGCACCGGCATCGATATTACCGCGAGAGAAATGAAGAAAAGGCAAGAAGCGGACAGTACGGTGCGATATTATTTTGAAATTTTAGGGAAATGGATTCAGAATAAGAAGAGCCGGGTCGTACATAAGTTTGAGAAGGTTGGAGAATTACTGTACCGAATAGCCAGAACCCACGATGGAAGAGAAACACGACAGCTAGTAGTGCCAGCGAGTTTACGAAGAGCAGTCCTCGAGTTAGCGCATGACACTATAATGGCTGGCCATCAAGGAGTAAGAAAGACGACCAGCCGAGTATCAGAAGAATTCTTTTGGTCGTGCATGCAAAGTGACACGAAACGGTTTGTGAGATCTTGCGAGATATGTCAGAGAAACACACCAAAAAGGTTGATATCAAAGGTACCTCTAGGGACTACGCCTATTATTGAGCAACCATTTCAAAAGGACGCCGGAATGGTCATGACAGAGTTGGTTGCTGAAAGCCCCTACCAAGCAGACATCCCAGCAACAGAAATTACGCCTCAGAAGGCGAAGATAACAAGCATGATGTCTAAACCGAGCGTATGTGAGAAAAGACGGACTCAAGAATTGAAGAGAAATGGACGCATCATCGCTGTGTCCGACCACTTTGACAAGCCCAGGGCATGCAGGGCTGGGTCCCGCCCCAACTCCTGGTTTCATCTAAATCATTCTACGCGAGGCAATGTCGCGATGAGGCGCCAGCGTCGAGAGTCAGGACTAGTGCACAGCTTCCTGTCTGGCTGTATCGATGTCAGACAACAACCGGTAGGCAGGAGTACGCGGATTAAGTGAGTGAACGTGCCGCGAAGGACATCACTGACTTTGCAGAATATGTTCGTTTACGTGTTTACTTCGTGAACATGTTCGTATACTGGGGAACAGCTTCCTGCGCATGCATATAGTGTTTAGAGCTTCTGAGGAGTCTTCCTCAAACACTCGCGGAATACAATGCCGTGTGAATGGTGCTGTCGCTGGCATTGACGACTCGGCAGAAACTTACGTACTTACGTGATGTGCGTGTGCGTGAAGTGAAGTGCGGTGGAGTGCAGTGAGGTGTGAAGGAAGAAACGACGAAGAGAAGTTATATGTGATGTAGTGCAGTGAAGTAAAGTGCAGTGACGTGTGAACGAAGAAGTGGCGAAGTGAAGTTATATGTGGTGTGGTGAAGTGGAAGTGCAGTGTCCGTGTAAACCCAAGAGGTGACGAGCAGTGAGTGAAGTTTTCGTGGAGTGAAAACTCGGAAAACAGGGGGTCCATTGTCAGGAGTGACAAGCGTAAACGAAGAAAGAGGACGAGGAAGAAGGAGTGGAGCGGGCGCGTGGAGCCGCCATCTTGGGGAAGGGGCGCGCGCAGGGAAGGATGTGGTGGCCAGGGCGCAGCGTTCCAGGAGAAGACGGCCGGAGATGGCCTCTCTGGGTCCTGCCCCAGTTCCTAGGCGACACATCGACGTCCCGCCCGAGTACCAGGCTCGGCGAGCAGATGTCCGACGTCCCCGGAACTACCGCTGGCCCGGACCTATCTGCCAGGACACGTCAGCGTTTGTGCCGCTGAACGTAGACGCGCGGAGGCTGGCTACAGCCAGTCACCGTCCCGTCCGGAGAACTACGCTGGGCGGGCGCGCACCGGGAGCGCCAGCCGGCATGAGCCGCACTCTGCCGGAACGCGACAGCCCCGCAGCGACCGTGCCTTCGTCACGTCGGCCGGGGCATCGGTGACGCCGGACACTAGCAACGACTGACGACGACCAGATCGCATCGACGGACCACAGACCGGGGGACGCCGATACCCGCGTCGAACAGAACCGGTACTGTAAGCGCCCCTACTATAGCGTATAGATGATCGCCGCACGGACGTTAGTAAACGCGGGTGTGCGTGCGTGAAGCTTAGCAAGGGAGGACGCATTCTGTGTGCAAGAAGTGTCGAAAGTTACCGTGTGTTCCTGTAGTTAAAAGTCCAAATGAATGAATGTTGTGTGTGCTGCACCTTGTGTTCATGTGTTCCTTCCGCCCGCTCAAGCAAGCGTACCAGGCGTTAACTTATGCGTGACAGTCATCTTACCGGCCAGTAGCTTTAGCTAGCTGTGTCGGTAAGGTGATGGAACGGATGGTGCTCACTAGATTAGAATGGTTCATGGAAAAGACTGAGCTTTACCCTGAAATGATGACCGGATTTAGACGTGGCCGGTCTGCAATAGATGGGGCCATTGATCTCGTGTCCACGATCGAACACGAAAAATGCGACACCGACTTGTAGGAGCAGTTTTATTAGACATAAAGGAGCTTATGACAATGTACTGCACGAAGCCATTCTTGATGCCCTCAGTAATTTAGGCATCGGCGGCCGTCTCTACATGTGGATTGAAAATCACCTAGATTGTCGTACAGTCCTCATGTCCACGAATGATGGCGAAACGACAAGACACGCTGTGGTCCGTGGAGTGCCTCAAGGAGGAGTTCTCAGCCCGACTCTTTTCAATGTTGCCCTTATTGTCCTTGCGGAAATAATTCCTGATACAGTACACACCAGTACCTACGCAGACGACATATGCATATGGGCATCCGCAGTCACGCGACCGCAAATTCGTGCCAGGTTGCAGCGAGCTGTTTCTTTAACGTCTCAGTACCTGCAGTGCCGAGGACTGCAATTGGCCCCAGACAAGTTCGCTGCGATAGCGTTCACACGGAAGCTTAGGCATTGGTATCCAATTATGATCAATGGAAATGCCATCCCATATGTCACCCACCACAAATACCTAGGCGCTGTCATTGACCGCGGTGTTTCATAGTCGAAACATGTGGCGATGTTAAAAAAAACATTAACTGGGCTTGCTCAAGTTTTTCGCTTTCTTGCCGGTATGAAGTGGGGTCCATCTGAGCATTCGCTACTCCGGCTGTACCATGCTCTCTACGTTGGATACATTCGGTATAGTCTGCCAGTTCTGTCAAGTATGAGCCCTTCATGTTTGCGTACGCTGGAAAGTGCCCAGGCACAGATGCTGAAAACATGTCTCGGTGTTCTGTGTTGCACCTCAACCCACGGAACAATTGAGGAGCCTCGCGTCACCCCTTTACCTCTCTATCTACGATGCGAACCTCTTCGAGTATTCCTGCGACTGCTTTGCCGTCATGGACGCCATCCCTTATCGACATTACCCGATATACTGCCGGACTCCACTTCTTCAAGAGCCGTTAAATGCCAAGAATCTGCGATACCAGCATACTTTGCCCCGGCTGACCTTCCACATATGCCCCCATGGGCAATGTCCGAAATACCGGTACGTCTATCCATTCCCGGAATTTCTAAAAAATCGCGAGTACCTACCGTCGGCCTCAGACATTTAACACTTGAATATATGTCGAAAGAATATGGCTCCTCGGTGAGCGTGTATACAGACGGATCGGTCTCGTCGTATGCGTCTGGTGCGGCTTTCGTCATGCCTGCGCATCAAGTCATTCGACGGTTTCGTCTGTATAACAAGACGACTACAACATCTACGGAACTAGTGGCAATCAGAGAGGCCATTCAGTATATTTCGCGACAGCCTCCTCAAATATGGACAGTCTTCAGTGACGCAAAATCGGCTCTTCAACTACTTAGAGTGGTGTTGAAAGAAAGCGCTTACAGAATGTTGGCTCTTCAAACTGCCGAGCTCAACACTTTAGCGCAAGAAAACGGCCACCACATCACATTTCAGTGGATTCCCAGTCACTGTGGTATACAGGGCAACGAACTGGCCGACGCCGAAGCGAAGAAAGCACTCGAAGAACGAGAGTCACTGCTTTCAATTCCTTTTTCAAGAGCGGACGCCAACTGTCTCCTCTCCAGTGTCATCCGAAAATTGACAGCAAAGCACTGGGACAATCCGGATAATCGCCACAGACGACTCCAGAGATTGGACCCTACCATGAATTTTAGGCTACCACCGAAAATTCAACGAAGGTGTGTCAGTCTTCTGCACAGACTAAGGCTGGGGGTGGCGTTTACGCGCGGATACGTGCACCTCATGCGACGCACAGAGTCTCCACACTGTGACGTGTGCAGTGTGACTGAGACTATAGGTCATGTGCTTTGTGAGTGCCCTAAGTACGCGGAAGAGCGTGAAAGATTGGACAACAACCTTAAGCGTCTCGACAGCGCACCATCGTCGGAGGATGTTATTTTAGGCCCTTGGCCAGATGCTCAATCGAGTTTGAAGGCCAGCCAGGCATTACTGAACTTTTTAAAAATTACTGGCCTGGATTTCAGACTTTGAGCATGCCAAATTGCTTGCCATATCTTCTACATCTTCCTTCTATCGTCATCGTCACCCATCATGCACCTCTTCCTTCCCTCTTTCTTTCCCTCTTCCCCTTCCCCCAATGCCGAGTAGCTGGCTAGAGGAATATACCTCAAGCCGACCTTTCAGCATTTCGCATCATTAAACTTCTCTCTCTCTCTAGACGCCGCTTATTTTCGGGTATGAGCCATTGGTACGGGCCAATTCAGGCCTTCGCCTTAAGAAACCAATATCTCATGTGCCAATGTAGTCGTGCGGTGTGGGGCTGTTTCCAACACGGGCACTAGGTCGGAACTCATGTTTCCATTCACTGTATACGTATATCACCATTAATTCTAAAAAAACACGGGATATTTTTCGTTGTTTCAGCAATAGACAATTCAAATATATTCCGCAAAGGAATCATCCCAATACTTCAGTACTTTTTGTTCTAACGCTACTACATTTGATAAAATGTACTAAAAGTTATCCATTGCTTTCTGCCAGGCAGCTGTTTTTATTCTTACTGACGCCACGAAACCGTGTCCAATGCGACCAACGCTCATATATGTGATCGCGAGCGCGCACAATGTTCTAACACACCTTGTGTGGCATACCGTAGCGCTGAAGTGCTTCTTGTATAACATAGGAGAGTCCGTCGTAAAGGCAGAAGTGTACGTTGGGCACATGCGTTTAAGTTTATGAACTTGAATTGCACAAAGAAAACCCGTCCAAGTATTCGCACCTGCTTTATGGGAAGCGTACAGCAACATGGATATCCAGGCAGTTATTTTTTTAACGGCGCCGAACTTTAGTGGAGCAATGTAAATGTTGCTGACATTATTGTTATCATTCGAGTGTTCGAATTAGTAACCTCTAGATAGCGAGTAAGTTGAGAAGTTGTTCGCTTATTGAACGAAGCTGCGATAATTAAATGTTGAATAATTGATCTTAGAAATGAGTAGTTTGAAGTCAGTCCTCGAGATTATCTGGCTGAGTGAATAAATATTAAACATGCTTCTGTTTTGCACAAGTGTTTTGCAGGTAAGCTCTTGGAAAGCATAACTGATGCTGAAACAGAACGTCTTTAAGGGCGACCAGACCGAGCCCAGTCTTTTGTGATATAGCCATCAATGAAATCAATGCGTGACCATGTTCCTTGGGGCTAGTCCGCTTTCGATACGTATTTACGTTGTTTTTTCGAAGGTAAGCAGTTTAAAGTTTTAATGTCAATACAGCAGCGAACGTGTGCTGCCGAAAGCTTGCTTCGTCGCATAAGGGATGCACGACGCAATGATGGGGCAGATTTAAAGCGTCATCGCCATCAAGAGAATGGGCTGCCGCCGATGCAAGGAAGATAACGAACGCGAACCGCTAGCAGCTAGCTCCTCGCGGGACCATGCCAATGATGATGGTGCCGTCGAAACAAAATACTGGGCGGCAATACTGACGGCACACGCGTTTCCACAGCGAAGCTGTGTACCTCTGCTCCGAAATGCATTTGTCGTGTCAGTGAGCAAAAATTTGGACCAATCCCGGAGGTTGTGCAGTATCGGGCCGTCATGCGACGGAGGTGAAGCAGGCTTCAAGTGCTGCGCCCCTAATAATGATAAGAATTTGGCAGCAGCGGCAACGGTACACCGACGACGTACTCACAATCGTGTGCTTCTTCCACGCAGGCCTGTTCCACATCAAGTTCTTCGGTTTAACATGACGAATAACCTTGCTGTGCGCTCGTCATATCAGCAAAGCTTCGTCACTTGGCCGTATGACACGTGCTGCTGGAGGCCTGTGACGTGAACTAGACTATCATTTCCATTGGCTCTTCGAAGAGAAGACCACTACAAAAGTGGCGCCCGCTCCCGCTCAAGGTTTCATTTTGGCAGCAGCGGCAACGTACACCGACGACGTACTCACAATCGTGTGCATCTTCCACGCAGGCCTGTTCCGCATCAAGTTCCTCGGTTTAACATAGCGAATCAACTTGCTGTGCGCTCGTCATATCAGCAAAGCTTCGTCACTTGGCCGTATGACACGCGCTGCTGGAGGCCTGTGACGTCAACTAGACTATCATTTCCATTAGCTCTTCGAAGAGAAGACCACTACAAAAGCGGTTCCCGCTCCCGCTCAAGGTTTCATTTTGGCAGCAGCGGCAACGGTACATCGACGACGTACTCACAGTCGTGTGCTTCTTCCACGTAGGTCTGCGCTGCTCTATTTTACTGAAATTATTTTTTCGTTTGGTTTCCTGCTGTTGCTGCTGCTGCCACGGCGTATTTGCATTGCAATGTCAATAGAAACCAGGGCTCTTTTGGAGGAACTGAAAGGTGAACTTCATGCAGAGTTTAAAGATTTTAGAGACACATTTGACATAGATTTTCGGAAAAAAATGGGGGAGGTGAAGACCAACCTTACGTTCGTTAGTAAAGAGCATGATAAAATGAAAGTGGAGAACAACAAACTTGAAAGTCGTTGCAGTGACCTTGCACAGCAGTTGAAGTCTCATGAAATTCGTATCGTTCATGCCGAACAATATTTTCGAAACACAAATGTTAAAATTAAAAGTGTTCCTTGCAATACGCCAGAGCACCTGACCGAGATAATGGGTAGAATTGGAGCAAAAATGAATGCCTCTATTTCGCTAACTGACATTGATGTAATACCCCGCGTGCCGACAGCAAAGTCGGCAGTCAAAAATATGCTGGTGCCGTTCAATCAGACGCAGGTGCGGGACGCTTTTGTTCAGAAAGCGCGCACTGCAAAATTGCTATGCCCTGACATTGGTTCTGATTTTGACATGCGAATTTTTGTTAATGAGCACCGCAGCCCTGAACTCAAGCGCCACGCATTTCGATGGGGGCGAAATGCGAAAACACCCGTGTGCTTAGATTTAGGTGCACGTTAAAGAACCCCAGGTGGTCAAAATTTCCAGAGTCCTCCACTACGGCGTGCCTCATAATCAGAAAGTGGTTTTGGCACGTAAAACCCCAAATATTATTATTATTATTATCAAGCGCCTTCCGGGCGAGGCAACTGCGCGGAAGCGCCAAGCCAAATGGAAGCATGTTTGGGTGCGCCATGGTAAAATCTTTGCTCGTCGAACCGATGATACGCCCACAATCAGAATTGCATGCAGAGAGGAGATTGCGAGGCTCACTACTTTATCAGCTAGTGTCTAAAGCAAAAGGTGTCACTTGCGCAGAGATGGTAAGATTTGAACACATGTCACATGTCTATGCTTCTGAAGCCAAGCACTCTTGCAGTGCGATATGTTTATTCTGTAGAAGTTTTGTCGTGCACTTGTACATTACTAATAAGGATATTATATCCAAAACAAATTGCGTCATATTACGTTGCTGTGTCCCTGTGTTTAAAGTTGTGGCAGTAAACAGCTTCAGTTGTGATGAAGCATCCAGTTTGATTGTCCAATATTATATCGTACAATTTGACAGCCCCATGTGGTTATTGTTACTGTACCAGAGTTATCTGCATATGCCAGCAAGAACTCGGCTTTGCAGTAGCGTATGTTGCGCTTGCCAACAACTTTCCGTACGGTCACGCACTTTATTCTTATCATTTCTTGATGACAGTCAATCGGTATTTGAATGTGTTTTCCCCACCCATTCGAGGTTTTCGCTGCGCTAATGGAATTGAAGAATAGCTCCTGCCTTGACACAGAGGGTCTGTCAGTAAAACCAATTTAATTTGTAGCTCACCTTCTTGCACCTCACTTATCGTATATATTTAACCTATCAATATCCTCCTCTGCCTTCCCAGACAGTCTAAAAGTAGCCAAAGTGATTGTTATCCATAAATCTGGGACGACACAAGACATGGGCAGCTATCGACCAATATCGATTCTGCCAATTTTCTCGAAACCACTAGAAAAAATGCAGCTTAAGCCTTTTGAAACTTACTTTAATGATAATCGCCTGTTCACAGATTCCCCATTTGGTTTTCGACAAGGTTTATCTACGGAATCTGCGCTGCTTAAACAAAAAGGACTAATTTTGCAAAATATTGAAAATAAACTTCTAACGCTGGGCATTTTTAATAATTTCAGCAAAGCATTTGACTGTACTAATCATAACATTATTTTAGGTAAAATTTATGCACACGGTATAAGAGGCAATCCACTTGAGCTGATTAGGCCATAACTTGAGAAACGGCAGCTATCTGTATGTGCCGATGGTTGTAGTTCCAGCTGTGAATATATAAGATGCGGAGTACCGCAGGGCAGCATCTTAGGACCATTCCTTTTTAACGTGTATATGAACGATCTCGTCCATATCTTCAAGAAAGCTAAATTTATAATATATGCCGACGGCACTAGTTTATTATTATCTGGAAACTCATCGAATGAACTCCTGCTTGAAGCGAAGGTCATATTAGAAAGCCTCCATAATTGGGCATATGTAAACAGCTTAAAGATTAATTATAATAAAACAAAGGCGGTTATTTTTCGTTCGATAAATCATAAAGTTACGATATCAATCCCACTGCTTATTGGAGACTACGTTATCGAAATCGTAAGTAAATATGAATCTCCTGGCGTAATATCTGACGAACATCTTAATTGACCTGATCACTTCCATTATCTTTCTTTAAACTTGTCAAAATCTGTAAGAGGTCTTTCACGAGTTCGCGAGTTCTTTCCCGTGAAAGTTAAAAAAATAATATATCATTCATTATTTCATTCTCAAACAAGCTACTGTCATCTTGTGTGGGGAAGTGCGGCTCGCGTGCATCTAAACCAACTACTACTTCTCCAAGAAAAAGCAATTGGCATAGTTTCTGGCTCAGATTACCTAGCTCATAGCTGACCACTATTTATTAAACATAGAATATCCTCCATCCATCATGTAGGAGTCATTTACCATACTTCGCGCCTTGAATAACTTGAGCTTAACTTGGGCTCAGTTCATAATCGAACTTTCATCGGTGACACAAACGCGCACGCTTACAAGCACAAGACGCAAAGAGAAATGGCATCTACTCCGACTTCGCACAAGGTATGGCTCCCAAATGTTGAATTTCCTGGTTCCGAACACCCTTAACGCAAACAAATGCTACACAGTAAATATGAACCTAAACAAAATACAATTGTCCAGTAGTTTTTTTACCCTGTAGTGGGCTGCAACCCAAATTAGGGTATTCTTGTTATATTTTTTGCCATGATATAAAATGAAAGAATACTGCTATGTATTGTGTTGGAATTTCATTTACTGTATCGTAGTGTTGAATTACAATTATGTTTTAATCCTTCTGCTCCTGCTATACCGTTCATATATGCTTCTTTTCGCTTCTCGATGCATTTTGTATTTGAATTTTACTTTTTTCTTGGATTAAGTTTATTTGTAATTCTGCATTGTGTATGGCTCCATGATTGATCATGTATGTGAAATTGTACTTCTTTCCCTCCTCTGCTGCCATATAGGCGCCGTGCACGCCGACGGACGCGCCACTGGTGGCGGCCTTGCGCAGAACACGCGGGAGAGGAGCCTGGCGCGCGCCGTAGTTTGTTGTGTCGTTGATCGTGCTTCTCTGTCTTATTCACGTTTTCAGAGCAAGATAGGCAACACCATTCGCACGTTTGGGGTGGCCAAAGCTTGAGGGAATGTCGAAGAAGAACTGTTGCAGGGTGGGGGGCTAAAATACCGGTGAAAACGGGCCGGGGATACGGTTCTAATCATTCCCGGCAAAGCCTCATCAGCGGTAGCAACGGTTGCAAAAATGGATCGTCGCTTCGAAGGGAAATTTCTTGTTATCATCCTTTCCTTTGTCTCGTCGGTGTTTCTTTCCCCTCGATCATAGTTAGACGCGTGAGCAACGAAGTTCGTCTGCAGTGCAGCATGAGGTTTAAAGGCATTTCGCTAAAGTTCGGAATGCTGTTTGCCGCTTATATTGTTTTCCGCTTCTTTACCGCGTTGCGCTAGGTAGGCAGCACGACTGCACGAGCGCATTGCGTTGTATGTCTAAGCTACTGAAGTTTGCAAGAACTGAAATGGTTGGTTTCATGTGGCGCAGTAAATCCTCGCACCAGCTGTCGCGCACTTCATGTTTTTACATCTATTTTATGCGTGCCTTTGCACATGTTTAACTGTTGCTAGTTGCTCCATGCATAACTCTTGTCGATTCTTTTGAGCTGCGTAGTTTTCACGCTGCCTTGTTTGTAAAGGGTATAAATCACGCTGTGTCTTATCGGAATGATACCAAGGAAGTGCTTCTTTAAGAGCTTTATTCTTTTCGCCCGAGGGCATCTTAGATATTGTTTGCGTTTTTGGAAATGTGTTTAGAAAATAGGTAGTTCAGGGCGAGAATGGCTAATAGCTGCTGCATATGGTATTTCTGTTCCATTTCTCGCTGGAAAGTTCGCGTCCCGTTTGGGAAGTCATCACACCTCGATGCTGCCTGAGCAAACTTAACACGCCGAGTGATTTGTTTGTTTCACAACGTAGTCCCTTCTTGCATGTGAGTTTTGAACTCAACTGAATTCTTTCTTATACTTACGCTGCAGACGACTATCAATCAATATCAATGAGAGGGCTTGCCGCCAGCGCTCATCTACTTTGACTGGCGCTGCTCTGCCTTTAAGTATATCATGTGGCACCTATCTCTAGTAATATAAAAAAAAGTAATGAAAAGTTTGTCAGTCTTTAGCTTTGTACGTTTCCAAGCAGCTCTCTTGGGGAATTTAAAATTGCACAAACTGCAGCGGTAACGGTAGTTCATCGGCGTATGCAGCAGAATTGCATCGGCGGAACAGCACTAACAAGCGCTTTTATTAACCCGTGTGTTTGGTGACTTCGTTGGCTAGTGTACGCGTTTCCATCAATAAATTGGCAATTACTCTTCTTAAGGCGACTTCGACTGCACTTATTCGGCGATGTCACATGTATTTATCGGCAGAAAAATCACAACGGCATATGCAGAGATTGCACCGTGCGGATTTGTTTGATATAAGTCTGCACTAACAACGGGTGCTTATTATTCAGGTACAGAGGCAGCATTGCGGCAAGGGTAGAATAAAAAAAAACCGTCGAGAGATCGCATCACTCAACAAAATTTATCGGCTAGTGAACATGAGCTCCACGTCATGTAAATGGGGTTCATGGCATTTGTCTGCGGGACACACCTCGCACGTATGTGGGCCATGTTGTCTCAAACACCGGTAACATCGTGTTCATACCCGCTCGCACAGAGGTCAGCATCTTCCCTACAGCTGTCACAGCAGAAGCAGCAACCTGGCACCTGAACAAAGGAGAAATCGCAGCCGCGAACTTCAGCCATCCTTGCTGCAAAGGGTTGTCGTCTGCTACTGCTCCCGCGTGTACTGTTGGAAGCGTCCGCTAGGTGGCTTTCAGTGGCGCCTCTATAGGCGGTGCACGAGGCGTATTGCAAATGGGCCCCGGACCCCATGAAGCTGCTCCAAGGCAGATTTTTGGCCCGGGCCCTTTTCTCTTGGAGAAATAAATGAATCTTGAATCCTGATGATGATAATAACGATAATAAGAAGGAGGAGAAGAAGAAGAAGAAATAAAATAAGTAAAGATGCATTGTTTCAAGTCGATCCGTATGCTGGAATAGCTTGTGAACAGCACACCAGCAGAAGGCATTGCCATATATGAAGAAAAGGAAATGTATGTACAACCCTACAACCTTGACTCGTCAGGGGCACCGACTGAGGCACCAACTGTGTGTTTGTCTGTGCCGTACAAACGAAAGACGGAATTATGATATCCACTGTACATATATATGTTCAGGCACACCCAAGTGTGATATCGAGAAGTGCATAACCACGCACTTTGCATTAGTTAGCCGCGATGACACTATCATTGGGATCCGCATTCGAGAGTTCAATGTTGAGATTTCAAAACCAGAAAAGAAATGGTTCACCGAGTTTCTGCAAGAAGAATCTGGTTAGTAGTGCTATACCAATCCAAGTGATTTAGTTAAGTAACAACGATCATGCATAGATTCCACTTTGGCCAAGATTCTTTGTAAGGTTGTAACTGGACCAACCCGTGTATATCACAGTAATCTATCACAAGGCTATCGTCGCTACCACTGCCAAATGATGAAAATAAATACATGTCCGCTTGTCTAATCTAGTGTGATGTGCTACAGCTTAGCTGGTCATCCATCTTCACAGAGTGGAATGGCTCCTAATATATATATATATATATATATATATATATATATATATATATATATATATATATATATATATATATATCATCATCATCAGCCTAGTTACGCCCACTGCAGGGCAAAGGCCTCTCCCATACTTCTCCAACTACCCCGGTCATGTACTAATTGTGGCCATGTTGTCCCTGCAGACGTCTTAATGTCATCCGCCCACCTAACTTTCTGCCGCCCCCCGCTACGCATCCCTTCCCTTGGAATCCAGTCCGTAACCCTTAGTGACCATCGGTTATCTTCCCTCCTCATTACATGTCCGGCCCATGCCCATTTCTTTTTCTTGATTTCAACTAAGATGTCGTTTACCCGCGTTTGTTGCCTCACCCAATCTGCTCTTTTCTTATCCCTTAACGTCACACCCATCATTCTTCTTTCCATAGCTCGTTGCGTCGTCCTCAATTTCAGCAGAACCCTTTTCGTAAGCCTCCAGGTTTCTGCCCCATATGTGAGTACTGGTAACACACAGCTGTTATACACTTTCCTTTTGAGGGATAGTGGCAACCTGCTCTTCATGATTTGAGAATGCCTGCCAAACGCACCCCAGCCCATTCTTATTCTTCTGGTTATTTCAGTCCCATGATCCGGATCCGTGGTCGCTACCTGCCCTAAGTAGATGTATTCCCTTACCACTTCCAGTGCTTCGCTACCTATCGTAAACTGCTGTTCTCTTCCGAGACTGTTAAACAATACTTTAGTTTTCTGCAGATTAATTTTCAGACCCACCCTTCTGCTTTGCCTCTCCAGGTCAGTGAGCATGCATTGCAATTGGTCTCCTGAGTTACTAAGCAAGCCAATGTCACCAGCGAATCGCGAGTTGCTAAGGTATTCTCCATCAACTTTTATCCCCAATTCTTCCCACTCCAGGCCTCTGAATACCTCCTGTAAACATGTTGTGAATAGCATTGGAGATATCGTATCTCCCTGTCTGACGCCTTTCTTTATAGGGATTTTGTTGCTTTCTTTGTGGAGGACTACGGTGGCTGTGGAGCCGCTATAGATATCTTCCAGTATCTTTACATATGGCTCATCTACACCCTGATTCCGTAATGCCTCCATGACTGCTGAGGTTTCGACTGAATCAAACGCTTTCTCGTAATCAATGAAAGCTATATATAAGGGTTGGTTATATTCGGCACATTTCTCTATCACTTGATTGATAGTGTGAATATGGTCTGTTGTTGAGTAGCCTTTACGGAATCCTGCCTGGTCCTTTGGTTGACAGAAGTCTAAGGTGTTCCTGATTCTATTTGCGATTACCTTAGTAAATACTTTGTAGGCAACGGACAGTAAGCTGATCGGTCTATAATTTTTCAAGTCTTTGGCGTCCCCTTTCTTATGGATTAGGATTATGTTAGCGTTCTTCCAAGATTCCGGTACGCTCGAGGTTATGAGGCATTGCGTATACAGGGTGGCCAGTTTCTCTAGAACAATCTGACCACCATCCTTCAACAAATCTGCTGTTACCTGATCCTCCCCAGCTGCCTTCCCCCTTTGCATAGCTCCTAAGGCTTTCTTGACTTCTTCTGGCGTTACCTGTGGGATTTCGAATTCCTCTAGGCTATACTCTCTTCCTCTATCGTCGTGGGTGCCACTGGTACTGTATAAATTTCTATAGAACTCCTCAGCCACTTGAACTATCTCATCCATATTAGTAACGATATTGCCGGCTTTGTCTCTTAACGCACACATCTGATTCTTGCCTATTCCTAGTTTCTTCTTCACTGTTTTTAGGCTTCCTCCGTTCCTGAGAGCCTGTTCAATTCTATCCATATTATAGTTCCTGATGTCCGCTGTCTTACGCTTGTTGATTAACTTAGAAAGTTCTGCCAGTTCTATTCTAGCTGTAGGGTTAGAGGCTTTCATACATTGGCGTTTCTTGATCAGATCTTTCGTCTCCCGCGATAGCTTACTGGTTTCCTGTCTAACGGCGTTACCACCGACTTCTATTGCGCACTCCTTAATGATGCCCACGAGATTGTCGTTCATTGCTTCAACACTAAGGTCCTCTTCCTGAGTTAAAGCCGAATACCTGTTCTGTAGCTTGATCCGGAATTCCTCTAGTTTCCCTCTTACCGCTAACTCATTGATTGGCTTCTTGTGTACCAGTTTCTTCCGTTCCCTCCTCAAGTCTAGGCTAATTCGAGTTCTTACCATCCTATGGTCACTGCAGCGTACCTTGCCGAGCACGTCTACATCTTGTATGATGCCAGGGTTCGCGCAGAGTATGAAGTCGATTTCATTTCTAGTCTCACCATTCGGGCTCCTCCACGTCCACTTTCGACTAACCCGCTTGCGGAAAAAGGTGTTCATTATCCACATATTATTCTGTCCTGCAAACTCTACTAATAATTCTCCTCTGCTATTCCTAGAGCTTATGCCATATTCCCCCACTGACTTGTCTCCAGCCTGCTTCTTGCCTACCCTGGCATTGAAGTCGCCCATCAGTATAGTGTATTTTGTTTTGACTTTACCCATCGCCGATTCCACGTCTTCATAAAAGCTTTCGACTTCCTGGTCAACATGACTGCATGTAGGGGCATAGACTTGTACCACCTTCAATTTGTACCGCTTATTAAGTTTCACAACAAGACCTGCCACCCTCTCGTTAATGCTATAGAATTCCTGTATGTTACCAGCTATTTCCTTATTAATCAGGAATCCGACTCCTAGTTCTCGTCTCTCCGCTAAGCCCCGGTAACACAGTACATGCCCGCTTTTTAGCACTGTATATGCTTCTTTTGTCCTCCTAACCTCACTGAGCCCTATTATATCCCATTTAGTACCCTCTAATTCCTCCAATAACACTGCTAGACTCGCCTCACTAGATAGCGTTCTAACGTTAAACGTTGCCAGGTTCAGATTCCAATGGCGGCCTGTCCGGAGCCAGGTATTCTTAGCACCCTCTGCAGCGTCACAGATCTGACCGCCGCCGTGGTCAGTTGCTTCGCGGCTGCTGGGGACTGAGGGCCGGGGTTTGATTGTTGTATTCATATAGGAGGTTGTGGCCAAGTACTGCACCAGGGTGGCCAATCCTGCTCTGGTGAGAGAGTGCGTTACCGGTTCTGGTCACCGGGATCAGGCCGCACTCCAGGCCTGTTTGTGCAATTTTCTCAACACACGGTTTTTTTTGTATTTTCCGGTGGAGAATTGCGCGGCACCGGGATTTGAATCACGGTCCTCTAGCACTGGAGACGGATACTCTACCGTCCCCGCAGGAGTTAAATTAAAAAATGAACTATGGGGTTTTGCGTGACAAAACCACTTTCTGATTATGCACGCCGTAGTGGAGGACTCCGAAAATTTCGACCACCTGGGGTTCTTTAACGTGCACCTAATTCTAAGTACACGGGTGTTTTCGCATTTCGCCCCCATCGAAATGCGGCCGCCGTGGCCGGGGTCCGATCCCGCGACCTCGTGCTCAGCAGTCTAACACCATAATCACTGAGCAACCACGGCGGGTTTCGCAGGAGTTGTACGCCTCATTTAACCTACAGTGGTGCCCTATTTGATCAGTCAAGCTGGACCAATCTGAGCTCGGTTATATCGCATGGATGGCGTTCGGCTAGAGAACCTGGTATTTATGACCTGCCCATGTGTGGCCACACATAATTGAGGATATATATATATTTTTTTAGGAGGGTTTCCGTACAGTGATAAAATGAAAGAAATTACATTAAAAAGAAAGAAAAAAAGGGGGGGGGGGGAAAGGAACATAACATGTGATTTGAACTCGTGATCCTTCAATGTTGCCCGGAAAGGTAGCTCAGTCGGTTGGTTCGTCAAGCCAACGGTTACTTTCAAGCGCCATAGCTCCTGCTCCGAGCCTCATACTTATGTGGAAAGTTACTGATGTTGTCCGCGACAGTCGATTTTGTGGTTGGAAGGCATAATTTCTTGGAAAAATGGCCGCCAAAGGAGCAGCGTGAACTCGAGCGGCTTTAGAGACTAGGAAAACTGTCTTACAATATTTAGACTTGAGGGGAAGCTTCGTTAACAAACTATAGCACGGCAATCAGCACTCGAATACGACGAGAGAAATTATTGAGAGGTGGAAAATTCCCTTGAAATAAATCCGGTTTGCGAGACAAATGCTTGTATGTATTGAATCTCTTAGAAGATGAGGGGGGAAATATGCGCTCACCGAGAGGGCATCGTCAGCACGAGACCACCACCAGGCACCTTACGGAGATGTGGAGAGCTTCGCGGCCGGAACGAAGTCTCCCCTCTCCGCCGGCCAAGAATGGAAAACGCGCTTTCCGATCGCTCAAGGTTGCGCGGACATTGTATAGCTCTAGCGTCTAGGAAAAAGCTTAAACAGGTGCGAGGGCGGCACGCATAGCGTGGGAAGCTAGCCGCCGGAATAGCTATCTCAAGTACTGCTGCTGGCAAATGCGAAATACCTTCGTGTAATTATAATAACCCTAATAGGACTTCTTTCAAAGAAAAAAAAAGAAAAGAAAAGGAAACGGCTCAGAAGGCTATACTACGAGAGCTATGACTGATACTTTTCTATATATATGTATTCATCTCATCTATGGGATCGCATGCGCGCGCTGTTGCTTTATCTGTGCGTGTAGTAGTTAAGAGAGCCAGTTTAAGGACGGAGAAGAGGGAAGGAAAGGAAAGGCTCTGAAGCAGACTTGCAGCGCCGTAGTTTTAAAGCGCAACCGTGGTAGAGAAACGGAAAGCGATATAAGCATGCGTGTCCATGATACGCACACGACAAACTGCCTTACAATATTTAGACTTGAGGGGAAGCTTCGTTAACAAACTATAACACGGCAATCAGCACTCGAATATAATTATAACCCTAGTAATAATTGTAAATATTCATCTCATCTATTAGGATCTAAAGCGCGCGCTGTTGCTTTGCCTGTGCGTGTAGTAGTTAAGAGAGCCAGTTTAAGGGCGGAGAAGAGGGAAGGAAAGGAAAGTCTCTGAAGCAAACTTGCAGCGCCGTGGTTTTAAAGCGCAACTGTGGTAGAGAAACGGAAAGGCGATATAAGCATGCGTGGCCACGATACGCACACGACAAACTGCCTTACAATATTTAGACTTGAGGGGAAGCTTCGTTAACAAACTATAACACGGCAATCAGCACTCGAATACGACGAGAGAAATTATTGAGAGGTGGAAAATTCCCTTGAAATAAATCCGGTTTGCGAGACAAATGCTTGTATGTATTGAATCTCTTGCAAGATGAGGGTGGAAATATGCGCTCACCGAGAGGGCATCGTCAGCACGAGACCACCACCAGGCACCTTACGGAGATGTGGAGAGCTTCGCGGCCGGAACGAATATATATATATATATATATATATATATATATATATATATATATATATATATATATATATATATATATATATATATATATATATTAAAATACCACGGTCGAGACGACGCTTTATTCCAAAAAGGAAAAATGGCGCCGATGCAAAAACGAAAAACGAACACGAGCCGATGATTGATGATGACTTTGTACAGATGAAGATGAAGTCCGCATAAATGCTTACACTAATTTCCCCCGTGGACGGAAACGGCCAGCCTGGCCGCACATTAGACAGTGGAACGGAGATGAAAGGGCTTCAGGCGAGAAACGTGCACGATCTCCGTTCCGCGGCAGCGTCGGTCGGTTGGGGCCTCAACAGGTGTAACGCGATAGTTCACCGGCGAGGTCTGCTCTACGACTTTGTAGGGGCCCATATATCGAGACTCAAGCTTCTCACATAAACCGGGTGTTCGTGCAGGTGTCCATAGGAGCACATCTTCACCAGGGCGGTAGGCAACGACGCGATGAGAGGCATCGTACCGATGTTTGCGATCGTCTTGGCTGGCTACAGTGTTCATACGGACGCGACGACGACATTGGGCAAGGCGAGACACAAACTGGTCGCAAATGAATGGTGAAGCGTTGACGGGGCCAGAGAAGAAAGAAACGTCGAGTGATGAGGTTGGGTGGCGGCCGTATAATAAGAAAAACGGAGAGTATCCGGTGGTCCGTTGAACAGAGGTGTTGTACGCAAATGTTACAAATGGGAGAATCGCATCCCAGTTACGATGATCAGGTTGAATATACATGGATAGCATGTCACACAGCGTGCGATGAAATCGCTCTGTTAGACCGTTGGTTTGAGGATGGTAGCTAGACGTTGTCTTGTGCACGGTGTTGGACGCTTGCAGAACTTGATTAAGAGTGCTTGAAAGAACTGCCTTGCCTCGGTCGCTCAAAAGAACGTGAGGCGCCCCGTGACGTAAGTAGACAGCCAGCAAGAATAAGGCCGCTACTTCTGAGGCAGCTCCTGAGCGTATTGAGGCTGTTTCAGCGTAACGGGTCAAATGGTGAACAGCAGCGACGATCCATCTGTTGCCGTCTGAAGTAGGTGGGAGAGGCCCGAAAAGGTCAATGCCGACGACAGAGAAGGGTTGTGCTGGACAAGGAAGTGGTTGTAGGGTCCCGACCGGAGCAGTAGTAGGTCGCTTACGGTGTTGGCAAAGCGTGCACGAGGCAACATATCTAGCTATGCTCGTGGAAAGGCCTGGACAATAGAATCGTCTGCGCATGCGCTCATGTGTTTTGTGGTAACGCAAGTGGCCTGACGTAGGGTCATCGTGTGAGGCCTGCAGAACTGCAGCGCGAAGAGAGCGCGGTAGAACGGGAACCCATCGATGGCCTTCCGGGTGAAAAATGTACCCGTAGAGCACGTCGTCTTCAAACTTGAACAGTTTGAGCTGTTTCCGTAGCCTGGCATTGGGTGGAGATGAAACACCGCTAAGGCGATTGATGATACCATGGCAATAGGAATCGGCGCGCTGGTGAGTGGAAAGCACTGAAGTGCGGTTTGATGGAGTCAAGGAAGAAATCGGGGTAATAGACGAAGCGTCCTCTGTGCGGCCAATTTGACAAGGTGATGTGATGTGCTCCGATGATGGTGGTAATGGGCATCGTGAAAGAGCATCGGCATCTTGGTGCTTCCGTCCGGACTTATATATGACATCGAAATCATATGCTTGTAATCTGAGTATCCAGCGGCCAAGGCGCCCTGGCAAGTTTTTGATCATCGACAACCAACATAGGGCATGGTGGTCGGTCACAACCGTGAAATGTCGACCGTGCAGATATGGACGAAATTTCTGAATGGACCAGACAACAGCCAAACACTCTTGTTCGGTTATCGAGTACCTCTTTTCCGCCGAAGTGAGAGTGCGGCTTGCAAATGCAACAACCTGTTCGCAAAATTCGTGGTAGCGCTGCAGTAGTACGGCACCAATTCCGTGACCGCTGGCGTCAGTATGCAGTATTGTGGGCGCTTTGTCATCAAAATGACAAAGAACAGGTGGGGATGTTAGTGCGCGCTTGAGTTCTTGGAACGCGGCTTCACACTGATCGTTCCAATCGAAGGAACTGGAACTAGCAAGGAGCTTGCGGAGGGGCGTGGCAATGCTGGCAAAGTTCCGAATAAAACGTCCAAAGTATGAGGCGAGTCCAATGAAGCTGCGCAGTTCTTTTACACGAAGTGGGCGTGAAAAGTTAAGCACCGCGGCAATTTTATCCGGATCGGGCTGGACGCCGTCTTTGCTAACGAGATGGCCCAGGACTTTAATCGTTGTGCTAGCGAAACGGCACTTCCTCGTATTTAGTTGAAGTCCGGCATTAGAAAGGCATGTGAGCACTTCATCTAAGCGTTGCAGATGATCAGTGAAAGTCGAGGAAAACACGACGATGTCGTCGAGGTAACAAAGACAATTTTTTCACTTTATTTCCACATTATTTCAAATGTGGCGGGAGCATTGCATAGACCGAAAGGCATTACATTAAACTCGTAAAGACCATCCGGAGTAGAAACGGCGGTCGTTTCTTTGTCCGCTTCATGCATTGGAATTTGCCAATATCCGGAGCGAAGATCAAGGCTGGAAAGGCGGCAAGAGGAAGCAGGGAGACTGGTTGGGTATCCACATAACAGGTCACTGCGGAGCCTTGAGGTAGGAGGATTGTCTCAGTGGTCGCGTTTCAAGCGATGATTAACGCAGAGCTTTCTTTGAACCGCACCAGGCAGGAAGTGAAGACAATCCCACGGGCAAGACAGCGACCGTAAGGAGTGATGAACACGTCGCCATTGGTGATGTCTGTAGAAGAGAGACTTATGACTTGCTCGTGGCCGGGAGGCAGTACAGAATCGGCAGCAATGAGAAAACGCAGTCGTGGCTCATCGGCACTCCCGCTGCAATGAACTGTCTCGGTCATATGGACTACACGTTGACGGCAAGAGATTACAGCGAACGCTGACGAGAGAAAGTCCCAACCTAAAATTAATTCATGAGCGCACGGGAATAAAATCGCGAACTTAATGTGATGACGGATACCATCAATGAAGACGCGTGCTGTACATTGGGCTGGTGGTCGAATGATTGCTCCATTAGCCCCAATCAGGGATGATCCAATATAAGGCGTCTTCACTTTCCGCAGACGAGAGCACAGGTCCGCACGCATAACAGATATAGTAGCTCCCGTGTCAATCAGAGCTAACAAAGGCACACCCTCCACAGACACCAATAACATGTTAGAAGGACGTTCAGGAGGACTTTGAGCACTTCGCGGCGATGCAGTTTCCCCTCCAAAAACTGCACTGATTAGTTTTCCGGTCGCTGGACATGGAGTTGGGAGACAGGTCGAAGTGGTGAAACAGAACGAAATAAAGCCATCTAAGGAATCCATTACTAAAGGAAAATGAGACAGATAGATAAATATTTGCCCAGCGTCGCCTTCGCGCAAACTACTGCATTTAAAAATCTCGTTTTTTTTTTGCAAGAAGTGAAACAACTGCTTTCGAATTCGATAATTTTCGTAACTTGCTCGAAAAATTTATTATGAAGCTTTTTCAGTGGTTACTTTCAGCCTGTCATCGTAATGCGTTGCATTTCCTGCGGTGCTCTTTTTGTTGTACTGTATTTGAAGGATTGCCATCCAACATTATTGTAACATGGAGCTACAAAGGAAAGCCATACGGGCCTCTCAGAAACAAAGCCTTGCAGTTGAAGACTGATTTCATCCGAGTCCCTTGTTGCTGTTCTACTGTATACTGTATACTTGCCCTATTTATGTCGTGTAGCCTCTCCTTTTTGGGCCCATATTAGGCCGGCACTATTTTTGCAAATAAATTAAATACTTGCGCACATGCAATGATGGTGGTTCATTGCGCTGCACGAGCTATGACACCTATAGTGGGTACCAGTAACAAAATGATTAGTCCTCACGCAATGGTCTAATTGGGTGCACCACAAGGTCTTAGTTCTGGGACAAGAGCCGTACCGTTCTTTCTTTTTTTTTTTTACAGATTGCTTAAGGCGAGCTATTTGCCGTCCTGAACCTTTCATGCAAAGCATCGAAATTTCTCACCTGTTTGGATTGCGCGGCTCCGCGATCACCATGCGCTTTGTGCTTCGTTAAATACGCCGTCCCTGCTACTCGCTTCTCCTCGGCCCCGTGTTGCGAGTCCAAAATACAAGCCTGCTCACGCGCTTCATAAGCTGTTTTTTTTTTCGATTTCTAATAGCTGCTTCTCACACCACAGCTGCTTCGCTATGTAGGATTCCGCTCAAGATATTGATTCTTACTCAGATGAAACCAAACAAGGCCACTATCAAGTCTATTTTCTCAAGGTAGCCTAGGGTGTTACGAACGGCCAGCAAGGGTACCGACCTACAAAATATTCCCAGCGAGCCGCAGCGGTGGGGGTGGCGATATTTGGAGAACCAGACCTTGGAAAGTGCCCGGCCCGCTGCGATGACTCGTTCTGGGAAAGCAACAATACGCCGCGTCCCCAAGCGAGCGCCGCCGCTATGAATAAACACGGTCGGCGGACCAAGTATTGTTCGTGGATTCGCTGTGGCCGCCACGGGTTGTCAGAAGCGGTGGAAATCCGGGGTGCTCCTGGAAGATATTTTGCGCTGCCGTCTCAAACAGCTTAGAAGTCATGCACAGACGCGGCGGCCATTGTCTGCAGAGTTAACACTGGGACGAAGAGGCACCTGCTCGGGAAAAAGCACCGTGTCTCCGAGAGCCCACTCACCTCGGCGTGCTCAGTGAAACCTGTGCGGAAGTGTGTGTAACCCTCCCCCTTAAAGGCGGGTCGGCTACGATGTCTTTGAACGCTCCGAGTTTGTAGCAGGTTGAACGGCCATTTTTCCTACACCTAGGGATCTAGGGAGGACAGTGTATTTAACGAGCCGATGGCGGCTCTTCAGGGTGCATTCCTCTTGCACTCATGTTAGACTGGTGAACTGTAACGTTCTCATGTAAATACTGTAAATAAACCCATATTCTTCGTTCTCGATGAGAACAAGTCTCTCCCTTCAACAGCGTCCTCAGAGTGGATAAGTTGGACGACGGCATGCGCCAGCTACCATCTATTTCATGGCCGACTCCAAACATTACAAGGGTAACGCAACCCATAGCTTCCATATCAACGAGTATCCCAGGAAATATCAGAATATTCGAGTCTACGTGGGAATGCTTTCTTCGTACAGGAGTACTGAATTTTTGGGTTATCAAACTGTTTTTTTATAGATGTGCGACAACATTATTCGTGTTACTGCGTACTGCATCTGGGTATAAAACACTTCTTAGGGAGCTGGCGAATTTCGGAAAGAGCAAGAACACGTTGACATGTGCATTAGTGCAAACATTTTTTTATAAAACGAAATAGGTGATGAATGCGGCCGCGATGCGTACGCATCTTATTATATTTGAGTTGTGATATCTATGGAACGTTTGCAATACATTGTCATGATGTGACGCTCTAGGACCAGCAAGTTACAGCTTGTGCAATAGGGAACACAAATTTTGCATTGTCTTTTCCCAATACGGAGTTGTAAGCGGATATTGTGCTGTTTCACCCATCTCGCATGTTTGTTCTTTTTTGCGTTGAGTGTTTCATGTGAACCAAGCAGGTTAATAAGTTGTGCTTTACATTCCGTTGTTCTCCAGAGCTCGCGTATGAAGACCGGTGCTTTCAATGTGTGCATGTCACCCTGCCGTGGACTACGTCTCAGGAAGCTGAGCAAGTTGGTATGAAATAATACAAGAGGAACGAATGTGTTGTTCTTCGGTTGTTTCGTATGCCTGCCTGAATGCCATGAATTGCTAGGAATCATATGTTAGCTCTGATGTCCCAACCGTCTAAGCATGCGTTGTTTCACTGACGTGAGCGTTAGGCGGAAAAACAATTTCGGCCTCAAACAAAGCACACTAAAACAGCGTTGGAACTTTATTGACAGTTAACAGAAAACTTGCAAAAATGACATCCAAAACAAAACGCGGCCACAATCGTAATGGTTGAAAAACCAATACCCTTGTCACACCTTTGTATCTACATTCAAGGAAAAAGTACTCAACAACATAATTGCGAAAAGAAACGTCACAGGGCAGTGCCTTGTATGCAAGGCGGCGCAATTTCCCGCTTTTGGCGCAGAAATTCCTTGGCTGCGGCACATGTGCCATCTCCTGGTACCCAACGCGGCTACGTCTAGACAGACCACACATTGTACACCATCAGAAGAAAGATTCGGCAACAGCGCTCACAGTTGTCAAACAGAGGCTCAGTATGTCCTACGGCGGCTGACAGCATCAAATCAATGGCACTTGTTTTATAGTATAGCAACAAAGCATGGTTTCATGACTCGTTTAACGCAAGTGTGATCACTCGTAATACCGCTGGATTTTCATCTATGACAAGGGTATCTCAAACACAATGGAGACTAGAGTCATTATCACACACTAATTCTGGCGGCCATTTTTTACATAACACAATGTTTACCTCGTAAACAAGGGGCGCCAAGTGAAGACGAGCTCTCGAGTGCCAGCAATAAATAACATACACGCACAAACCATGGTTGCTTACAGAACACACGATAAAAATAGCATGCAATTACTACTAAAATGTAACAGAACAATGAAAATGAATGTGAAAAATGGAAATAAAACAGTGCAATGATGTTCCAAATTTAAATGCAAATAATGTTCACTCCCATGAACAACGAGAACTATACAACATTCTTGTAGACAAGCAACCATAACTTGCAATAACTACAAAAGAAAAAAAAATGCCAAAGCTGCGGCGAACCTGCATAAAGCTGTTCTTTTACTGTGCTGTAACAGAGTTGAGTTCATAACTGTCTGTCATTCCTAAAACTAGCCTGTATGGAGGCATCAAATGTAGCAATAATTTCTTTAACTATCATGACACCTGCATGGTTTAAAGTTTCCTTACGATTGAGCAGGTGGACAGCTACTGATGATAAAAAGTGCACTGTTCCTTTAATTTAACCAGGCCTAGCAGAACTACTCAACATCACCAACCTATCCGCAAGCTTTACACGAAAAATATTAGTCTCTTTCAACTTGTTTAATCAAAGAAGTGATCTTTTTGAATTGCTCCATCGCAAACTTGTAATGTTATGCATATGCCCTGATGTGCCAGTAGCATTCACCTGCACAAAGACGCACGACTTTCTGGACACTTACACAATTTATGGCAGATATGGTCACCTAATTTGTGTCTAGAAAGCCGTTTTGCATGGAAAGTAAATGTAAACGTATGAAGTGCATGCTATGGTTAACGCCATTATTGTGGAGATAATGTCAAAGCTCCCATACAATACCTCAGTCGACTTTCTTTGGGCTTGACTAAATATTTCCATTTGAAATCACACACTGAACAGTTGTGAATATCTTCACAAAGGTGTTAAATTTGTTGCCTTCTAGTAAGAGCGTTTGGCACTAAAACGTACCTCTTAGTACGCAGCACTGAAGGCAGTATGGTGTATCTCTGCTACCCGAACAAATATGAGCAGCCGATGAACAGGAAATTTTGTAAACTCGTGCTGAATTCGCAGATTTTTATTCTCAAACGCAGTCGACGCCTGTCATACATCTACGTCCTTTTAGCGACTCAGGGAACGCGAATGTTCCATCCTTGGCATGTGGTCACATTGACAGTATATTTTTTTTTTCATACGGGAACTGCCGAATGCAAGTGCGACGCATGCATCTACAAACAAAATTTTAAAGTCAGGTGAAGCTTTCTGAGGAAGAATGACATTTTCAATAGGGTGAATATTCTCAAGATGAGCTATTATACTTTCGCTATGGCATAAATATAAAAAACAATAAAGAAGCATGATGTCACACATAATGTAATCAAAAATCCACGCACTTCTTTATAGGACCGAACAGACAGGCCGATGTTGAATATTAAGTCACATCATGCAACAATTGATTGAAACTATTGGATGTCCTAAGTGACTCATTTCATTTCGCCAGGAAACCAAAGCGAACTATTTCTCTAGTCTTTCTCTTCTTGTGCACGTAAAACGTACAGCGAAAAATATCTTGGACCATGCGGCTCGCAGAAATTTTGCTTCGAGGCATGACCAAAGACCCAAATAGGTAGTGTACTGGCACCGCCTGCTACCTTGTGGCGAGATTGCACACATGATCATTTGCGTGTTCGCAGTGTTGTTCGACTAGGCAGCACCTGCGCACATGTCAGTGTGGCGGGCAACTTATCTAATTTTGCTGCGCCGCAGCGACACAGTTCCTGATCCCCGTGCGGTAAAAGATGTCACCACTTGGACGAGTCACTGTGCATGTCTATGGTGACGTCCTTCACGTTGAATCCGATGCTAGAGCCGAGAACGCGTCTCTTAGCTGCCACAGAACCGGCCCGGGATCCTGCGGGGCTTTGAGCCCGGTTGGAGTCGGCGAATTTGCCGAAGTCCTGGAGCGTCACGGCGCGCTTGCCATCTACGATGACGCAGCCGTCGTCGCTCTCCTGCTCGAAGGCGGCGTTGTCAATGCCGTCCTCCGTGTCATCGATTATGTGCGTGATGGAGTCACCATCTTCGCTTCCAAGTTGGTGCAGGCCACTCGAAGAAGGTCCGCTGCACGATTGACAGGGTCGAGGTTAACAGTCCGGCTTTTCGTTTTATTTCCACAGATAGGATGTCGGTATTCATTAATTCCTTCACAAACTAGAAAAAAAAGCAGAGTTTGTATATGCGGCCCAGCTAAGCCACAGGGCGTGCGCGGGAACGCGAGCCGAAGTCATGCGTGCGCCGCTAAGACGTTCACCGAATGGCTTTTCAGACACAGCCAGGGACGACACAGCACCCAAAGACTCTTGTCATGCCAAATTCACAGGTGCCCGAGCCACAATGGTCCAGGTGGCCTGTGCCACATGCCCCAAGCTATGTATATGCATTTCAATGTCAATATCTCTTCTTATCTCTTATAACCCATTGCAACTGCCCTCTGCTTTAGGTTGCCAACATAACGTTACACATTTACAACACTGCCAGTGTATCTCTTCTGATTTTTTTCACGCTACAATAGTTTTTGAAATCTATAGCGCAATATAAGCATTTCTTAAAACCTATAACACAATATTTCTGCGTCTCAAAGACGGTACAACAATGTTCCCGGTATCTCAGTGTAATTCTGGGCGTCCAGTGCTCAGAATGCCCGGTTTTCCGGAGCACATTGTGAACACCCGTTGGCGATGTGCTCAGAAGAAACGGTCATATATTTTCTAATGACTAATTTGTCATTGACTACTGTATAATTATGTTATTACTCTTCAGTGATCGGTACTAACAGTCAATAAACATTCTATAATCGTGTTCTTTTGACATTACCCCCATCTATGTCATCCCTACTTCACACAATGCTCCGATGCCTTTGAGGTGACGCGAATAAACAAAGAGAACCCTGTCTAGACTGGTCGTACAGAATGCGAGCGTGGCACGTTTGAAAGGCTCCACAATGGAGAGCGTCACAAGGCCAATGCTAGCATCGGTCTTCGCTACAGATGGACTGCAGTGCGCGGTCAGGTGACGTGGGCATAGGCGCCTACTGCGCGGGAGCTCCGGGGCCCGAGCACCCTCTCGCGTTTTCCGGGGGGGGGGAAGGCTCAGGCCCCCCACGGGCGGTATCCAAGGTCCCCCTCCACACACACACACCTAAAGTGCCATTAGCTTTGTCCCCCATGTCATTTATGGTTTCTTTTGACTTTCCCCGGCTTTTTCACTTAAAATTTTAATGGGGCTAATAGCTTCCTGTATCGTTGTTGGCGCGGATGTCCACGGCTTTTAGTTCACTCTTTCGCTTTTATTCTGCAAATTCTGGCAATACAAGGACACGCACACTATAAGCACGAGCGGAGGTTGCGTCATCCGTATTTCCTCGCTTCATTGTTTTAAATTTCCAGTGCAAACACTATGCACACACAAAATATATTTAAATATACACAGAGGATTTTAGAAAGCAACGGAGGTAACCAATCAAAAACTATTTCTAAAGATATGGATAGCCTATGCCTTGAGAATGAATATGTTGCTGTATGTTCACCTCGCTTTAAATTGCTTTGTGTGCTTTTTTTTGGTCATGAAAAGACCTAAAGACTTCAGTGACCCCTTGGGCAAAGCCTTTAGTCAACGGCGTGTGAAATGCATGTCAATGATGTGTTCTCACTATTGCTTCTCTTTCCACGAAGGAATGCTAACAACTGAGGAAAAACACATTTCTAATAATTTACATTTATTATGGATCGAAACATCTTCAGTAGCATGCAAAGGTCATAAATACATACAGGGTGTCCCATTTAAATTTCATGCACCAAGACCAAAAAGAACGAGCAGTGCGTTACTCGAAGAAAACTTAGCGCATATTGTTTCGAGTACAGTGGAGTGGCTGCCAGTAATTTTTTCGTTACTGAGATTTAATTAGGTAATTGTCATTAATTATTTAACTCCAGCCGTACTATCCTAATTATCAAAGTGTCAATAAGGCATTTGAAGGCACAGCTAATGCACATCTAACGGCGGTATCTTCAGCGACGTACTAATTGCGTACTATTTTTTTCCAACTGATAAATAAACCCCACGAAATATGGAGAATAGCCCGTGACTGCGCTCCCCCCCCCCCGCCTCGGATCATAATGCAACGCCCTCCAACAGGCACCCCTGAGTTATCGAGAACGAAATAAAGAAAAACATCGTCATCGAGCTAGTGCCTTATGTGCCACGCCCCGGCCGAAATTACACGTCACGTCGCGCTTGCTGTTAGTTGGAAACAAGCTGTGACAGCTGCTGTCTTAGCGTAGATAAAGTGCGCGGATGTTTTTCTTTTTTTTGCGAGAAAACCTATCAACACAAAAACGAATTGACAACATCAGTGCAGAGGTTTAAAGGTGTGGGTTGTTCCGTCCCAGTCGACATGTCTTTCTCTAATGAGCAGAAGGTAAACATGATGCTTGCTTTGGCACCGACTAGCATCAGAAATGATGAAAACCTGAGACAAACCGGCAGCTTCAAGAAACAGCGGCGGAAGACTCCGTCTTTGAGTCCTAGCTTACGCACAAATGTTCTAGCATTTATGGCCTAAAACCTTCATGCTAGCGCTGGAGATGTGGCCGCCCATGTACCAATTTCCACTTAATCAGTTTGGAGGATACTAAACGACGCCTTTCACCCATACCACCTGAACCAGCACCAATTCTTAGAAGGTGGGGACCTGTACAATCGTCTCTATTTCTCTAATTGGGTCCTCAGAAAAACCGATGAGTCAACGGACTTTTTGAGCAACATCATGTGCACAGATAAAGCGAATTTTTGCAGAAACGCCTAGGCAAATTTGCCTAATGCACATAAATGGAGGGACTATAATCTACACTGAGTAAAGCGCGATCGGCACCAGTACTAGTGATCGCTTAATGTGGAGTTCGGAATTTGCGCCGGTGCTATAATCGGTCCCACCTTCTTCGGTCAGACACTGGCTGGACAGCGTTACGTGAACGACATCTTTCAAGAAGTGGTGGATGAGTTTCTCAGCGAAATCGCGCTATCACGTCTTCCACTTCTATGGTATCAGCAAGATGGGGCAACCACACACAGCAGCAGCCGAGCTCAAAACAGGCTGGATGCGACTTTTCATGCGCAGTAGATAGGAAGACACGAGCCTGTGAATTGGCCGGCTGGGTCACCTGACCTGTCTCCGCTGGATTTCCTTCTTTGGGGTTATTTGAAAGATCATGCTTGCATTATCGAAATGAACGTCAGGTAAGTTCAAGGCAATGATAACGGATTCCTGCCGTATAATTCCGGCGTCGGTCATCAAAAAAGCGACTGAATATTTGATAAAACGGACACAAAACTGTGTAGCTGCCAAAAAGGAGACCTATTCGAACACGTCCTCTAGGTTGGTGTTAAACGGACTTTACGAATTCATAGATAATAAGGGCACACTGAAATCTGACGTCTTTTTTTTTCTTTTGTTTTTGTGCAGACATCCTAATTGCCAATTCGGCTCATTTAGAAGTGGTATATTTACTTTCTTGAACGTATCGGTTTTGTTGTTTCTCTACGCGTTGGTCGCTTCCCGGTCGGTTTATTTCGCTTTTATTTTTTGACACGAACCTGCTTTTGCAGTACGTATACACTGTCATGAAAAATAAAACGGTCACTTTAATTTGGCTTTGGCCTGAAGCAAGATTCTGGTGCGAAATATAGCTTCGCGCGCACTCTTTTGATGCAGTGTGAAAAAATCCGGGATTTTTAGATATTCTATGCCTTTTATGTTGCTTTTCCTATTTTGTGCGTGGTCAGAGCAGCGTTTCGACCGCGTTGTCAAGGGGCTTTCGTTATCAATGTGGCCAGTCGACCTTGAGAGACGGATAATAAGTGTGACGTAGAAATGAGAGGACGGAATTGCTGCGAAGTCGCGAAACCTGCTGTTGGTGCTTATCAAGGGGATGCGCTGTCTCTTCGCGTTTGCGACCGGTAATGCAGGTGCTTTCAATCGGCTTATTTTGAGGCTCTGCTTTTTGATGCGGGTGGGAGGGCCCTCACCTCGTATTTTTCATGCTTCGTGAGGTTTCTTTGCCAGTCGGAAACAATTGTATGCAATAAGTATGTCGCTGAAAACACCGCATTTAGATGTGATTTTGGGGTGCCTACAAATGCCTCATTGACACTTTGAAAATTGGGATAGAACTTCTCGAGTTAGATACTTAATTGCAATTACCGAGTTAAATCTCACTTACGAAATAATTACTGGCGGCTACTGCGCTGTACTGGAAACAATATGCACTACGTTTTCTTCGAGTAACGCAACTGCTCTTTTTTCAAGTCTTTGTGCATGATAGTTGGGGAACGCTGCGCAATTCACTCATTAACCGAAATGGGCCGGACTGACTCGACCTAAGAATCAACAGCAATCATGCTCAGCAGCGCTTATACTCGGACACATAGAAAAAAGAGAAGAGAGAGAGGCGGCCTGCCTTGCACTGTGGGAGGACTACGGGGAGAAAAAAGAATGAACTGTGAAGACTAGCACGCGCATCAAAAGAGGAAAACAAACGGACGCGCACACAAGAATCTTGTTCGACTAAGTTCTATGACTGCACACTTTCATTTAAACGGTGAGGAAAAAAAAACAGGCGACATAAAGGGGACACGACATACGCATAAGCGCTATGTAGGCTGTTCTCGCGCAAATGAAGAGAGAGAAAATGCCTAATAAATCTTACCAACAACAGATCACTTCATGACAACATTCATTTGGGCTAGATGGTGCATACTTGAATTAGGAAGGAACAGTGCCAACTAAGACGATCACGAGAGGGAGACCGACACAGAACAAGCAAACGACACAGCACGGTGCTTGTCCTGAGTCGTTCTCCCTCTCGTGATCGTCTTAGTTGGCGCTATTCCTTCTAATGCGCTTTCGCCGGGAGTCATTTGGGAAGCGGCTTTCTCGCCGTTTCCCACCGACCGCCTTTTCTTCCAGGAACTTTCTTGCCGCTCCCCACGCCTCTACAGATCTGAAGCAGTTCCCACGCGGCTGCCCCTGCCGGGGCCATAGCGCCTTGGCGTGTTTTCTACACCATGAACCAAGAGCGCCAAGTGACCAGCTCTTCCGAGGCCCATGTTATAAACGGGCGTGAAAAGGGCCTTCGGCCAATTCACCGCTCTGTTTCGATGGAGCATTTATCTACCGCAACGTCATTTTCCAACGAGCAGAAGACACAATCGGCGACGCAGAACGCCGCCGCGCGTTCCTCGACAACAACGAAGACGCCCGAGGTGGATACCGCGGGAGTGGCCGCCGATCCCATCGTCACCGGTTTTCCCTCCCAACAGCGAGAGGTGGACACTCCGACCGGGGAAAGGGTGGAGGAAGATGCTGCCCCGAACATTTACGACGACAAAACTGACGATGACACAGGTGGCTGTTGGAAGACAGTCATACATAAGCGACGCATCCATCAAACGCGCGCTAAGACGCAACCCTCCGAGAAGATCTTGGGCATTCCGGACGACTCCCAGCCTACCGTACGCAAGCGCAATCGGAATCAGAACCTGCTTCAACTTCTGCGGCCTCACGAAGGACTTTGTCTCGATAAGTGGACGCGCCCAGAACTCGCCAGTGCTCTATGAAGTGCAGCCGGCTTGACCCTCGAGGATCGTCAGGACATAATATTCCGACTGCGACCTCAGCAGAACTGGGCAATCATCAGCACACCCCAGTCACACGTAGCCGACGCATTGTACAAGGTGAGGGAGCTGAACCTAGGTCAGCGGGTCTGTGCCATCACAACATATTTTGCGCCCCCAGACAATCTTTTCCGGAGCCTCCTTCGAGTTCACCAGACCCCATCGAATTCGCCACAGCTAATTAAGAAGCGCAGAAGCACGGATACCACATTCCAGAGGCGGGGCACGTGCAAACAAGTTGGCGGCCCCCACCTCGTGTGCCGCAGGTGGAGCTATTCACTGCTTGACTCTTCCCGAAAGTGAAGCGAGAGCCTGGCACTGTTCCAGGTAACTTGGGTCCAAGAGGCAAGACGGGTGTAATGCACCGTGAAACTCTGGCAGCGTCGCCCCCATCCGCCTATTGAGACGGCGCATTGAAAGTCAGCAAGGGAAGACCGCAGGGAGAAATAAGCCCTCAGGCAATTGGGGACCAAGCAGCGACCCTCTCCGCCGGGTGTGACACCATCGCACGGGCGCCTACCATTGGCCGAAAATGACGACACCTGAGCGGGCTCGCCGATTGGCCGAAAATGGCGTCACTTGAGCGGGCTCTCCCATTGGCCGAACGTGACGTGCCTACGAGACACCGAAGGGCTTAAAAGACAGAGACCGAGAGCATTCCTAGGGCATTCCCTTGATTCATCTCTTCCGAGCTTCTTGCCACGGGCCGCAGCGGCCGAGTTGCTGCCGGCCCGTAATGACTTTTATGATTGTTAATATTTTGGTCGTCTCGCTGTAAATAATGTAAATAAACCTCCCAAGTTTTTCATTACAAAGTCCTCCTCAACTCTTACAAATGGTTGCCAGAGGGGGGATCACCTCCAAATGCAACAACTGGTGGCAGCGCTACGGATCAACCTTTGTCGAGAGAAATCCTGAGGAACCAGAAACAGCGAAAAAGAGCCTTCGTCCAAAGGAGTCCCGAGGAACTTGAAACAGCGAAGAAGAGAGAGCCTTCGTCCGAAGTAGTCCTGAGGAACTGGGAGTAGCGAAGAAGAGCGAGCTTTCGACCCAGGGAGTCCTGAGGAACCGGGAACAGCGGACCAATGAACCAGATGGCAGGGTGCTGCAACCGTAAGTGAGCGCGTGTTGTTTTTCCTTTTGATTCGCCAGACTTCAAATTTTGTGTGTTCATTTTGATAGTTCTAGGAATCGGGAGTTTGTTGCATTGTGTGTTTGCACAATTTAAAGAAAACAATTCTAACCACCAGTCGGGGCAGCTGCCAAGGATCTTAGAAGGTTGACGAGGTTAGACTTGTTGGTGTGCGACGATTTGGGAGTTGAGGCGGACGAACAGATGAAAACGCGAGCTATCATAAAGGCGATTCAAGATAGTGACAATGATGATAAAAGCATTGAGCTTGCTTGGGATGTGATACAAGAACCACGGGAGGGTGAGCGTCGTGAACGTAAGAGTGAGCGTAAGCGTCAAGAACGTGAGAATGAACGCGAACGTGAGTATCAAGAACGTAAGCGTGAGCAAAAGTACGAGAGAGGGATAGCAGCATTGGAAAAACAGATACAATATTTTCAGCAGTTAAAGGAACAAACGCAACGCCTGTCTGAAAATTCTGTAGGCAGTACAGAGCACAAGAATGAGGAAGTGTCTAGCGGAGTTTCGCCAAAATCCGACGAGAAGAGTAGTGCCTGTGAAATTGGCTGCACATTCATAGGTGAAGGGAAAAAGCTAGCTGCTAACGATGCCTTAGTGGCAACAGAGGCCGTTAAAGGCCAGAGTGAGAGCGACGAGGTGCTGTGCCAACAGAGGACTGTAGAGACAGCTAGGCCAGCTGCGAACAAATTGGCATAGTTACCGAGCGTGTGCGTCGCATCTCATGGTATTTAAGTCGTTAGCGAGGCACAGAGTACTGTTGACCCGACAGACATGAGCACCCATGTTGAGTCAGCTTTGTGTGCCGAAGTGAAGTCCCAGCTGGACGATGCAGTTGAGGGTAATTCTCAGGATGGCGAGCTAGGTAGCTCAAGAGAACACAACTGCATTGTTCAGGGATCGGTGCAGCTCTCCGCCAGTCTATATAGCCTAGATAGGAATCATTCAGTTATTAATCATTCGGACTGTGCGCGTGAGACAGCGATCGATACCGGCTGGCTGTGTGCCGATGCACAGCGTGAGCTGGGCAATGCAGTAGAGGACAGTTCGCAAGAGTGCGAGTTGCATAACTCGAGTAAAGCCTGCTGCATTGTTCAAGAGTCGGTTGAGTTGTCCGCCAGTCGAGGCAGAGAGAGTGTTGATTTAAATGAAAATCAATCAGACTGTGCGGGTAAGAGACCGATCCGGGCCGATGAGATGTGTAACGGCCAGCACGAGGCACGAGAAGGTGGCGTGAAAGAGAATTTCAAGAGAAAGCGCCGCAGAAAGGAGTGCCGTAAAGATCGGAATGCGATGGCTAATGTAGCGAAGCCAAAAACGGCGACGGGCGCGAAGAAGGGTGCGGTCGTCGTTGACGATGTTGACCCATCCAAGATATTCGAGACACCGGTCAAATAGAGACCGAGAAGCATGTTCTGCACGGACGCGCACGAAGGGCAAGGGGCATTTAAATTTCTCGTCGTTCCGTCGTTCTTTTCGAAGCTCAGCGTGTAGTACAAAGAAGCGCAAGGTGGCAAGACGAGAGCAGGTGGGGAGTAGCGACGCGGTCAATCGAGGTCGTGATGAAAGCGGGGCGCCAGGACGCAAATTGGCAGGGGACTGTAACGTCTTGGGGGAGCTGATAGTGAGTAAGCCCTTTTGTTGTTCCTCGGTAGCCAGAGTAGCTTTCGGACCGCGAGCACCTCGAGTACGACTCAAAAGTATGAGTCAGTCGTAAAGATTTGAAACGGGAGGCGAAGGCAACTTCTGTAGAAGTGAAACATGTTGTTTTGTTTTATTTTTTGAAGATTTTTGCGAATTGAGACTAATTTCTTTCAATAAATAAAAGTATGAGCTTTGTTTTGTTTGAGAAGCTCGGAGGTTTGAAAGATGCGTTTTATGTAAACCTGTAGTCTCGCGAGTTAGTTAATGAGTAGATAGGCTTTCTTTTTTTGTGTGGGTGAGTAACCTGAAGAACAAGGTTATCGTTGAGAGGCCAATCGCAGCGCGCGCGTGTTTTAGTTAACCTTCTTGTTTATGCGCTTTTTTATTTTCTAAGGCTAACCGCGTAGGTTTTCAGGAAGTGCATCATTTGCACTGAGAAGCGTTCGTAGTTCCATTAGCGCGTGTCCAGTGTGGACGGAAGGAAGCAGATTTATGACTGGGTTGCTCGTGTGTGTTGAGGGCAGCCGTGTTCTGACTTCTGTAGTAAGCGTGCGTGGAGCTAGTTATTAGAAGACGCATCATTTTAAGGTTTCTGCGGAGTGCGTAAGCCCCGCAAGTTTAATTGCTCGCGTAAGTTACGTGTCCTGTAGGGACTAAAGGAACAAACGTCAGTAAGCGTAATAAAAAGTTTGCCTACGACGCAAGTACGCGTTCTGATTAGTGACCACACGGCTAGCGCATTTGTGATTACGTACTCGTGAAGTTGACCAGACTGTTCAGTGGCACCAATACGTGCGATAAGTACGCCACTGCGATAGGTTCGAAACATGCTGTTTGAGTAGTTAGGCCACTTAAGTTATGTTCGGCTGTTTTCATTGTTTGTTTGCAACGGCAACGACCCATTGTTTTACTACAACCATGACGCTCTGGTCTTGTTGGCATTCGGGGAGAAACGGATAGCTGTTTGGAAAGGTGGTTGGAACAGATTTGTCAAAATTGGGGAAATAAAAGACCAGGGTTCATTTTGACTCAGTAATAGCCTGGCGAGTCAGGGGTGAAGAGCCTGCGCTTACACGTGGTGCAGCGCTGTGTTGTTTTGTTTGTTTGACGTACGTTCTCCAGGGCCCACGATCGCGAAGTTCGTGAAACGAGGCTCGACACCTGTACCCTGCAGGTTCTATCAGCGTTCTTCATGGCCAGCGAATTGATTTCACCGGCCATTCCGAACTTCCGTGGCGAGGACGAGCTGTTAGATACGGGATCTTTTCCGGAGCCTCCTCCGAGCTCACCAGACCCCATCGAATCGCGCCACAGCTAATTAAGAAGCGCAGAAGCACGGATACCACATTCCAGAGGCGGGGCACGTGGAAACAAGTTGGCGGCCCCCACCTGGTGTGCCGCAGGTGGAGCTATTCACTGCTTGACTCTTCCCGAAAGTGAAGCGAGAGCCTGGCACTGTTCCAGGTAACTTGGGTCCAAGAGGCAAGACGGGTGTAATGCACCGTGAAACTCTGGCAGCGTCACCCCCATCCGCCTATTGTGACGGCACATTGCAAGTCAGCAAGGGACGACCGCAGGGAGAAATAAGCCCTCGGGCAATTGGGGACCAAGCAGCGACCCTCTCCGGCAGGTGTGACACCATCGCACGGGCGCCCACCATTGGCCGAAAATGACGACACCTGAGCGGGCTCACCCATTGGCCGAAAATGGCGTCACCTGAGCGGGCTCTCCCATTGGCCGAACGTGACGTGTCTTCGACACACCGAAGGGCTTAAAAGACAGAGACCGAGAGCATTCCTGGAACATTCCCTTGATTCATCTCTTCCGAGCTTCTTGCCACGGGCCGCAGCGGCCAAGTTGCTGCCGGCCCGTAATGACTTTTATAACTGGTAATATCTTGGTCGTCTCACTGGAAATAATGTAAATAAACCTCCCAAGTTTCTCATCCCAAAGTCCTCCTCAACTCTTACACCGCATCCCTACGCACGACCGCCTGCTTCCTCTCGCGATGATGTTGGTGCCGCGTAACGCGGAGCAACTAGTGGTGTGGCAGTAGAATTGTGGGGGATTCTGCCGAAAACGAGGTTCCCTACAGCAGTATATCGCCACATCCATGAACCCTCCCGATGTCATCGTCTTACAGGAAGTAAACTGCACCCCTTCTTTATCCGGCTACAGCACGCTCTCGGGTGTCTTTCCTCTTGTGCGAGCCTTAGTTTCCACACATGTTACATGTCGCATGCATACCACTAACATTGACATTCCTCGCCAAATATTGGAAATAATTACGCAAGGCAAACGCAGCGAGAGTCTGTTTATACTCAATGCATACAGTTCCCCCCGTGCGCGAACGCACTGTTTTTAGCACCTACTAACAGAATTTGGTAGGTTTGGACGGGTTTGTGTGGTGGCCGGCGACTTTAACGCTCCGCATACTGCATGGGGTTACTTTAAATCGCAGGCTAAAGGGACCCGCTTATGGAATGCTATCTGTAACATGAGATACACACTGCTTACCCACCCAGAGCACCCCACTCGGATGGGCAACAGCCTATCTCGTGACACCTGCCCTGACCTTATCTTGGTGCGCAATACCGGCCCAGTCGTTGCACACGGGCCTTTTAGAAGAGCACCTTGGTAGTGACCACTACATTGTGGCGACCACCTTGTCATTACGGGGTGCGCGAAAGCCCGAGCGAAATGTGCGTATAACAGATTGGGCGAAATTCAGGGAACGCCGCCAGGACCCACCTGAGCGCCAAGGGTACGAACGCTGGCTTGACTCACTCGCACAAGATCTAGAGGCCACCACGAGCACACTGCGCACCACAACCAAGACAGCAGACATAGACACGCATTTACTTCATCTTTCGAACACCCGCAGAGGGTTGACACGACAATTGAAACGACAACGCCTCAACCGCAAACTTAAGAAACGTACAGATCAAATTAAACGGGAATCTAAGGAGTATGCAGATATCCTTACGGGGAATAACTGGTGAGAATTTTGCGATCGCCCCTCAGGCACATTGAGCACAGCAAAAACGTGGTCGATTCATCGCTCACTCACGGATCCGACCACAACAAAGGGAAAAACATTTCAACAGCTGCACATCCTAATGCATGAGTACAGGGACGATGTCTCGACACTCCTCAGAGAGCTAGAGAAGCATTTCAAAACCACAGGCCCGCCGCCGCAGTAACCTGACTATCCTTATGTAGGCGAGGGGAACGAACTGCTCGATGCAGACATCACACCTGACGAGGTGCGGGTGGTCCTACAAGACCTACGCCGCAACACGCCACCGGGAGCCGACCACATTCGTTTCGCCACCCTTCGTAACCTCAGTGACGCGGATATTAACCACATCACCCATATCTTCAATGATTGCTCGCTCCCGGGCATGCTTCCCCAAGCATGGCGACACGCCGACATCACACTGATCCCCAAACCGGGCAAGCCTGTTAAAGTTGACAACTTACGACCCATCTCCCTAACATCTTGCATTGGTAAGCTCATGGAGCATGTACTCTTGCGGCGTCTGCAGCCCTTCCTCGAAGAAAAATCATTCTTTTCTAACTCTCAATTCGGATATCGGGCTCATCTGTCTGCCAAACATGTGCTCTTACAATTGCGGGAGGAAGTCATAGGACCTGCGTCGTCCGCCCAAACGAGAGCACTCATCGCCTTAGACCTAAAAGGGGCATTCGATAATGTTGAACATGACCTCATGCTTCGCAATGTTGCACATTCACACTGTGGAACTCGCATGTACAACTATATCCGCGCATTTCTTCGAGATCGCACAGCCACCGTAGGAGTGGGACCGCATAGATCCGGTACGATTCGCCTTGTAGGACGTGGGACACCCCAGGGCTCAGTTCTTTCCCCTACTCGATTCAATATCGCGCTCGCAGGGCTCCCCCGGCTACTCGACCAGATCCCTGATGTCGCCCACGCTATTTATGCGGACGACATTACTATCTGGTCGACACGGGGTTCCGACGGAGCCATCCAGGACCGACTGCAGCAAGCAGTCGATACAGTTTCCGAGTACGCGAGAAAATGCGGCTTAATTTGTGCTCCGGAAAAGTCGGAGCTCATAATAATTCGCCCCCGGAGCCGTTCCTCTACTCCCCCTATCACTGTGCACGTGGATTGCACACCGATACCACAGGATATCGTGCTCGTATCCTCGGCCTACACGTCCAAGTGGATGGCAGGTCAAACTACAATGTTTCCCTTCTATCCAGGCAGATTGAGCAAATTCTGGCCATGATCCGGAGGGTCTCCAACAGGCGCTCGGGTCTTCCAGAAGAGGACCTGCTGCGCTTGGTGGAGGCATGCGTGATCAGCCGCCTTACCTACCATCTCCCATTTCAGCGGTTGACCCAAGCGCAACTACTTCGCATAGACTCAATGATTCGCAAAGCGAAGAAGCTGGTCCGTGGCCTCCCGAATTATACCTCCACACGCCGTCTCCTTAACTTAGGGACACACAACACACTTGGCGAGCTGCTAGAGGCACATTGGGTCGGCCATCGCCAGCGCCTCCTACTCACTCCTACTGGCCGCCACCTTCTCAGACGGCTAGGATACTCTGCCCCACCCCTTGAGTCGGAAACCCGGCCAACGATCTTGTCACCGATACGCCAAGCACTAAGTATTCATCCATTGCCACGTAATATGCACCCCGAGCATGACAAAGGGCGGCGCAAAGCCCGTGCACGATACATTGGCCGCATGCTTGCAAACATCCCGGAAACACATACTTTATACACGGACACATCACGCACTCAAGAGGGCTATACCTGGTTAGTTTTGGATGGCACCGAATCCCTGAGAGACTCTGCTGGAATGCGCGGAACAAATGCCGCTTACGGAGAAATTCTCGGTGTTGCTCTTGCAATTCGATACGCCATCCGTGTTCCTGAGGAAGTGTATATATTGACGGAATCGCAATAGGCATGCCGGGCGTTCCTATCAGGACATGACATCCCGAAAGCGGCGCACCAAATTCTCAAACAGATCCCGCAAAATACGCCAACAACACCTCCCCGCATCCACTTACTCTGGACCCCTGGTCATATCTCGCTGCCGTGTAACGAACGCGTACATGCGGTTGCCCGAGAAATTTCCCTCCGGGCGACTCGGCGTGGTGAGCCGACTAGTTCAGAGTGGAGGGATCCCTTGCTCCGTTACAAAGAAACACTCCGTCATTACACATGCATTCGTCGCACCCACGCCCCACCACCGCCGTCCTTTTCGCGGGAGGAAGCAGTAGCATTACGCCACTTACAAACCGCAACTTTTCCAAATCTTGTCTCTCTCAATAAAGTCTACCCCCACTGTTATGCAGATCGTTGCCCTGGCTGTGGCAGCTCGCCCACAATCTTCCACGTCGCGATTGAGTGGACTGCCAACCTCTTTCCTCCCTTGCCAACTCTCCTTTACCCTCTACGCAACAAAGAGCTGTGGGACGATGCCCTCCGCGACGGACCTCCCGAGGTCCTCCGAGCTGTGACACAACGGGCTCGAAACATCGCCGGCATCATCTTAGGGACCCTGGACTGAGGGTTCCTCCCACACTGCTCTCGCCATCCAAATATTATTAATTAACACGTTTTACTCTCTCTCTCTCCTTCCTAATTGAAACACATCATTTGAATGTAGGGAACCCCGTACCAACGAAGAGACGAAGGAAACTAGGCAAGCGTGACGTTTCGACGGGACCATCACGACAGGAGAGCGGACGGACAGTAGATACGCGAGCACTTGGAACGCCGACAAAGAAGGAGAGGAGCGAACGTACACATAGCCTACGTGGGTGAAAATTCTTATTAGCTTAATGCCTGATACGTGTTCTATTCGTACCCAAGCTGTTAAACTTATTTTTGCAAGTAGGTGGAGTGCTTGAAGCCTGCTTCACCTTCGCCGCGGGTCGGCCCGATATAGAAAAAACTGTAGAACATGTCGTTGATAACAAACTCGAATTCTAAATGTGGCCCCCTTGTGCAACAACGAATTGCTACAACCCCATTCAGCAACTCGACAAGAGTGCGAACTTGGGTTAGTTAGTCAAGCATCGACATGTCAAATAAACATCCAGGACAACGGGACTACGAGAAGACAACAATATGGGCTGTCGTCTTCTGTCGTTTTCTCGTAGTTCTCTTGTCTGCAATGCTTATTCACTATAGCAAATGGACTTTAGTGCTAAGGAAAAGGCATTACCATGACGTTGAGACATCTAAGAAATGTGTCGATAGTGGCCGCGCGCAGGTACGCCTAAACATAGGTGTCACGCTGAGCATGTCAAGTATCACCTAATAATACAACAGCGCCTGATAACCCTCCCTTGCCGATGTAAAAGCTGCTGTAACATTGACAGGAAAATTTAGCGCAAAACAGTCTGGGACGCAGACAAACGGAATATCGAAGGACGAAAGCATTCGTGCTCATTTGTTGACCGTGTCTGTGTCCCAGATTATTTGCTCAATGTTTCCAAGTCATCATGATAGACGAAGAAGTCCAACAGGCAGTCCTTTTACTGCCAATAAGATGTAGAAATATTTATTTATCGATCTGTAACCAATTGAATGGATACCCTGACGTGGATGCCAGCTAGAGTTACTTATTACGTTTCCCAAGCATAGCATACGAGTTCAGAACGGCGCAAAAAATAAAATAAAGGACAAGACGAGGAGCGGATCAATTCAAACTCGATCGCCCCTGCCCTTGTGGCTGCCATCGGGAGTAGAACACATAGCGTCTTACTCAGCAGCATAAGAGCAGACAGTCACAAAATTGACAAACAAAAAATCCCAAAATCATTCGGATAATTCACCTGGAGTCCCACGCTCTAATATCTGACAAGTTAATCCGAGCTTTAGGAATGAGTGAAATAAAATATTGAGGTAAATAGTGTCAACATCACTATTTCGCAAGCTCTGGCTCACACCTGATTATTCGAATGTTTAGTACGACTGACCAATTCCAGTAGAGGCTCTTGCAGGTTTTTCGAGTAAATGTCCTTGCCATGAACTTCGTTCTACTGCCACAGCTTTTAAAGAGTTTAGTACTTTGGAGAACGTACAGCACCTCCTGCTTCGTGTAACCATCAAACACTCGGTCAAATACACACGCCGGCACAGATTCAACCCTTGCTCTTCTGATTTGCTTCAGAGAACGTCTCTTACTTTGCCATTTCCTTACTGTTTTCTCCGAGCGAGTGTTATTATCCAACTGCTACTACTAGGGGCTTCAGGTGTTTATTTTCAAAAAGGCGGCTTATGTGTGACCAGCTGTGCACCTGTTACCATTCCTGGGAGAGACGATACATCTAAACGAAGCTGCGCCACATTATTATACCTATCTTGAATAGTGTTGTGTCTTCGGGCGGTGATCATCGCGGTACCTTAATTGGTATACCACGGCACGCGTAATATGCTGAGGGTCTGTGTTTGGTCCCCACTGAACCTTCATTTCTGTTTACCTCTTGCACATTTCAATGAAATATAGCAATTAACTTCCCCTACACATCCTCTGGATCCCTTGCCTCTGACGGACACACATATGGAGCCCTTTGAATACCCTTCCGCTCAGCGCCTGTAAAACTGCGGAACAACAATAACCGCAAGTGTAGCATTTGTCCTGTTTTGCGCCACTTGACAATGACTGGTGCAGCCAACAGATTCGCTGTGTACCTTTTACCTGTGAAAGAATGCCCCACTTGGTTACCTGTAATCGTCGCCGTGTCCCATCTTTTGGTACTTCGGCAACGGAACGGGCGTGTTCGCCGTGCTGTTAGCGGCGCTCGTATTGCGACTGCTTTGGTTTCCTTGCGCGACGAAGTAGCGGTAAGGCGTGTCGTAGTCGACCTCCAGGATTGTAGGGAACTTGCTCGGGTAAAGGACGTCTACCACAGCCATGGAGCCTCCAAATATTACTGCCATGATACCTGCACAGAGAACAGCAGCAACGTAGAGGCTGGCTATACATTACCACGCAAACCGCTAGTTTGTCTCGACATATCGTGTTGAGCTCGTCGTAGAGAGCAACAACGTGCCTTTCGGCGGCGCCCTCACGAACTTGAACTACTATGGGGACACTGAGGACACTTCGTGGACAGCACATGCCATATGGCCCTATGGACATTTTTATTAGGGTATACTTCTAGACAAGGGTAAAACGGAAGCCGACCAATAACATTAAAAGAAAAAAAAACCAAGACGTTTCGGCTCCCATACGGCGGCCTTGTTCACAATGAAAGTAAACGAAAGGGGACACATGATTATGTATGTGTGAATACATGGCGCAAAGAGCGGGCATAAACGGAAGGAAGGCTGCCGTGATTGCGCGACAGCGTGGGATCAGTAGTTTGGATTAGTAATGACTTGATATGTAAACGCGAGGTTAGATTACTTTCAGTGGCAAGCAAATGCGCCCCGCCCCAGTCAAGATTATGTCCTTCTGGTACAGAATGCTCCGGAAGAGCGCTAGAAGAGTTTTTTTTTTTTCACATCATGACGGTGTTCCTTGATGCGCCTTTGAAAATTGCCCGTCTCGCCGATGTAGACGTAAGTACAGTCTGCACAAGGAATGTTATACACAACACTTGGGTACCTTTTTCTTTCGGAAGCTTGTCTTTCACATTTACAAGCATGTATTTCAGCTTTTTCACTGGCACATGTGCAACGTGCACATTCAACCCTTTTTTGCTCTTGACTGCGAGCAATCCCGACCAGACGAGTTTTCATCGAACTCTTCATTTCAGGTCGTACCTCTATCGCATTGCAAGGTCGGAATAAAGTAAGCATTTTTTTCACGCTTTCTTGTTCCGATCATATGCTGCTCTCGGTTGGCTTATGAGAAAGAAAGAATTAAAGGGAAATGAATCGTTATGCTATTGCGACTTTTCGATACACGTTACTCTCCACCGCAAAACGCGTGAAGCCAGTCCTCATTGACAGCAATCGAGGAGAAAAAAACGAGGGAGAGACAATGTAAGTACCCGCTGGCAACCTTGTGCTGGAGAAAGGAATCAGTGGAATAAGTAATTGCACCATAAATGGCATAAAAGCCAAAGCAGCGTTCAAACACGGCTCTTGTGCATTTCCTGTCCGGTCAAGATGTGAATGTCAGTGAATTGCCCGCACCTACTTTCACATCACGGTTTGTTTATTTTATTTTAAAATAAAGTTTGTTTGTTTGAGTTATCGATTTGCTTTAGTAACCGTGACGTTATGGTTTAAACCACTTCTTGCTGGGCGAGTTGGTGCATGGATACGTTAGGAAGAGTTGCACGTGTGAAAGCACGAGCACAGGAAAGTTATACAGGAAAGATAGCGACATAGAAGGGAAGTGCGCTCTTTCCGTCTACCATGTTTTTTTTCCTTTGTTCGTCCTTTTATACGCGCAACTCTTCCTAACATAGTGAGGACATATACATACAGACATTTACACAGATATATAGATAGGCAGTAAGTTGATATTCTTCAGAAGCTGTCTTAATTCGCTGCTTTTAAATGCATCGTTTTACATTTTCAAGAATGCGTCCGTCTTTCCTTTTTTATTCCATCTATAATAGAAGTAAGTAGCCTTGGCATTAGAGCATATGGTACAAAAGATGAAAGGGCAGATATATAAGGTTAAATGGGACCATGTTTACCCTGCAGAAGATATGGCCGGTACGACCAGAATGGCGGAACCTTAGGCTAGGCCCCATACGTCGTCTCTTTCGTCTACTTGGTGATCGTCTTTTTTGAGGCTCTCGTGGCACCGTGACATAACGCCCGGCGGCGAAAGCGCCGACCTAGCGCCTGGTAGAGGGCGGCCGCATGGTATGGCTTGAGACAACCCACGTGGACACCATCACATGACGTGGACGAGTGGGAAGCATCGGCTAGAGCTATTTCATAGGTGACTTCACTGAATTGTCGAACGAAGCGTTAAGGGCCAGAGTACCAGCAAAGCAGTTTTTCCGATAGGCCCACACACCGCCAAGAAGTCCAAAAGAGGACGAGGTCACCGGCAGAGAACGGGACATCACGGTGACAGTTGTCATAAAGAAACTTCTGTCTTGCGTGCCACTCAGAAAGGCGACCTTGGGAAATCTGGTGTGCCTTGGCTGCTGAATCTATGGCGTCGCGAGCGTACTCAGAAGGAGACTCGAGACCAGTTAGCGGGATCGTGTCGAAAGGCAATGTCGAGTCACGTTGGTGGCAAACGCAGGCAAGTAGAGAGGCAAACTTTGGAGATGGAAACGCTTTGACGCCATCGCGCCATTGTGATTGGACAGCGACTATGCTGTCAACATAGTAGCGAATGGCACGGATTTGTTCCGCTCGTTGTCATGAGCTTACAGCTGCTAGCGTAGATTAGAGTGTTCGCGTCTGTTAGGTAATCCAGTTTAATGGTCGTGGAGCACATGCGATTTGATTACACGTATAATCGGCCTATCAAGGCGGAAGTTCGAAACTGCTGACTGAAGGCACTATAAATGCGAGGGGCATGCTTGATGCGGATCTGACAACACGTCGCTCATGGCCCACCCGCCCGGGCCATGAGCGGCGGGTACGCAGTTCGCGCTGCGCTGCCTTATCGTAGCGTGCTTTGCGTTGATGCAAGCCCGAAGGTCAATTCACTGGTCGCTGCCGATTTTCCTCACTGCAGTCTTATGACGGCAAGTGTCTGCGGTCATCAAATGAGATGTGTTGATGTTGGCTTGTGAGCTCTGGACACCATGCTTCTTAATTTAGTTGGTATGCCTATGCTTACATCTTTATACGGCCGATAAAGCTACTATCCTTACTTCGCATAGCTTCCCACTAATTTGCAACCTAAATCGATCCTTTGCTTTTCGGGCGATACTACTGCTTTTTTTTCAATTGGCCGGCTCTTTTATACGCATTGCGCATCAAGCACACACCATTATACAAACGCTTACAGTCAATTCATTCACGTGGCGAGGTACCTGGAAAGAAATCACACTTTCTTTTTCATGCAGTGGCAATGAAGGACAGCTAAGACACTTATCGCCCACTTTCCTTATATAATACGCTTCATATATTTCTCATTATGTCTTGCCTTTTCCTTTGCTTAGAAAATTGTGTTAGCGAAGATGGCTACAAATTCACACTTTATGCGTTATTCTGCGAAGCGGCTGCCGTATCATTTTCGAGCGTCATTACTGTGCTGTCTTTCCATGTCGTTGAAGCAGAGGCCGGTCTGCCGCACCTAGGACCCTAGGGTATTCCACAGACAACATTAGGCCTGCACGTCATATATTTGGTCTGCTGGTTAATCTCGCAAGAGACGGGTTAGCTCACGGGCAATTTCCATGCGCCATGACACGAGGTTTGTCTTTTCTGGAGCAGTCGCGAGAATCTCGCCGCTCCTTAGGCGCTCGCGGTGCCGTCTGGCTGGTTGATGTGTCCGTCGACTCTTCAGAGGCGCTCGACACGCGCTCTTGCGGGCGCTGTGTTTGACGCGAAGGCCGAGACACGTCGGACGAGACCTTTGAGGCTACCAGCCCTGGGGTCGGTTCTGCTGGGGTGGCGGAGCAGCGCTAGCTGGAGCCGCCAAGGGGGCGCCGCTGGCGGCTCACTGCGCGTGCGCCGGACCATAGCCTCCTATATTTTTCGTGCCCGCGTAATGGTGCCGCGGAGACCGTGCGTTGCCCTCTCCCTTCCTCCTCGATTTGCGCCTCGGTTCTCCAAGAAAGGTGCAAGCGCCCCATACTTGCATTGCCTCAGACTCGCTGACCGAGCTCGCTCCTCATCCCTCATCGCAAGCCAGAGCGTGCTCGCTAATTGTAGACGAAATGCGCGTGAAACAGAGGCTGCTTTACCATAGACAAAGGGACGCCTTCATCGGCGAAGTAGACTATGGTGGGAGCTTTCCTAAGGAAACAACAAATGAGCCTTTGCTGGCCAACTCACTTGTGTGCTTCGTCCTCAACGGCCTTTCAGTTTCGTTCAAGGTACCCGTGGCCTACTTCTTCACGAGAAATTGCACTGGCCGCGAGCTGCACACGCTCATGCGACATGTCCTGAAGGAAGCTAAAGACAATTTTTCGTCGTGCGTATTGTCACCGACAACTACAAGATCAATGTCATAGCGTTCCAACTTCCATGCAACGGAAGCCTCACGCATTCTATTGAGCACCCAGGAACACCGAATCGAAAGCTTTTCCTAGCACTCGATCAGTGCCACTTGGTCAAAAACGTGCGACCGCAGTTTTTGTCGCGTGACACCGGAAAAGGCGGCGAAATAACGGCGAACCACTTGAAGAGCCTCTACAAAATGCAGCAAGGCAGCCTTGGAGAGCCAGTTCGATTTCTAACAAGAAAACACGTGTTCCCCACAAATATTGGAAAAGTGAACGTGAAAAGAGAAATTCAAGTTTTGTCTCCTGCCGTGACAGCTGCAGTGAAGCTCCTGCAAGAGCAAGTGGGCCATACATGTGACGCTGGTTCATGCTCATGGACGTGAGCAATTGTACCCAGCACACACACCAGAACAATGCTGACTGCAAGCAATTCGAATCTACAAGCGATGAACGGCTAAACTGGCTTGACACAAGCTTCCTCGACTACCTGGCCGATCTCAAATGTCAGTGCCTGGCGATGAACTTCTTAACCAAGAAAACTTACGAAGGCCTGGTGTTGACAACAAATTCATATCTTGACTGCATTCGATATCTTCTTGAAGAGATGTACTTTCAGTTTGTTTTAACGAGGAAAATGTCGTCTGACCCAATCGAGTCGTTTATTGGCTGGCTGAGGAAATCAGCAGGCTCAAATGATCAAACGGATGCCCGAGCTGTTCTCTCAGGTATTGAGAAGACTCCGAAGACTGGCATCGCGTCGGCGTCAAGTACGAGCAACGTACAGCAGCAGAAGGCAACAATGGCTTGTCAACACTGCCGCAACAGAAAAACAAAAGGGAAAGAACCAGCGAGGAATTCCCTGCTGATGCATGTAGAGAGCTCACAGAGCGACTCAAGCGTGAACAGCCTCTGCTTCCTACTTGAGATATCGTAGCATTGGCAATGGTAGGCGGCTACTTGGCAGAAGCTGTACAAGAAAAGATTGATTGTGTGGAGTGCGTCAGCCTGCTAACAAACCCAAACGCCTCGGCGCCCTTGCACTTGCTGATAAAGCACCAAGACCACGGTGGACTCATCTACCCCCCTGGAGATCTTTTAGAGGTTCTCTACGCATTAGAGAAATTTATCAGCGTTCTTATCGCAAGAAGAAGGCACATGAATCACCCTTTGAAGGAGGCTGTGAGTGGAGGCTGCCATTCTCCGCGAGCGCAATACCTTGATGTGCTCCACGCCTGGGCACCAAGAGAACCTGCTGAAACTATTGCTGACAAAGTTTTTTTGCTCAATATTCACAAATTTTGCAATGAAAGCGGCAGACAAACATGACTTGGCTAAAGTGCTTGAAATAAAACCGCCTTCACGAATGACCCTCAAAGTGTCAACTATGATCTCACTGTTCGGAGCTTTTTAGTTAAGGGCTGGCGCTCCACAACATGTTTTGCGTTGCTTACTTCCGATGCACATTGTCTAGAAACATCATTTCAACGTGCGATTTTATTCTATAGTTCCAAGTGAAATACGAACGCCAAACGTGTCTCCGCGAGCGCGTGTGCAAGCAGCGTCGTCGCGTCGTCTGCTCCGAGACAAGCTATCGGTAGGCAGCGCCATCTGGTGGCGGGCGCATGAACTGGGCGGTACGGACGGCGCGCTTTCTTTCTCCCGCCAGTGGGCGGGCATGAAAAAATATAGGAGGCTGCGGCCGGTCAGCCACCGGAAGCGCCACCCACTTCCACCCACGCCACACACCGGAAGCGCCACACGCCACTTCGGCAAAGCAGGTATGGCACTTGCGTCATTGAATGATATGTTCCCTTTTATCTTAAGTTATTATTTATTTTTCGTTTTTCATGATGGACAGAACCGCGAGTAGGTGGCGTGCTCCCCATCGCAGTTGACATAGTGTGGAGTGTTTTCACAGGATTCAGATGGATGCTCGTGGGCACTAAACTTGGCACATGTTTGTCGGCCTCAGCGGTTCTGTGGCCGAATCTTCGGCATTTAAAGCATCGCAGAGAATTGGGTACGCACGGTCTGACCCGCATATTATGTCATCATCATCATCATCAGCCTGGTTACGCCCACTGCAGGGCAAAGGCCTCTCCCATACATCTCCGACAACCTGGGTAATGTACTAATTGCGACCATGTCGTCCCTGTAAACTTCGTAATCTCACCCGCCCATCTAGCTTCTGCCGCCCCCTGCTACGCTTCCCTTCCCTTGGAATCCTGTCCGTAACCCTTAATGACCATCGGTTATCTTCCCTCCTCATTACATGTCCTGGCCATGCCCCCCCCCCCCCATTTCTTTTTCTTGATTTCAACTAAGATGCCATTAAATCGCGTTTGTTCCCTCACCCAATCTGCTCTTTTCTTATCCCCTAACGTTACACCCATCATTCTTCTTTCCGTAGCTCGTTGCGTCGTCCTCAATTTAAGTAGAACCCTTTTGGTAAGCGTCCAGGTTTCTGCCCCGTACGTGGGTACCAGTAAGACACAGCTTTTATACATTTTTCTCTTGAGGGATAATGGCAACCTGCTGTTAGTGATCTGAGAATGCCAGCCAAACGCACCCGAGCCCATTCTTATTCTTCTGATTATTTCAGTCTCATGATCCGGATCCGCGGTCACTACCCGCCCTAAGTAGATGTATTCCCTTACCACTTCCAGTGCCTCGCTACCTCTTGTAAACTGCTGTTCTCTTCAGAGACTGTTAAACATTACTTTAGTTTTCTGCAGATTAATTTTTAGACCCACCCTTCTGCTTTGCCTCTCCAGGTCAGTGAAGCATGCATTGCAATTGGTCTCCTGAGTTAATAAGCAAGGCAATTTCATCAGCGAATCGCAAGTTACTAAGGTATTCTCGATTAACTCTTATCCCCAATTCTTCCCATCTCGCATCTGATGTACCATGCCTCAATTGTCTCATGCAGAATACTTGATCCGAAAGTTAAAATTAGGTGCTTAGTTTCAATCACTTTTCCGTCATGCCTCACCTTGATTCTCTTGACATTCTATCACTTCAGCGCTCTAGTAGTTCGAGTTCAGTGTGCTCCATTAGCTCAGCATCGGAAACGACCGCACGGATGGTGTTCATTGTTCGGTGCGGGGTCAGTGTCACTGGAACATCTCGAAATGACACTAAATTAGACAGTTTCTCGTGTCGCTTTTTATCGCGGAGTTACAACAGTAGATTGCCACGAGCCATCTTTGAGGCTTCATAAGTTGGTTGATGTGCATGAGACCTTTAAAGAAGAAAAGGTGAGATTGCTCCTGGTTTTACAGAGTGGATGACATTATATCGTGGAAGGACGCTTTTTGGAGGGCCAAAAAACTCGAAGTCTTCATCGTTGCCCCCTCTACTGGAAGTAGTGGAGGGAAGGAACCAGCCATAAGAGAGTATTTTTCGGCAGTAATGCCAGCCGCCCACCGCAGAGCCCTGCAAGGAGACGCTGCAGCACCTGTGAAACAGGTCCTGCAAACGCTAGCTGTACGTTACCACTATAACCGAATATGGCATACCCTAGGTTGGCTAGTCACACAAGGTTAACCCTCACTGCCTAGATAATCGTGAGTAATGCAGAAGAAAGAAGACAGGAAATATTAAAAGTGAGAGAGAAAGACGAAATTGAAGAGCGGCACAGGAACAGGCTACTACCAATTTCACCCCGGTAGGGTGAGTCATGGGATGCCGTCTACGTGAAGCCGAGCCCAATGGGGCTCAGCCTCCAGAATCTCCTTGTCTCCAGAAATGGCTAAGCTGAACGCGTAGAAGCGTGGGAGGTTCCGATCCTTATGTGCTGGGGTCCCCGGTGTCGCAAAACACCAAACACGCGGACGCTCGTGCGGGGCTGCCTTTCGATAGTGATTATTCTAAGTTGATAAAAAAGGGGCTTAGCTTCCACGTGCCTTAAGCAACGTTACGAAAGTCATTGAACCACTTTGAGCAATGTATGGGTGACAGGGCCTTAGTCAGGCAGACGATGTTCTGCCTTTAGCCTTGCCATCCAAGACCTTCACTGTGTCTAAATGAATGCTGAATAAATAAAAATAAAATAAAATGAAAGACAGATTGAGCCTATTTTGCCTTAATTTTTTCCAATTGGAGACCATGACGTATGCAGGTTTACGAGCATCCATTATTTCGCCTTTTTTGAGAAACATTACTTGAAAAATAGAACATAAAAAGAAATGTCAAACAAAATAATGTGAAAAACACCTGCACATGTGATGCGATACCTCCATAAGGTATCACACAATCTCAAAAAAGTTGCGAACGGACAGAAATAAAATGTAGTGTTTTCCGCACTGTGAAAGATGTCAACTCTGTGCAATCTTCAGAAGAACTGGAAAAGCCTGCAATGCGAGCCTAACCACCAGACCATATACACTACGTGCATGCCCAATGTTCTGAGGTTGTAGGCGCGTTTATACAGGGCAGACCGGCTAATGCTTCAACGACATGGCAAGACAGCACAATAATGACGTTCGAAAAGGATACGGCAGCCGCTTGGCAGAACGACGCAAAAATTGCGCATGTATACCCATCTTCGCTAACAGTTTCTTTAAGCAAAGCCGACACCAAGACAAAATGGGAAGTGGCTGACTGGTATTATACAGTGTTTCCCACATAAATGGAGCTGAAGCTTCGCAATTGAAAGGCCAGTCGGAAGCGAATTCAACCAAAGCATGCTATTCGCATTAGCCTATAGTATCAGGGAATCCTTTGTTTTCCCCATAACTAATTAAGTTGGTTTAATCACCAAATTTTAATTATTGGCTTGGGACCCCCATGTATGACACGCAGGTTTGTAGAGCAGCTTCAGAAACCACCGATTGAGTTGCTTCGTGTTAGGAACGTCTAACGTAGTCCTTTTTTTCCGGGTTGCAAAGGCAGCCCGCGAAATAGAAAAAAAAAAAGGCCACGTGCCGGAACACTTGCGCAGTGGTATCGTGCTGCTCTCAAGCGTGCGCTCGGTGGTCGAGGACCGCTGCATGGTGACTGGCGACGGAAAAGCGGCGTCACGGCGGATGTCGGCGTCTCCCGTCGGTTATGGCGGCGCGAATGCACGCCGGTGGCCGAGCGGAGAAATGCAGCTCACCAAACGTGCGCTTGAGACCACTGCGCAAGCGCTCTGTCACGTGACTTTATTTCATACTTTGCGGGCTCTCTTAGCGACTTGAAAAAAAAAGGAGTATATGTGAGGCGTATCGTACCGGAAACAACTCGCTCGGTGGTTTCTCAAGCCGATCTACAAATACACATACCATACTTGGGGTCCTTACCCAACAATTAAAATGTTGGGGAATTAAGGTAATTGTTGAGTTAGTTATGAGGAGAACAAAAAATCGCCTCAGTTGCTATAGGCCAGTGTGAATAGTATGCGTTCGGTTCAATTCGCTTGCGACGTGCCTTTGATTTTTGAAATCTTGGCTCAAGTTACGTGGGACACCCTGTATAAGGAAATGGTGATAAGCGTGTCAGCTGCCTTTCTTTGGCGCTGCATCAAAAAGAACTATAATTTGTTTCCACTTAATTGGACAGGTGGATCAACTAACTGCGCAATCTTCTGTATAATGATATGTTCCGGATACGCAGTGCGTGTAAAATAGCCGGTCAATTGAGATAAGCACTATTTGGAAGTTTAGCGCCCATCCTGTCGTTTGTGGGCTTCTTGTCCTCGTCCATAGCGCTGGTTTAAGAACGGTGTGTGGATGAACGAACTCGCCCAAATTAAGGTATTGCTGCATATGACAAAATCGGGAACCTGGAAATAAGCTTAACTTTCCAAACAAAAATGCTTCAATATACCTAATTGAAAAGCCTGAAAAGGTTGCGGCAAAATGCTTACCTGTGGCAAAAAAAAAAATGTAATCATTCAGTTCACCTCCCGCCTGTATTTAACAGAGAGGCTACTGTGGTCTTTGGCACGCAAGGTCGCTTCTGGTTTCAGCTCTTCCGAATGCGATGTCTTTCTGTGTTTGAAGGAGTATTAAATACTTTTTGTGCCCTCTCATCATCTCTAGATCCCTAATAGACGGTATATTACTGGCTTTCAGATGTTAACAGGAAACACCAGTGTTGGAACGCACATTTAACCTTAACTGGAAGCTCCACAATATTTTACAATATACTTCTGGCTAGATATGAAGGCCAACGCCTTCATATCAAGCCAGTTAACGGGTCAAATACTGATCACGATTCTGCCGCATAACGCTTGCTCGTGGTCAGAGGCAGGCGCGTTGACCAAAGAGCGCGATTGTTAACCTGCAGGTAACGCACACCATCCAAGCCGCTCGAACTTATAGTGGACGGTAGCATGGACCTCTCAGCTGTCGAGATAAGCGAGAGGCGTTTAGAGTATGGGTGGAAAAAATGCAGAGAACATATTGATACGACCGGGTGCTTTAGACGCATATGTAGCGGTACAATGTAGATATACAAGTTTGCGGGAAGAGAAAAATGGTTAAGGAGATGTATGTAAATATGCTAGAATGGAGGGCGCGTATAGCTTACCAGAGCAGGCTTGGTGACTGCTTGTCACAGCCTCGTTTCGACGGGGATGCCAATAAATCATCATCAAAATCATCATTGAGTCGCGCGCGCTCGTGTCTCAGTGATGAATCCGATGCTGCAATATCACTCGCCACGCTCACTGTTAACTGCTGGCCACAACGGGGGCAGCGCACCAGTGGTAAACAGCGGCGTCCACCCTTTGACAAAAAGCAAGAGCACCACCCACCGACGACCAGCACCAGCCAGTAGTTCCAGCCGAGCGACAGGCGCAGGAAGCGTCCCTCGAGCGGGATGACGAGCGGCATGTCGGGCAGCAGGCTGCCGTACACCACCGCGGAGAGCACCATCAGCGCGCCGCTGAGCTGCGTGCAGTAGGCGCCGTAGCGGGGCACCGCGCACAGCAGCACGTCGGCCAGCAGCCAGGCGGCGAACGCGGCCCACAGGAAGAGCTGCGTCCAGTCGCCCGCGCGGCGGTACATGCGGCCCCACTGGAACCCGCCGGCGTCCTGCGTCCAGTACGACGGCTGCGCAACCACGTTTCGCCAGAAAAGACATCACACCACGGGGGGGGGGGGGGGGGGCGACAAAACATACTCGCCCTTGTATGACAAGTGCAGCATTAGTGTGAATGATCAACTTACTAGGTAGATAGATAATCGAAGCAGACTTGGTACACCAAGTACTAGAGCAATATGTGAGCGGTATTGCCGTCTCCTTACTTGCATGACTTCTCATTTCTCCAATCTATCCTGTAGAATATATGCTCGCCCTATGCGTGTGTTCCATGCGAATAAAGTCGTCGAAAGAAATCGCTTTAAATCTCTTCATTCTGCGTTCGTCCCTTCACCTGTCGTGTTTAGTGGGCAAGCCTACCATGTAAGACAAGTCCTGCGTTCTCCACCTTCAGGGAGGCATTTTCACGGCCGCGGTAATTTTGGGCGTCATGTGTTGAAACGGTAGGAGAATCAGCAATGCTACAAATAGGGACACTTAGTGCAGCTATTGCTCACAGCTGTCTCGCGCCGCACTTTTACGGAGAAAAAACGCAAGTATGGGACGAAGGCAGAATACAGGTACTGTCGTACATTTCTGTGAGCCCTCAGAAGGTGCCACCTCAATGAATTGGAAAGGTGCGATCTTTTTTCGCGGCACCCACTGCGCCAATTTTAATTGGGTTTTAAAGCGAAACTGTAAGCCTCTAGTTGATCAGGATTTCTCGCAGCGCGTCTTCTAGAAAAAAAAAAACCTTCACCTTCCCTCTCCCTCATCACAAGCTAAACAGAGCACAGGCAACCACCCTTTGCCTGTTAGACAAACACGTACTCCTCACTAACACATTACCACAGGATCTATTCAGACATCTACCCTAGTAACGCTTGCAAGATCTGCAAGACTCTGGCCGCATCCCTTCCCCACATGCTAAGGCAATGTAAACTCCAATATCCGACAATGAATGCTGTGACAGACCTTCTCGTCGGGATGGCACGCCGCCCTGCGCAGCTTCCACCCCGACGACCAACCCTGGGCTACCCAGCAAGCCTGCGAGGCGGCGAAGAGGCACGACCTCGACGTCCCTACGTGGGAGGCCTAAACCCAGCCAACTACACTGCTGGTTTAAATAAAAGTTTTTTCCTCCTCTTCCTTCAGCGATTGCAGCGAAAAGTGCGCATATTCTTTGGTCTCACGCATACAGCATAGAGCGCAGCATTCATTTCGATAAAGAACAAGCACAAAAGAACCAGCCTAGCAAATGATTTCAATGTTGGCGCAGCACCTCTATGGGTCCCGATCATCATCATCATCAGCCTATTCTATGTCCACTGCGGGACGAAGGCCTCTCCCTGTTAGAGGTACGCAACGCATAGTCAGGAGTCCCAAAGAGCAGCGTGAATACGAAGAGCGCAAACGAAAAAAAACGGCGATACGACAACCGGTGGTGCGCTGCGATAATTACCATTGCTACCATTGCTCTAACTTACTATTGCTACCATTACTCTAGACCAATAAAGCATCGCATACCCCTTCAGCAGTTGTAGTGGTGGTTTTCAACAGCTTCGCTTCACATACGCTTTCGCAGGACCAGGGTGACGAACCAAGTTTTATTTCTTGAAATCAAAAGTTAAGCGCTACCCTCAAAAAGAAATATTTATTTAGATAATCCAACAAACTTATCGACTATCACCAAGTGAAAAAAAAAAAGCAGACCCAAATTATGGGGTTTTACGTGCCAAAACAAGGCAAGATTATGAGGCACGCCGTAGTGACGGACTCCGGTAATTTTGACCACTGGGAGTTCTTTAACGTGCACCTAAATCTAAGTACAAAAGAATCAGGTTTGAAACTGTATAATTAAGCAATGAAAACGATATCACAATCAGTGGCGTAGCTAGGTCTTCTGGCACCCGGGGCCCATAGGTTTTCTGTCAACCCCCCCTCCCCCCTCCCCTGATGTAGTCGACGAAGGCGAGCATATCGACAATTTCCGGGTTTCAGCACCAGTACAGCCGCCTTGGATACCGCGCACGTTCCCCGGGCCCCCTCTCCTTCGCGTTTCTTTCCCAGAGATCGCGAATGCAGCAAATATACACGCTGTTTTTTTCTGCGCCAAATAACACAGGGTGCTGCACTGATAACGTGTGACAAGCCCATGTGCACATCTTCTGTCAGACTGTAAGGCTTGGCAGCCAATACAAATGCGGCATCGTGGAAAACATGAATCACGTCACAAGTAACAAAAAATATCTTTATAATAAAGCTTTAATTACCAATTTTAGCGGCAATATTGCATTTGCAAAATTGAAGCCCGGCATTCATATCTTGCCCAACAACAACTTCACAAAAATCGTCGTAGGTACTATGGCACGCAGTATTTTGTCAATGGGCAGCCCTGAACGAAAACGAAAATTAAATTGTTTGTCAGTGACGCTGATCTCCCCACCCTATTAGAAAACGCTATCTGCCTCCCCGCTGCGCGGGCGCCAATGCTATGATAATTACGAGTTCTCGTCATTCTGATCAATAAAGCCTTGTTTTCATTTGCTGCTATACGTAGTACAAACGTGATTATCCGAGCTGCGGTACCACCGCAAGCTTGGGAACAGAATAGAGCACGCTTCGCGTCGATTCTTGGCGTCACCATAAAAAGAGAAAGAAAAGGCCGCGATGAAGCCCGTGTCAGCGAAAGCTTGCACTACTGGTCTGCACTCGCAATGGCGAGGATTAAGGGATCAAGGTCACTGGTCCACTATTTCATATTTCTTTAGCTGCTGCCATATACTGGGCGCCGCCCGCAGTGCCAAAGTACTGTAGGTTGTAGCACCCAAAACGATTTTGTTTAAGGAGTTTTTGTTGAGCTAATAATATGACTTTGAGTCCTCAATTCTCGAATTTAAGTGCTTCCTCTATAAGTACTAATTACGGGATTATTAAGGATGTGGTTATTACTGATCTGCCATATTTTTCGCGCTAGCGAGTTTCTAGTAATCACAAAAACACATAACTTCATAGAATCTCGATCGGGAAATATCCTCACAAAATGCACCTTTTTTTTATAAAATTCTGTGCAGCTGATACAGACACTGTACTTGTAACATGAAGTCACGCAACAACATAAGTTTTCTGAAAGTTTCGAGGGTAAGAAGGAAAGCGTGAAACATAACGGCAGGTTTCGCAGCGGCTTTGCGGAGCGGGGAAGGGAGAGGGGAAGTAAAAGCGAGCCGAGCATCGCATCGCGGCGGGCCCGCGACTACAGCCTGTCGGGTCATACGCCGCCAAACTCTTCGGCCGAACCGAGTCTGAAGACGATCCAGAGAATCCCATTCGTGACTTTTGACGGCCCCACTTATGCAACGGCGCTCTCAACGAACGCTTCGCCGTAAACGCGAGCGCCGGGCGCGCTGGTTGAACGCCCTCTTGCTGCTGTCTTTGTTCGTCTTCGCTGCGCGTTCTGGACGGAAGAGGGACCCAAGAGCCCCAACGCCTTACAACGCCTCACTGTATGTTTCGCGACTCCTGCTCCCAGCATGAGCGCACAGCACGAGCGAACCCCACATGAAACGTTCCGCTAAGGCGAGTAGTTTAGCGACCATTTCGCGAATTAAATTTTTTAGCCCGCACATTCGTGCAATTATTTCGTGGGGTGTTGATAGAGCTGCAGTCGACAATTCTGCGGAGCAACGCATCGGGTGCCTGAGCTGGGGATACTGGATACCGGATCATTCTTTGCAATTTGCGCCCAGTCACGCCGGCGGAAAGAGGGGTGTCTTCAGGCGTAAATGACACCTCCCCCCCCCCCCCCCCACTGGCCCCTTGCACCCGGGGCCCACGGCACCCCAGCCCCCCCTGTTGCTACGCCACTGATCACAATTCTGTAAGCTACACCTCTGCGATTCTAAAGCGATAAAAAACATTATCTATTATGCATTTTTCTTAAGTATATCACCTGTGAGGGTGTGATATGAATTAGACTTTCACACAACCATATAGACAGTGTAAGTATTCCTTATAAGCTGTGATTTTACATACCACTCCTGTGCATTTTAAATACAAGACTGACTTTCATACCTGGGGTATCTGTTGTGGGTGCGGAATTGCGAATTTCTAGATTTGTGCTGAAGTGTTACGGATTTTTAAAAATATTTACGAAGAACTAGAGCCCCTAAATCACTATTCTGAGCACTTTTGACAGTCGATAAAGGTTACCTGTTCAATGCCACTGAAATGGTTTCAGCGCTTTTCTACCGAGAATATTTCTGTCTTTTACATGCGATTTAATAGCTTCCTCTTAAGCGTAGAAGACATGCAAGAAACGGAAAGGACGGTGGTTCAAACCTGTTACATTGCAAGTCTAAACTTTCTAATCTTGCATCTTCATCAACTGTGTCAGATTTCTTTCGTAGTAGTTCCCGGCCCATACAGTGCTCTGAATTCGGCATCGTTCAGTAAACGTCGTTTATGCTTTCCCAGCAAATAGAAAAAGTCGTAACATAATCTTTGAGTGAACTTGGGCGCTCTGATATGCTTATCTGTTTTTTAAAAAACCTTTAAATAATTTCTCTTGTCTCACTGCAACTTTCCTATGTAAAAACTTGTCTCATACAAAACTGCGCGTCTGTACCGCTGTCCTCTTTGTTGTGCAAGGTCACTTGCTCATGATGTGAGTAACATTTTAAACATTCACAACTATGTATGTGTGTTCTTAGCTACTGGTCATTCTGCACTGTCTGCGCGTGTCGCTCTCAGACCAGAAAAGTAATTAAGGTTGTTTTCTCTGATAGCAACATGTACCCGAAATCTGCTACGTGTTCAGCAAAGCGCAGTAGCTTTGCTCTGCTTTTCTGAACCAATTCACGACGCAATTTGCGACGTTAGCTTGGTCAAAATGTTTTCTACTCGTGGTAGTTTATGGGCAGGGTTTTAACTGCACCGCATACTTATACTGCATGTCAAGTATTTCTGAAGTTGCATGTTTATTAAACTGACAGCCTCGCAACAGCTTTGCACTTAAGAGGAAGCTTTAGCTTGGGTGCTCCTATCCAAATACACTTAAAAGGAGAATTCATTTTTCTCGGCAACAAATGCAGCAAATTTGACGAGGTTTCTTGCATTTAGAAGACAAGCTTGGAATGTAGTAGCGGTTGGTATAAAAATTTTTTATTCAGGTTGTCAATATTTGTAAACAAATAGCAAATCATAATTTTTAGAATACGAAACTATCAACCCTACAACTCTGTAACTCAGAAAACAGGATATAACAATTCTGTCAATTGAATTTGATAGTTCATCTGAAGCGGACAAAATTGATATGTTACAATTGAATCTGAATATATTCAGTAATATAACGTAACGAATTCGCGTAAGATGTAAATTCGCATGTCAAATTTGTCCCCCTTGAGTGTCATAATAAATTCCGTTTACAGAAGCGAGATATTTGTTCTTGAAGCAGAACTATTAATTTTCAAACTTCATGCGTCTATTTCTTTTTTCAAACATGCGAATTTTTTAAAGTTTGTTCAACAAAATTCAAGGCGTAAATCAAACTTCCGCTTTCAACAGTCATTAGAATTTAGTTTTCTCTCTCAAATGCAACAAATCTCATTATTATCGGTCCAGGGGTTATCTTAGAAAAGCGTTTTTGCGTTTTACATCTATTTGAATAGGCCGCATCGGAGTTGGGCCCGAGCTAAAACTTCCTCTTAAGCTCTGCGAGAACGCTACATAAGTTGGTGTGTGAAAAACGTGAGGGCGAAAGGGACACGTGCCGATTAGATTGGAGCTGCTTTCCTTAGATGGACACTGCACCAAATCAGTTTAGACTAATGAATTATGCCTGCACAACTGCGTTAATTGTCCTGTAACAAGTTGATGTAACAAGAGAAAATGAAGCCCGGGCTCGAATTCCTTGAATGATGCGCCGCAACTAGAGGGCCGTCAGGTCAGCGTGTTTTCATGAATTTTGAAGTACTTTGTCGTATTTGTGTCGTGGTGCTGCAACGCAAGTTCTCAAAACTCGCCTAATTCAGTATTTTTCTCTTTCTAATACATTCTATTCAACGATCAGTAGTAAGAAGAAAACTAACTGATGCGCCGCCGATAGCGTAAAAATTGGTGACGCCACGGCGAGACAGTGTGCAAACTTGAAGGCGCAGTCGCCACCTGTGCCTCCCGTGCCAAGTAGCCCACAAACAACTAGGCTCAACCCACCCACAGCAAATGGGGCACTGCGCTACCAGTTGACGGACCGGGGACGCCCTTATTTACGGCACGTATCGGAAATCTCAAACTAGAGCTAGCAGAGCAATGGCGCTGACTCAATCGCCACTAGCAGTGCACAGATTGCTTTGGTAGAAATCGCTCGTTCTCACCAAAGCCGAGTAGTTGACCGCGAAACACACTGTAGCGCGCTGAAGGACGCAAGGCGCCAATCCTGAACGCGCTCACCTGACTCAAGTAGTCCAGCACCGTGAGGATCGGGAAAGGCAGGCCCTTGACAAGCGCCTCGTGGTATTCCTTGCGCAGCGATGTTGGCTTCGGCCACGCAAACTCTTCGTTGAAGCGAATGTCGGCGCTGCTGTTGCTCCCGGCTTCGACCACGTACGTCACGTTCACCGAGTACAGACCGACATGCACGCCCAGCAGCGCAGGAAGCCGTTCCGCCGAAAAGGACCTGTGCAGAAGTGGACACTCTGAAAAGGACTGTGCCACATTGCGCAGAAAATGTCTGCTCTTCCCACTAATTCGTTAGCTCGGCTGATGAGCCCAGCGATGCACCACTCGGAACATGGCTTAGCAGCTACGGTGTTGCGCTGCTATAAGTAAGAGGTCGTGAGATCAAATCCCTGCCGCGGCGGCCACATACCGATGGGGGCGAAATGCAAAAGCGCTCGTTTTCCGTACGTTGGGGGCCCGGTAAAGATCCCCTGGCGGTCAAAATTAATCCGGAGTCACCCACTATGGCGTGAATCATAATCAAAGCGTGGTTTCAGCCCGTAACACCCCAAAATTAAATTCAGTTGTGCACTCGGAGGCTTCGTATTGAGAACTGTGATCATTAACATTTTTCGAAAGGGTTACTGCACGCAGCCTTTTGAGCACGCAATGCTGTAATCGTTATCGATACTAACATTGTTTGTAACCAAAGGCAACTTTTTGCTGCCAGATGCATCGTGATCCTCCTTCGCCCAGTAAATTCAAAGCACCTCGCGTGCGCTCAGACTCAAAGCGCTTATCAATACTCAGTGCCTCCGCAGTTTGCTAAAAATAACAAAAAAATGAGCAGTTTCGCTCAAAAGGCGGAGCATTGATAGCGATAGCGAAGTACTACACAACTACGCGAAATAAATTTCCTAGTTTTTTTGGGCATACAAATTGCAGTAAACTTTTGATTACTAAACAAAGTAGGCATTCTCGAAGTGTAATTTAAGTTGGCGGATCTCCACTGGGTGTCGGCACCTATAGAAGTGACAACGTAAGCGAACTCTAGCGACAGCTGCCTTATGAATAGTCCGCTGTAAGCTAGAGATAGTGTACTCCATGAGACGAACGCCGGCTCCGGTTAAGACATAATTGCGTTGTGTTCTGTTGCCCACTTTTTTTTGCTTGTACATCTTGCGCAGCACTCTAAGCGAACTGCACGGTAACTTTTGCTCTGGCATGCACGCACCACTACCCATGCCTAGAATGTCATGCAAATCGCTCCCCTCGCGAAACAACCTGCCACTCCCCAGTGTGTGGCCGTAAGTAAAGGCGGAACTAAACAACCCTCGCTGTGGCGTGTGCGACAGCCTGTAATTTTGACGAAGATGCGCCAGGGCCACGGGGTATTCCACCCGACCCCGAGTAGGTCGAGTGAAATCCGGAACGCGCAGCTTTCCAAGGTCGCCGCCCCAACCGTCTTCGCCGCCAACGCTGTGACTGCATCCGTTCTCATCGCTGTTGCCGCCCCGACGTGAAACACTCCATCACGGCCATTGTTCAGCCTTGACAGGTTGGCCTAAATGCTCGGTATCGCAAGATAATGCCTGTCGTTCTAAGGTCACCACTACACGATAGTATAAGCACGCGATACTTTAGACACATGACTGCCGATAAAAAAGTTTGTGGGTGAAACATTATTTTGAATTAAACTCTAATAATTTTTTTTTACAGTCTAGAAGGTCTTATAGGCATATGACCACTGGCTGGAAAAGTTGGCCGTTTACGTCCTGCCAGCTACCGGGCGCCACCGGGCGTCTCGTAATACAGCGCCTCTGTGTCTCAGAAGCGGCACGTCGGCAGTACAAGAAAAACCGCCGCAAGGTCCGCTCAACGCGCGGCCGCCTGCAGCGGTCGTGCCGGCAGCAGTGTTTCGCCGGGCATCGCGTCGCGCTATGCCGCGACAGAACGAACGACGCTCTCCGTGGCGCGCCACGAGGGTCCGCATAATTCCTATGCAAATAATATTAAAACATATTGCGCAAAAAACCATCGACGATCTTACCGATGTAAGCGAATAGCTATACGTTTGTAGAAAGCTACTGGCTTCATTAAAGGTGCGCAAATGTTGAACGTGATTATGTGTTGCAATGTTCAGGAAGTGCTTGTTCTTCGATAGCGTGATTTCGCATAGAACGTAGCCACTAATGAGCGCATCCATAGCGGTTATACTTGTACACGCCATCACGTTGTCTCCCACCGCCGAGGACGCGCTGGCGCGCAACCGGTTCTCAGCGAGTGTGTGATTCAGCTTTCATTCTTTTCTGAAAAGTGTCATTACTTCCACTGTTATAAGTGTCTCTGTGCCGTTCCAGAGCGGTTATATGCACATGGCGTGATTATTATTTATGCTGTATGTGTTGCTTGTGACATACGATGTGCCATACACTGTAAAAATGTTTACAACCTTAAGGGATTTTTGTTGCCGCACTGGTAACACTTTTCCCGTTAGGGCCTTGCAACAATTTATGGAGGCTGACAACGGAGCTCTAAATAGACGTGTGATGACAAAAGACTTAGTTGAAAGCTATGCAGTCATTCTGGCAGGCTTGGGCGCACAGAAATATCCGACAAGAGAGTCTCATATCCAACCCTGTGAAATTATCCTGTCAGATATTTCTGTTAACATTTTTAGGGCAAAGAAAAGCGTGACACAAGAGGCGTTTGCGCTAAGCATTATTAACTTACAATACCCACTAGCCCACCAGTCTGTTCGGTTGGATATTTCTGTGCGCCCAAGACTGCCAGAATGATTGGATAGTTGTTCGACTACGTCCTTTGTCATCGCACGTATATTTAAAGCTCCGTTGTCGTCCTCTATGAATCTACGCGCGAAGTCAGCTCGTCAAATGGGCGGCGTTTGTCTCAGGCCTTTTCAGTGTCTGTCAGTGCCGGCGTCTAGGAGCACCGAGAGCCGATAGTGTCGTGTGCGCAATAGCCATCACACGCTTGCACGTCACCCGCGTTCACCGTGTGAAACTTTCTTGAGAGGCCCTCGGGGTGGTACCCGTGTGACAAGAGCCTTAAGGATGTGAAAATTTTTACAGGGTACAACTTGAATACTTTGTGAAGAGTGCTATTCGGCGTTTATAGACATTTTATTTTCTTGCGTGTTTCAGCTTGTTTAGCTCACGTGTACTGTTTTACGAAGAGGAACAGCCACCATCTCACATGACACTAAACTGTCTTGCGCAGACAGGTAAGGATAACCTCAACACAAAAGCCTCGCTTCACATACATTCCACGTGTCCGCAGAATGTGCATAATTTCTTTTTCCTTCAATTATGGCGATGGTTAAAGATGCGGATGAGTAGACGGTTTGACGACGGCCGTCGTCATCGGCATGCTGGACACCAGTAAACGGCAACCCAGTTTCGACCTCGCTGGCAGTTGTAAAATGGGAAGCGGTACGTCATGCCACAATCATTCACAAACGGGAACTGGATGGAGCCTGCATCTAGCCTGTATGCTTCTAAAGGTCAAACATAGTTAACACGCCACGCATTCAAACAAGAGAAGCACAATAATTATCACGAGCAGACGGTGTTGATCGCAAAAGTAGGCATGTGGTTGTCGTGTTTCGTGTTTGCTTCTGAAGTACACCTTACCTAATGGATTAAACAGGAGAGCCGGCAAAAAAGGACGTGCCGCCTCGCAATCATTGTCAATACATATGCTCTCATCGTTTCACTGGGCTAAGATCGCTTGCGAGATTCACCACCGCCGCGCCGCCTGTATGCAGCGCAGCAAATTCGGTACCGGATAACTTGTCCTTCTGTGTACGTGCCGCATTTTAGTGGCCGCGGTATCTCAGGTGGTGGTGAAAAACTTTATTGAAAGGGGGAAAGGTAAAGGGGGACGTGGCTCAGGGAATGGGCTAAAGTAAGGCCCTGGGCCTGCTTGGCCTTCTCCGCCCAGTCCACCAGTTCAAGCTGTCGGTCGACGTCCCAGGAACTGAGCCAGGCTGTCCAGTCAGTCTCGCTGCTGACGGGGGAATGACAGAACGGGAGCGAGGTGCAATCCCACATTATGTATGTGAGTGTTCCTGTTTCTGAACAGAGCCTACATTGGTCGCTTTCCTTGCCCCTGTGATTTTGTTAAGCGGTAGCTTAGTGAATATGGTGTTGGGCTGCTATGCACGAGGTGGCGGGATCGAATCCCGGCCACAGCGGTCGGATTTCGATGGGGGCCACATGCGAAAACACCCGTGCACTTAGATTTAAGTGCACGTTAAAAAGCCCCAGGCGGTCCAAATTTCCGGAGTCCTTTAGTATATGGCGTAGCTCATAATCAAATCGCATTGTTTTCTCACTTAAAATCCCATAAGTTTCTTCCGGATTTTGTTCCCGTGCTTTTGCTGCGCGTTTTATCGTCCACGTGTTGAATCTGTAACCATACTGTAATAAGTGTCGGTTATTTTCAAGCATTTTTTCCTGTAAAAATTACGCGATTATACCTGTACGGAGACAAAACATCAAGATTCCATTTATCAAGCCATGCGCACAGTCCGAAAAGGGAGAAAGAAAAGAACATCAAAAAGGTTAGTGTGCAATGCGTACAGCAAAAATAGGATGGTGCGCCGTTTCTACTGCCGTCTGCCCCGACAAGCCTGGGTTCCGCTGTAGCAGATGGTGCCGGAAGCGTTCTGCAGTGTCAGCTCTTGGGTGAAAGACTTAGCGTGTAAGTGGTTGCTGCCACATAAGATTCTGTCTGCTACACCTGCCGAGCAGCTATAGTTCGGTAAGTACGCTTTGAGTTTGATGAAGACGAAGTGATTCTTGTAGAGACCACTGCTCAATCGCGCTGCAGTATTTTTGGCTTTTTCCAGTGTTTCACTGGGAGACGCCGCTGCCATTGCCACGGAAATGGAAGTGGAGTCGGTAGAACGCCGACGCGACGTGAATACTTCGGCAGGAACCGGCCCGAGAAATTGCCCTCCAAGTCAAGCTGACAGCGAGGGAACTGTGTTGTACTCCGGCTCAATCGACGACGCCTCAGATGGCGAAGGCTTCGAAAGAGTGGTACACCGGAAGGCCAAGAGAAGAAATATCAGCGCACGGTCTTCGTCAAGTCAGTCAACCGTAATGCCACAGCGAAGGCCATCGGCGCACACAATGTTTTTTTGTGCCGGACACACCTGCTGACAATCTCAACCGCTTTAGTAGACAATCGATCTCCGTTTCTCTGGAGACTCTTGTCCCAGGAAAAATCAAAGATATCAGAATTAATAATCCATAGAATGTACTGGCTATTCATGTCCACAACCGAAGCGTAATCAATGCGTTGATGGCAGTAAAGCTCGTAGGCAACATCAATGTCCATTACCTTATTCGGCAGGACAACAAAACCATGGATGGTGTTCTTTATGATAATGACACATCGATTTGCGACAGCGACCTTCCCATTTTAGTCAAACCTGAGACAGATGGTGTTGCCTTACTGTAAGCTCGGCGCCTTGGCGATTCGACCTGTGTAAGGCTCGTGATTTAAGGTGACTGCCTACCATCACATGTAAAGGTAGGCCATTTTCGGCATGTGGCACGGCCTTTCGTACAGATAGATACCACTTCAGTGTAGAAGGTGCCAAAGAACTGGACACGTGAGTGCTGTCTGCCGAAATACAACGATATGCCCACGATGTTCCGAACCGCACGACTTTGACACTTGCCGTGCCACGGAGCTCAAGTGCCCAACTCGTGAAGGCTCGCACGCTGCATCCTCAAAAGACTGTCCACGCCTAGAGGAAGAGCAGAGAATCTTGACAAAAATGGCCACAGACGGATCATCACACAGATATGCTTCTGCTGCGATAAGGCGACATCGCTCCCGGAAACGAATGTCTACGAACTCCTCTTCCGGTTTAAGAGAGAAGTGTCGTCCGGCAACGCCACCTCCTGTTACATCTGTCTCCAGTAAGAGCACGAGTTTGAGCTAAAAAATCAGCCATACAGTTCACGTTTCATTAGGTAAGGTGTGCCACTACCGAAAACATGTAACACACCAGAACCATATCGCATGACTCCCCACTTAAAGTCCAATGTCGCTTCAGTTGACCAAAATAGAGACAATGATTCACAAGTAATTGCTATGCTAAAATCACTCACGAATTCCATGCGTCTACTACTGACAAACATGGATACTGCGGCTGCTCGTAGCGCACTGCAAGTACTGTACACACTGACTCCAGTGCTTGAAAGCATCTTATAGCAATATGGCCGGCCCCTCGCTGCCCTTCCACAATGAAGTCAAGAAAGCACCTCTATCGCAGTGGAATGCCCGAGGCCTCAAATCAAGAATTTCACATTTTAGACACTTTGTTTTCGAAAACCGTTTTCCCATCCTCGTAATTTGCGAACCGAACGTGCAGAACGTTATACGCAATTATGGCTATGAGGCATTCATGTCCTCCACCTGTGGTGCTGTGAGCAACGTAATTGTATATATTAAATGTGATCTGACATACGTGTCGCACCCAGTCCCGCCTAACGACGAGAAACAGTAGGCTTGTTTAATTGTAACAAGGAAGCTTACGTTCACTCTCGCCGCTGCTTACATTGCTCCTTCAAGTCGCTTTGACCCTAAGCGACTGCAAGACGACCCGGGACCTACGATTCGCACCGGAAATTTTAATGCTCACCATCCGCTTTGAGGGAGTTTGGAGATGGACTCCAGCGGAAGGAGACTAGCACCTTTTACCACACAGCACGACCTTTACTACCTCTACAACGGTAGCCCGACATATTTACGCGGGCTTACACACAGCAGCCGCCTAGACTTGACCCTGGTTTCTCGACGTCTTGAAAGAAACGTGCAGTTGTTCCCAGACATCCAATAACATGGAAGCCACCATATTCCAACATACCTGAAGACCAAGGGACTATTTAAATGCTCTTCCACGACTCTCCCGCGAATTTACTGGTCGGCGTTTCGGTCACAGATGGAGAAAGTACGCCAGCAAGAGAGCCATCCTTGCCTGGAACACGAAATTCAAAAAGCCATGCAAGAGGCTATACGCGGTTTTTAGCCTTTCTTGAAATATGAATAAATTGAAGCCGAACTGCAGCGACTACGAGCGATTCCACGGCGGGCTGAAATGAGATAGAGGAGAACTAAATGCATCCATGATCTCAGAGAGGCAAGGCAGATGCAAAGACTCAACGCCCCAATGATGCACTACAATCTAAAAGATGGAAACGTTTCAATGAGCTGTTGGATGCACGTCAGCGCTTATCTCAGATATGGAGAACCGTGCGTGGACTTCGCGTATCACCGCAACAGCGTGTTCCTTTCAAATGTCTCGCTTTGCACCAAGACGGCACAGGCATTGGCATTGCTGAAGAATTTCGCTCAATACTTGCCAGCTTGCAGCCCCAACGTGCACTTACACCCATTGTCACTCCTGTCCCTCGGGATTCCCGCATGGATGTAATGTTTCCTGTGGATGAGCTTGAAGCGGCCCTGGCGACTTGCATGCTCTTCGTCACCTGTGCCAGACGGCGTTACCTATGCGATGATCGGCAATATTGGGAAGAAAGCGCGACTTATGCTGCTGAACTATTACAACGAGTCTTGGCGCAACGATTTGGTTCCACGTGAATGGAAATGCAGCTGCTTGGTTCCAATACTCAAACGTTGTAAATTAGCAATAGATTTGTCATCGTACCGCCCCATCGCTCTGGCCAGTTGTATAGGGAAAATAATGGAAAGAATGATTTTGACGCGCCTGGAATGGTACCTGGAAAATTACAATGTGCACCCATATGCTATGGCTGGCTTCCGACGTTGGCGCTTATCCATAGATAACGTCATCGATTTGGTGACGTTTATTAAACATCAAAAACATCTGAACTGACTCACTGCAGCATTATTCCTTGACATAAAAAGCGCCTATGATAATGCAGTTCATTGTGCCATTATAGAGACTCTGACTGAAGCCGGAATTGGTGGCCGCACTTTTCAGTGGCTGTGCAGTTATTTGACAGACAGGCATTTCATCGAGATGACCGAGGATGGTGCCACGACTCAACACCATACATTCCGTGGAGTACCACAGGCGGAGTATTGAGCCCGACGCTATTCAACCTAGTGCTCGTTGGCCTAGTGCGATGCTTGCCCAACACAGTTCGAGTATCAATATATGCCGGCGACAGTTGCATTTAGGCGTCTGCTGTAACACGACTAGAGGTACGAGCACGGCTCCAAAAGGCAGCTACGTTAACATCACTGTACTTGCAAAAACAGAACTTAGAGCTGTCTTCAGAGAACTGCTGCCTTGTTACATTCACTCGGAAGACAATGAAACGTTACTATGTAAGTGTCAATGGGCAAGTAATTGCGAAACGCACGGAAACACCGCATTTAAGGGTAATTATCGGCCGGGATTTATCTTGAAGCCTGCACTTTTCATACCTAAAGAGGAGGTTAGTGACAATAATACATCTCAAATTTCTCGGCAGAAAGTCACGGGGACCATCGATGCGGTCAATGCCGCAGCTTTATAAGCCTTGTTCCTTGGTTTCGCAAGGTACAGCCTCCCTTTGCTTGGTAACACCTGCAAAACAAACCTGCGTGTACTCCAGGGACTACAGGCCTAAGCTTTAAGGACGTGTCTCGGTCTTCCGAAGTGTGCGTCTACAGAAGCAACGATTGTCATACCTCGAGATCACCCAATATCAACGCACTTTGTAACGGACGTTCTCAGGGCGCATATTCGGCACGTTGCCTGACTACCTGCTCATCATCTTGCCGCTTTACCCGCAGAAAGGCCGCACACAGCTTTCAATCGTATAATTATTGCCAATCGTTCGTCGTAGCCATCGAACTACATGCCTGCAGCAAGACCATCCTCACCTTTATGGCGCCTGCATAAACCTGAAATACGCCTCACCATCACAGGAATCACGAGGAAAGCTAACATGCCGTCGTTTGCCCTGAAGCAAGCCACATTACGACTTTTACATAAGGTGTACAGTGGCCGCGTACATGTGTACATCGATTGCTGAATCACACTTGGAAATTCAGCTGTCGCTGAGGTGATACCAACAAGATCCGCCAAAATACAGCTAAAAACGTTACATGTATCATCCACAGCTGCTGAACTTGTAGCCCTGCGTGCAGCTCTTCATTTCATTCAGGAGGAACCACCCCATACATGGTCAATCTTCTGCGATTATAAGGCAGCTCTACAGAGTGTACTCTCAGCACTTCACCTATTCACATTACCAGCTCGTCGCAGAGACCAGACAAGTCCACCATCGCTTAGTTGACGAAGGACACGACATATCAACAGTTGCCTAGTCACTGTGGAATACATGACGATGATCTAGCAGGCGCACGTGCCCTATCTGCCCATGACGGTGTCCACTGCGTTGCCATTCCTCCTTCTAGAGCCGAAGCAGCGGAAAAACTTTCCTTACTTGCACATGACCTAACATTAGCTCAATGGAATTAATCCGAGTTCACAAGTGTACGCCTTCATACCGTGGAGCCTAATTTACAGCTCCGTATTCCACCCGACCTTCCACGACGTAACCGCACCCTTCTGGTCCGTCTGTGGCTTGGAGTAGCATTTTCAAATGCGTACTCCTTTCTTATCGGATTGGCCAACGGCCCATTTGGTGACTTCTGTGGGTGCAATGAACCAATCGCGCACCTTCTTTGTGAGTGTCCTCACTTCAACCCTCATCGAGCGGTCCAAGACAAACTGGACAAGCGCCCAATAACAGAAAACAGCATCCTTGGAAACTGGCCTACGCGATGATCAGCGCGATCCGCTGTGAAGGCGCTGCTGCGGTACTTAAAGGACACGGGACTTTCTGACAGATTGTGACGGCATATTGGGTGAGGTCGGATTAAACGGTGACACTGCGCAACACTACGAACGCCTTCTCAGACTGCGTGATAGTTCCCACAGAAACAGTTCGTGTGTATCGTTTGTACGCGTGTTTGTGCATGTATTTTTTCTTTTTTTTCTTTTTTATCCTTTTCTCTCTCTCACCTATCGCATCCCTTCGTCCCTCGCTCAGTACAGGGTAGCCAACCTGAGATAATCTCTGGTTAACCTCCCTACCTTTTCCTTGTCTTTCCCTCTCTCTCTCTCTCTCTCTGTTCTTGAGTTTGATAGAATAGTGAGGGTTGCGTTAAAGAAGTAAAAAGCTTTGCATTTGCAGTGCAACACACATGCTCGCCGAGCTGGGCATTTACTCACCGTGCATGGTGCGTAGCTCGGAGCATGCGCATGCGTGATTTGTCGTTCACGTCACACGGGGGAACATTATGAGAACTTTGCAGTCGCAGGCAGACACGCACCTCTATGACAGCTGTCATCATTCCGCCCAATTGTACAGACTCTGCTCTCGCGAAATTGTGGCTCGATCATGCAGCTCCAATGCGGTCATATTTTTCTGCGCTCACGGAAACGAGCGTCGCGAATACACTTGTTTAGACTTGAGCAGGCGTGATCGAGTTGGCGAAAATAATGACGAGGCACCAATGCAATTTAACTTTTTTTCACCTAGACAAAACTTGTAATTTTGTTCGTACTGTCATAAATCCCAACTTCACCATATTAATAGGAAGTTATACAAGGAGAATGCCAGCAAACTTGAAATTCGAAAAAATCGAGAAGCAGACACAGACAAAGCGACAGGAAGGTGCTTCTCAATTTATTTCTACTTTCAGGTTTGCTGGCATTCTTAGTATAACCATTACCAACTAGCCCAACAAGCCGCTCTCATAATAGGAAGTTAACTAGATATCTCGCTGTACCTTAAGCAAGAGTTCAACCTAAGAATGGTTATTAAAAAAGAGGTCACTGCATTCTTCGGAGCATCAACCTTTCATTGACGAAGCGTAGTGCCTGTCATGCGCATTGTTCTCTTTTATCACGCTTGCTATGCATGCAAGCGCTGAAATTTTACTACATATTGCGGCGTTTTTCACAAGCATAGAAACTTGGACTTGAGGTTTATTTTTCATTTCGTTTACCTCGTTCCAGAACGCTCCTTGGAATCAACCAGGTCGAAGCACAAATGCAGTGGCAAAACCATCGGCCCGTAAAAAGGTGCTAAGCCTAAAGTTTTCGATAACAGAAGCCCGCAGAGTCATTTTGGTAAGATGTATTTTTCTACCTCTAGCATCTCTTTTCAAGTGTCCAAGTCAGAATGGAATGTGGCATAGTGAGGGCGCACTCGGCAAAAATTTTCCATGCCCAAGAACAGAAAAGGCAGCGGCGCAAAAGGACACGGACGAAGACGAGGCGAGAAGGACGGGCGCTGAACTTTAAACATTTTTGTGAATGATTCACGAATCAGCGTTTGATTCATGAGTTCACCACTAGTTTATGCCACCTCGTCTCTGTCCGCTTATTTTCTTATTTTCGTCTTTTTTTTCTTTTTTACGCTGCTACCTTTTGTACAAACGCGCCCAATTTGCCACATTATACTCCGTTCATTTTCTGCCAAACAGCTCGTGTAATTCTCCAGTGTGGACGAATATTGAAGCTGTAGCATCAAATGTCTTTTTTCGTCAACGATACCAGAAAGCTAATGTGCAATAAACCAGTTACTTTCTATCTTTTGGCTTGGTGATGAAAATAGTTTGGCAGCAGCATTTCTGCTTGTGCGAAATTCACTCATCAGTATTCCAGAATAAAATAACTGATTGTTCTTTCTTTCCTTGCAGTTAAGGCGGACACACCAATCCTGCCGTGCACTTCGTCCTTGTACCACCCAAAAATGTAATATTACTTGCCGGAAGGAGCAATAACCGAAGACATTTTGGTACCACATGGTTCCATTTTATTGCAAGGCAGATCACAGATCTTCTTCATTGCGTACTCCGACATAGTTAGCCGATCATTGGTATATAATGGTGAACTACGGAACACAAACAATTACACTTGCTCATTAATTTTTCCATTGATTTGACTCATTTATTTGTTTAGATTGCGTTTTGACTTCTTTCTTCAGCTCCAGTGACATCTAACATATTCAAATAAGTTCTGATACTCTTTTATGTTGGCATCAGCTATCGCGTGGATTTTATTGCCAGCTACTTTTTTTCGCTTCTTTTTCAACTTTTCTTGCTTCAGAAACAATACATAACAAGTAACGTGCAAAGTAATGTGAACGTACCACGTAGAAAAGGACGACTCTGCAGCAAGTGGAATGAAGAATACTTTTGCACTAAACGAGTGAATCTATAATAATGAATGATAATGAATGTAGCAGGTTCGTTTTTATCGGAAAGCACAGATCGATAATATACCGAAAAATTGATAAAATTTTTGTAATTATGATTGCTTGTTAATGGGGTGCTGTGCAATGAAATTACAGAAGGCAGTATTTTTTACAGGCAATAGCTGTAAATATGGCGGCCTTTAATTACAGTATCATTGAATGAAATAACAGGAGTCTGTACTCTACAGGGTAAATTCCTACAAAGGTGACGGCGTGTTGTTGCGGTGTCGTGGAATGAAGTTACAGACGCCTGTATTTTTTACCGGTAGTTACTGCAAATATGACGGCGCGTTATCGCAGGTCTGTAAAACGGCATTACAGATGGTGCATGCTTTACTGGAAATAGCTGGCAGCCGATGCTGGCGAGAGAAATCCAGTAAGAACAGCGGCGATTGTTTGAGCGTATGGGCGACGTCCCGCGTTTGCTTCGCATCGCATTGCGAGCGCTTCTGGCCGGCAGTAAAGTTTAGGCCAAAATTAGCGGAACACGAGGTGTTTGCGTTATGCAGTCGATGTTGCCTTCTCATTTAATAGTTGGATGTTTCTTGTTTCAAATGGATTGCATTGCATTGTCATACAGGTTCAATTGACATCACACGGTCATTGTCACGAATTCCATGACCTGAGAGATCGGTGATAGGATGCTCCTTCTTTGGATCTTTGTTTCTTCATATATTAGGTAGCAGCTGTCACTGACATATCGGTCTTTAAACAGCGCTATAGGCAGAACTGGAAGCTGCGTCCGGTAAGATATGCACAGGAGGCGGTCATTCGAGGCTCAGGGGCCCAACCCCGCGCAGGAAGAAGCTTAGGGCGTTATTAACAGTATTCACGAAATGGCTCTCGCGAGCAAAGATAGGGCCCTATAACGTAAAGCTATTCCAATGTGTTCTTATTCCAATCTCCTGAGGTCAAATTTCCGTAGCCATCGACGCAAGCATCGGGTGGCCACCCGCCGGATTCTCTGAACAGACCAATCAAACCCTCTCCTCGTTCATAGGAGGTCACTTTTGTTTGCTTGAAAAACGAATAAAATTGGCTACACTGAGCGGCTTGTCTTATCTAATTGGCTCACGAGAGGCGAGGAGCACGCTCAAGTGGAGAGGGATTCGATGGGGCCGAGCCACTACACAGAAAATCGATAACCGGATGAAGAGGGTAGTGCCGGCGTCTGCGATTGGTCCGCTTTTCCTAGCTTAGTCTGCGGTGGCTCGTCGACAATCGCGGCGGCATGCAAAGGAAGCATAAGAGTGACGCTAAAACGGATCCTCAGCAAAGGAGAGTTGGCAGAACGAGGTCGTAAACGGGCCGAAAGTACTCGTAAATGTTACACGGCTACGCAGAAAGCTTTATTATACGCAAATAAACCCATGCTCTTCGACATGTGCGAGTAGCCCGTGCCTGAGCGATCAGCGCCAGCCATCTTTTATTCCTTTCGGAAAGGGGCAGCCTGTAGCTATTCAGAAGAAAATTCTGTTTTGTTCGGCATATTAATGCATCTTTATCGCGTACACGTCACTTTGACGTGGTGAGTTTTTGCGTATTTGTGACGTCGTGTGAGAGGCAGGTGAAGTGGGCGCAGCCCGAAATCTTTTGACCAAAGGCCGAGGGCTAACGGCGAAGAGGCGTCGAATTAGAAATAAATATTTTTCCTTTGCTCGGTCAAATAATGCATAATCCGTGTGTACACGTTATATCAGATGGGGAGCTATCGCGGTTTTCGTGACGTCGCGTGACAGACACGTGAAGTGGGAGTGGTCCAAAAAGTTTTTGACCAATCGCGGAAGGCTGATTGCAAAATTGGAATAGAAAAAGTTTGGAATAGTTTTACGTTTCAGCGCCCCTAGTTTACATATCGGGGACCGGCCGGTGTCGCTATTCCGCGTGCGCACATCTGCCGCGTCGTGATGCGGCAAACTCATCGCGCCAACAAATGCGAGCCGGCGCTGGGCAAGCGACGCATTGCGTTCACCGCCGGGCAAACTGGTCGGGGCCAAGCAGGTCGCGCCTCTGTGGAAAGAATCAGCCCACATCGCAGTGACATCGGAAACATCTCCGCTGTCGCATTTGCTTTCCGGGCTCTGTCACCACACAGATAATTATATTTTACGCGCACAATCGCAGCTCCCTAGCTCGGTCATCTTTGCTGTAATTCACCGGAAAGCTTATCCCGTACGAAATTCCATAATTCACCGACGCCCCTATAAACTCTCAGCGAGTATAGTTGCGTCACATTTATGTTGTTGCCCTCTTTCTTTGCAAGTTTGAGGAATGTATTTCCGGTTTTCTAATCCAAGTCCACTACACCTCAAGATACTTAGCACTTGCAGAGCATGATCTTATCATTTTACGATTGGCACGCAGCGCCATCAGCTCGTTCTTTCGTTTCTTGCTTGGAAGTGTTGAACGAGGTTCTTGTTGCATGACTCACCGATAGTAGGTGTGCGTCCGGCCCTGACCGACGTGCCAGCGCGATCCGTGCACGCTAATCATGATGGAAGCGCCCACGAAGAGGCTGAAGACCACGGTGACCACGGTGACGGCGCGCTCCTTGCGTATTCCCGGCACAATGGCGAGGAATGCCGCGAGGAGCGTGAAGAAGGCCAGGTACACGAGCACCTCGGCGCGGTCGGCGCTCACCGCGGTGCGGTTGTCGCTGGTGTACAGCGTCGGTCCGCCGTTCTCGCGGAACGCGTCGAACCATCCCGTGGTGCTGAGCATGGCCAACTGAGCTCGGGGGCGGCTGTCTTCGTCACGTGACGCCACTGGCAGCGCAGCAGCCTGGACACGAACAGTCCTGCGAATCCCCGAGGGAAGACTATGTAACTTCCACGCAAAACATTAATGAGCGCTAAAACAAGCCAGACATCTTCTTGTGCTTCTTTGTAATCGAGCCTTCACTTAGCTGAATCAGGAAGGAACAGCGCCAACTTAGCCGACCACGACAAGGAGAACGACAAAGGTCCTGTGTCGTTCTCCTTTTCGTGGTCGTCTTAGTTGGTGCTGTTCGTTCCTAATTGAAGTATGCACCATCTAGCCCAAATGAATGTCGTTCTAAACCTTCACTTGCGACTCAGCAGTCCTTGCTAAGCCCCGCAGGAACAATCTTAAGTTGTGGCTTCTTGAGAAAAACCATGTATGCGCAGCACACATGGAGTTTACGTTTTGGAATAAGTGCATTTGGCCATAGTTCGCCGCCGCGCGCGGTACGTGACCATATATATATATATATATATATATATATATATATATATCAGACGAAGGTTTTCGCGCCAGACCAGAGGGTGTACCATTCAAAAAAGAAAATAAGAACGAACGTTATGACACGCATTAATACTGACGTTTCGGCCCGAGGACCGGCCTTCGTCGGAGTGTGCGTATATATATTGTTGCAATTCACAAGCAGAGCAGGAACAGATAAAAAAGGGCAGGACAATTCAACTGCAGGCCAACTGAAAAACGATCGCGCAGGGACCTCTTCTCTTCCGCAATGCGCGAGATCTTCCGTCTTCCTCTACACGTGCCGCGTACTGGATGCGGCATTTGCCTCCCTGCAGAGAGAGCATCGTCTCGATGCTCACCTAGCGGCAGGAAGATGTGCCCGACGAGGTGTGGGCACTTCACTCCGAACAATAGGGCTTCATGCGCACAATGTGCACAGCTTCTGGTGGACGTTGCCTCGCCATGGAGGAAGCAGAACTGTAAGGGATGACCTCATAGTTCAGGTCGCAGAGGCGCCGTAAAACCTTGTAGGAACCAAAGTACCGCCGGAGTAGCTTTTTTGAAAGCCCTCGCCGACGGATGGGACTCCAAACGCCCGCTTCGTCACCTGGCTTAAATGTGATGCAGCGGCGCCACAGATTGCAGCACCGAGCGTCGTAGTCCTGTTGTCGGGCGATTTTGACGCAGGCGAGTTGTCTTGCTTCTGCAGCACGTTGAGCGAACTATTCAGCGACCATGCCTATATCACAGCTGTCATGCGGCAACATCGTATCGAGTATTAATGGTCACTTCATCTGCCATGAAGAAGGCTAAATGGTGACATTCGCGTTGTTTCCTGTTGAGCAGTGTTGTAAGCGAATGTAATGTACGGTAGAATGTCATCCCAATTTTTGTGCTCCACGTCTACATACACACTCAGCATGTCGGCGATAGTATTGTTCAAGCGTTCTGTTAGGCCGTTCGTTTGCAGGTGACAGGCTGACAGGCTGATAGGTGAGCCGTGCCGCTGAGGCTAAACACTGTCTCCAGAAGCATAGCCATAAAGGCAGTTCCTCTGTCCGTTATTATCACCGCTGGTACACCGTGCCTCAGAACCTCGTTTTCAATAAATAATCGCGCTGCTTGCACTGCGGTGCCACTTGGAAGGGCCTTGATTTCTGCATAGCATGTCAGGTAATCGGTGGCAACCTACATATTGCCAGTATTGGAAGTCGGGAATGGTCCAAGAAGGTCCATCCCCATTTGGGCAAATGGGGGCGTAGGCATTTGGACTGGTTGTAGTAGCGCAGCTGGTTTCATCTATGATGGTTTGCATCACTGACAATCGAAGCACGTGCGCACGTAATGTTTCACAAAGGTGGCAATCCTTGGCAATATTTCTCTTTGACTCGGGCAAGTGTGCGCGTGTAGCCGAGGTGGCCAGATGTCGGTTCATCGTAGCAGGCTTACAAGACCTCATGACGGAGGCACGTTGGGACGACAAGTAGGCGGCTGCTTTTGCTTGCAGAGAAGTTCTTCTTGTGAAGAACATCATTACGGAAGCAGAACGGTGGCAAGCTCCTTGCAAATGTTTTGGGCGCGCTTGTAATCCGGCCTTCTAAATATTCAATAAGCGGAATCAGTTCGCTGTCTTGCCGCTGCTGACGAGCAATCGTGGTCGTGTCCAGAACACCTATAAAAACCATGCCTTGGTCATTTTCTGTGACTTCCTGCTCAGTCGGTGACGTTGAAAGGCAGTCGGCCGTCGGAGTGCTTTCGTCCGGACTTGTACACCACTGTTATATCGAATTCTTGAAGCTTTAGGCTCCAAGGCGCTAGTCGACCGGACAGGTCCTTTAAGTTAGTCAGCCAGCAAAGTGAGTGATGATGGCTGACAACACTGAAGGAACGGCCACAGATGTACGGGCGAAACTTTAAAACTGCCCATACCACCACAAGGCATTCCTTTTCTGCGGTTCAGTAATTAGACACAGCTCGTGAGGGCGTCCTGCTTGCATTTGCAATGACTCTCTCGGCTGTCTCTTGCCACTGCACGAGCACAGCACCTAGGCCTACGTTGCTAGTGTCGGCATGAATCATGGTAGGAGCGTCCTCGTCAAAGTGAGCCAGTACAGGAGGCGTTTGTAGGCGCTGTCGGAGATCATTAAACGCTGCTCGTTCTTCATTGCCCCATACGAAGGCAACGTCTTCTCTTGTGAGGCACGTTAACGGTGCACCTATATGTGAAAAATTGGCTATAAATGTTCGGTAATACGAGCAGAGACCTAGGAAACGCCTCACTGCCTTCTTATCCGTTCGTGTTGGAAACCTTGCGACGGCCGTGATTTTGTCGGGGTCAGGGCGGACGCCTTGATGACTCAACAAGACATAAGAACTGTAGTTCCTCGAAACCAAAGCGACATTTTTCTGCTTACAGTGTTAAGCCGGCGTCGGTACCGGATCATTTGTAGAACCGCCAGCACTGATCTGCGCTGTCCCTCAAAAGTTTCCGAAAAAAAAAACTATGACGACCTCGAGGTATACGAGGTATGTCTGCCACTTCAGGCCTGACAGAACCATATCCATGAGTCGCTGAAGAGTTGCTGGAGCTGAGCATAAACCGAAAGGGAGGACCTTGAATTCGCAAAGCCCATCAGGCGTTACGAAAGCAGCCTTTTGTCTGTCTCGTTCGTGTACCTTGATTTGTCAATAGCCACATTTGAGGTCTATCGACGAGAAGTAGCGGGCACGCCTCAGCCTGTCGAGAGAATCGTCGATACGCGGTAATGGGTATACGTCTTTCTTTGTCACCCGGTTCAACTTACGGTAGTCCACACAAAAACGTAGATTGCCGTCTTTCTTTTTGACCATCACAACTGACGATGCCCACGGGGTTCTTGATGGTTGGATAACGTCGTCGTCGAGCATTTTCTTCACTTGCTCTCGGATTGCTTCGCGTTCTTTCGGTGCTACACGGTACGGGTTTTGTCGGATTGGTCTCGATGTCTCCTCCGTGATAATCCGGTGCTTCGTCAGTGGCGTCTTACCAACTCTGGATGTCGACGAAAAGCAATCGCGAAACTCGTGAAGCAGGTGCACAAGGCGCTGCCTTTCCGCTAATCATAAGCTGGCGCTCACGTCAAGAACAGGCAATGGTGCCAAAGCGTCTTGCTCTCCTTGTACTAACGAAAAGCATTCGCCGAATTCCGCAATCTCGCCGAGGTAAGCAACTGGTGCGCCTTTTGCAATGTGTCGTCTTTGCTTGCTGAAGTTTGTCAGCAGTAGTTCTGTTCGCCCATGCACTACTTTGACGAGACTTCTGGGCGTGGCAATACCTTGGGTGAGCAAAATCGTAATTATCTGCTCGGCAATACCTCCCCCATTGTACTCTGTGTCGCACCTGACGGACAGTGGTACGGTCACGTCGTCTACGATGCGCAAAGACTTGCGTTGTAGTTCTGCAATTCCGTCCCCAGAAAAGGTTAGTATACCTTCTGGCATTTTGATGACGACGCCGTACTCGCGTAAGAAATCTATACCTAAGATGTACATCTTTGCATCAGTCGGGGAGAACTACAAAATATGTGACGTATGACGAATTTCCTATGTTGACCCTTGCAGTACACTAGCCAGTCGGTGTCAGTAACTGGCCTCCAGCACCTGTAATGTGCGGCCCTGACCATTCCATTTTCACTTTGTGAAGTCTGTCCGCCAGTTTTTCAGTTACGATTGAAAAGTCCGCACCAGTGTATACTAGTGCCTTCATGTCGCGGCCGTCAATTGACACAGTAAAACCGGCGCTAACAATCTCTTCTGTCGTCAAATCATCCGGCTGTATTGGCTTTTCGTTCGACGGCAATGGGGGATTTTCGGCACTTCGACGTGTGGCAACCTTCCCCCCTGATGTCACGGCCTTCAGTTTCTTCGGTGTGGGCTGGGAGACCACCCTCGGGCCATGTCGATGGAGCAGCGTCTTCCAGCTGGAAAACGATGTGCCGGAGAAGGGGAACGCGACCGGTAACCGGGAGAATCGACTTGCTAGCTCGTCCAGTTCGCGTCGATGTTCAGTCAGCTGCCGTCAAAAGCATTGACGAGAAGCAGTGGATGGGAACAATTGGTACCCTTCGACGCGATAAGGGCAATGACGGCAGATGTGGCCCGCTTCCCCAAAGTGGAAGCGCAAAGGCCCGTAGTCAGCTGTGCGCCAGATGTCGGTTCTGCGAAGCTGTGGTCGCGTCGGTTGTTCCCTGCGGTGGTAATGTGATGCCGGGGCTGACTGCTGGTGATACTGCGGCGTCGGCATCGGAGGAGGCGGTCGACGGACAACACCTGCGTAGCTGGGCTGCCACGTCTGGGAATTTGGCTTGGGAGCCGCAAACGCTTGCTTTATTTCTTGGCACACAACTACAGCCACCGACGCAGCTGTGCATTCATTTGGCATGGCAGTGAGCTTCTTAATTTCTTCCTGAACAATTTCGCGTATCAGCCGGTGCAAGGAACCCTCGTCTGTGACCGTCGCCGCTGCGGCGTTTGCCGTTCCAGTGCTGGTCAGGTGTTCGTACTGGCGGCTGCGTAGATGTAACGCGCGCTCAATGGCCGTCGATTCTTTAATAAATTCATCGACGCTCGTCGGCGGGTTCCGCACATGACTGACAAACAGCTGCTGCTTTGCGCCGCGCATGACGTGGCTGAGTTTTTTCCCTCGGGCATATGGGGGTCTGCACGATCGACGACAAAGACGAGCCATCTCTTCAGCGAACATGGCAACAGTTTCATTTGGCTTCTGAATCCGTGATTCGAGAAGACGCTGCGCGTGGCGTCGCCTTTCGGTGCTCCCGAACGTACGGAGGAACTGGCGGCGGAACTCAGCCCAGCTTGGCCAGACTCCCTCGCGATCTACGAACCACTGTGCGGGCTCCGTCTTCAAGAGGGAAATATACATGGGATAGTTTTTGTCGAGCATGCCACTCATTATACTTTGCTACGCGCTCGTATTCCTCGAGCCAGTTTTCTGCATCCTCCTAGGCATTGCTGTGGAAGATCACGGGAGATCGTGGAGTCTGGAGAGTCACCTGTGTAGGGCCTGGGTCTGCCATGGCTTGGGGACTCGTGGTAACAGGCAAACTTCCTGGTAGGGGACCAAATTTTGAGCTTAGGCCTCGTAGGCGACGGCTGGCGCCGTGTACGGGTGTTTCGACATGCAGAAGATGTCCTGGGCTTGATGTGGGGCTGTTGACAGGCGTCCCAAACATTTACCCAGCGCCTCCACCAGTGTCATGATTCACAAGTACCAGGAACTGATGAAAAGGGCAGGACATCTTAATTGCAGGCCAACTGAAAACCGATCGCGCAAGGACCTCTTCTATACCGCAATGCGCGAGCTCCTCGTCTTCCTCTATGTGCCGCGTACCGGATGTGGCAATATATATATATATATATATATATATATATATATATATATATATATATATATTACTGCAATGGTATACACTACTTAAAAATTAAACCAGAATCTCTCCTGGAAGTCGTCTAAATAATGCCTAAGCTATGCTGCTATCTTTGGTATAGTTGCGAGAAACATCGCGAAAACTCTTGAAACTGTGAATCGCGGTTGCAACACCGAAATGCTAACAGATAGAAGCATCAGGCGACGAAAAAAAGGTGAGTAGTAGCAATGTTTACTCATGTAATGTGATGGCGCGTTTGCATGATGCAGCTGCTTTGTGGAAGATGAGCACTAGCGAAAGTGTGGTGTATTGTACGTGACGTAATTGAACAATGTCACATTTGGTAGACCTTGTACTCAGACGTGACCCATGACACTGCCTGCTCTCGATGTGAATGATCATCAGCCGTGATCAACCGTGCTCCGGCGGCGGCTGCCTTTGCGAGTGAGCGCGGGCCTGTCTTGAAGGCGATCTGCCATGGGAACACAGTTCGCCGGGTGCTGATTGCTTCGTGTGCGTCCTCGCCACTTAGTTCGCGTTCGAGGGAGAGGCAGCACGAAGGCCCATTCACTCGGTGCTGCCGACCCTACATTGAAAGCGATCGCCTTACATGACGGGCGGACGGGTACCCTCGTCGCCAGAGAAATGCTTACGCTTTTAAAAAGGAGGCAACATAAGAAGGACTGCGGGGTCCGTGCGTTGCTGGGAACAAGTAGCGGCGCCGAAGACGGGGAGCGCTCCTCTTGAATCACACACGGCGGAGAGCAGGGAATACGCCGAGTGGCGTCCACGACCAGGCCGCGTTGTGTTCGCGTTAATGCTTCGAAAAACCGTTATGGAGACGTGGAACAGTTGCGTTCACCTATCGAATTCCCTGAGAGTCCCCAAAGAAATTTTGAATTGAACGTAAGAAACAATTCTCGTGCTGTGCTTCTACAGGAAATAAAATTGATGAGCCTACGTTTGCCATTTATTCCTAGATTTTAGGATGCAGTATTAATCACTCGCAGAACATTTTGCAATTAAGTTACACTTTTCTTGATAAAATGACACAGGCGCGTATGATCCCATGGATCGCTGTGTTATGTACATGGCTTTATCATAGCAGCGCCACTTAAGCCCTTAAGAAATAGTTCACTTCTTAGAAGCGGATACGCAGCCTAGTAAAGGCGACCATAAAAGGAGATCCCTCCCATTTCTGATCGCCGCGTCAGCCGCACAATAGAGCAGGTGATTGCCATGGATGTACATAATCTTATTCACGAAACGTAAGGTGCTTTTCCCATACGGTAATATGCATTCACTGTTTATCCAAACCCGATCATGCATTTCGCCGCCTGCACTTGGCATCGCTAATTGTGAAAACATTGCTACAGGGAAACAAATCATTGTAAATAAGAATAAGACGTGGACAACAAAAATGTCCTCTATGAGCTCAGCGAAAACAGCAGTGGAAGAGGGAGTGCTTGAAAGACTGTATTGCTCAAAACGTTTACGAAAACACGGCCTTCCTTTCCACTAGCGACACCATCGCCAGGGTCCTGAAAAACTTATAATCAGTCAAAATCCCCGTGGAATGGCTTCAGTAACCTGAATCATTCAAGTCACATTAGAAGACTATTTTCTGTCAGACCTAAATTATTGAAAAAAAAGTATCAGTCATCATACTGGATTTCATTCATTGAGGAACCCGGAAGTACGTGAAAGAACACTGCGCGTCATCGGCGACGACAGTATGTAGACACCGACGAAGCAGAGACTGCCTTCCGGCAAATAATTGGCTCGAATCGCCGTACTAACAGAACCTGCGAAACAGCATTGGTCGAGGAAGCGTGACATTGGTCGCCGCCTAGGCATTACAAAGGAATGGAATAAAAAAAGAAAAGCAAGTGAAGCACCAGAGTAGGCGACGTGAAAGCCTCAAGTGCTCCCGGAGTGAATGTTTCATTGCGATATCAATTATATGGACACTCCAGGCGCATTTCCGCCGTCGGCATCACCGTGAGATTCTGTGTGAAGTGCAAGGGCGATAAGATCGTCGCTGCGCGCCGGATGTGCGAGCCGGCGGCCCAGTCTCGCAACGGCGGACAGCGGCGACGGTGCGCGCGCCTCGGTGCCTCGAAAGCCACCAGCGGCGGCTGCAGAGACTTGGCGTTGATGCGAGCGGCTGCACGAAGACGGATTAGCTCGCTGCTGCTGCCGCGTTTCCTCACTGCAGCGTTTTGACAGCGAGTTTCAGCGGTCATAAAGTGAGATGTGTTCACGTTGGCTTGTGCGCGTGTGACACCATGCTTGTTAATTGAGTTAGTACGTCTATGTTTACAAGTATGTACGGCCGATGTAACCATTATTCTTAACCGCCAGTTCTGTATTTGCTATCGCAATCGGTGCTTCGCCGTTCGGGCGAAACGGTTACTTTTTTTCTATCACGTCACGAATTATGCTACGGACGTACGGAAGTTTCTCACCCTGCGAGATTTAAAAGCGTTCGACAGTAATTCGGCGAAAGTGCTGTACTTTGCAGTGCGCCGCTAGCGACATCCGGGATGCTGCGCCGATGTGCGTCACGCCGCGAAGGGAGTATGGGTGCGGCCAGGCGCTGGGTGTTGCGCACCAGCAGATCATGAGCAGGCCTGTATTTCTCTACCCGTTCTGAAGGACACTCTCTATCAGAAACGTGATAGACGGCTTCGGGCAAGTGGTATTCGTTTTTGTTTATGCTGAGAAGCAAAACCAATGAGTTAAACTTGAATGTATCCATCTTGCTTTTTCTTTTTAATCTAACTAGGCATTCGATGCAGTTCCAACGCTGTTTACAGAATTGCTACTCAGAGATCAGCAATTACCAAATTTTGTATACAAACCAAAGGAACAGTAAAAGCAGTCAATTAGTAAATCAATGCTCCAGTGACCCAAAGAAAGTAAAGAAGCCAAAGTTTCCCATTCCGACATAAGCAGACGCAAGCCTTGAACGGGGCTTGAGAATGTGTCGTCACGTTAAAATATGCCCGCGTAAGATCGTTTATGCGTATACGCTGAGTGGCAGTGGTGTATGTACCATGGATTCATCCCGAGAGCAGATTGTAGCTAAATTAGCAAACAAGCAGTTTGCCAAAAATAAAACGCTCGTTATTGCCTTGTCTATTGCCTACAGTACCGTTGATATCCACCGCGTCAATTCTCCGCCTTCGCCGAGCCTTTCTGCTGGCGAATTTTGGGCGTATCTGTCTTTTGACTTGATGTGATTCGCCGTAGTTCACAGTACCGACAATTTTCAGGCCCAATTGGCTCTAACAATTGTTGGGGAACGTCATATTGATCGTCATCGTCATTACTTGTTTCATTTACGCGGCATAATAAAGATCTATGCCTACTTCGTTAGCAAAGAGAGACAATAGTTTTTATTGCTGGAAGACTGTAGTGTCGATTGAGCAGCAAAGCGGATACATTTCGTCGTGATACACTGCGCGCTCAGTCGGCGCGCGTCTCGCCTCTTCGAGGACCAGAGTGCAACTGATGCTGGTCGGTTGTACCTTATATGTGTACACATGACAAAAGGCAAACTGTTCGACGAACACTCACCGACACATGGTGCACTACTATCGGTTTCCTTTCTTCTTGTCACCGCCTGCCCCCAATTCACACACGTGCACTTTCTTCCGCACCGCTGATGTGAGAGCCTTGACGAATCGTACAAGTGCAATGTTGACGGAATCTAGTTCCGGGAGGTAGCTGCACGCGCAGTGCGCTGCCCACACATGCACGCTGAGAGTCGCTGCTTCTGACAGATAGTTGAGCTTTCGCAGATGTAAATCCATAATATGGCAAACCTGACGAAGGAAGTGGCCACGTTTCAGTCCTTAACGCAGAGCGCTTAATAAACCCGAAAACTGTACAGCACCAGGAAGGATGACCAGACGACGAGGAATACGTTATCTTCCACCACCTAATCGGCTGTTATAAGACATTGCTTAGAGCCAGTGCTAATACAGGTTGCCTTTGTAATAATTACAACTATTAGAAAAATAAAATAAGCCAAGGTAAACAGAAAACATCACTAAATGGGATTAAGTGAAGAAATGCAAGTTTTCTAGATTAGTATAATTTACCTGCGTGAAAAGAACAGTGCATATTTCAACGCTTCGCCAAACTTACATTCACGCGAACGTAAAAAAGCCGCCTTACAATTTGAGCATGATCTGCGCGAAGCGTTTTATGCGTCTAAGGCGCACTGGGTGGTTAATCTAGCAGTTGACCTTGCGCGATGAAATATATGCAAGTGCCGGTTCTCCGGCCACAATGTTAGCCTTCTTTGGTGAAATTTTGTTTTCGCAAAGGCGCCGCAAACGGCCACGCATTTATTGTTTCGGCTAAGAAGCGCTGATAGCATTCGTAGCAATGTACAAATAATTTGTAGCCGGCTTCACAATATTCTCCTTCGGGGAAAGTTAGTTTTGGATGGTAAATAGTCTGAAATAATTTTAATTGACACCCCATAAGAGCTAAGCCTATTTTTAAACATGTCTAGTGTCGACCAAGCCTTGCACTAGCATGTAGAGCTAGGGATCCTGTCCCGAAAATAAAGAGTCCATTGCGAGCACGCTGTATGGCCACTGACAGCCTTTTATTGAATCCTTCTCGCAATAAGGCAAAAAATATTGAATCAACGCTCTTACGCCAAATATAAATAAAAAGCCTCTATTAATACAAAAATGCGCATGAGAAGCGTTGATTTACACGAATACTCTGCCACATGTGACATACAACATGTAACTTATTTTAGTGAGCGATTATTATCTTTATACTTTGCGTTCATTCATAGTCATATCACGTATGATATTGCTTCCTGGGGAAACACGTGTAACTCCCACCTCTCGTCTATTGAACACATACAGAACCAGGCTATTCGCATAATCACCAACAGTTCCTTTTACTCAAATGCTCACCCGCTACCAGAAGAGGGCTGTAGCGCCGAAAAAGACAACACATAGCAAGCGAGACGGGCAGGCGCAGGACAGGCGCCTGTCCCGCCTCGTTTGCTATGTGTTGTCTTTTCCGGCGCTATAACGCTCTTCTGGAAGCATGCACCAACTAGCCCGCCAACAAGTATTGCTCACACGCTACTCCAGGCAAACTTTACACTACCTGTATCTGGCTTGTTTAAGTATCATCTAAGCAATCTCTTTTTTTTAATTACTTAACAAACAGCTTCCTTACAAATTTTTGGACTATAAATTACTCAATAATACCAACCACACTAGGTTTGCGCACAATTAATACTTTTCATTACCTAAATCTAACACAAACTATGGAAAAACGACATCCTCGTTTTCAACAATAAAAATACGGAATGACCTACCTCATTCACTTAAACTAACGTCATCTTTGAATGTATTCAAACATGAGTTAAGATGTTCATGTTTTTTGTCAATAGTTCCATGTCCTATAACATGTTCCCTGTATAATTATGATTTTTAATATATGTACTTTTTTGTTTGTTTTCTCCTGCCATTACGCGCATTGATTTGTTTTTCTTGTACTTTTTTTAATCTTTGCTGCTTTAACCCACGTTTTGTATACATCTTCTTTTTCTTTTTAGAACCGAGGGTCCCGTTGCAGTCACTGGCTTTGGGACCCTCGTCTGCATACTATTTGTTATTCACTCATTGTTTTTTGAATGAAGAATAAACTGAAACTGAACTGAACTGGTAACATATGCACTAACCGAAAATATTACATTATTGCAGCAGCTTGGTTTCTTCCAATTTACTAAAAGCTTTTTCTGTTGAAATGCTTCACATCAAGTGCATATTATTACCACGCCTTCAGCCCTCTTCAACGCAGTATTTCAAGGTTCTTTTATGTTTGATATTCACATGTTGCACAGATAACTACCTCACCAGTCTCTTGTCAGGCAATGAACTTCATGCATATGAAATTAAAGGATATCAGTGAGCCCAAAATTAATGCCCACGTGGGCTCTGTAGAAAGTTGAGTGAAAGTAAATCTGGTTGCATATATATACGTCAAACTCCTCGATGTCACAGGAACGAGAAAAAAAAATACGCTGTTATCCGGTGCACAGGAGCTTCCGTTTCATCTTGACGATTCCAATTTGAAATTGGCTCCATTGGATCCGTAACTTGCCTCCCGTTGCAGGTTCAAGCACTTTTATAGGAACACTAAATATTTTCTGTTCATTAAAATTCAAACTAGATTTAATGCAATTCAGCCAAAGCTTTAGACAGTTCGAGTTCGTGCGGGTGGCTAAAATTTCTCGTCAAAACTTCCGTACGCTTTTTGAGTAGCACAGCCATTTGCTCATTAAAGACATGTGTTCGAAATGGCAGCTGTATGCATGCGGAACGAAATCAGGAATAGCGTTGTAGCTTTAACCGAGTTCTTAGGTTTTCGTAATGCCTGTGTCTCGTGTTCAGCTGGCCGAGACAAAACATTCGGCTAAGCGACATTATGCGATAATCTTGTATGTCATTTTGTGGGTATGCTGCTGTATTGTACATTTCTGAGTAATGAATCATATAGAAATTGTACAATTTCCCATAAGCCCCAAGAAAAACCTTTCTTGGAGGTGGTTTCATGTCGACAGGGCAAGCGTAAGTTTAGCAAAAGCAGCGCCATGTGCACTCCGTTGTGTTAGCCAGTGCGCACAACGCTTCTACCAGGCGTCATCCGAGCAGAGTGTAAAGGTCTTCATTATTTATTTTCAGCACCTTCCAAAGTCACTGCCATAGAATACCAAAGCGAATAGAAAACGCTAAAAGCAGCTTGATAGCGGAGACAAACAACGTGTTTTACGCTGCGTATTAATTCATTCAAGGCACCAACAACTTGCCACGGGAATTCATATTTTTATGCCTATACCTATTAGAGTGCTTTTAATTTTTTTTATCGATAGCAGTGGCCACTGGGACAGCGAGACCCGCCAGTAAACAGAAGTCCCCGCGCGTACGCTGCTCGGGGTTTTTTTGTGTTTTCGGTGAGCTAGGCGAACCGCACCACCCTATTTTTCCTCCCTACTCGTTTTAAGTGAGCTGTTCAAGCTTGTTGGAAATGTCGAGTGTACCTAGCTGCTTTCACGGTCGCCAGCTTAGGCGCTCACGTGCAGTTCGGAGCCACGATGTTATAAACATTTGGAAATAGTCCTAGACATTGCTACTTACCACGAAACGCGTCAATTGCGGATAATTCTAGAGTTTTTAGACACCTCGGGTCCTCTTGGCTGCTCTTCTGCACCACAAGTTGGGCTCGCCGTATACAGGGTTATCTGAGCTATCTTGGCTACTCAGTTGCTATGGTCAAAAGATCGAATCCTCAGGGAATTTTTTGAGCAGAGGTTTTGAGCATAGCTTAAGCAGAGCTAGAACATCGGGCTTCTAATCTGAAGGTCGTAAGTCCGAATCTTCCTCCAGAACACATTTCCCCACCTCGAGTGGCGCCTGACATCCCATAAAATGCCGAGAGCCAGTAGGGCTTTAGTAGCCTAGGTGACACCAAATCAGGAAGGCCCACTAAGCTACAACAAAAAACACTCCCTCACCAGAGCAGGAATTGGCCTCCGTTGTGCAGTGTTCGGCCACTGCCTTCCTCGTGACTCCTACAATTAACCCATGGTCCCCAGTCCCCAGGCGCTGCGGAACAGCTGACCAAGGCGGAGGTTAGACCTGCAACGCAGTTGAGGGTGCTAAGAATCTCTGGACTCAGACTGGCCGCCAATGGAAACTAAACATGGCAACGCTCAACACACGAACCCTCTCGAGTGAAGCTTGCTTAGCAGCACCTTTTGAAGAAGTATCAAGCACTATGAGGGATAATATTACCTTAAATGAGGTTGGAGCCTAGGCTCCAACCTCCAGTTAGGATAACGAAGAAATAGAACAGCTTTATGAAGATGTTGACTTAGCGATGAGAAAAGTGCAAACTCCATATAGTGTAGTCATGGACGACTCCAATGCAAAAGTGGGGTAAAAGCAGGCTGGTGAAGAGGCAATTGGAGCTACGGCATCGACTCTAGCAGCAGTAAAGGAGAGATGTTGGTAGGATTCGCGGAAAGGAAGAAGCTCCGGATAATGAATACCTTCTTCAGGAAGCGTAGCAACAGAAAGTGGACTTGGAAAAGCCCTAATGGAGAAACAAGAAGTGAAATAGCTTTCATACTTTCCGCCGATCTCAGCATTGTGCACGATATAGAAGTGTAAGGTGCGGTAATGTGCAGTGATCACAGGTCAGTGAGGTCTAGGGCTACCTCCATATGAAGAGAGAAATAGTAAAATTGTACAGAAGAAACAGGCCAACCTAGACACAGTAAGGGTAAAAACTGACCAATTCGGGCTGGTGCTTGTAAATATGAAGCCTTAGAACGGAGAGATAAGGATAACGCAAAGGTAATGCATGAAGCCGTAACTAGGCTGGCTTCAGAATCAGCAATTGAAGTGGGAGGTAAGCCACCAAGGCAACCAATAGGTAAGCTCTCCAAATTAACGAAGGACCTTATAAAGAAACGACAAAGAATGAAAGTGTCCAACTCAATAGATCAGATAGAATTCGTGGGACTGTAAAACTGATCAACAAGGAGAAGTAAGGGATACTCGAAATTATAGCATGAGAAAGACTGAGAAAGCAGTAAAAAATGGACGCAGCAAGAAATCAGTGAGAAGAAAAGTTGGCATTGGACAAGCCAAGATGTATGCACTGAAAGATGGGCAGGGTAATATCATAATAAATTTAGAATGTGTAGTAAAAACAACTGAAGAATTTTATACTGATCTGTACAGTAACCAGAGAGGCCACGCTACCTCCATTCAAAATACTAATGGACACGATACAGAGGCTCCTTATATAACTAGCTATGGAGTAAGAAGGGCCTTGTAAGACATGAACCGGGGAAAAGCGGCAGGAGACGATGGAATAACAGTTCATTGACTCAAAGATGGAGGAGATATCTTGCTTGAAAAGCTTGCGTCCCTTTATACGAAATGTCTCACGACTAAAAGCAAATCGAAGAATGACAAGGTCATAATAATCTACAAAAAGGGAGCCGTTGAACTGAAAAATTATAGGCCCATTAGCTTAGTTTCAGTATTGTATAAAATATTCACCAAAATAATTTCGAATAGAATAAGGGCAACACTTCAATTCAGTCAACCAAGCGAACAGGCTGGCTTCACGAAGGCATACTCTACAATAGATCACATCTCCGTTATCAGTCAGGTATTCGAGAAATCTGCAGAGCACAATCAAAGTCCTTGTATGGCTTTCATAGATTACGAAAAGGCATTTAATTCAGTAGAGATACCAGCACATTTAGGTTTTCAGCGAACGAAAGGGACGAGAGACAGAGGTACGACGGTAGGACAGAGGTATCTTCTCTCGTCCCATTTCGTGCGCTAGAATCCTAAAAGTTATGGAATACCAACATGCCCAAACCTACGCTCTTTCAAGGTACCAGCTGTCACAGAGTCCTTACGCAATCAAGGAGTACAGGAGGCATACATGAATGTCTTGGGAAATATCTATAAGCATGCCACAGCCACCGTGACTCTGCAGAAGAAAAGTATAAAGATACCTATAAAGGAAGGGGTAAGGCAAATAGACAAAATCTCTTCAATGCTTTTCGCTGCGTGCTTGGAAGAAGTATTCAAGCAATTAAACTATTAAGGCTAAGCAGTGAGGATTAACGGCGAATATCTCAGCAACCGGAGGTTGCTGAGATATTCGTACACGTATTGTTCAGCAGCACTGAGATATTCGTACACGTACTGTTCAGCAACACTGAGGGCAAATTGCAAGAAATTATTGAGGATCTTAAGAAAGAAAGCATAAGAGTGGGGTCCAGGATCAATTTCCAGAAGACAAAGAAAATGCTCAACGGCGTGACAAGGGAACAAGAGTTCGGGATCAGCTGTCAGCATCTAGAGTCTGTGTTGCGTTTAGCTAGGTCAATCACTCACAGGGGACCCTGATCATGAGAAGGAAATTTACAGAAGAATAAAAATCCGTTGGTGCATATACGGCAAACATCGACAGATCCTAACTGGAAGCTTACCACTACCATTGGAAAGAAAGGTGTACAATCAATGCATTGTACCGGGGCTGAGATGTGGGGCTAAAACTTGCAAACTGACAAAGAAGCTCGAAAACAAGTTAAGGACGGCGCAAGGAGCGATGGAACGAAGAATATTAGGGTTAGCGTTAAGAGACAGGACGGGAGTGGTGTGGATCATAGAGCAAACGGGGATATCCGATATTCCACTCGGCAGTAGGAGACACAAATTGAGCTGGGCAGGAGATGTAATGCGTAATATAGATAACCGGTGCACCATTCGAGTTACAGAATGGGTGCCAAGAGAAGGGAAACGCAGTCGAGAACGGCAGAAGACTAGGTGTTGTGATGAAATTAGAAAATTCGCAGGTGCAAGTTGGTATCGTTGGGCGCTGGACAGGAGTAAATGGAGATCGCACGTAGAGGCCTTCGTCCTGCAGTGGACATAAAGATACGCTGATGAAGATGATAATTTTGCTTCTTTTAATGTTGTCAACCATTTCTCTAGCAACCGTTTTTTTTTCGAACTTTATGCTCTGTGCTTAACTCCTGTATTTATTGAACGTGCAGATAGCCGCGCGGTTCATGGCCAATGCTGCATTGTGGGCACGCGCTATGGTCTAGAGGCTCGCAACACTGACACTGTCCAAGCACAGGAGGCGTCCATGTCCATATCGACATACCATAACCCCTGTATAGCGTTTATTTTACAGCCGCAACAATGCTGATCAAAAGAGTTTTCTGACTCGGTGATCCTGCATGCTCACGCAAAGCTCGCTCGAGCACGTGTCGTCGTACACGCGCCATCCCGAGCCCTGAAAGCTGTACTCGAAGAAAGTCGCCCCGTCAGCCCCATCCTGTTCGCTTCACCGAAGAGCACAATTTCTCCCTCTGTTTTTTCCTCCATTTGCATGGCCGAGGCTGCGCGCGCGGGTTTGTGCGAACAGGACCTTTGACGGTTTAACATTCACGGCGGAAAGCGACGCACACAAAGTTCATACATGTCTTTTCAATGGCCAAATTGGCGTCACTTTTTTTACACTCTCACAGTTGCTGCCAGTTTACTACTGAAAAATACGGCAGGCAGGGATTTTTCCAGAACGCGCCGAAACAACTTATTTCATACAGGGGAAGAAAACATAGCTATGACAGGACCAAGTGCAGCAATTTCGCTTCTCCGCTTTAGCTTTACACGACATGTTCCATACGCCAGAAATGAGCGCGTAAAAATTATAATTTGCCGCAAGAAGCGTCGGTCATGTAGAAATCTAATTTGCACAGCATTCCCCAAGCCATCAACCACCTGCAACGGCGTCAGTTCACAGCGCTACTCTCGCGGTTTGCGGGCACGTCTTCTGCGGAGCATTATTCTCAGGCGCCCATGCGTGTTGATTGCATCGTCAACTTGTGCGCGGCCAACGCCGCTGATAGGCTCTGCATTTCCTAGTAAACCGCTGTGACAGCTTCGCTTTCTTTCTGCAGGCGTGCGACATCCGTGCCGGGTGGACGCGAGGCCGTTTCCCTCGCCGATGTTCAGTCCCAATGACCTGTTATGCTAGAAGTCATTTTTTCTGCTTCGGAAGCTTTGTAACTTCATTCGATCGAGCGTGTTCCCGAATTGTTTAAATACCTCGTGGTTTGCTCCACGTGCTGCTGTGAGCATCAAGCTTCGAGTTTAAGCCCTCTCAATTTTTAAAGGCGTACGGAAGAGGCAGGAATTGCTGTTAAGGAATTGCATTGTTTAGGAAACAATGATATTTGGCTGTTCGTCATCTAAAACACAGGGAAAATCTTTGATGATGCTAGCTGCATTTTATATCTTAGGAAGGGTTGTGCGTACAAAATGCCCCAACACAGGAAAAAAGAAAACCCAAGTAGACGGAAAGAGCCCATGTCCTTAGAATGGAAGCGAACCTCCAAGGATCTCTTCTACTATTCTAGTAGGAAAGAGGCGCGAGGAGAGAGAGAAGTACAGAAAACGCCAGGAAGTTACATACAGAAAACAGAAATACCGAGACATATAGAAATACAGAAAACACAAAGCAACCAATAAGGCACAGCGCTGCGCAATAGCAGCAGCGTGGGCGCATTCACGACCTGACAGCACAAAGCCGCAGCGCCCACTCACACCACAGTAGCGCACGTAGCGTCTTATTCGTCGTCCACATGCTGTTCTCGCTACTGTATCAATCAACAACGTCCGGCTGATACCCGCGCATTCGTTGCGGCTGATAACGGACCAAAATGTCGGGCGACGCGTGGAGATCGGCGCCGTGACAAAGCGCTTTCCATTGGCTGAGCATAAGGAACCGCAGGGGTAAAAATTCGGCTCTTTCTTCTTCTTCTGCTCTACACGGCACGGTTAAAGAAGAAGATTCTCTAGCCCGTTGCTTACGCGAAATACTAAAACGAGCACCTGAAAGATGTCGCGAAGAGCGAGCCAACTAAGTCAAACTAAAGGGCTTGGCTCATTCCGTAGGTCTCACACCCGACACTCACCCATCGCAAACCCGACAGCATACGTAGTAACGCATATAATAGGCACGTAGTACATATCATACACAATAGGCTGAACAGCTTGAAGAGTATGATTATCGGAAGAGGGAAGAAAAACAGGCACGATATTCATGACGCAGTTTTCACTGCCGTGTTCAAAGTGAGACGAGAATATTCTGTGCGTCTGCTGTAATCAGCGAGATGGCAACCTTTTCCGTCAACCCGTCCCGTCGTAACTTTACGCACAGTGAGTTTTAAAAGGCCCTTCATTGAGCGCTCTGCAACCCGGGTTTATTGAAAGCGCTGGTATAGTAACCAGACAGAAATGTCGCACACTAGTGTGACGCCGAGGCAAACTGCCATTTCCGCTCCGTCGACCAGGGCGCATATTCTTCACCTTCGATATCAAGGGTTCTCTTAGTTCTCTTATTTTGCCAAGGCCGCCACCCCCTCGGCTTTATAAAAGATATAACGCACGTAATAAGAGCGACAGCAACTTAAGCTTAAGTCGCAGTGAAGGCACCGAACGAGGTGCCCAAGCAGCAAAATATCCCATGGAAGACTTTGGTAGGTTGAAGCTGGCATAAATGTCTCACGCTCTTTACCGAAAGCGTAGTGCCGATGTTCCATAATAATCAAAAGGCATGACGTTAATCAACTTATGCGAATTTTTTGAACGGCTTCACTGATGTTGGGATTTGCGTGTTTCGTCCAAAATTCAAAATAGGTCATTGGGCAGGTGCACCAGCATTATTTTTCCGACGTAAGTTTATTTTGCATGCGCGATCGGGACCTACAGCACAAGTTATTTTTTTTCATCTTCCCTTTTTCTCCCTCCCCCCCACTTGCGATAGGTCGCAGTCTTTAATTTTCGAGGCAACGGCTTTTTCCTGCGAGCTTTTTTTTTTTTTCTTACTGAGATGGCAAGAGTTACTTCAGAGCTCTTGACTGCGACTTGGCCCAGCTTAGCCGATGTTAGGCGAAATAAATAAGATGCGTGCTGCCGTCGGGCTTCATACGGAGCCGCAGCTGGAAACTGGAACTTACGCAGCAGGACAACGATATCCACTGAGCAGCCGCGGAGCGCACGCCTTGATATCTCTTTATAGATCACTAAATATTCTTCATTGACGTTTGTTCGCTTATCACTCGTCTAATTAGAGCTGTTGTGCAACTCACTAGTGCTTGGGCAACGAAACGAAAGTACATGTCAAGCCGAAGCGTTTGAGGGCATAAAAATAGCGTCAAGCGTCAAACCTTTATGCGTGCCTTCGTCCTGGACAAGTCAGATACACCAGCGTGAATGCACTCGGCCTGTGGCTTACACGCTGCCGCTGCGTAGGAGCAGACTTGTTCCCGCCCCGAACGCGAGTTGCAGGCGCATAGCGCTGCACGTTCGCGCGTGAAGGATTGCGCTTGCAGCCGGCGCTTTTCTCGGCGACGCGTAGGTGCCGCCTTCCTGTTGCACACGCCACTCCTTCGCCGCCGTCTGTTCCCCGAAAGCGTGGCGGTGTTCACAAGCAGGAAACGCGACGGTTCGGACCTGGCGCCTGCGGCTTGCGTGTCGCTTTCGCCAATTTAGCGATGCGCTCAAGTTTCACTCGTCGTTTCCTTCACCGAGACGACCACAATACGAAAAAATTACGGCAGAAACCACCCTCTACGATTAGCCGGCTTAATCCCTCCTGCACATGGTGCAAAGCCCAAACGAACTTCTCGCGACAACTCAAGACGTACGATCGGAACAAGAGGCGGTCGCAGACGCTACGAATTTTTCTTGGAGAAAGTTATTCCGAAGGTCCCGCATGTGGCAGCCCTCCAATCGGCGGCCTGTTCGGTTGGCGTGCCGCTGTTCTTCGGCCGTCGCTTCTTGGTCGCGCAAGAAGCGTCCGCATTCACATAGCAAGGAGAGGGCGAGCCAGTCCGCGAGCGAAGGCATGGGAGGGAGGGCCGCGTGGAGCAAGGAGCGCCGAAAGCGGCCAGCGGGCGGGCGCACGGAGGTGCACAGGCGACAACCTTGCACGGCCTCGCGTTTGACCTTGGCTCCGGGTAGAAATTTAGGAAAAATGGGTGTTTACTCCTCCAAGGCGGATGTCCTCCACCAATGGGCGCACTCCAGACCGACGTCACGAGCCGGACGGCCGGTGACACCGCCGCTGGAGAAGATGGCCGCCGGGCTTCGAAATGGGGCGAGTGGCGTCAGTCGTGTGCGTCTGCCCCTCGTCAGAGTGAATTCGCAAACTCTTCTAGTGGTGTAATCGAGAGTTCGACCGACGGCTGCCTGGTCGGGATGAGACATGACAAAGAAAGACGTACACCGACGAAGTAAAACTTTTTAAAAGACGTTTCGGCTTCCATACGGAAGCCTTGTTCACAATGGGGCGAAAAAGGTTCAAGTGCCTGTTTTAAGTTGGTCTTTGCATGAGCTGCAAGCACCGCGCGTAAGACGGGGGTAGGGTCCCTTCGTTTCGATTTAGCGTGTGTTCTGTTGAGACAGGTGTGACTTCCAGTTTCTTTCCTGACCGATTAGACTAGATTTCATCCAGTCAACATTTCTTTTCGCTTATTCATACTGCGGTCCTGTTTCCTGGACCTTAGTAGGATGCATACAAAGTGAAATTGAAAAATCTAAGTACAAAATACATATTGTACAAATACAGGTAGCATATTGTGCGTAGTCGTCGCGAACAAGGCTGCCGTATGGAAGCGGAAACGTCTTGTCTTTTGTATAAGTTTTACTTGGTCGGTGTACCTCTTCATTGCCATGTTTGTGGTGGTCTACCATGCCGGAAATATGATTGCGAGCTTATGGTGCACCATTCGTGCCGCATGCGTTTGTGCCGACCCGCGACAGAAGGTTGCAGCGAGCGTTGCTGACGCTGCGCTAAGCTTTGTCTGAGACCCGCGGCGGCACACCGGTACAAAAAATATGCTGCGTGTTTGTTCCATAGTGCTTATTTTGCTTCAAAGTGAAGTTATTACGAGGACAGTTTGCCAAAGTCTGGTGCCTCCTGTTGGCGGCGGGGCTGTGCGTGTCCCGTGTCTAGCTGCAAAAATATTTTTTTAATAAACGTGAAAAAGAAATAAAAAGAAAGCTATCACATCCTTGAGAATAAGAAGGCAATCGGCTGTCGCGCTTCGGCCATCAGGGCGGGGCCTCCCTTTTCTTCTAAATGTGTGCCCGACTGTAGGCAAAGAAACGCTTCGCATTTAAAAATTCGGCAGAGCCCATGCATCTCACGATGACTGTCGACGGTAATGCGCGTGGCACTGAAGTAACATTAGCGGCGAGGGCTTACGTAGTCGCCATCTGCCGGAAACGCCTCGCTTACGTAGTATGAGGGATAAGGCGAGGCACTTAGCATAGGTTTGGCTGTCGGCGCTCGATAAAAACACCATGCGGGAGCCCTTCTGGACATTTATGTAAGTCCTCTCGAAACGACAGAACTTCTTTACTGTCAAAATAATAATTTTGTGCACACTGAAAGCACAGAATCGTTTACAGACGCTATCTATTTGCCGAATACGCAGAGTGAACGCCCACTGCGCGCGGTCGCCGCGATGGAGTCCCTCGAATAGGTTTCTTGCGAGAAAGGTAAGGAATCGCTGAAAGCAAACTATGTGGCACAAGTTCTTATAGTAGGCTGTCTGTATAACTAAATGGAGCATGGCAGAATGAAGCCTCAACGCAGGGATCGGACGCATTCGCAGTGACCGACTGCGCGTGTGCATGCATGTCGGCGCACAATGTTACGCGCGCCGTTCCGTGAGCTTCAGGCCGAGGATATGAGCATTTACCAGTACACAAGCAACCATTGTTGCGTGGAGGCCGCAGTTCAAAAATTGTTTCGTTATAGCTACACTCTGAAAAAACCTTACACCCTTTAGGTTCTATCTTGTCCCACAACAATGATCGTCATCTGTCTTACCCGCATTTCCTTTCTATAACGATGCGTGCCGGGTACTTCCTAGTCACGAACGGCTTGCGCGTTATCAGCTTGACACAGCACTCTCGACAGGAAAGTAGCGCGCGCGGAGTTTTCAACTTGGACGCCCACGGTGACTTGTGCGCGGTCGCGACGATTCAATCTATTTTTTTTTTCATTTCTTCTAAATTATTGGACTTCTAATATCATTATTTCTCAAGACACATTGCACTGCATGTTTATAGGTCTTCTCAGCGATCTCCCACTGCATCTTTTTCTTAATACAGTATACATTTATTGTTTAGTGCTAACACAAATACGAGCATATGCCCTGCCTTTTTTTAACACGCTTCTTACCGTTGCATTTCCATTCCAATCAACTTGGCAGCAGCAACATCTATCATCAATCAGTTCCTAGGTCAAATTTTCATGGCATAAGCAAAGTAGCGCGCACGGGCGAGCCTCTCAGTGCGCGCTTTCTGCTACTCACTGAACATCGCAGCCCCGACGCCGTAGCAGTGATCTTTCTCGCGGAAATGCTTGCTACTCACACGAGTTGTAGCCGATATGGCTGCTTGCTGGTTCTAAGTTTTCGCGATCCAAGCTTTACGCAGAGAGAGAGAGAGAGTAAACGTTTATTTTAATAGAGGCTGTTTGGTTATGCTGGGTGGAGCCCCTCTTCCAGGGCCCCACTGGTTACAGCGGCTCGCCGGGCCTGGTCAAGGGTCGCCAGTTGGCTTCCCAATTCCACTTCCGCGAGTCGCGCCTCCCACGACCAGTTATGATGGAGAGTGTTGTCTAGCAGCGGCGAGGTGGCAGCCGCGGACGTAACGCGCACTGGAATGTTATGTGCTCCAATGTCGGTGTTCCTTCGCACCACGGGCATGTGCTGCTGTATCTGTCTGGGTACATTTTGTGTAGCCTGTATAAATGTGGGAAAGTGTTTGTTTGCAGGCGGCGCCAGTACCGTGCTTGCCTCCTGTATAGGTCTGGGTGACGAAGGGCTTTGGTTCGCCTACTTAGCCGTTGTAATTCGAGGATTTCTCTTGGCGCACCGGGTGTCGAGGTGTTCTCTCGGGCGGTGTGGCCCGCGGCTCGGCCTGTCATGCCTCGAGCCAAGCGGTCCGCCCGTTCGTTCCCCGCTATCCCTGTGTGCGCCGGGCACCAGGTCACGCAAAGATCCAGGGTGAGTTCCGTTCATAGGATGCGGAAGACGCAGCCCGGTCGGCCGTTGCAACCGATTTCGTGTGTATGGATGCTGCTACGGTTGCTCGTCCTTGGCTAGTCACGACTGCTGCAAATGTATTGAGGTTGCCTGTATTCTTGTGATACGAACTCGCGTCTGTAAAGTAAGTATCCGGATCGCTTCGCCGCCTTAGTAAGGTGGCTGCCCGCGCGCGCGTCTCCGTGCCGCATGATGGACTGGGTGCATGTGACGGGGGATTGGCGCCACGTGGATCCGCTGTCGGATTTCAGATGGCAGTAGTATTGCTTCGTCGCCGCAGTATTGTGGTGTCAGTGGATAGTGAAGACTTTGTAAAACCGAGCGTCCCTGAGGTGTCGTGTTTAGCCGTTCACGCTGCGCCATCAGTGTGGCCGCTGCATATTCCTCGAAAGTGTTCATCATTCCTAATTCGTTCAGTCGGATCGTGCTAGTGCTTTCAGGCAGGTCGAGTGCTGCTTTACCGGCGATTCTTATGAGCTTATCCGCATGTTCGATGTCGTTACGCCGCGTGGTTTGGAAAGGCAGAGTGTACGTTAGACGACTAATGACGAAGGCGTTTACTAGTTGCATGGTGTCGGCTTCGGTCATGCCTTCTCGGCTCCGTGCAACTCTACTAATAAGCCCAGTTACGCTCCGAACAGTGCGTCTGAGATTGGAGAGCGCTATGCTAACGCTGCCCGTTTCTTGAATGCGCATTCCCAGTACGCGCAGGTGGGATGCCCTCTTGATGGTCTCTCCTTCCAAGGTGAGCTCAGATCCGGAGCCCTGGTCGCTAGGGTATGTCTAGGTCTAATATGAATATACTCCGATTTCGCTGGAGCGCACCTCATGCCTGCTCGCCTCATATGGCTTTCAATGGTGTTGATGGCCCGTTGAAGCGTGTCCTGTCGGTTTCCGTAGGACCCCTTGCAGGCCCAGAGTGTAATGTCGTCTGCTTATATGGCGCAGCCAAGGTCCCGGTTCTTCTGTAAGTCCAGGGCCATTCTACGTAAGCCGATGTTAAAAAGAAGTGGTGACAATATGGATCCTTGAGGAGTGCCCTTATCTGGTAGGCGATGCAGGGCAGAACGTGCTGAACGCAGTCCTATTTTCGCGGAGCGGCTGCTCAGGAAGTCTTGAACGTAATGAAATACTCTTTCTCCACACCCGACATCTCGTAGTCCGTCTAGTATTGCAGTGTGTGAGATGTTATCAAATGCCTTATGGACGTCGAGTGCTGGCAGGATTCTGTCCATACTGCCCCGAGGAGGATCGAGCACCTCATCTCTTAATAGAAGAAAGACGTCCTGTGCACAGATTCTCCTGCGGAAACCGAACATGGATTCAGGGAAGAGTGAGTTTTGTTCAATGTGCGCTTCGAGTCGGGTTAGAATTACTCGTTCAAAGAGCTTGCCCATGCAAGACGTGAGCGATATGGGGCTGAGATGGTTGAGCTCGCGTGGCTTGCCCGGTTTTGGTATAAGCACGATGCCTGCCTCCTTCCATTCTCGCGGTAGTCTTCCGCTCGGTCGCCGGACGTGTTCATTGAAGAAGTCGACTAAGTGCTGTAGGGCTACATCACTAAGGTTACGCAGCATTGCGTTGGTGATTTGGTCGGTTCCACGAGCCGTGTTCTTCTTGAAGGTTTGTGCCGCTGCGTAGAGCTCTGAGAAGGTGATGGGGGCGTCCAAGCTCGAGTTATCCTGTCCTTGGTATTCTCTCATAACGCGTGAAGATGTTTGGGCAGCGCCGGTGTAGGTGCGTTTTAGGTGCTCGAATAGTTCTTGTTCTGAGCCCTTATATTATACTAAGAGCCGTCGCATGACGTTAGACGTCTCGGTGCGCGTGCTAGTTGGGTCTAACATGCAACCGAAGAATGGCCCAGGTCTTCTTGGTGCTGAGGGTGCCTCTGAGAGAGTCGCAGAAGCTGCGCCAATTTTGATTATTCAGCTCCTTTGCATAGGTGTTAGCTTCGTTTGCCAGCAGGGCTATTCGGCGCCTAAGTTTGCGATTACGCCGCTGCCGCTTCCAGCGTTTGGTGAGGCTTCTGTGGGCCTCCCAGAGGTGGGCGAGATGGCTGTCTACTGCTGGTGATTCCGTTGTGGTCTTGATTTCTATAGTGGTGGCAGCATGGGCCTCCTTGAGGAAAGTCATCCAACCTGCGGCCGTGGCTGGAAATGAGGAAGCAGCCTGCTGTTGTACTCTACACCTTTTCCAATCAGTGAGCCTGGCCACCCCTAGGGGCTGTCGAACTTTAGCTGTGTTAACATTGACACACAATAGATAGTGATCACTACCTAGCGTTTCGTCTAGGTTACACCAGGTGACCCCCGTCTCATTGTTGACAAACGTAAGGTCGGGCGTGGTGTCCCGGGCAACGCTGTTTCCTATCCTTGTAACAGTGCCTGGCTGCGTAATCAGTAAAGTTCGTGGGACTGAGTCTCTCGTAGTAGATTCAAGCCCTTGGCGGTGTCGCGTTGATAACCCCATGCGGAGTGCCAAGCGTTAAAGCCTCCGAGAAAGATTAGTCGGTCTTTCGTTGAGAGCAAGGTAGATACGGTGACTTAAAATTAATGAAAAATCGGCCCTCTTATCCCTAGGGGGGCTATATACGTTGGTTATCAGGCACTTGGGACGACCCTTCTTAACTGGTCAAATGGTCAGTATTTGGTGGTGGATTTCTACGCCAGGTGCTATGGCGACAGTGATTGTCATGTCCTTGCGGGCCAATGCTGCCACTTCAGGGTAGTTCGAATGGCTGTAAAAACAGTAGCCCCCAATAGGTATCCGCATTTTCCCCACTTCCTGAAGACAAATAATGTCAGGTGGGACGAGCGCCGCCTTGATATATTGTGTAAGTGCAGCATGTTTGTTATGTAGTGATCGGCAGTTCCACTGCCAAATTACGAGATTCTCTTGGTGTGTAGGTGTGTAGTTAGCCAGAGTATGGGCTCTGGAAATGTTCTGTGTCTGCGGTTACGGTGACCTTTAGATCTCGGTTCTCCGGGCTAAGGCTGCTACGACGTTTTCGCGTTTTTTTTACTCCTTTGAGCGAGTCGTCGACGTACCGCTTAAGATTGTGAAGCTCCGCAAAAAATAATTGCATTTGTGCGCACATATTGTCTAGTGTCCCTTCCAGATGAGTGATGGGTGTAGGCATGTGTGCTATAGGCTGCGCTTGTGATAGTGGTTTGGTCCGTGTTGGGTTCGTCTGTGTGTTGGACAGTTTTGCGGGTGTGTTTGTTTTATAGATTCCTCCGTGCGTCATCATGCTTTCCATTTGTCGTTTAAGTGTTTCGAGTTCATTTTTCATGCTGTCCAAGCTTGCCTTAAGTAGTCTGTTTTCGGCAACTAGTTTCTTGTATTCCTCGTTTTGTGTGATAGTTGTGGTTGTGGAGGACGCGACCGCTGCCCAGCTTACCTGTGGATTTGTCAGAACGGAGGCCGCCTTCGGTGCTTCTCTGTATGATCGTTGCGTCTGCCTTGCTTGTCCTCCCTGGACGCGCTCTCATGCTCGAGAGCGGATCTGCTCGGGTGAGGTGACGCTGATCTGGACCGAGCGTTCAGTCGGTGGGGGAATAGCGATCTCGTCTTTTCCTGTCGGTCGCGCTGGTCGCTCCTATGGCCGTTTGTGTAGTCAGATTCCTCATCCTCTGAGGCGAACCAGCGAGGTTTTTTCTGCCCTTCATTGCGCTTGTCAGTGCTCTTTCTGACTTGAGGTTTTTTCGGTTGCTTGAGGCGTCGTTGGCAGCTGCGGTCCCCGGTGACGTGGGACCCCTCACACGAGGCACACTTTGGCTCACACGGGTGTCCCTCCACTGGGTTTCTGAGTCCACAAATTCGGCACACCCGCAGGTCGGGCTGTGGACAGACGTCTGTCCGATGCTCTTTCCCATGGCATGTTTTGCACACTTCAACAGTAGCGCGGTAAGGATGACACAGGAGTTCGCCTCCGTTGTAGTACACCACCCGAGGTAGTGACGGGCGGCAGAAAGTAAGGGCCGCACTCTTTGTTTCTCCGATAATTCTTGCTTGGATAAGTTCGACGCCTTGAGTCCGTATACGTATGTTTGCTATATTGGTCTCCGGTGGTGTTCGTGATGGAAGTCCGTGTATAACTCCTCGGATAGCTTCCTCTCCGGTGGCAGCGTACACGTTAACGTCATGCGAACGTCCGTTGATAGTGAGGGTGTGGACTCGGCGTGCCTGCTCCGCGACCTCCTGACTTGATTTCGAAAGTATGGCGATATTGGAGCCGGGCTTTATACGGAGCTAAAATTGCTCACCTCTCATTTGGTAGTCGCAGGCCGTGACGATCGCTTCGGCGAGGGCCGGCGTGCTGATAGTCTTCAAAGGCACTCCCTGGTGTGGTCGGATAACTATCTTGAAGTCATCCTTTGGAAGAGGAGGAGGTTTGGGTATGCATCTTCGTCATTTCCTTAGTTTCGCCGGATTAGTGCTGCCCGTTGAGTCCGTTTCTCTCTTGCGCCTCGAGCCTGCTGCTTCTTTTGCCGTAGTGTCAGGACTGTCTGCCAGTCGTCGTCCGTCCGCTGGCGTCCCCCGATGTTGTGGCGAACAGAGCCTGTTATTCCGTCTTCTGTTCTGTCTAAATTTGTTAGAACCATGTTCTCTGCTGGTGTGGTCTCACCTTGCATTGTCGTCGTCGTCTGAAGTTCGCTAAGCGTTCCCGTAGCCATGCCCAGACAGAACGGTTGCTGCCGTTCGCATTCCTCACGCGTCGGAGCAGCACCGGCTGCTGCGCCGAGCTGGCGTCGGGGTTATCGACGCTGCCCCGTAGTCCGGGTTTGTAGGACGCTGGGCTTCACGAGCTTCACCAAGGGCCACGTGGGTAGCACACCCGTGTTCCTTGTATCCTCACGAGTCGACTGGTATCTCGGTACCGTGGGTCGAAGCACTAGTCAACCACAAACCCATCGAAACGCAGAGCGCGACGCAAGCAGTACTGCGCTGCTGGCGCCCCCTTGCGGCTCTCCAAGCTTTACGCAGCTTCTACTCCCGCGGGTACGTGTGAAGGTTGACAATGGGCTCCGTTGCCTATACGTACGGCACTGCGGCATCGAGCAGTAGCCTACCATGTTGGACGCCTTCAAAGGCAACCACTACCTATTACAGTGCTTTCAAGTGTTGTCAAGAATGCACCAGAAGTGTGAAAACCTTCTCACTTAGTCAGAACCGCAGCGCAGGTGGGACGTTAAGCTTTCATATTTAGATTGCTTCGGCACTTCCGAAGCAGCCGACGCGGCCGCTGTGCTCACATGATCCTTCACACCACGTCACGCCGACGACAGCGCCAACATTTCCAGTGGTGGAGCTCACCCCCAATAGCACCGCAACGGATTGCCACCGTCTGAGCGTCTTATGCGTGAGGGGTGAACTGTAGCGTTCCCGGGGTTTACTACTCAAGTCCCTTGGTAATGCTAAAGTAGCGACATTCTCCTTCCCGCAGCGCTTTCCACCTCGATTCTCCTCGACCACCGGCCGCGCGCGCCGCGCACGGCAAGCTTTTTCTCCTGGGCTTCCGCGGACGGGCCGCAGCATTCTATGGAGGCGCATTATTTTGGGCCAGTTGCGTGCCCCAGTAATGTTAAAAATTGTGAGAAATGCCGATAACAGCATCGATAATGCTGAAGGCAACCTTCATGAGGAGGTTTTTTTTTTCTTCAAGCCGTATGAAGGGGGTATATTGGTGTAAAAGGACATTTCAGGCGAGTTCTAACTCCACATAATTTTTCTGCAACATGATAAGATGCTTTACTTTTTGCATCTGACCTAGTATTGCTTGTGGCACATCCCTCTGCACGTGGCTTATTAAGTGAAAGCTTTGTATCTCTGTTTCGAGGTCTCATTTTGAGGTATAGGGAGTATCACGTGACCCAAAGAAGGCCGGAAGCGAGGCAAAGCATGGCGAGCCGTGTATAAGATATGATTACTGATTAGCAAATCACCCACCTCCCAAATGATCCCTAGAATTCACCCACGGCCCTCAGTCCACAGAACCTGCGGAGCTCCTGAACAAGGCGGCAGCCAAACCTGTAACGCAGCAGAGGGTGCTATGAACCTCTCGGCCCAGACAGGCCGCTAATGGAAACTGACTTTGTCAGCCTTTAATTGGCGAACACTGTCGAGTGAGGCTAGCTTAGCAGGTTTCTTTGAGGAACTATCAGACATTGTTTGGGATATCATCGGCGTTAGTGATATTACAAGGACTGGTGAAGCTTACAGATTGCTGAATAATGGACATGTCCTCTCCTATAGAAGTCTCTCAGATGAAAAGCAATGTGGGGTAGGATTTCTAATCCATAAGGACATAGCAGGCAACATTGTCGAATTCTATAGCATTAATGAGAGGGTAGCTGTAGTCGTAATCCAACTTAATAAGAGCAATAGATTAAAGGTAGTACAAGCCTACCCTCTAACATGCAGTCACGATGATGATAAAGTAGATAAGGTTTATGGAGATGTTGAATTAGCGATGACAAAAGCGCAAACTCAGTATATTGTAGTAATGGGCGAGTTTAATGCAAAAGTGGGGAAGATCAGGCTGGTGAACAAACAATTGGCAACTACGGCGTTGACTGTAGGAACGCTAGAGGAGCGATGCTGGTTCGCAGAAAGGAATAAGCTTCGAAGAATCAACACCTTCATCAGGAAACGCAGCAACAAAAAGTGGACCAGGAAGAACCCTAATGATGAAACAAGAAATGAAATTGTTTTCGTACGTTCTGCTGATCCCAGCATAGTGCAGAGTGTACAAGTTACAGGTAGGGTAAAGTGCAGTAATCAGAGGTTAGTGAAAGCCAGGATTCACATCAATTTGAAGAGAAAAAGAGTAAAATTGGTCAAGAAAAAACAGGTCAACCTAGAAGCAGTAAAGGTAAAAGCAGACAAATTCAGGCTGGTACTTGCAAATAAATATGCAGCCTTAGAACGGAGAGATGAGGATCACATAGAGGCAATGAATGAAACCGTAGCTAAGCTGGCTTTAGAGGCAGCCATTGAAGTGGGAGGCAAGGCACCAATGAAAACAGTAGGCAATCTCTCCCAAGTAACAAGGGACCTAATAAAGAAACGAAAAAGAATTAGTGTGGTCAACTCATGAGATAAGATACAATTCGCGGAACTGTCAAAACTGATAAAAAAAGCGAAAATAAGTGGTATTCGAAACTATAGCATGACAAACACTGGAGAAGCCGTAAAAAATGAACGCAGCCTAAAATCAGCGAGAAAGAAATTTGGCATAGGACAAACTAAGACGTATGCACTGAAAGAGTACAATAAGCCTCTCTATATGGCTTCCACTGATTACGAAGAAGTATCTGATTCACTAGAGATACCAACAGTCTTAGAGGCATTATCTAATCAAGCAGTACAGAACGCTTACGCTAGTACCTTAGAAAATATCTAGAGTTTCCAGAGCAACCTTAATTCTACACAAGGAAAGTTGGAAGGCACCTGTAAAGAAAGGGGTCAGACAAGGAGACACAATCTCTCCAATGCTGTTCACTGCGTGCTTGGATGAAGTATTCGAGCTATTAAACTGTGAAGGCTTAAGAGTGTGGATCGACGGCGAATATCTCAGCAACCTTCGGTAAGCCGATGACATTGTTCTTTTCAGAAACAATGCAGACGAGTTTCAACAAATGATTGAGGACCTAAACAGAGAAAGTGCAAGACTGGGGTTGAAGATTAATATGCAGAAGACAGAAATAATGATGAGTAGCCGGGCAAGCGAACAAGAGTTTAGGATAGCCAGTCAGCCTCTAGATGCTGTGAGAGAGTACGTTTACCTAGATCAACTAATCACAGGGAACCCTGATCATGAGAAGGAAATTCATAGAAGAATAAAAATGGGTTGGATCGCATACGGCAGGCGTTGTCAGCTCCTCACCGGAAGCTTACTATTATTAGTGATAAGGAAAGTGTACAATCGGTGTATTTTACCAGTGCTGACACATGGGGTAGAGACTTGGTGACTGACAAAGAAGCTTGAGAACAAGTAAAGGACCGCGCAAACAGCGATAAAACGAAGATTGATGGGCATAACCTGAAGAGACTCCAGAAAGATAGCGTTTTGGTTCAGAGAGCAAACGGGTATAGACGATATTCTGATTGACATCAAGATAAAAAAAATGGAGGTGGGCAGACCATGTGATGCGCCGGTTAGATAACTGTCGGACCATTAATGTCAGAGAATGGGTTCCAAGAGAAGTGAAACGCAGTCGAGGACCGCAGAAGACTAGCTGGAGCGACGACATTAGGAAATTCGCGCCACAGGGGTAATTGGAGATCCCAGGGAGAGGCCTTCGTTCTGCAGTGGACATAAAAGAGGCTGATGATGATGATGATGATTATGATGATGACTGATTAGCAAAGCTAATCATTGATTGATTAGTGATTGTAGTAGGATGGATTGAGGTCGACGAACGTGGATTAAGGTGAATGAAGGTTGACTAAGGTGTATTAAGGAGGAATATGGTGGATTAAGGACGATGAAGCTTGATTAGGGTGAAATACGTTGCAGTGCTGAACATAATTGCCCGCAGAATATTCTCGGCATCAGTACATCACGGCAATCTTGATCAATTGCTTAACCTTCGTAATCAAAGCGCGTTGATGCAATAATTTCGGCTCGTGTTAAATCAACGAAAAAAGTTTATCCCCAGAACAAAAGCGCAGAAATGTGGTTTTAACACAATCGCTATTAAAGCAATAATTCCCGGCAAGGGATGTTCAGGTGATCACGTGCGCGATCACGTGAACAACCCTTGCACATGGCCTGTATCCGTGAGAAAATCTAAATAATAATCGTCGCCCACTCATGCGTACGTGGAAGTGCAGTTCAAAGCAAATTCCGGAAATCCAAGGTGTCATTAGGCATAGCCTAACAAACGCGAATGCGAAAGCCTTGTAAGGAGCATTGTAATTCGCCTTAAACCAACTTCATCAACCCTAATCCACTTAAATCTATCTTAATCCCCCTTAATCCGCCATAATCCATATTAATTGCCTTAATCCACCCTATTCGGTCTTAATACTCCTTCACTAACCCTAATTTGCCTTAATCCGTCCTAATCAACCTTAATCTTCATTCATCCACCTTACTACAACATAATCCTCCTTAATACATCTTAATCCCTGTTCATGCACCTTGATCATCCACCTTAATCCTCCCCAATACACCCTAATCAAACTTAATACACGCCATTTAACCTTAATCCTCCTTAATCCACCTTAATTCAATCACTAATGAATCATGAATTGGCCAATAATTAACCTCTTATACACGGCTGGACATGCTTCCTGGGACACATGATCTTTTCTATTCATAACGCGACCTTGAAACAGATCTAAAGGCTTTCGCCTTAAAACTAAAACAAAAACGCAATGTGGACTACCTAGCGCTCATCACCTGCAATACCACCCATGTACTTATCACACATTTTTTCAGCGCTTGCATTAATTGTATGACTAACGCACACATCGACGTAGCCTGAAAATAATAGCCCCTCTACAACCCGATATTTTAATTTTGAGTAAAACAGGCAACAGATCCGAACAATTGTGAAAAGTACGATCGAAAGGCTGTATCTTCGCCGAAATGTTAACAGCGGAAAGCAGAATCTAGCAGCGAAAAGCAGACATGCGAGGTGATGCAGTCCCAGCAGAATATTAAGCATTCTGAGGACATACCATTTTTATGCAACGCACAAATTGCCGCAGCAAATGCACTGGTGAGCAGGCGGGAAGAATAATAAAGTGCAGCATTAGGGGATGCTTTTATACGACCAATAAGAAAGACGTCTCACCTCGCAGACAACAATGTTCTTTGTCAAAACAAATTGCCTAGGGCAATGTTATGCAGCCACTGCTTCATGCGCAAGCCGCCAGGCTTTCCTTGTGATATCATAGAAAGAGCATAACCATCAGTGTACAACGTTCGCTACGCTGAACTAAAGCGCCGAGCCAGCCGAGCTAAGAAAAATGGCGCGAACAAAAAAGAGAAACACAAGCAAAACGATCCGCGGTTTCCAAGGGCAACGGCCGGGGGACCAATCGTCGTGCAGAAAAACGGGCGGAAGACCGCTTCCCGCAGGGGGCCGTGCAAGGGGCGAGGAGGCGGCGAGGAGGTAGCGCGGCGGCGGCAGAGTTCAAAGAATGGCGGTTCTTTCAAATTATCAACGGACTTTACTTTCTACTATTTGCGAGGAACCTCCTGCGCCATCTAGCGGTGGCAACGCGAACTCTACCTTGGAAATGCATGGCACCCTCGTGCATGCACTGAGAAACCTACCTTGCGGCAGCCCTTGTCGCGCATCGTTGTGGGCATGCTGCGCCGTCTGCCGAGAAGTCCGGACATGATGGGCGGTCGTTTCGTGCGAACGCGCCGAGTTCCCTCCAAGCTCGCTGACCCCCAAGAAGGTTCAGTGGCGCATCTCGTTAGACCGTAGGCACGAAAAACGTTCATTGAAGAGCGGCACATACCCAGGACACTTACTGCGTAGCAGCGTCCTTGAGGAACTCATGTCAAATGGGCTCCATATTGTGCCAGCACGAGAGAAATTCCAAATGTATTTTGTTTTTTGGCGCACCGCAGTTGTACATCTCCCATCGCAAAATCAGCTGGCGAAAATGCAGCCGGGCTGCTCTCCCGCTACACTCCTGCTGCTGCACGCTGCTTTGCATGGCGAACGCCGTCTGTTCCACGGAGAAACCAAAAAATTAAAAGGATACTTTTGTCCTTATATAGCGGCAATCCCCCTGTGAGAACTACCTAGTTATTTAATTTGACGTCCAATATGTTCATTGAAGAGAGGGACAGAGCTACTGACACATACACCCAAGTTGGCATCAAAGCGGTTCACTGAAGGTAAGTAGAGACCGAATAGTATATATTCAGTGCTCCAAGTCGGTGTCAGAGTTTCTGAGAACAGTGGTGCCTATACCAGTCCCACGTCTACAGTGGCCCAAGTCGGCGAGAAAGTGGTTCGTTAAATAGCGGCCCATATGTAAACAATGCCACGTACACAGTGACTATAGTTGATCCGATGGTTGGTTTCATACTCTGTTTCTTCAGCATGGCTGCCGGGTGTGCTGCCCTATGCACCACTGAATACCCAGTAATCCTCGTAGGTGGGAAAAAGGTTAGATACAAACATACATAGATAGATAAATACATAGATAGAAACATACATTCATAGATAAATAGCCCCCCCGGAAAGTACTTGAAAAACCTTTAAAGAACGCGCGATCATGGGACACTGACGGCAAGAAGCAGAAACAACAACGCGTTCCACCCTTACTTTATTGTTTGCCGTAATGCATACTTCATTGATGATGGTTGCACCCTATTGCTGTTAGGCAAGCGTATGGTGGCGAGTCCAAGAAGATGGCACTGGCTTAATGAAGGTCAATACCCCGTGGCTCACTACTAAGTCGCAATGAGAGAGTTGGTGCTGTTTTGCACGATACCCACCATGAAAATGTATGATGTGGCGAAAAAACTACCGCGTTTTCACGTCACGATGATAGCGACAATAACTCATTGATCAGTGCGGTTCCAATGTGGCATAAGTGCGGGAAGGAAATGTGCAGTGATTCCACAACAAAATGCGGAGTCACAAAGAGCGACAGCGGGAGTTCGCGGGTTCGGCTATCGTTACTGCCGGTTAGCCGCTATGGGGCAAAAGCCGCTAGGAGGGCGTTTGACTTTCTTGCAAGAAAGATACATCCTTCGAAAAGGAGCTGGAGAGCCCATTCGATCAGTGGGCGCCCGGATGGAGGCTTTGGAACGGGCCACTAAGCTCTATCGTTATTGTATACTGCCTAATGTCATACCTATAGGTTAGAAAGGGTAAAATAAAATTGGAGGACGCTTAAGCTTCGCCTTCAAGAGTGGAACGCGACAGCGTTCCTGTCGACCCGCCAAGGGGTGTAAGACAATGGGCTACAGGGCAGCCATCACTTACGAGGCGCCCCGCATCGGACGCGGTGAGCGTCGAGCCATATGGTCGAGCAACGCAGCGTTCGGCGCAGCAACGAAACGTGCGCCTGAGCAAGCGGAACGAACCAAAGAACTCGGTATCTCGGAGGGGGAAATGATGCACGCCAGCCAAACGTCGTGATCGGCACGGGCCGAAAGATAGACAGATAGTGATCTAAAGAAAGGAAGGCCGCATGATTCTGCAGAGGGAGCAAGGCGAAGCGTTGTCAGGGGAGAGAGAGTCCATGCCGCGACCCGCCTCGCACCGGTCCTCGTACAGCTCCAATGCGCGCGTGGCGCGCCATCTGTCGGGCAGCGCCGTACATGGAGAGGAGGGGGTCTTCTATGTTTGCCGCAAGATGGCTCTGCGTGTGCGGAAAGCCCAGAAGAAATGCAGCGGAAACGCACTTCGCTACTCGTGTTATTGCGGCTTCTGTAAGTTACATGTTCATAATTACCGATATACACCGCAGTATAACTTTCCACGGCTCGTTTCGAAGGCAACACCGCATTCACTAGAGGCACGTTTGTACCGCTTGGAAGCATCGAACTCGTGGCTGAGTGGTAGCGTCTCCGTCTCACACTCCGGAGACCCTGGTTCGATTCCCACCCAGTCCATCTTGGAAGTTGCTTTTATTTATGAAGTGCCTGCCGTGATTTATCGCTCACGGCCAACGCCGCGGACGCCGACACCGACGCCGACACCGACGCCGACGACACCGGCTTTTCTGCGACACGAGCTCCTTAACGCTATCGCGTTAAAAACCCATGATGAATTCCCATAACCAAATTTTCAAGTCTCCGTTTTTTGCCGTTTCCCTACACTTCTTGCACTAGTCTTCCCATCGCCTCTTACTTGGGAGAGGGCAGAGCTCCCGTTTGTCATCCGAAAGCACTTATTGGGTGTGGACGCCCTCGGGTTTGCAAGTCTTGAGGTGCCCTGAAGCGCGCTTGCAGCCACTTTGCCGGTAGGCACCCCGCGGGTCGTCACGAGGCCTGTATTAGAGAACGTCTCCCAGACAGCGGATGCCCAACCTGCAGAGAGCTCACAGCGCCTGCACTCCGAGAGGCGATAGCTCACTTCAGACAGTTACGATGGCTGAATGCAGACAACAAAAACTGTAGCAATGAAGAATTCCAGTACATAGTTTAACGGTCCGTGATAAATCAAATATCCCCTATATTCCGGACAATAGGCATGCTTGACAGGCTAATACGACAAGATACAGCGTAAGGGACGCCTCTAGCATTTGCATTCTGCTGGTTAACTGCATGCGGAAAGAACGAATATCTAAATGGATTACAGCGTAATCAGCATTTGAAAGGTGTGGCTGAAATTCTTTTTGTTTGCTTGCTGCTATAGAGACCTAAGTATTCTTTGCCGTCCGTGCCAAAGTGGGTCTTAATACAACGAAAATATACTGGCGTCGTGTGTACGCTAACCTGTCAACATATGAGCCTTAAAGATTCGTCAAGGTCTCGCAAAATGAAAAAAAAAAAGAAAAGAGGGTGGGGGGTAGGTAGCATGCATCCTCCTGTTGTGGGCAAATTACGATTTTTTTTCCCGATGATTTACCTTTAGACGCGCCACACTGGCACCAACAAACCAGAAAACTGAAAATGAAACTGTGCCTCTCCCAGCAAATTCGATGTTCGAGGAACTTGTTTGTGTGAACCTGCTCTTCGCGGCCCTCCAGAAAATGGCGTTGCCACAACAGTTAGGCCCAATGGCATTTTCTTTCTAGCTTGGATTTTTCGCAGTCTTCAGCCACTGCATAATTAATAACTAAAAGCTTTTCGCGAAAAATCTATCTTTGGTAAAATTTCACGCAACACTCGTAATACTGTTTAACGGGCCCGAATTCGTAAGTTTACGGAAAGTTCGGGAGAATTGGCAGTTAGGTAGGTGCCTTCCCTTGTTACATATTGCCAGGATACCGCTACGTTACAAACTGCGGAGAGGGAGTACTACCGACTACACCGAATATCGAATTTGGGAAGACAACGTTCGCGTATTTTCAAGGTCAATGATCGCTTCTCAGTGCAGACCTACTGCCACGTGATCCTTTCTAATAGGTTAGCGCCGTTGGTAAATGCTTAGAGACATGCGGTGCCGCTCATCTTGCCTCCAGGTTTGGCTCGCAATAAAAACCGCATTGAACCAGCTTCGCGACAACGTACTGTACACTGCGCATTGATCATGTGTAGGTAAAATACTAAATAAAATAAACAAATACATTATTTATTCATTGCGTACCAGTATGAGGACGGGCCCATAAATTTTGCTAAGTTTCGATAACCTGTTGGGCGGTTAGGTGCCGTCTAGTCGGCCATAAGAAAAGTGGTGACGAAGTACTGTTTCATATTAGCTGCACAGCAACACCAAGAAAGAACCTACGACGCAAGCGCACAAGGTGAGAACTAGCTAAAGGCAAGTTCCTCTTTAAAGGGACAGTAAAGGCAAACACCAAGTCGACGTGGACTGTTTAAATACTGTTCCAGAAACCTCGAAACGCTTGTTTAGTGCCAAGAAGAGACTTCGTTTACAAGAAAATTGTATCTGAAGGGTCCGAATACCTTTCTCGAAATTTATATCCCCCGCCCCCCAACTAGTGGAATGGTGACGTTGCACACGGCACTACCGCTCTTTGCTGCCGTCGGTGAGTAGAACGGCGCCCGACAGACGGCAGCACCGAGCCAAGAAAGAGCGGCGGATATGCCGCTGCAGCTGCTTTTTGCTCAAGTGGCGTAGAGCATCGGACATCCCGCGACGTCACATGGAGGCTGAATTCTCTGCTACTTGCAGTTTGTGCGAATTTCGGGAGCCAGAAAAACCAGCGGTCACTACGTGATCAGGAAAGTACTGAAAGGCGAAAGCTTGGGCAGTGCAGAGTCGAGTGAAAACGAAAGCTTTCGACCACTCGCGTCGTTGTCAACGGTAATTTCAGCGAGTTCTTTCGGAGCATGAAATGGAACTGGATAAGTAGCATTTCATTTCCATTTTATAATACATTACGAGGATATTTGTTTGCGGCGAGTAGTTGAGTGCTAGTCGCAGAATTTAGCGGAGGAATGCTTTCGTCATTGGGCAAGTGCTTCAATGTCACGGGTGTGTGAGTGTGTGTGGGGGGGGGGGGGGGAGGTCGCTGTAATCATGTCCTGTATTTACCGCAGTTTCTCGATTATTGAGGCCCTGTTCGCAATAATATTGACGCCTTAAGAGATTCTCGAGCACTAATCGATCACTTTAGCTTGACTTTGTATTTGCCTTTAGTGCCCCTTTAAAAAGTCCAGTAGATTTACGTCATTGCGCACGTCGTGTTTTGTGTGCAGTTTTGTAGAGCACGGCTTAGAAAGATTTCAAGCCATTAGGGCGCCCGCATTTAACTGCACGAGAACCGTGACACGAGTTGAACGACGGCTACGACGACCTTCAATGTGCTGACGTACCACTGCGACGGTGTCAGCCAACGGCACGACGAAGGCTGCCGCTGAAACGTCATTCCGACGAACGAAAAGTCGTACCTGTGGGGAAAGTATAGCTCTTGGAAGGAGAACCACCTTATAAAAACTATAACAGCTAGAGCACTTAACTAAAATTATACTAAGTTGCATAGTCAGGAGGCTCCTCGAAAGCACCAAAATGTCATCTTTAGGGGTGCCTTGTGAAATTTTAACAGCATGTATCTCTTAGCCTATGAGAACAATATAAAAATTAGTATATATGTGTTCATTAAATTATTAAAGTAGTGCATCACAATAGACACAGCACCGGTGAAATGCGAAGAGCACGTGACACGTGGGAGGCAGTGACGGAGACTTGACGTGTGCGATGACGCACGCACTGGGCGCCACGTTAAGACAACCGTGGCGTCGGGGAAGCGTGCCCTTCTTGCACCGCGTACGTCTCGGCTCGATGCCCACCCAGGTCGAAACATACCGATTTTCGTTTTACTTCATTAATTGGCTTTGTTTACAGAAACATACCTCACAAACTTGGCGTCAATTCGAGCACTTTTTGACGTGTTTTTTCGTCGTCGCGCCGTCCGCCATTTTTGGTGCCACCTTTCGGTGAGGCCGCCGACGACAGCGCCGGATTTGCGCGTAATGGGGCGTCTAATGCTTTCGCATTAAAAGTAAAACGCGAAAACTCCTCGAGAGTTGACTAAGAATGCGTAAGCATCTGCCACTTGATCGTCTCCACGCAGACCGGTGTCATTATCGATGTTATATAACTTGATCCGGCCAGTACAAACAAATGACAGCGCTGCAGCGATGCGAACTGGTGGCAGCGGCCGGCGCCAGGTTGCGCTGATGACGTTACAAGCTGTCATTTCTCTTTAGCGCCTTATCCAGCGACGTCGAACCGTCATGAAACGTGAGCCGGCTGCGTCTATCGCACGGCCACGCGGGACGTATCTTCTTGAAAGCGATCTGTGAGGTGGACAGAGAGTACCGACTGCTGATAGCTCCGCGCGCTGTGTTTTCGCCGCTTCGCGTTCAACAGAGACGCGCAGGCCCATATCTTGCAAGCGATCTGCAAAAGATCCAGGGTGCGGCTTGTGCTTCATGAGCACTGTGCTTTTGGCCCTTCGTTTGCGTTGAAGCCACAGGCAGCATGAAGATAAAGTCGCTCGTTGCAGAGGGCTTTCTACCGAAAGCGATCGTCTTACAGGACGGACGGACAGCCTAACGCGATGGGGTTAAAGTCCCCGCGTCGCGAGAGAACCTGTGTCGGTGTCTTGCGTCGGACTTCGTTTCGCGAAAAATAATTCCGAACCACAACCACGCGGGCCTTCCACGTGGCGCAGACGCGTTACTGAACTAACTGAATTCCTGAAATTAAAATGCGTCAGAAAAATCGTAAGTGCGACCACAACCCAACCTACAGACATGATAGCGTCGGATTGTAATTTGAATATACCAGAAAACATAATTCTGTTACGCGGGAACTCAAACACAAAAACCCTTTCCACCGCTTCAACCATTCACAGAGAGACGCCGCCAGCTCAGTTCCTTGCAACAACACCACTCGGATGGCTCTCGCCTCCGCGCATCCGCAAGAAAGCTGCGGTGTCCTGTTCTCTTGTGTGCGTCAGTTTATTTGGCGTCTCTATATTTTATAATGAAGCTACGCTTGCGGGGAAGCGCGACAAGGAGTCACGTATCTTTGAGTGCTATCGCGTTCCGCTCTTAAAGACGCAGACTAGGCGTCCCCCAACTTTTTTTTTTCTCGTTGGATAAGCGTACAAGTGCCTACGCATGTTAAAAATAAGTGCGGAAGCACTCCTTCCATCGCGATCATCGAAGCTGAGGTCTCGCTTGCCAAAGTCAACGGGTGGAGGGGAACGCCACTGTTCCGGCCCACCGCCTCATCACATGTCTTCGCCGTGTCCTATCTTACATTTAAACACTCAGTCACCACCTACACAAGCGTGTCCTCTAACAGTATCAAACCAGTTGGTAGTCTGCGCTACGTACTGTACGTCCCTCTCTCGTTCCTTCTTCGAGTACTTCCATGGGTGCAATACCAGGCGCAATGCAGTCATGAATGGCATGAACTAGCCCAGTTCATTGCTTTACTAAACAAAAACGAACTTTTCAAGGCGACAGAATTAAGTAGTTTAGGAAATTTGGCGGTAGAGGCAAGATTACCTAAAGCATCGTAACACGCCCCGTATTGTTAGGACGTATGACGAGAGCGGTAAGGCGACAGTGGCATGACGACAGAGGTACGACGACATCACAACGAGGGACTAACGACGATGGTATGAAGACGGCGACGATGATGACGAGGGTGAACTTGTTTGCCCATCTCTTCTCCCACTGCAAGCTTATAACATAATGCTCCGAGGCCAGACTGCCCACTCATAAGAACCGGCGAGCGTTTCGTCAGAAATTTATCACCTAAAGAATGTTTCCACGTTACAAAAATGCGCCAGTTGGGTGCACATTAACGTGTTCCACGCGCCACACTGCACGTGTGGACACGGACGCCCATCTGTAGGGAAACAAATCATCCAAGTAGGGCGAACGCAAAGGAAGGAAACTAACAAACATGCTGCCTCAACGCTCTTCCCCTTGCAAGAAGCGTATGTACACGTGGCGCCGCGCTCTGCCCTCATTAGAGTGGCATGAAGTGAGTCTCTGCGGGACGAAGTAAGGCCAAACATCGCGCGCTCCGAATACATTGTTGCGTGCAGTGCTAAATAAACTGCAGGGAATCTGCAAGGGATCTCTACAATGTTCTGTCAGTTGGCCCACGTGCCCTCTTAGGATATTCCTATGTTTGTTTACCCTAACGCACGAAAATAATTTCGTGCCAGCTAAAATGTTGGGAACGAGTGTAATAACACGAATAACATTTCGCAGCATCAAACTTAGACCTCATTCCGTATCGAATGTGATTGCAATTGCTAGAAACGCAGCTCCATGCTGCAAATTCTCTACATTGCTTCACAAAACGCTTTCCCAATTTTCATGACGCGAGCCTTTGTTATGCACCCCATGCACACTAAATGGCATCATTGGCAGCAGCAGCAGCAGCCTATTTTTCATGTCAACTGCAGGACGAAGGCCTCTCTCGCAGCGATCTCTAGTTACCCGTGTCTTGCGCTAGCTGATTGCAAGTGGCCCAGATAAACTTACTCATACGCATACTCTAGGAGTTGACAGGCGATCATGATTTCTTCCCTTGGCAGGTTGTTAAACATTACCATTGTCTTTTCCATATTCATATTCAAACTTACCCTTACACTTTCTCTGTTGAGGTCCTCAATCATTCGTTGCAATTCATCCCTAGTGTTGCTGAACAGGACGACGTCATCTACTTGTCGAGATATTCACCATTGATCCTCATTCCCAAGCTTTCTTCTTAAGAGAACAGAATTGGTTTCCTGCAGAACGTTCCAACAAGGACAGGAATAGGCGACGACACACGCTGTTTGGTTCCTGTCAGAATGTTCTGCTGGAAACCAATCCTGCTATACACAACACACGAGCTCAGGCAAGCACTACTCTGAATTTCCTTCTTAGCATGCAGTGAATAGCATTGGAGAGATTGTGCCTCTTTGCCTGATCCTTTTCTTGATAGGTGATTTTCCACTTTTCTTATGGACAAGCAAGGTGGCTGCGGAGTGTTTGTAGACATTTCACAATATGCTTACGTGTGCATCCTGCAGTCCTGTACTCCTTCAGCACTCCTTCAGTACTCCTTATTTACCAAATGACATATCATAGCGGAACTACGCAAGCACAGAGAAAGTAACGTGCACTGTAAACAAATTACCGTAAATACCGCGAAATATTTTGGCAGCTGTATTTCCAAGGCCTTCGATCGTCAAGGAGGACCTGAATTTCGTAAGGCGTACACCTCGACGCACTCCGCCAGCAAGCCAAGGAAATCGCGCTATTATTTCGAGCAAAATTCCTTTTCTTCTGGTGGAATTTCTCCGTCTCTGCTTGCCTCCATTACGGCGATAGAAACGTAGTCGGTTTGACGCGGATGGCTTGTCATACATTATAAAAACGTCGGTGCCGGCTGCTTTTCACAGCGTAAGCACACGTCACAGGCACCTGTGCAGTACTTCTTTCGTTGTCTCGTTATGTCATTGCATTACATAAGGTCCTTTATTTCGAGCACCAACGACATGTTGCTGTTGTACACATTCAGGACTCAAGACTGACTCAAGACTGAGAAACACCAGCCCTGAATTGACGCTACTTAAGCGGCCTCGGGGTGAGTGGAAATCCATGGCAGAACATTATGTTTCTCCCTGTCACTATGGAGGGATAAAAGACGGCATAACAGAGGACGGAGAGAAAGGAGGGTTCAGCGAACGCTCGAATTTGTGACTGTACAAATTCCATGCGCGACGCACCCGCTAAAGCCAAATCACGCCTCGGAGGCCAGGATCAGTGTTTCATGACGGTGGTCACATCAAGGTAAACAGTGTGCTAAAGTGCGGGCTTGTTGAGTGGAGTGCTTTCTTCATGCGCTGTCTACCCGCCCTCGTTGAAGTGAGCCAATCTGTAGGCTCGACTCCATATATGCTTTTGATCCATGTCAGAGGCGGCGCATACAAAAACGTAATTGCGAGACATTTGGCAGAGCGTCACAATTCTGCGCGGCGTACTACGCTAGGATTAGCGTTTCACACTTTCGAGCGCACTAGGGTAAATTTGAGATGAAGACGCCTAAAATAAAACACACGCAATAATAATGATTATATCTCCTGAAAAATGGCTGTATAGATCTCTGTTGCGTTGTTCCTTTTTCGCGCCAGTGCACACAATTTGTGGTGACAACCACTTGAGGAGACCTTCACCCACAACACGACGCAGTCGTCGCGACGAGGCACGCCTTCGTCCTCCGGACGTGCATCCATAATGAGACGCCATAATCGGGACCATTGTTTCGCCGTACTCCTTGAGCAACGCGTGGCAATTGCTGTATCCCTCGCTTGCTTGGACGGAGATTACACCCCCGCCTCTTCGCACCATTAGTGTTGGAACATGTACGCGTTATTACATCAAAGGCTTGCAAATGTCCGGTAAATTAGGTAACATTCAGCAGTTCTGCAGTCCTCAGGTGCCTCTAATGTTTGCGTTATCCGCACTGCATAAATGCGAAGAAATTTACATTAAGAGGAAGCTTTACCTGCGGAGCTCCTGTATGTATATATACATACGTGGGAACAAATAAATCGTTTTTGTGCGCAGCCACTGCAAATATTTCAATTAATTTTGTTGCATCTAAGTGAAAAAGTTTAATTGAGTGGTTGAATCAAAGTTTTAAGCACGAAATGCTTTTAGCTTCCGTTGTCGGCGACCTTCAAGTGGCCTTGAGCCAAAAGCCAGAGCCGTTATCCGGCCACTCAAACTACAACATCCGGGTACTCAAATGGGAACATCCGGGCAACGCTCTTTCTTGTGGCATTAACGAAAACATCGGAAAACTAACGTGCATCACTAATTTAGATTGACCAGTGTATGCATATTTCACCAGTTTGTATACGTGAGGCAGCACAATCGTTTAGACCGGGAATCTCACGTGATATAAATGTTCAACGCTCTTTCTTGTGGCATTAACGAAAACAACGGAAAACTAACGTGCATAGCTAATTTAGATTGAGCAGTGTATGCATATTTAACCAGCTTGTATACGTGAGGCAGCACGATCGTTTAGTCCGGGAATCTCACGTGATATAGATGTTCAACGCTCTTTCTTGTGGCATTAACGAAAACAAGGGAAAACTAACGTGCATAGCTAATTTAGATTGACCAGTTTATAAATATTTGACCAGTTTATATACGTGAGGCACCACGAAACTTTAACCGCGAATCTTACCTGATATAAATGTTCAACGCTCTTTCTGGTGGTATTAACGAAGACATCGGAAGACTAACCTGTACCACTTATTTACACTGACTAGTTTATATATAGCTTCTCATTTGTGCACGTGGTCACGGTGCTTTTTGCACGATGTTCTTCTATGTTGGGAAAGTTTAGATTTGTGCCCGGCGGCTGGCAGCTGGAGCTATGGCACGAGCTGCACGGGTCGCATGATGACTAATGCTACGGGCATGACTATTGCGATTTTCAGACGATAGAAAGCATTGGTTTTATAATGCATGATACATTCCTTTTAGTCCTGGTGTGCATCGTTAAATCTATCCATGTGTGCGTTTTCGTATGCTGCTTTCTGCTGCAGTGCGTAATACAGCGCTAGCCTTCATCTTTTACTCGTGTGCAGCTTGTGCTTCTTTAGTACAGCATGATTATGTGATTACATGTAGTGACGTTGCCTGTCTGCTGTGTTTTCTAGAAACCATGTAGTCGCTTTGCATTTTGTTTCATGACTAGGGCTTGATTTATACATTATACCTATCTATACCTATATACCTATATACCTATACCTATATCTATAGTTATACCTATATCTATCATTATACTTCTCATTTATTCATTCCCCATTACCTACTGCATTATTTGCTGGGGAAACACCTACGTAACCCACTTAAACTCGTTGCAAATCCTAGAGAATAAGGCTATTAGGATAACTACATTTAGCCCATATAACAACAGCGCCTTATATCTTTTACGAACTAATCCCATTCTTACAGTCGCACAACTCGTTAAACATAATCTAGGTACCTTTCTGTTCCGTCAAATCAATTACAAACGATGCAGTAGCTTGATTTATTCTTCTCTATTAAATACTAATATTACCAGGTTTGCAATAAATAGGAACTTCATTTTACCCAAAATACATACTAATTATGGTAAACAGAGCGTCCATTTTTCATCTATCGCATCCTGTAACACACTACCATTATACATAAAAACACTTAAAATTCACAAATTCAAGAATCAACTAAAATATTACATTGTGTCGAATACTGATGCTTTTTCCATACTCACAACCATTCTTTCAGGATGCCTTCATTTCACTTTCATTGCCATACCGCTAGGTTTCTGTTTCTGCCTCACATATACACTCGAGCTAGCAAATTATACTGGGTTCGTCACGTCATCTACGCTGTTACTTTATCAGTTGTCAACGAGATTGTGTTACGGTGCTTTTTTTTCATGACATTTATGCATATGTAACTCTTCAATCATGCGACTCATACTAAAAGCTGTCATTTTTCTATGTTAACAATTTGTTGAAACTGCTGTACTTTTCTTTGTTTACGTTTACTTTGTAAAGGAGGTCCCATGGCAATATTTGACTTCGCGACCTCCTTCTGAATATCAGCAACTTGTAATCTTTATAATGGTCTCAATAAAAACCGATTCTGGTTCTGAAGACTAGGGCCTTCCGCCGCATAAAATCACACCTGTGAGCGCGCGATGACTAGACCCCAGTGAGAAGCCTCGAAGTAGGAGTACGCCGTGTCGCGGCGCAAGGAAGGAAAGAGGACAGGAGGAAAGAGAGCAATGCGGCAACGCCGCCAAGGCCGTGTGAGCCAGGCGGCCGGCGAGGACATTATTGACCGAGCGCTAACCTCAACCCCTTTTGCGGGGGGAGGAAAAAGCGCCCCAAGCGGCAGACCTTCGGCCTCCGGCCTTCGTCCAGGCTTGACTGCCGCGAAGCCCAGCTGGTTCGAGCGGTGGTAAGCATCTTTGTGCATTTCCAACGCATCAAATCTAGAACGCTGCGCTAAATTACCGGGCCGGAGCAGCAGTGAGATTGTGCATAAGACGACGCCGACTGCGTTTCTGCTGTTATCTGTTCACACTGGCCTTTCTGACTAATACATTCAGAGAAGCTCACTATAATCAACTTGGCCGCTTTTCATAGCTGCCACTAGCCGGGACCTGGGATCTCTGCTCAAACCACGTAGCTCACACGGGTAGGCCCTCATTACGTTCATATGCGTTGGACGGAAGACGCCCTTCGTGGAAGGGCTGCGCCGTGTCTGCATTCTGCGCTCTTGGATTCCATTCGGCGTGCACCATCTCACCCCGTTAACCATAGTGATTAATTCATAGGGTGCTGCCACAGAGATGAAGACAGCTAGTGCTGCAGTGTGGGTTGGCATCTTGGATCGCAGCGCATATAGGCGAGAAATGCAAGAGCAGTGGCGTAGCAACCAGGGGGGCCGGGCGACCGTGGGCCCCGGGTGCAAGGGGCCAGTTGGGGGGGGGGTTGTCATATACGTCTGAAGACACCCCTCTTTCCGCGGGCAACAACATGAGGGGGGGGGGAGGTGACAGAAGACCTATGGGCCCCGGATGCCAGACGACCTAGCTACGCCACTGTGCAAGAGTGTACCTTCTGCACAATCGCGAGAGTCGCACGTGCTCATTCGGGCAACTTCCAAGTGCGAGGTGCGCATGCGCTCATCGCAGTACATGTGTGGAGTTTTGACTCCTGCCAAGAGCGGCGTCACAAAGTTTTGGGTGAATGCAACTGGGCTGCTGTTCACACTGGGGCATTCGGCGTCTACACCAACCGGAGATTTCCTGCCGCCGAAATGCCACGTCGTTCCCATTGCTTACCCACCGCACCACCGGAATTCCACAGATGCTACGAAAAAGGGCAACAACCGTTCGCGATAGTTTACTACTAGCGCCATCTTCCCAGTAGCGACCAACTTAACCCTGTTTCACATGAAGCGATTTTCGTCGCACCGGAAGTGCGATATCCGTCGTTTGCTACGAAAATCGCAGTTGCAGTGCCGACCCCCCGATTTGCGGCCGCGACCAACCGACTGGTCGCACAGTCGCACCGTCGCAGCGATCGCTGCGATTTTCCTTCGAAATTGCGCGGAGAGCTATTTTGCCGGTTTGTTTTTGGAAATGGCGTCTTGCTCAACAAGTGCATTGCGCGATGTGGATTGCCGAATTCAGTACGCACGCAAAGGAACAATTAAAAACTTGTACCGCAGATTCTATTCTCCCATTTCTATGCGTTCGTTGACACGCTATGCCGTAAATGAAGTACATTTTCACGTTTGCTCCGTACACCTTTGCGAGTTGTCAATACTGCGAGGTGTTCGATTCCCACGAGACGACATGGCCTTTTGGGGTCGTCACAATTTTCTTTTGTTGAGTAGCTTACAAAAATCGAGCGTACGGAGCAGCTTACATAATTTCAACCTCGGTAAGGTCGAATGACAGACAGCAGGATATCTAAAGTTTCAACGTTGTGCTGAACGCGGTACCATTCAGTTGCATTTTCTTGCCGATTTCCAAGCGTGAATTTCCCAATGCATCTTGAAAGGTTACCTTACCTCAATTAGTTATTAAATTTGACAGAGCAAACGTGTGGGCTGAAGTGACCAGAAGTCAGCGCTCCTGATGCCAACAAGAAAAAAGCCAGCTTTATTGTCTTCTACATGAAGAAGAGTCGTTAAGAATTTTCCACGACAGCATTAATTCCGTGGCTTGAATAAAAAGCGTCGTCAATTTCTTTTCGAATATTTCATGCACGCTAAGTTGCTTCTCTTCTCTGGAGAAGTTTTTTTCTTGCAGAAAAACCAATAAACATTGAATATGTTGTGGACTTTGTATCCTTACTGCACGTGTATTAACATTTGCTTTGAACGGTAATCAACACTACACTTCGTAAATTAAGTAAATTATTCGCCTTCTATAGTGGCACAGCGACAACGTACCCTCCTGCACCGCCATGTAAAACTCGTGCAACAATGTGAAAGGCAGGCAAACACTCGGTTCTTGTGGAGATGAAGCAGTAGAAGACGACACGTTGAAGAAAAGTAAATCAAAACTTTGCAGTGAAGTCAGCCAGTTGCATCCCTTCCTGTGTATCTTTGAATCTTTCAAGTAGAAACGGTTCTTGCAGGTTCACAGCGATCGAGCGTGCAGAGACATTTATGCCTTACATGTTTATAATACCAGATTCTAATAAGTTTGTGATCACATATATGAGGGCGTAAACCCATATTACCATATCCACTGTGATTACTACCTTAAACTGAATAAAGGGAAAAACAGGCATCCACCTGTTCGTAGCAATTGCTCCAAACGCAAAGGAGGACCATTAAAAGGACCTTTAAAGTAATAAGATACCATGCTACTTGCAAGAACATATCACCCTAGAATTATAAAAGAAATTTGTGCATTTTAACTATACACAATATGCGATTTCTTCACTAAAGGGCCACAAACTTCTTTTTTTTTTCAGCGACAAACTTCATACAAATTTTATCTACATAAAGGCAAGAAAAAAAAGCAAATCTGTAGACAACAAAATTATTGTTCAATTTATTCACCTGCAACTGTGGCTATAGCATTCTGCTGCTAACACAAGGTCAGGAGTTGAATTGCCAGCCATGGCAGTCGCATTTTGATGAGAGTCATTGGTAAAGAAAAGCTCTTGACCTTAGATTTAGTTCATGATCATGAACCCTTAACCTTCCAAAATACTATTGCATGGAGGGGGGGGGGTATGCTTATGCAAAATCTAAGACTAATCGAAAGCAAAGGGCACAATTGTAAAACAAGCACCTTTTCCTGCACTTCGAGTGTGTGATTATTCATTGCATCAAAAATTGGAGGACGCTTAAGCTTCGCCTTCAAGAGTGGAACGCGATAGCGTTTCCGTCGACCCGCCAAGGGGTGTAAGACAACGCGCTACGGCGCAGCGATCACTTACGAGGCGCCCCGCATCGGACTTTGCACCTACCAATCACGCGGTGAGCGTCGAGCAACGCAGCGTTCGGCGCGGCAACGAAACGTGCGCCTGAGCAAGCGGAACGAACCAAAGAACTCGGTGTCTCGGAGGGGGAAACCATGTATGCCAGCCAAACGTCGTGATCGGCACGGGCAGAGAGATAGACAGATAGTGATCTAAAGAAAGGAAGGACGCTTGATTCTGCAACCCGTGAGGGAGCACGGCGAAGCGTCGTCATGGGAGAGGGAGGCCGGGCCGCGACGCGCCTCGCACCGGTCCCCGCACAGCCCCAATGCTAAAGCCCCTTCCCGGATGGATGGATGGATGGATGGATATTATGAGCGTCCCCTTTGAACGGGGCGGTGGGTTGCGCCGCCAAACTCTTACTACTATGCTGCCTAATATCCTACCTAGGTTAAAGAATGAAAAAAAAAACACTCTGAACTACCACGCCCAAATTTTCTGATCCCCTATTGCGAATTGTACTTTTGTACGTCTGCGTCTTTTGTCGTTTCCCTACTTTTCTTCCACCAATCCTCCAGTCGCCTCTTACTAATGTCTATTGCGGAGGACATGTCTGCTTTACCACTGCTCCCTCTGAACCCAAGGGCTTCAAGGAAGCCAGTGTTGCCTAAATCGACCGCTGGGTAGACATCCTCACATTCTAATAAAACATGCTCCGTAGTTTAGCTAGCTTTACCGCAGCAAGCACAAGCTTCTTCTTCCTTCTTATATGTCGCTTTAGAGGTGCGTGTTCTAAGGCATCCCGATCTCGCTTCGAAAAGTAATGAGCTTCCCTTTGAGTTTTCATCAATGGTTTCTTTCCTGATTTCGTTTTTTCCTCTTAAGTAGTTACTCATGGCAGGTTTCTTTTCCATTGCCGCCACCCATGAGATTAAGTCAGCCTCTCTGACTTTCCGCTTGACCTTCTTTGTTGCTGTGTTGTCCACCCTACAGGCCGCATACTTGCTGGTAAGCTTCCTAGTTCTTTTCCTCCACTGTGAATCAACGTTTTTCCTGTACAGATACCTGAACACTCTCCCAGCACATTTACTTTGTTCCATATTCCTCAGCCGTTCTTCATACTCAATTTTACTGCGAGCTTCCCTCACTTCAAAACTAGTCCAGCCCATATCACCCCGCACAGCTTCACTTGTAGTATTCACGTGAGCGCCCAATGCGAGGCAACCCACTGAGCTTTGGTTCCCGTCGAGTCCTGATTGTATCCCTGATTTATAGCAAACAACCGCATTTCCAAAAGTAAGTCCTGGAACTATTACACCTTTCCACATACCTTGGAGGACCTCGTACCTATTGTATCCCCATAGCGCTCTGTGCTTCATTATGGCTGCATTTCTCTTCCCCTTTACTGTTATGGTTTTTTCCTGTGTTTCCAAATATCCATTGCCTTCGTTTATCCATATACCAAGGTATTTATATTCTGTTACCCGAGGTATTTCTTGGCCCTGTATCTCCACTGTCTGTTCACTGTTTTCATTCAATACCAGAACAGCCGATTTTCTAACACTAAATTTCAAACCTAAATTGCTGCCTTCCTTCCAATGCACGCGTGGCGCGCCACCTGTCGGGGTAGCGCCGTACATTGAGAGGAGGGGGTCTTCTGTGTTTGCCGCAAGATGGCTCTGCGTGTGCGGAAAGCGCAGATGAAATGTAGCGGAAACGCACTTCGCTACTCGTGTAACTGCGACTTCTGTAAGTTACATGTTCATAATTACCGATATACACCGCAGTATAACTTTCTGCGGCTCGTTTCTAAGGCAACACCGCATTCACTAGAGGCGCTTTTGTACTGCTTTGAAGCATCGAACTCGTGGCTGAGTGGTAGCGTCTCCGTCTCACACTTCGGAGACCCTGGTTCGATTCCCACCCAGCCTATCTTGCAAGTTGTTTTTTATTTGTAAAGTTCCTCCCGGGATTTATCGCTCACGGTCAACGACGACGACACCGGCTTTTCTGCGACACGCGACAGCGTTAAGGAACGCTGTCGCGTGAATATGTACTGTTAAACAGCACTGCACAAATAAGCACGATCAGGCGTAGCAAGTACTCTGTCAGGAAGCTGGTTCTACACATGGTGTAAATGTCGAGACATGAATGCTCATACTACAGCGTGCACACACCACGAAGAAAAGCGTTTTTAAGCGTTGTCCCTTCTGGCAGATATGGGTGGGCCACAAGCAGCAGAAGCTTAACTACAGAGCATTGTGTAATACCGCTTATGAAAGAATGACGAGAGTAAAGAGACTTTAAACCGCAGTAGCTCATGATACTCTAATAAGAGGAAGAATGAGCCAGAAAATTTCTGGTAGACCACTTAAGTTGAACAGTAACGTTTTGAAAGACAGAAAATTCCAGGTGAGTGTTGGAGGTACATTTGGCCTACCCACACCAACCCAGGCGTACTACAAGAAGTACTACATTCTGTGGCATACTGCAGTCTAGGGGAAAGTTATACAGAAATCAAGAATGATGCAACACGCTCTCGACAACACTGCAGAATTTCTTGGCCAGTCTGGTCTCTCCCTTTCTGATAAGTCAGCTTACATCGACATCGCTAAGAAGACACGAATCAAGAACTATCCCACATTGCATATTGTGCTCCATAGAGCTGGAAAATATACCCACAAGTCAACATCCACAAATCATCATCTAGGGTTAAGACCAGGACGGCAGAGCCAGCACGTGGGTGAAACAATTATGCCATGCCTGGACGCAAATTCTAGACCTGGTGAAAAGAATATTCTTTCCCCTCGAGAGGCAGACTGAGCCGTTATTCACCAGAAGTAGAGCCGCAATGTCCGGATTGTGGCGAATCTTACTGCTCGCTAGCGCACATGCTCTGGCAATGCTCCGCGTTAAGCGGCACCGTGTTCACTAAAGAAGAAGACTGAGTGGACGCCCTGCAAAGCGACGACCACCAGACCCAGCTCCGGGCCGTCCAGAGGGCTCACGAAAGGGCGGAGGCTCACGGGCTTCCCGTCCCAACGTGGGTGCGGCCTGCGACCCCTGCCGCCCACTAAAGCAAGATTGGGTGGGGAGGGGTTCCTCAGGACACATTAAAGTTATTTCCTCCTTGGAATCATGGGGGGTGGACAAGTGGATACTGTAGAAAATAGCAGATTTTGTACTTGTGTCCAAGGTATTGTACGGTATGAATTACCAGCAGCGCACAAAAAAGACAGCTCATCGAATACAGGCATCGGGTAATGACAGGTCTTTCCAAATTTACCATGCTTGAAGACCTCTATGAGAAAGAGCAAACAAACAAGCACCTAGACAGAGTAGAGTTGCAGCCTGCAGCACAAATTCTTTGCCTCAAGAGCCCAGAACGTAGTCTGAAGATACTATGCCAGCTAGCATATGAGATGCAAAGATGACTACTACTCCCTTCAGAAACACAATAACAGGAGCACCTGAATTTGAAACACAACAGCCCCATACCATGCAATATGGGGGAAAACAATTAGACTAGCAGACTATATGTAATTGCCAAACACACAGAGGAGGTTGCTAGTCATGAAGGTGCAAGCGAACACCAGGGACATGTAGTACACTGGTGTGGCAATACCAGTGTAACAGTAGTATGACACTACATAAAATTAAACCCCATACAAGTGAGTACCATTACAGGTCATCCTACACCTAGAAAAGCTGAGCTAAAAGCAATCAAAGCAGCACTTGCAGTGCGAATTTGCAGACTACAACATCCTGCACGCCTGCATGGATTCACCAGGAACTGTCTGGGCCTGCAACCCGCACAAGTTTGTCAAGAAAATCAAGAGATTGTCATGCGACTTGCAAGCACATGGCCAGAAATTAAATTACAGGATACATAGCCATGCAGATATTCCAGGACACAAGAAGGCTTATGAGCACTACATAGGGACTGAAAACTGGATGAGGTGGTAGGTATTCATTATTAAATAAAGCGGAACAAATAGACAATGGACAAGAAGGAAGCGCTCTTTGTCTTGACTTCGGTCGTGTCCATGTTGCACTGCAGTTAATGAATTCATGAGGCTGCACAGGAGAAGAATGATACCCCCGCCCAAGGCCCTGATTTCACATCCAAATCTACATGCGTGCATGCAGACACATACACACACATATGTTGTAAGGGCGCATAGCATGAAGCAGTATCAACAAGATGACACTAGAGACGGATGACGGCTAACTTCCAACTAAGGTTCGTTGTAAAAATGTGGCGATTTATACAGTTTACCAGAAAAAAAGACAGTTTTGAAGACTAGATAAAAATTGGTGCTTCATGCAACCAAGCAAATAATAATGCTACAGAAAGAAAATACAGAAAAATTTCATGTGCAGGAAAAAAGTCAATGCACTCGTCAATCATGCATGCCATCACCTTAAAAGAAACACTTTTCTTATTCTGATAGACATACTGATAGCTTGCTTATGCAAGCACACTATCCCAGTTCCATGTCAAGTGAAAAAAAAAAGAGTTTTCTGGAAGGTAGACGAATGTGCACTTGGTGATCACAATGTTTTTCCCTGGACTTGTTTAATTATTTGTATTTTCTCTCTTTCCTGTTTTTGTGATGTATTATTTCGTCAATACTAGTGTTTATCGAGCTTTCTTGCTGTACTACTTTCTGATCACCTTTATAAATCACTGCATTTTCCCAATAAACCTTTTAATGAAAAGTTAGCGTACCCTGTTCTTACTGCTTCACACTGTACGCTCTTGCAACACTGCCCGAATTGTAAATTATATAAGGTACACAGAAGCATCTTGAGGGCCATTAAAATATATTGTTGCAGTCTAAAAAAAACTAAACAGCCTGGCAGCAAACGGCACCAGAGAACACATAGGACGAATAAGAAAACCGAGATGATTCAACAACCAAAAGTTTAATGTACACGCCGAGTAAATGCTGGCTGACAAAGAATAAACCAAAAACACAATAAAGGAGAAGCAAAAATGAATGTGTGTTTTCTGACAGGAAATGCATCCATTTCGAATGGAGGCCATGCTGACAAGATTCTCCTAGCGTTTTTAGATATTGCTACGGCATGAGCCGGGCGAGAAGAAGAGGAAGAAGAAGTGAGCTGGTGCAGCCTCAGGACGCCATCTTGACTTTACCATCCATCTCGTCCCTTGAATAAAGCCGGTTTAACATTAACCGTAACAGTTTTGTGGTGGAGGTGCCGGGGTACTTCGACCAAGACGACGGAGCTGCTGCAGCAAGTGCCACGCCGGAGCCGACGCCTCGCTCGACTGCCTCCAACACCGCTTGAGATCCCGATGTCCCACAGCAGCGACGAACAGCCTACTCTGGCAGCTCCAGTGCGAACAACCGGCGCCTGGATGCATCAGATGGAGCCCCGCCCTTTCTCTGGAAAATTCGGCGAAGACGTGGAGGAATGGCTCACCCACTACAAGCGTGTGAGCAAGTACAACGGCTGGAACTCCACGACTCAGCTCGACAATGTGGTTCTGTTCCTCACAGACACGGCGCTAGTGTGGTTCGAGAACCATGAAGATACGTTCACAACGTGGGACAGCTTCGTTACTCACCTCACAGAGTGCTTTGGCGATTCCACCACGAAACGGAAGCGGGCGGAGCAGACATTGCTTCAGCGCGCTCAAGTCCCAGGTGAGACCTGTACTACGTACATAGAGGCGATCCTGAAGCTTTGCAAGACTGTCAATCCTCGAATGTCCGAAGAGGACAAGGTTGTACACCTTCTCAAAGGCATAGCCGAGGATGTTTACAATTATTTAATCGGAAAGGAGAGTCTCGCCTCGGTCGCCGACCTCATCAAGCATTGCCGCACATTTGAGGCCTTGAAGCTGCGCCGTATCACGCCAAAGTTTGGCAGGCTAGCAAATGTCACAACGGTGGCAAGCGTTGACGAAAACGACAACTACAGCTTTCAATTTGACCTTGCGGCAACTATAAGGCAAATTGTCCGCGAAGAACTTGAACGACACACCAAAGGGGCGGATGTCGAACAGCTTGGTTGCGCTTCCAACCAACCTCAAGAACATGCATCTGCTGTGTCAGCATTGTCTGTCATGCCAGGCGTTGCAGACTGTCGAGGTGATCAGCTGCGACAGCACCGACGTACCTTTCCCGACGACATGACGCACGATCAACGAACTCGTCGAGCTACCACCACGAATCGGAATTCGGAAGATCGCGTTTATTATTCGCAGCGTCCCAGGGTTGACTCCGAGGCATACAACGTCGGTCGCGCATCTCCTGTATGTTACAGCTGTGGCGCCTCAGGACACATTGCTCGTTTTTGTCGCCGGCGCCGACAGACAACAACATATGGCCCACCACCAACTTGGCCTAATTTTGGACGTGATAGTTATGACGACCGTTGGCCGATAGACCCTGCAAACACCACAGGCGCGCCACCTCGGAATACCTTCCGTCAGTATAGTAGAAGGAGTGGCTCGCCAGCTTCTGACCGCAGCCTGACGCCCCCAACCAGTCGCCAACGCCGTTCACCGTCACCACGGCGACGTGCTACGTCTCCACCGCCGTCGGGAAACTAGCCGGCGCGGCCGATGGAGGTAAGGTCGCCGGACAGTCTGTGTATCTGCGAAATACTCCTCTGCCTATTATGATGGTGAAGAACAAAGTGCGTGTGTTAATTGATAGTATACCTGCAACAGCATTAGTGGATACTGGTGCTACCGTTTCCGTCATGAGTGTGACTTTCAAAGAGAGGCTGGGTAGGAAAGTTATGTTCCCGTGGAATGATGGTGTGACGTTTCGTGGTGTCAGCGGAGAGTGCCTAGTTCCCCTTGGTATTTGTGTTGCAAGTGTTTTATTCGGAGGAGAAGATCTTAAAACAGAATTTCTCGTACTACCGCGATGCACTCATGATGTGATTCTCGGGATTGACTTTCTTCAGGATTGTGGTGCATCCGTTAACTGTGGCACAGGCGAAATTACTTTGAATAGCGCGCTTCTCGCCACCCTTGCCGACACATCCTTACCAGTGAAAAACTATTGTGTTGTTTCGAACGATTTGCTGCTACCGCCTTGGTCGCTGTCACGTATCCCTGTCAATTTCGCTGCTGCCGACCTTTCATCGTTTGACGCGCAAGTCCAGCCACTTACGTCGAGCTGCGCAAAGAAAGATGTACTTGTACCACGCTCTGTCGTGAGAGTAGTGAATGGCGCCTCAAATTTATGGGCTTTCAATTGTTCTTGCGTCCCTGCCGTTCTCCCGCGTGATATGAAGCTTGCTGAATTTGACGAGATTACTTACAGCTCCATTACAGTTCTAAGCGAGGAGGAGCAGTCTCATACTAGCGATCCCCAAAGAAGCATTTCTGAAGAGCAGATCCTACGAATGATCAACAAGGCACTGCCCTCACATGAGCGCCGCGCTCTCGCACAAGTTTTGTGGGCACATCTTTCTGTGTTCGATTTCACACAAGGCGACAAGCAGGCTTCACTCCCGCGTTCTCGTGCTCGCCACAGAATTGACACCGGATCTGCGCACCCCATTCGGCAAAAGCCTTACCGCGTTTCTTCAGCAGAGAGGACAGTTATTGCTGAACAGGTGAAAGACATGCTGCGGAAAAGTGTTGTCCAAGAGTCTTCTAGTCCGTGGGCAGCACCAGTAATCTTAGTAAAGAAGAAGGATGGATCGTGGCGGTTTTGCGTTGATTACAGGAAACTGAATGCGGTCACCAAAAAGGATGTGTATCCGCTTCCTAGAATTGATGATGTCATCGACTGTCTACATTCCGCTGCCTACTTTTCATCACTGGATTTGCGATCGGGGTATTGGCAGATACCCATGCACCCAGACGATAAGGAGAAAACGGCCTTCGTGACACCAGACGGTCTTTATGAATTTAACGTTATGCCGTTCGGCCTTTGTAACGCGCCAGCAACATTCGAACGATTCATGGATACTATCCTCCGAGGACTTAAATGGGAAATTTGTTTGTGCTACCTCGATGATGTGGTCATTTTTGGCAGCACATTGAGTGAACATAACAGCCGTCTCAATCTTGTTCTGGATTGTGTCAAACAAGCCGGCTTGATCCTAAATTCCAAGAAATGTCGTTTTGGAGAAACCGAGACGTTAGTACTTGGGCATCTGGTCGACAAAAATGGTGTGAGGCCAGATCCACGGAAGATTGAGGCAGTCAGCTCCTTCGAAGCACCGAAGTCAGTGCGGGAGTTGAGGAGTTTCTTGGGCCTGTGCTCGTATTTTCGGCGCTTCGTCCCAAGATTCGCCGACGTGGTGTACCCCCTAACATGTCTTCTCCAAAAAGCCGTCCCTTTCAACTGGACATCGGCTTGCGACGACGCGTTCCGTCAGCTAAAATTTCTACTAACATCAGGGCCCATATTGCGTCACTTCGATGCATGCGCACCTACGGAAGTGCACGCTGATGCCAGTGGCATCGGCATCGGCGCCGTACTTGTGCAACGTCATCAAGGAGCTGAACACGTTGTGGCTTATGCTAGTCGCTCTTTGACTAAGGCGGAACGCAATTACACTGTGACCGAGCAAGAATGCTTGGCAGCTGTTTTCGCTGTCCACAAATTTCGACCTTATATCTACGGACGCCCGTTCACTATCATTACTGACCACCACGCGTTGTGCTGGTTGGTGAATCTCCGTGACCCGAGTGGACGACTGGCACGTTGGGCTCTTCGACTGCAGGAGTACGACTTCGTTATTTCCTACAAGTCCGGGCGTCGCCACGCAGATGCGGACTGTCTCTCCCGCCTTCCTCTGACGACGACGGAGTGTGACGAAGACAATTTTGATGACTGTTTTGCTCCCATTTCTTCTACATTCCCAGACTCGAGGACTTTCAAAGCAGAGCAGGAAAATGATATTGGTTTGGAACCTCTATTTGTGGCCGCATCGCGTCCTGGAGCCACCGGTCGATTTTGTGTCCGTGACGGCCTGCTTTACAAGACCAATTATTCGGTTAAAGGCGCACGCTTCCTTCTGGTGGTGCCGCAGAGTCTGCGAACGGACATACTGAGAGCCATGCACAACGATGTGACCTCTGGCCATCTAGGATTCATAAGAACTTTGAACCGGACACAGGAGCGTTTTTACTGGCCCAGAATGCGGGACACGGTCAAGCACTACGTCGCCAGTTGCGAACAATGTCAACGCTACAAGCGCCCTACGACCGCTCCGCCAGGTCTTCTCCAACCTCTGCCGCCGCCTCGCCTGCCATTTGAACAAGTGGGTATCGATCTTCTGGGCCCATTTCCCCGATCATCTAACGACAACCGATGGGTGATCGTATGTGTAGACCATCTGACCCGTTACGCGGAAACGGCGGCCGTGCCATCTTCAACAGCTGCGTCCGTTGCAACGTTTTTGCTTCGATTCATTATTCTTCCACATGGTCCCCCCCGTGTGATCATTAGCGATCGCGGTCGTCAGTTCGTTGCGGACGCCGTAGAAGAACTGCTTCGTCTCTGCAGTTCGCAGTTCCGTCATTCAACGCCTTATCACCCTCAGACAAATGGGCTTGTAGAACGTACGAACAGAACTCTAACTAACATGCTGGCCATGTACGTATCTTCCGATCACAAGGACTGGGATGACGTACTCCCCTTCATCACCTATGCGTATAATACTGCAAAGCATGAGACGACCGATTACAGTCCTTTTTATCTCCTTTACGCACGTTCACCGCTAAGCTGCATTGACACTATACTACCGTTTGACTTTCACAGCGAGTACTCTGTTGCCAAGACGCTTTGTCTTGCCGAAGAAGCCCGGCGTATCGCTCGTCTTCGTACTGTGGCATCGCAAGACCGATCGAAAGAGCGCTATGACAGCCGACACCAGTCTGTCTCGTACGCCAAAGGAGACTTTGTGTGGTTGTGGACTCCTCAACGTAAACGTGGCTTATGCGAAAAGTTTTTACCTCAGTACACGGGCCCATTCGTCATTGTAGATCGCTTGAGTGACTTGACGTACGTAGTGGCACGCTTGACGTCGACTGGTCGTCGGTCTAGCCGGACCCAGTTAGTACATGTTGCCCGTCTTAAGCGGTTTCACCCTACGCTTTCCGAGTGATTTGGACTTGCCCAGCGGGCTTCGTCTGGCAACCGGGGATTGCTACGGCATGAGCCGGGCGAGAAGAAGAGGAAGAAGAAGTGAGCTGGTGCAGCCTCAGGACGCCATCTTGACTTTACCATCCATCTCGTCCCTTGAATAAAGCCGGTTTAACATTAACCGTAACAATATATAGCTTCCATTATATCTATAGGCAGCCAATCTGCACCGAATGCTTCTTCCGCGATAATGCATGCTCAGATATCACGAGTACATTGCAGAGGAAGAAGCTAGCATTTCGGGGGGACCGGCGGCCTAGAGAAATTATGGAACCTGTAGCTGCAAAGACACTGGGAGACTCTTGTGTCAAGATGGCCTCTGGTACACTTTCAAAGATGGATGCGTTTCCTGTTGGGATGTACGGACAGACATCAGTTTTTGCTTTTACTTTTTGAGTAACTTCAATTTATTGCTTGTCAACTAGAATTTACTTGGCATGTTCAATAAACTTTCATTTGTTAGTACGCCTCATGATCGTCTTGGTCTCCAGCAGAATGGTGTTCATTCTTTTTACAGCGAAACTGTATATGCCTAGGCGAAACGCTCGTGGTCCGACCACAGAAACCCTACTGCGAGGGTATGAGCCATTGTGTAAGAGAGTATGAGCGATTGCATTCATCTTACGTGACGGACGGACAAATTTCTCGTTGGGTAGGCATAGAAATGCTTACGCATTTAAAACATGGACATTTATTTACATATTATTGCAGGGAAGGGACACAGAGCACGACGGGGTTAAGACAAAATCATAATGACATAATAATCTCGCAGCAAAGGTGTGGCGGGTGATTGACTACACCGATAGTGAGGTCGTTTCTCTCTCGCAGCAGAGCGCGTGTGCAGCAGTCTCTCTCCGACTTCGCAATAGGTTCAAAAATGTGTCCAAGCATTTGATTAAATGAAATTTGTAGCTCCGGTGTGTCACTGGATAACTACAGTGCATAACCGAGTCGTCAATAATATAATTAACGCATTATTAAACACAAACGCATAACATAATTCAGAAATATTTTGCTGGACCCGCTGGATTAACACAATGAACCACCCATTGCACGCTCCATGATGGTGATCTACAAAGCGCGATGTGTGGCATTTCAAATAAACACTGTGATAAACCCAAGCCAACGTGTGCGTAAGCTCATTAAGAAACACAGACATAACTAATAATTCAGAAAGACCTTAATAAACCGTCCAAATTAACCCAGTTATAAACACCGGGGTCGCACATTTCAGCTTCGCTGGTTCACCGTCTGTACAGGGCACATGGTTTGTAATTTTTTCTGTTATTGTTAAGTATTGTATTATGTTGTGCCAGTAAAACACGTTGTTGGGCTGGTTGGTTCTTTTTTTGCTGGTTTTTTCTTGATGTTGTGCCCTTCTTTCTTTTCAAACTACTTTTTATTCCTCCTCACCTAATACACCAACCGCACAGCCTGCGAGATATATAAATAAATAAGTACATAACCACATGTCATTCGTTCATCTGCATACACCTCGCACCATCCCTTCCTGAACAAACGTCACTGTGTTGATGTCTCGCAGTGTGAATCTACATTAACTGCCGTTTGCATTTTGGTATAGTTAGTGAACAGTGTAGTGCATAAACATTACATGACATTAAGGATGTGACAATGCGGTGCATAAACAAACCATGCAAAAGATGACATGTTGGATTGTTGAAAATAAGACCCATTGTATATACCGCAGTTACTTTAACCGCATTTAATTGATATCTTGATAAAAACTTCACTTCGCATAGACTCCAACACATGCACTGAATCTGCAGCTTTTTTTTTGCTTATTAATGTGGTCGTTATTGCATTGCCACATGTTGTAGATTTAAAAAGAAAGTTGAATAAATTAATTTGTTGCAACATATTTAAAAATTGCGTACGTCACTGCGACTGGAACATCACAACTTGATACAAACATGCACACTATAGGATGCGAACAAATTCTCAGGAGAAACTCCAGAATGTTTGCATCCTGATACTTATGAAAGTGATCAGTTTCATTCCATGGTTGTTAATGAGAGGGAAAAAGAAAAATTAATTTTGGCCATGGAACAAAATTGCAGTGATAAGCTTAGAGATATAGTCATTGCTTAACACTTTCGAAATAAATAATTATAGCTTGCTATCGACATTGAAGCAGCCCTTTGACAGCAAGAAAAGGAATCAGTTTTCCCAGCACTGAGCACTGAATTTCAGGAAACGGAAACAAGCACAAAATTCTGCAAATACAGTGTGTTTAGGAATACCAGATAGAAATAAACGTTGAGGCTTTCATTCGTACTTTCTCTGGCTGAGCAATCTAGTTTGAAATGGCTCCCATAAGCATGTAACAATGTTGATCTAATGCAGGTTAAATGCATGACTAGCTTAAGAAATCTGGATGATTACTGCAAAAAACAGTGAAGGAACTATAAAATCTAATAACAGTAATCATATTTATTTCCACAAAACAGGCTAACAGTGAGCGGCCTGCGAGGCTCAGCCGAAAGATGAAAAGCCCTGTGGCGATTGCACCTGCCGTGGGCCTACGCTTCTGCATGATGGATAGCGCGTATTGATGATAGTATTCCTGTTAAAAGTTTAGAGCATACTACCAGCGCGAGACACAGGACAACCAAGTGTACGAGAAGCGTGTCTTGTAGAATGCTGTGGTACAACGTACAGGTTCCAACAAAAGTGACGGTAACTGCTCAAAAAATTAGAGGCACCGGCTTTTGCCCCTTTAGAAATATTCAGAGTGGACTCCCATATATATATATATATATATATATATATATATATATATATATATATATATATATATATATATATATATATATATATATATATATATATATATATATATATTCATAGCACACGCACCGTGATGAACGAACCAGGCTAGCGCTAAGGTTGAATTTCACAACAAGATTTCCATTTCACGTTCAGTAACGACACGGATCATTTGCGGCTTCGTTCAGGTGCAGACGTGGGCTTTCGGACTGGCGCTTGTTGTTGAGTTTGGTTCGACAATATGGCTAGGAGCAGGCACCACATATTCGCAATCACGGGCAATATACACGCATCATTTCTCCAGAAGCTGACGCCGAGCACGGGCAGCGCGAGGATCTCGTTCGGCTGACACGACGACTTCGTGGCAGCCGAATTCCGCACGTGCCGGGAGGGTAGCTATACGAACTTGTCGATAGGTCATCTTGTATGCTGTTGTAGCGCAGGCCGAACGAAACGGTCATAGAGGGCAGATCAGACAACACACAGCCTTGAACAACCAGCTGTGAACAGCTGTTTACGTGCGCTGTGTCTCATCGCACTGAACATAAAAACCACCGTGGCGCACTCGAAAACAAACCTTAACTATAACATATTTTTAAATAAGAAATGCGCATATTATTTGCTTCTAATTAAGAAAATCCAACAATATTATGAAGCAAACGTTTTATTTATTACATTAAAAGAATTATGCAGCGTGTGTCACGAAACTTGGCAGTAAAGCGAGCCTAGGCGTCGCACCAGCAGCATTGTTGAAATCGCGATCATGTGAAATGGGCCGTCTAAAAATTGCATTGTGACGCGTGCAACTGAACCGATTTTCGCCGTTCCAGTCCCAGCATGCGAAACAGCCTTTACACGCGTCGATCGGGTATGCCGGATATTTCCTCACGGAGCGCGCTTTCACCGTGCGCGTTGAGTTTTCGTGCTATTGCGTTTTTTTTTTGTTGTCGCGTTAGTTGCACCGATAAGCTCATAGAAAGAAGAAGCCCTACTTCTGGGACTCCTTGCAGGCACATTTTTGGCGGGCACAAGTGACATTTGACGAAAAACAGACGACGACAGTCCCCGGTGAGGGATTTCGGCGTCATCAGCGGCGAAAATCAGTGTGGAACCTACGGGGAACCAGCGCTGGATAGGCGCTGCGTCGAAAAGAATGCGTTGCGCGCCGCCCTGGCGATGAAACGCGGCATATTCCAGCCGCTTGACCAGACGACACACACGTGCACGGCCGAATTATCGTTCGTATGTTTCCGTTTTCGCGCCGCTTCAAGTGGACAGTTTTCGTAAAGGAGCTAGCGCCATCAAATGAAGAAATGACGAAAAAAGCTTTTTCAGCTTTATATATTTTTACAGTGTGTCGGGGCGAGCACGTGTGTTTCTTTAACGGTTGCGCCGTGTGCCGTTGCTATGCTTGCATGGCAGCCTGCCTCGCAAATCTAGCAGCTATGGCTCCGGTCGTGCTGCGCTATCGTTTCGGTAGTATTAGTTGGCCTGAAGATATTCCATATTTCTCTGGCTAGACATAAAAAATTCTGATGTTACTTCGCGACAGCAGTCATGGAGAAGAAAGCTGTATCGCATCAGCTGACTCGCGCAAGCAAAGGTTTGAGTGCTCCGCTGCTGGATCCGTAAGAACGCTGGCTACATTTAGCACTAATTACATAAATTTACCGGATGCATCTCAGCACCGAGTCCTCATCCGCATGCGCATTTTTAAAAACACATAGGCGGCTTAATCGCGCGTGCGCCGGCAGTACGCGCACACAGCTCGTATTACAAGGCAGCTTCCGTACCACAAAATTCTTGGCAATGAATGGATAATATTTACCTTTCGTATCGTTCGCTTGGTGCGGTGGCGTTGGAAGGGGCTTGGCGGTAGTATTGCGAAGGAAAAAATGGTTTGTACATACGCCGGATGGTGCATGCTATTGCTCATTTTGTTTACGACGAAATGCCGACTGCAGATTCTGCTGTTTGGTACTGTCTGCCACGGATGACCATCTTCACTACCGAATAAACCGAGCACACACGCGAAATTAGATTTAGAAACCCGCCCGACACCGCTTGACAGGGGGACAAGACGGCAACTTACTCCGCTCGCCTGACTGCTTGGATCCAACGCCGCCTCCGTTCTTGTTCGTAGGGTTTAGATGGAAAGACGCAGAAGGATACATCCTCCCTCATCCCGACGTAGTTGTGGCACCTGTATACGCAACAGTATCGTCGGCGTCCTTTTGTTTTCCTTCGATTTTCGGGGCACGCAACGCCACTACCAGTAGCAATTTTCGCCCGCGGGAGCGGCTGCATTGTGCACGTTCTGACCGCCAGGGCGGCGCTGCAGGCGTCGTGAAAACTCCAGCGCTGGTTCCCCATTGACGTCGAAAGGGCCTTTTTGGCGGATTTCGCCTAAGCGACGTCGCGAATGGCGTGACAAAGGAGCGCAGCAAAGGGTGACGCTTTATCGGGGTGACTTCAGCCTAAGCATCACGACCAAAGAAACAAGCAACGGCAACGCTTACACACACACTTGTATACGAATGTGAGCTCTGCAGAATATATGTGCCCTTTCGCCTTATTCTATGCTAACGCATGCGTGAAACCTATTTAACGTTTTAGCGCCAGTAAACAAGCACCAAAGAGACACGTCGACTCCATCACGCGTAAACATCTACAGTTTATTCTCGGGGAAAGTTGCACTTTTTTTAAGCAGAGCGTTCTGAAACCCTGTATATTTGAACAGAGTAAATTCAACACAATACCCAGACGCGAGCTGCAAGCTCTGCAAGCACGAACACGCAGACATGGCACACTTCTTATGGAAGTGTACAAGGATCGGATCAATATATGTAGAGGACAACACAGAACCAAACCTTCTCGAGGAGCGATGGCTAAGCGCTCTGACTAGCTCGGAACTACACGACCAACTATGGCCTATCCAGCGGGCCCGGGCAGCGGCGGAAAGGCTTTGCCTCACAGCACAAAATGCCGGGGTGGCCTGTGCCCGGGCTGGCAAACTCACAGGACCTTTTCTCATTAGTTTTTTCCGTCCGTTAAAACGTGGAAAGGTTTCATTTCAGGCGGAAAGGGGGCAGCACAACGAACGTTACAGACCTAACCCATAATATATATATACAAGACGAAGGGTTTCGCGCCAGACTTCTATCGAAATTGCAAAAGCCATGTCCATAGCATCAGTGATCATGCGACCCGTGCCGCTTACGCCATAGCCGTAGCTACCAGCCACCGGGGACAAATCCAAACTTTCCCAACATAGAAAAACATTGTACAAATAGCCACCCTGACCCCGTGCACAAGTAAGAAGATATATATACTCATCAGTCAAAATGAGTGATGCAAGTTAGTTTTCCGATGTTTTCGTTAATATCGCTAAAAAGAGCGTTGAACTTATATATCAGGTAAGATTCGCGGACTAAACGATTGTGGTGGGAAGCAAAACTAGATTCCAGTATGGCTATTCTTATACGGTCGAAAGAGTGTCCCATTCTGCATAGGTGTTTTGACAGCGGGAAGTGTGTGAAATGCTTTGCGTGAGAATGATGATGATTAAATTGGATTCTAAACGGTGTTTCCATTTTACCAATTTATTGCAGGTGTCCCGTACCACACTCAAGCAGATAAATGGTGTTCGACGTGTTACAGTTGCCTCTTCGTGTGTGTCTTCCTGCTTATATTCCGTCGATCTGCAAGTAGCATCTAGCCCGTATGCCGGTTTTGTCCACGTGTGCGTTTTCAAGTGGTGCTTTCTGCTGCAGGTGGCAATACTACGCTGGCATTCATATTTTATTCGTGTGCAGCTTGTGTTTCTTTAGCACCGCATGGTTCTGTGATTACATGCAGTGACGTTGCCTATCTGCTGTGCTTTCTAGAACTGCCTGGCTATTTTTACATTTTTTCAGCATGCACTCGCTCTGCGTTTTGACTAGTGCTTGATTCTGTCCCATGTTCGTGTGGGACAAAGTGATAAGTGTCCAGATTCTAGACATATAACTATTACGCGACTACACTTGCATAAACTCCGACGGAGGCCGGTCCTCCGGCCGAAACATCAGTAAAAACGTATGTGATAACGTTCGTCTTCTTTTTTTATGTTATGCCTACGGGTAGGCGCGAAGCCCTTCGCCCTTCTTCTTATATATATATATATATATATATATATGTATATATATATATATATATATATATATATATATATATATATATATATATATATATATATATATATATATTGATGCATTGATGGCATCCTCCACCACATTCAGTTCGTCGTGCTGTCTTCGTGCACTTACGCGATGATTTTGGGATGGGACTTCCTGTCCTCCGCCTCAGCTTTAATCTCTTGCCGTCAGCGAACTATTCATATGACAGACACTGAACCTTCGTCCTCTGTCCATGATCACAGCCTGCGTTTTGTCACGTCTACCGACTGTTTCATTCCCGCGGGCACTGAGCATATTCTGACGCTGACTTCCGACACTATTATTAATGGTGATGTGTTCCTTGCACCGAGTAGTTACTGCATTTCTGGTGGGCTTAGCCTTACTCCTAGCCTAGTACGGTTTCAGGACGGTAGAGCCTCAGTCGCTGTTCATAACCCTACTTCTTCGCCAGTTGTGCTCTCCCAGGGCTCTACTGTGACATGCTTTACTGACACCGAACCTCTTTCGCTGGTACCGCTTCATACCGAATCACCACCTTTGTCTACCACAACTGATTATCACACTGCTGCCGCTGCTTTAACGGCCGCGATAAATCCCGATTTGACCGCTGCGCAGAAAGCAGACCTTCTGGCACACCTGCACAAACACAGAGCCTTATTTGACGTCCACTCCAAGCTTCTGGGGCGCACTTCCGTCGCAGTACATCGCATCGAAACCGAAGGCAGTTCGGTTGTACGCCGCCGCCCGTATCGCGTGTCTTCCGCAGAACGGAAAATCATTGCGGATAACGTTGATGACATGCTCAAAAGAGACATCATTCGGCCATCCTCCAGTTCTTGGTCGTCTCCTGTCGTGCTGGTTCGCAAGAAAGACGGCTCCGTACGATTCTGCGTCGATTATCGAGCCCTTAATAAGATCACGCGCAAAGACGTATATCCGATGCCAAGAATTGACGATGCCATTGACTCCCTCCAGGGTGCAGAATATTTCTCTAGTCTAGACCTCCGATCCGGATACTGGCAAATCCCCATGCACGAAGCGGACAAGGACAAGACAGCCTTTGCAACGCCAGACGGACTTTACGAGTTCAACGTCATGCCATTCGGTTTATGTAATGCCCCTGCAACTTTTGAACGCATGATCGACACAGTTTTACGTGGCCTTAAGTGGAAGACCTGTCTGTGCTATTTAGATGACATCGTTATTTTTTCTACAACTTTTAGTCAGCACCTTGAGCGCTTGGACGAAGTTTTCACTTGCATTTCCAACGCTGGACTCCAACTCAACACAAAGAAATGCCATTTTGCTAGAAAGAACATCAAAGTATTGGGCCATCTTATCAGCAAAGATGGCATTCGGCCAGATCCCGAAAAGGTTGCTGCCGTGCATCGCTTCCCTCGCCCTGAAAATCAAAAGCAATTAAGAAGTTTCTTAGGCCTGGCATCCTACTTCCGCCGCTTCATCAGTCATTTTGCAGCCATGGCGTCGCCGCTACACAAGTTGCTCACGTCGGGCTCTGCTTTCCCTTGGACAGATGAATGCGAACTTTCTTTCCAAGCCCTCAAGCAGGCATTAACCAGTGACCCTGTCCTCTGTCACTTCGATGACAACGCACCGACTTGCTTGCACACCGACGCTAGTGGCCATGGGATCGGTGCTGTGCTTTTACAGCGTGACACCACCTCACGAGAGAGAGTTGTTGCCTATGCCAGTCGCGCACTAACACCTGCCGAAACGAATTACTCGATCACAGAACAGGAATGTCTCGCAGTAGTTTGGGCGATCCAAAAATTTCGACCATATCTTTACGGACGCCATTTCACGGTCATAACCGACCACCACGCCTTATGCTGGTTGTCGTCAATCAAAAATTTGTCTGGACGACTTGGTCGCTGGGTGGTACGCTTACAAGAGTACGACTTTGACGTTGTCTACAAGTCTGGGAAAAAGCATCAAGATGTCGACGCTCTCTCTCGCTGCCCGCTGCCATTATTAGCTTCGAGTACACCTCTCCATTGCTCGCCCCTTGATGATGAGACTAAGTCGTCACTCCCGTTATTACCGTTATTACCTCTCACGGTTACCGACGCGTTATCTTCCAATCACCTCACTCACCTCGCCTCGTGTCAACGTTCTGACCCCTACTGCGACAGCATCATCCAACGCCTGTGCGGAACTACATCTACACCAAATGCCAGATTACGTCGACAACTGCGACTATTTAAGCTTGACAACGATGTGCTGTACCGCTACATATACAACTCCGACGGACACAGCTGGGTACCTATTCTTCCACGCTCGATGCGCACACAAGTCCTTGAAGCCTTGCACGACGACCCATCTGCTGGCCATTTGGGATTCCACAAAACATACCACCGCGTTAGGAGCCGTTTCTTTTGGCCAGGCATGTCTACATTTGTGGCCAAGTACGTCGCTTCTTGCGTTCAGTGTCAACGGCGGAAACGACCGACTTCGCCTCCTGCTGGGCTTTTACAGCCCATCCCATGTCCCGAGACACCGTTTGCCATCTGGGATAGACCTAGTCGGCCCTCTGCCCATAACGCCAGCGGGTCATCGATGGGTCGTGACAGCTGTTGACCAGCTCACACGTTACGCAGAGACCGCTCCTCTACGCTCTAGTTCAGCCTCCGACGTCGCCACCTTCTTTCTAGATGCCATTGTGCTGCGCCATGGTGCCCCTCGTGTACTGTTAAGCGACCGCGGCAAGACTTTCATGTCAACAATGCTCGCAGAAGTACTCGGAGCTTGTGGCACAGTTCATAAGACGACATCCGCATATCACCCACAAACAAATGGCTTAACCGAGAGATTTCATCGCACACTAATAGATATGATATCGATGTATATCGGGCCAAACCACGACAATTGGGACAAACTTTTACCTTTCGTGACTTTTGCTCACAACACCGCTATCCAACGATCTACGGGATACTCACCTTTCTACCTAGTTTTCGGCCGTTCACCGACATTCACCATCGACGCCGCTTTCTTCAATGCTCCAACTAACACCTCAGACAGTACACCCGAACAGTTCGTTTCGAGACTTGAGGAATGCCGTCAACGTGCTCGTTTCAACACAGAAGTCAGTCAGCTAGATCGCAAGCAACGTTACGACATCTCTCGTCGCGACGTCTCCTTTCGTCCTGGAGAGGAAGTGCTCCTTTGGACGCCCATTCGTACACCCGGTTTGTGCGAGAAGTTTGAATCCCGCTTTCTTGGACCCTATATTATTAACGAACAAACATCCCCCGTGAACTATCGCGTTACTCCCGTAGACGTTTCTTCCGACCATCGTTGTCATGGTTCGGAGATCGTTCACGTTTCGCGCCTAAAACGATTCGTTCGGCGTTCCCCTCCTGGCTAAGTCGCGGCCTGGCTGGCCGCTTGCGCGTGCGGGGAAATTAGTGTGAGCATTATTCATACGCTTCATATTCTCACCTGTACTCATCATCACCGTTTTGGGGCCTGGTGGTGGGGCTCTGTCTCGGGAGAATAAAGAAGAGTCTGGCTGCCTAAACCTCGTCTCACAATATATATATATATATATATATATATATATATATATATATATATATATATATATATATATATATATATATATATATGTATGTAACCGGCAACGTAACGGTGGCCCTTACGAACCTTGTTCTGCTCATGCAGGTTATGTTGCTGACTATTCCGTCGACGTCAGTCATAACCTTACTAAGACCGAGATGCATTAGATGGACGCCCTCCTCTGTGCGCCAATAAATGCAATATATTAAAACAGAACTGCTTGTTGGCCTAGTTCGTGCTTGCTAAAAGACATGTTTTTGCCGGAAGATAAAATACACATAAAAGGAAGCAAACTACGTTTTTTTGAGATTAAGATTCTGGGCAGAAGCAGAAATCAAACAGCACATGAGGTAATGGAAGACTATTATATATATAAAGAGGTTCAAGTTGCATTAGCGATACATCTACTTTGCTCTACAATTCGTAAACGAATTTGCTTGATCGCTGGATAACGTAGGTTTGTGAAGAGCTCACGCATGCATGTATGTGTATGCATCTATAGTCATGCCACCCATGTTGTCTTCTATGTATCTAACTTTTGTGTGTGTTTTAACTTGGGGCAAGAAACATGTCTTTTGTCACTAAAGGTAGCGCTGGGACTACCACATGGGTCCACGCAGCTCCTTCTACGACTGGGGGTGCACAACACCATCCGCGATCTAGTCGAAGGTCATCATAACAGCCAATTGCAACGTCTCTAACGAACAATGCAGGGTTACCTCATTTTATCCTGGCTAGGACACCAAACAGCAAGAAAAGCACAACGGGAAGACCGCACACTTCTTGCGCCTAGCATTCGCAAAAAAATTCACATGGCCCCAATTCCCCAGAATGTGCACCCTGACGGTCATAAAGGCCGAAGAAAGGCAAGAGCACAAACCATGGCTTAACTCTTTGGCGATGACACATTGAACAGACCGGTCCTATACACCGACGTGGCCCGCTACCCACACAGACATGCCCAGTGTCTAGTCGTACGGACATTTTGAGGGCTTCAGTTACGCTCAACACTGCGTTCATTGGCACGGCGGAAGAGGCTGCTATCGGCCTAGCCATCGTACACGCTTCAACCATACCGGCACCGGATGGACCCATCACAGGGGTCACTAATTCACAGACCAACTGCAGGACTTTGACACAAGTCATGGTGACGCCCTAAAGGCACGGCATCTATACATCATTACACCCCACAGCTTTACACAGGGTGCGTGTCGTCTGGACACCTGGACACGCCTCTCTGCGTGGTAATAAACGCGCTAAGGCGGTAGCCGATAGCTCATTAACGGGGGTCATTGGAAGAGCTGTCCGAGCTGTCTAAGTAATAATCAAAAACATTATGCATATGCACATCCCATGCACTGCATCTTGCAATCTATGTGGAGCGCAGCTTTCTGAAGCGGTTAATCACGCGCTATAAACCTGCGCCTGTAGCGTAAAGAAGCGGCGAGCTCATGCATGTGCTCTCTAGCGCAACATTATCACGTGCCACAGGTGGCTCAAATAGCTTGTCAGTGATGGTACGGCACAGTGCGACTGAAAGCCTAACGGTGAGAACATCGCGCTGCTGGGCTAGTGGGACCGATGTTCAATCTCAGCGTCGGGTGCGTAATTCAATTTAATACGATCACTATTATTTGCCGACTTGAGTCGTTTTTGAGCCTACCTATCTCTCCTATCAATCTACCTAGCCTCTTACGCCAGCCCAATAGCCCAAGTTTCCTACCAGCTTGGGCCACTAGGTATTTACTGAAGGCTATGATGCCGTCATCGTCGTTCCATCATTGTCAGTTCAGCTTTGTTACCTGTCTCTTGTGACGCCGTCGTCCACACGCCTTGTACGGTGACCCCGTGGCCAAGTTGTCTAATAGCTTGGGCCACTAGGTATGTGCTCGTGGTGGTGTTGCCGTCGTGGTGGTTACAACATCGTTATTCCAGCTTCGTCAATTGCCTCTTATCACCCCCTGGTGGTCAGGCCATCGTTGTAATGCAGATTTCGTGATACAGTCATCGTTAGACCATTGTCGTCAGACAGTCGTCGTCATACCGTGGTCATGATGACGTTGCGGTAGTTCTATCCTCGTCATTCCAGCCACCACATCCAACTCTCGTCATGCCGTCGTTGTCACACAAGCGTCGTCATACCATTGTCGCCATGCCATCGTCATGGCTCTGTCGTTTTACCATCGTCATTGCTACAGTAGCACCATCCAAATGTCGTCCAGCCATCGTCGGCATACGGCCTTCGTCCTTCTATCGACATCATTCCTTCTTCACCATTATTTGTACTATGCTGTTGCCATTCAATCGTAATTACGCCGCCGTAGTAATGCCTACATGGCGTCGTCTTCAGACAGTCGCTATCATGCATCCGTTGTCATACCCCGTCACCATGCTGTCTCGCCATGTCATCGTCGCCATTCGAGCTTCGTCAGCCAGTTGTCGTCATATCATCGTCCTCTTTCCATCGTCTTCTTCCAATTGTCATTGTGTTGGCGTCCTCATGTTGTAGTCGTTATACCAACGTGATGATTTCAAAATAATAGTCATCTCATTGTCATTTTGCCGTTATCGCCATCCCAGCTTTGTCGTTACATCAATGTCGTTCCTTCCTTGTATTTCTACAGTCGTTAGTGCGTCTGCGTCAAACACTCATCGTCATGCCATAATGCTCAAGGGAGCATGGGAGGATACCGGTTTATGCCATTTATAACCAAAGAAGTCTCAGAATGCCACCTAAAGATGTAAACCAAGTTTACTTGAGAAATAGGGCGCGTCGCTACATTGCTCGGAAGCTAATGGCATTACCATTGCATTTCTCATCGCAAGATGAGTTCTGTCGTAATTTGCTTAAACATGAGTTATTTGGCAAGGTAATAGCAGCAGAACCTAGCAGTCACGACGAGGAAAGTCTATGAGGGTTCGCAAAGAAAGCATCGGTTGAAAAGAGTGCCTCTGTGCTTCTTGCTCCGACCAGTGCTGTAAGCGCGCACAATTGGGTGTCAAGCTACGACCAACATTTTCTAAAAATTACCGGGGCCGCTACAAAAAATACTCGCGCTCCCGTGACAGTGATCAGATGTAAGCATGAACTGGCTACCAGCAAAGCAGATTGGTTGGAGTAATTACGACGATTACTCCTATCTCGCAAGGTATTCAAGGTTTCGACGAAAATTCGTCTGGTCAGGCATTGAAGGGAAAAAAGGTTTGCAGTCACTGACCAAGCCAGTGAATGAAATGGTTGGATGATTCTAACTATCTCGCAACCATCCGCACCACGCTGTACGCTACAGGCCTGGTCACGCAGCGTGGCACCATCTCTCGATAGAAGCAGCGCAAAAGCCGCGCCGTGCTACTCATGGACCGCTGCCGTTGAAACACCACAGACAACCATGTGTCAGCACCAAAGAAGGACAACCAAGTGTGTGGTGCGCTGTATCTGCCTATCGAACGTCGTCATTGAATAATGCCAATATAGCTTCCGCGTACTAGAAGTTACACCTTGAGCGACATTGTGAGCAAATATTAGGAAGAAATCGCAATCAATATTTGTAGCTTGTTTGGGCAGTAACTAGCATACGTATCTAATGCCTTCCTGTACAAGAGGTTGGAGACCAGAGACCGTATTTGCTTAAGTTTTGACTGGCTACGCAACGACGCCGACATCGGATTTTTTGCGACACTGGGCCCTTGACAGCAACTCTCTTCCACGTGGTCGCCTCCCGGAATGTTTGGATACGGCGCGGGTTCTTCAGGGTTCCACTCAGGCGGTGAGCTGCCCTCGTGGCTTTTTCTTGTGTTTTGCTGGCGTTTATTTTAGATTTTTAACTTTTACAGTCATTCTTTGTTAGCTTCACTTCAGTAGACGCGAGCGCCACGTGGTTTTCACCACGATGGTGGCCCCTTAGCGGCTTCTCCCGCTCACATTTTTTGCTCGTGCTCCGAAAGGCGCGGCCAATGACGACAATTTTAAGGCGTCAGTACAGCGTTTTTCGCAGTAAGATTTGAAAAGAGTTCAGGATTTCGGAGCTGGTTGTTTCGAAATGACCGTTTCAGACTAACATCGCTTCTCAGCTGATCCCGCCTTGAAGGTTCCTGATGTTGAAGTTAGCTTCGAGTACCGAGGTGTGCTTTCGAAAATGGTCAGGTCTTTGGCTACCCTGCCAATGCTCCAGACCAGGCTGTTAGCGAGCTGGAGGTCTTTGGTAGGACCCGAGGCATCACCGAAGAGTGCTCTCTTCTGTCACATTGGTACAGGGGACCGGCGTATTCGCATAGGGATGACGCGGCCCGTTCCTAACCTTCTTCGCGTAGTTGAACGGGTTGCTCAGTTCAACTACGAGTTCGTTTGTGTCGTAGGTGCAACATGGAGGGTCATCACGCTGCCGCGTGTAACACGCCGAAGTGCACACGCGGCAAGCAGTTCGGCCTGGAGACCTGCGATGCGGCGTGCGTACGATGCGGCGGAGACTACGCAGTTTCGGCGTGTACCGTCCTTACCTACTCGTCAGTAGCCGCGTGCCCAGAGCAGAAGGAATCTGCACCAGAGCAGACGGTTGCTTCGGCAGTAGAGAGCGAAGCTGCAGCATTAGAAAACGAGGACAGCCAGGCTTCTTTGAGCATGCAATACCCTGCCAAGCGGGCAAGTACACTTACAGAGAGTGCACTCGGTTTTAAGTGCACTTTCCCAAATCTAAACGTCGCAAGCGGAGTGTACTCGCAGAAGAGTTCGGTCCAAAGGGAGTGCGTTCCCGGAACGCACTTTGCTGGTCGAGCGCCTAACCTCGCCGCCAGCGGTTTCAACGATACAAAATGTATGACATAGAAAAAGGACACAGAAGTACATTCTAGCGGTTGAATAGCTTTTAACAAAATAATCAGAACAGAACTCGTTTATATTCTGTTCTAGCGAGATCAAATGCCGCCTCGTCGCACACCACCAGCTTCTGCTGGATTGGCTAGGCATTCGTCTTGGCTGGCCTCTACTTGCAACACCCTTGTGATAAAAATGTCTTTTTTTCATGAGCAAATATAGATTAAGATTGTTTTTTATTTCTTATACAACTAAAGCAATCGCGTTTTAGAAGCCTTTTTTTATTTTAATCTACATCTTCAGAAAACATAATTTCAGTCTGTCGCTATTTTTTTAGTACGATTGTGCTTTGTTTTCCCGTTTAGCAGCGCGTAGCCTAACGTGTCACTCAAGGTCCCGAAGTGCACTCCCTTAAGCACACATAACTAGCACACTTGAAGGGGGGAATTACACACTGCCGGGTGCGATGGAGGTTGCGCGAATTCCGACCCGCTCGCTACTCTGTCTTGCGTGGTGACGTGCGGAGAGGGGGGTGACGAGGAGGATGTCGCGGCTCCCACTGCTTCCCCCGTAGTAGAGGTGGAACCCGCTCAGACGGCCGCGCTCTCTGGCGAGCCGGAACCGCTGACCGACCCGACCACAGCCCGGCAGGTGTTTAGCAAGGAATCACCGCCCACGCACTCCGTGCAGATGGTTAACCAGCGAAACCGAAAGGTGCGGCCCCAATGTTTATCACCGGGTTAATCCGGACGGTTAATAATACGACGGCTGGGTAGGCTGCCGGATCCTCGGTACGCAGTTGCTTGCTGCTTGCGCTTGACTGCACGAGCCTGTTCTTGTGTCCGGGATGCAGCATCGGCACAGCGTAGACAAGCTCGTTCCGGGTTCTGCTCGCACATTGCTGACCTAAAAGTGCCTGTTCCCCAGGAGTATATACGACGCGTGACCTACCCATTTTGGAGCCGCGGAGAAGCTGCTGCGCGGGCCCTCGGCTGTGACGGAGACGTCAATACTGGTGCAGCCAATCACGTGCTAGAGGTAGAGGTAGGGTTGCCGGCGCGTGAATTCTCGTACCCTCGTGCTTGCGTTTGCAGCGCCTTGCGAATAATGGCGGTTTAAACCTACAAGACGCCGGCCAGTACGTGCCCGCCTGGTTTGCACTTTCGTCTTAGTAGACAGCGTTTGGTTTCATTGTGAGGCAGCCACAGCGCCGATATTTATCTGGATAAGATAGTTTTCTAATAGGGTTTGTCACCTTACGTATATTAAACACAAGCACCTTTGCGGGACGTATTGGTGTGCATCTCTTCTGATCTTTTACATTAACTTACGGGCACGCAAACGCAAGGAAACCATGTTGAGCGGGATGTAAAAACTGATTTCGCTCATGGAACCTTCCACTTCCAGTTCCAGTGACTGAGCATGATGTAACACGTATGCGATGGCAAGCTCCGAAAGCGCCGGCACAGGAATCTTGACATCGTAATTTGCAGGCTTTATTCGCAGCTTGTTGCTCTGATCACCCCGAGGGTCTGCGGTCATAGTCTATGTTCAAAGCGCGAATGAAGAAGGGAGGACAAGAAACACAGAGAAGCGCTTACTTCCCACTGAGCTTCGTGCGGAAAACCAGCATGTCTGTGTTTCTTGCCGTCCCGTCTTCGTTCGCGCTTTAAACTTATCCGGCAATGGGATACAAACTAAAACAAACTTGCGCTCTTGCGGTTATAAGTGCTTTGATCACAGTGCCCAAAAATGTTCTCTCTCATTTTCTCAGGCATGATATTATAGATATGAGCGGAAGCACCATATTGCTGCTTCTATGGTAAGCATTTCTTTGTCCACAAAATAGGAGAAATCACCCTTAAGGAACGTTTCCTAAAACGTCCTGCGTCCACAAGTGCTGCTCTTGTCGGTGCTGAGGACAATGCTGCTTTAGGCCCCAGGGACTTATAGTTCAGAACGAAGAAATAAGTGCGCTTGTTGATCTTTGAAGCAGAAATACCGCCACTAATTGGTTCGAACTCCGCTTGTTCGCCATTGGAAATGAGCATCCGCTAACCATTCCGCACACCTTTTAATTGTAGAAACTTCAACATATCTTAGCAACTTGCAAACACGCAATAACAAAAACCTGTATCTCCTAATGGCACAAACTGGCGGATACAGATGACAGCTTTCCACTCTGCGTACTTTATTTCTTGCGTGCCGTCTGCCACCAGTGACATACAACATGCGCCGCTGGGAACCACTGCATAAGGCTCCTCAAACGTCGTAAAGTTGCGTCACGTCTTGAACAATGCCGCCCCCTCCTCGCGTGCTCTGGCCGATGCCGCGTCGCTATTGGCCTAATGGCACCATGTGGGCCCTCGTGCCAGCTTCGTTTGTTTGCACTCCTGCTTCAGCGCCATTTTCGCTTGAGAAGCGTCTACAAAGTGACGAGGAGCGCATGTTGGCGCCGTTACTATACTGAGTTGTTCGGTATGCAAACGCCTTGAACTAAGTTTTGTAGCAAGCCCGACGTTGCTTCACCGCATTTTCTATGACCATGATCTGCTGCGCCGTCGTATGCCAAAATACTTTTAGAAAGGACAAGACGCTCTTCTCGATACCGTCCGGCAAGCGCTACGAGTTGAGAAGAAAAACATGGATTCATCGAGTTGCGAGGGAGAACTTGAGACGAACATTCTCCACAGGTCTATACGACGTAGTTGCTAGTCTCTCATAGTATAGTATGTGTCAGGCTTGCGTACCTTGTTGCGGGCCATAACGTAGCAGATATTGAACAGTTCACTGATGATGTTGCCATTTGTCTGCAGGCTTTAATACGACTCCTACGCGATGTGTATTTTGTTTATTTAAGCAGTAACTGCTCATATTTGGTGCGTTTAATCGTATTGTACGCCAACAGGCTTGAATCCGCGGGAATGCGAGGCTGCGTGCGAAAACGTCATTAGGAGACCTTCAGGATTATGCGCATTCCTTTCTACAAAATTTGAGGCTCGAGCGTGAAAACTCATCTTAGGAAAGCAGCTCTCTGCATTTTGTGGTTACTAAGTCGCCTTGTTTACAGCGAATAGATTTGGTTGCCTATTTTGTTCGTGTTCTTCACTGATGGTCGCCCACTGGAGTTGCGATAGAAAGTAAACGTGTTCAAATCATAAGTCTTTGAGATGTACGTATTCGTGGTAGGCTTAAAGCGTGTGTAGGTTAAGATGCGACGGTAAAGAACTCGCAAAGAAAACGTGCGGTCGCCCGCTTGTCCACTGGCTGGTTTAGGCGTCATTCGTTCGTTCGTTTAGTCGTTCGCTTACTCGTTTGTTCAAGTATTTGCTCGTTCGACCACTATGTCTCTGAGACACACGTAATGAGACAACAAATGCAGCCTCAATATGAACGACAGCACCATTTCACTTGCCACAATTTCGGCTGCGTCATAGCGAGGCAAATTCTTTGCGCGGTCATCACTTCACTAAAGCCACAACTCGGAAAGGTTATTTCGGAGCGAGCGCAACCATCCTCAATGCATGCACCTTGTGCAACTCGGCTCGCAACAAGTACGTCACTTCATGAACGAACGAGCTAACGCACGAAGAAATGATATTCGTGATGAGCCACTAATCTGAAAAAAAAATAATGCATTGTTCGAGACTGTGTCAAGTGCTGTTATCGTGTTCCGGCTTCACGGACGAATACTAATAACTCATTTTATTTTATATGTACGCAGAGTCGCGACTCGATGATCGGCCGCGCATATTTCTGTGGACGCTGAGACACGGGAAACATGATAGCACCAGCGCCCACCGCTGAGCCTTTGCGCGTGCTTAGAAGATTGGCAAGCACGCACGTTGGCGGCGCTGTAGCTTGTAATACTGTTTCTAACCTTCAGAACAGCGATCGTCCATGCCCTCTGCCAGCCTTTGTACGGCATAGCCGATACGCGCGGCCAATTCACATGATAAGGGTGGCGTCGATTCTTTAGGCTACTGAGGGCTTGGTGGAGGTGAGGATGTTGGAATTCCCTCGTAAATGTGTTATTTACAACCCTTCGGAACAAGGTCTTGCGACACGCACTTAACAAATGTTGAGTACCTAAGTGTAGCGAACGGGATACATTGAGAGTCGTCATGGCACAGCGTTAGCGCTCGTTCAGATACTTTTCTTTAAGTTATCCAAACAGGGGAGAGGGGGGGGGGAAAGCTGCAGTCACTTAATTTCTACTATGGATAACTACTTTCAACTGTACAGGTTTCTCTCTTGTTTTAAAACAGTCGGAGGTTATTCGCATAGCTCAGTTTATTAAGGTACATATTCTCTACTTCAAGAAAGCTATGTCCACAGGTTAGGTAAGATCAGCCACTTTGACACGAACTCTGGCCGCATGTCTTTCTGCAGTTATGACCAGTATGGCTGCCATGGTTAGGGAATAATTTTGATGCTCGACTTAGGTGGCCTTGTTCTACGTCATACCAGGGGCGCCGGTAGCCGTATCCTGATAGTAGAGCTTGATTCTGGCATTCGCATTGTTAACGCTACGCTCCATGCAACGGTGCGGGAGAGTTTCCCGCTGCATTGGGTCTCTACTGGCCCCTGCCGGCTTATGCTCGTGGGAGACTTTCTTAGTGCCGATAGGTCGGGTACCCTACCGTGGAACTCGGAAATTCAGTGATGGGGCTGGAGCTGCAGTTCTTTTCAATTTCTCGGCTTGCCCATGCTATCGCCAGGTTCGGCCGGTGGCGGCGAAAGCGCCGAGCGAAGGAAATCGTTGCACGCGCGAGAGAACCGGTTGCGAGGAGGTGAGCGGGCGGCGCCGAGGGCCTCCGCAAAATGCACGTTTCCGGTCGGCCACGTCGAGGAGGAAGGTGACGGACGCCGCGTGAGTCAGCCTCGCCCAGCCGTGCGGCTAGAGCGGCACAACAGGCATTGCGGCAGCGTCGCTTGTTTGTCCGCGAAGTAAGGAACTTCGTCAAGTTTTCGTAGCAGCTTTTTCTCAACAGATTTTAACTTTTTCTCAACTTTGCCGCAACTCAATAATAAACCAGTGCTCTTCTTAAATAAATTGAGCCAACGTTCGGGAGAGTTTGCGCCTCAGGCTATTCTGCAACAAAGCGACAAATTTATGCCTCGAAAACATGTTCACCCTGTGTCGGTCTCTGCGCTATTAACACGTGGTCAAGCAAAAAGACAGCGCGTGTTTGGAAGGTGATTCAAGCTTGTTTCTTCATTTCATTTTTACCTAGCTGTTGTTTATTATTGGTGTTTTAGGTATCAGAGCAGCCCATTTTTATCTTAAAAACTTTGTAAGGATCTCAGAGATAAGTGCATAATTGTATCGCTATTTACTGTAGACGAAGGTTAATTTAAATTAAGCTTTGCTTTTTTGTGTATTGCTGCTCCATTGCGTCCACCTGGAACGGCAAGGACATTCCTTATATCCTGCTCAGCAGCACAGCACCGTCCCGTACATGTTTTTTGTTTACGAGGACCTCGTGAATCAAATCCAAACACTTCCATGTGGCTTAATTCATTGCTACCTGCAGGCTAATAGCGAGTCCACCGCTTTGTATTTCGCGACATAGAGTGAGACGCCGGCAGCACGGAAGAGTAGCAGTGCGTAGCCATGTCAAAATGCTAGAAACAATATTTGCACCGAGCATTGATACAAAATGTTCGAATATCGAAGGCCATGAGATTGATAAGCTTGCGGGGTAGTTTTTGTTGACGTAAATTATATTAACTTTGGCGTTTGTGGGACTCTCATGAAAAGGGCGGTCTGCTGTGCTACTAATCAGCCTTTCTTGATCGGCTTCGCCAGTGACATGGGACCACTGCTGAAGATGGTTGTCCCTTTAGTTGCTGCCAGTTGTTCCCTAGAGACGGGCCCGCCCTCGTACACAGTGGCCCCCGAGACAGTCCTTGCGCCGCCAAGGTCTGCGAGTGACGCCCACTGGCGTCTGCGACCTTGCCCGAGTTCCTTCCCCGGTGGCTACGCGTACGAAGGTACGAAGTGGGCGTGGCTGTCTCTAGGCGGCCGACGGAGCCCCAGGTACTGCTGCTCAAGCCTCCACCAAATACCGCCTCGTCAGCAGTGGTCGGTCTTCAGCAATTCAGGAAACCGATTTTACAAGGACGGCACGTCGTTGGAAGGTTTCTAATACGAGTGGTACAGGCCTACTTTCTTCAATGTAGTCACATGATTGGAAAGACTTCGTTGCACTTGCAGGCACAAGACGTTACGCCTTGCTTTGCGCAGAATTCAGTGTGCGTAAAATACTAGAGTACAAAAGTGACATAACCCAAAATAAACAAATGACATTTATTCACACACTACAAAACTTACACGCTCAACATATGATGATGTATGCAAGAAAAGCGTCATTGTACGATGGAACACGCAGCGTGAACCTGGCCGCAAAATCCGTCTCAGTCCTCTCTTAAACCTGTGTCATACGGGCATATGTAGTGTCACTTTTAGCAGGTGCACTTGAGCGCATTACCCCTTTGGCGGCTCGCTGCTAAGCGAGAATGAAAAGTGTACTTTGCAATTTATGACACTGGCAATGGCTGAATCAATGTGAACAACATATATCTGTTATTTTAGGCATTCTGTGCGAAATAAATTTGTTTCACATTTAAAAAAAATCACGTAGAAAGTTCTGTGGTAGTTGTCTAAGCATACGTAAGTATTGTGCCACTTGGTTATCTCCACGCAGCCGGTGTCATTATCAATGTTATGAGACTTGATCAAGCCAGGATGAACCCTTGTCAACGCTAATCGGTCGTTCGCTTATCATAATGGATAGCGAATTTAGATAAAGTTCATTACTGCACTCGGGCGAACGATTATTGGTGTTAATTAAGGTGAAGTTAATTGGCCACAGTTTCTAAAGATAGACTTAATTACTCATAAGAAACTCGAACCCTCGACCTTTCGTGTTAATTAAGGTGAATTAGGGTCAATTTCGCGAAGCTGTTGCAAAAACAACACTACACTTGCTGAGGGGCGTTGAAATGCTTTGCTGATAGTTCGGATGTTTAAGGAGAGTGTGTTGGGAGGCTTGCTGGTAAGACATACATTTTTGTGAACTTCAACTGCGCTAGGGACGAGACACCGAGGTAGACGACCGGAAGAACGCAGACTAACAACTGGTTTATTGAAATCACACTATGCTACCTCTTCGAAGCATGCGCATACCCAAGCCAGCTCATAACCGCGTAACCATGCAACACTCCCTTGCCAAGCCCTTATCTGCACCACAAAATCAAGCTATTCCTTGAAAAGATACACTGACGGTTCGCTGACGCACCTATCTGAGCCACGTCTTGCTATCAAGGAAGCTTCCAAGATTTAATGTGCCCTTTGGTTCTTTGCTCATCCTAACACCTTCGTTTTGCAAAACTCGGCTTGCAGTTCTTCACCCAAGACCTACAATGAACTGGAGGATGCTTTCAGTTGCCATCTTCTAATGACTGAGAGCGCTCCATTAAACGATTGTTAATACATACGAGGTCTGTTCGAAAAGTATCCGACCTTTGGCCGAAGAAAAGATACTGGCATAACTGGAGCATTGGAAACCTAATAACCCTCAAAGTAATCTCCTTGGGACTCCGCACACTTCTCCTAGCGGTGCTGCCATTGTTGGAAGCATTCTGAGAAGGCCTCCTTCGGAATGAAGTTTAGCTCAGCTGTCGTTGCAGCCAGAATGTCCTATCTTGTCTGAAATCGCGCTCCTTTCAAAGCCTCTTCATTTTAGGAAACAGCTAGTAGTAGCAGTAGCAGAGTAAGGAGCCTGTTGAACTACAGGAGTCTGGTTTTTCGCCAAAGAAGGTCTGAATCAAGTGTAGAAATGTGCAGGAGCATTGTCGTGATGGATGCGCCAATTTCTTGTTGACCACAACTCCGGTCTTTTGCGCCGCACAGCATCACGTAGGCGACGGAGGACATCCCTGTAGAACTCTTTGGTGATTATTTGACCCTGTGCTGCGTACTCGTGGTGTACCACAGCGCGGGAGTCAAAGAAAGCACTGAGCATCACTTTGACGTTGCTGCGCACTCTGCGGTCTTTGGTCTTGGTGACGTGGAATGCTTCCACTTTAACGACTGGGATTTGGTTTCCGGGTCGTACCCATACACCGAAGACTTGTCACCAGTTATTATGTTGTTCATGAAGTCGGGCTCACTGTTTGTGGAATCTAGCATGCCCTGTGAGACTACAACACGAAGTTGCTTTTGCTCCACCGTGAGCAGCTTCAGCACTAATTTTTCTGCAACTCTCTTCATGGCCAAATTTTCTGTCATGATGGAATGCGCTGAAAAAGTGCTGATGCCCACCTCTTCCACACTTTCTCGGATAGTCACACGACGGTCCCGCATCACCACAGCGTTCTATTCGGCAATGGCCTGGTGATTTCGGCATGTTGATGGCCGACCGGAACGTGGATCGCTCTCCAGCGATGTGCGGCCGTCTTTAAACCGATTGCGCCACTCCTTATTAATCTGTGCGCTGCTCATAAAGTCGTCACCGAAAGCCGTCTGAATATTCCAAATAGTTTCCACTTGGCGGTCGCCCAGATGCTGGCAAAATTTGGTGCAGTAGCGCTGGTCCAGTCGCTTCCGCCATTTTCCTTGCAATAAAAAACCGACGAGAGCACTTCGCACCACCTCACTCAAACGCTGCGTCCCAGCGACTGACGCCACCGGCAGGCGGGAATAAATTCGCGCATGCGCACGAAGGCGGGCTGATGCAAGCGCACTTGTTTCATATCCATCAGGTGTTCTAAAAAAGATACGGTCGAATACTCATCTAACAGACCTCGTATTCAGGTTTGCCCAAATAGAACATTCCAAAGGTCAGCGGAAACTCGTACACCACCTCTGTTTTACATGGTACACACGTGCGTCTGTGTTTTATGCCACATCTATGATTCTTGCGTTTATCTACGCTAGAAAAACCAGAGAAACGCGACAACTTGCAGGGCGCAGAAAAAAAGAAATCACATCAACATCGAATTTTCCGGCCACCCTCTTCATCCTATGCGCAACCTTATGGAGATATGGAATTGCCTCAAACTTTGCTTCTCTCTTTTTTTCTGACTCAACCCTAGTGTCGGTGGTATGGTGGTACATGGGCTTCAACCACAACTAAGCTTTGGCTTCGAGTAGGACTTGCGGAAAACCTGCATTACGGAGACGTTTCACCTGGGAGGAGAAACTAGCTCGGACCTTATGGTGACATGACTTGTTTTGAGCTTGTTCTTTATTGAAACGCATACCGTTCTGTCTGTTGTATGGGTGATTTCAATCAATGTATGCACTGTTCGCTTCACTTTGCTGAGCGCTTGTATCCTCTGCGTTACCTGGGTATGAGCTATTGCATGTTTTGCATGCATACGGGGGTATGAGTCATTCATTGCCTTACGTGACGGACAAATTTCTCGTTGGGTAGGCATGGAATTGCTTATGCATTTAGAACAGCATTTAGAAAAAAGTTTAGCGGAAATGAAGCAATTAATTGCAACCAGAATAACATGATCGATTAACGTGAGCCAAGACGAGAACATTGCATCCAAGGCGAGAAGAGGAAACTGGCGCACTCCATTGCAGCTGCCACAAGAAAAAATAGCGAGCACTTGGAGTATGTTATGGCATTTGTCGCTTACGTGCCACTGCAAGGCTACGCTCGCTTTGCTGGTGCTCAGACAACAGAGGAAATTGCTCTAGTTTTGCGCGTTCAAGAGCGCCTCTCCCAAAGACACCATGCAGGCACGCGCCGTCAGCTTGGTTAACGTCAAAGAAGCGAGAACCATCACGCTACGCTCGATTTATGAAGACGAAAGCCTAAGGTGGCTCGTTGCAATGGTTTATACCTAAAAAAACAGGCCTCTAGTGGAGTGGCACAAAAAAAAAATTGCCGACGATTACGTTACTTCCTAATGCGAAATTTGAGCGCAGCAAATAAGCTGTTTCACCTTTTCGATAGATTGAGGCAAAGAAATCGAGCAACACATGTATGCGCTATCACAGAATTTTTTTTTATTTTTCACACGTATTCCTTTAACAAAGACTCCACTAACAGTTCTTGACAGTCATGAAGGAAGCTTTGTGGTCGGAGAAATAGACTGATATATGTTCGACTTGGTACACCAATGCTTGATTCTCAAAGACGAGATCTATACAAGTGCCTCGCGAGGTTGTCACAGCCGTGGGACGCGTTACGAGCGAGAGGAACGGGATGTTCTCCCGCATAAGTGTTAGGAAATTGCTGTTTGTCTTTATGTCAAGCCGCCACCGATCTGGCTCTCTGATTGCCACCGCACAGGGCGAACGGCAGCGGCAATTTCGGCTCGGGCGGTGCACATATACAGATCCGCCGCCACCGATCTGGCTCTCTGATTGCCACCGCACACAGGGGTTGCATTGGAGGAGGAGGGAAGAAAGGAATTAAGTTCGAGCCGGCGCTTTGACAACCGGAGACTCGCAGGAAGAGGGGGGAGGGGGGCGGCGTGTACACCCAGCGGCAAACGATGGGGGCAGAAGCGCGCGCAGCAAGCGGAGAACACGATAAAGGGAGGAGGGAAGAGATAGCAGCGACTGACTGATGCCGCTGACGCCGATAGTGAGTCAACCCCAGCTGCGGAGTTGGTTTCAGGGACAACGAATAACCGGCGCGTCGGCAACTGAAGAGCACCCTATCCCCCACACAAGAACAGGGGGGGGGACCCTTTCCTCCTCTTTCTGCATGGCGGCGACGGTGTTCTATGCAGTCACGTTATCTTGACTCTCTAGCGGCGTCAGCGGCATCCAGCGGTATCAGTCGGTCGCTGCTAGCGCTGGGGGGATGAAAGGGGGGCGGAGCTGGTTACGAGGCCGACGACGACGCCGACGCGAAACCCAGGAACGGACGCCAAAGAGCTGCGCTCTAAAATATCCTCAGCAATGACTCGTATCCCTGTAAGCAAGTAAAGATGCAATGGGTCATGGCCCGCAAGCAATGGCGCATACTTCGTGGAACACCTCGATTTTCTCCAACTGCCGTCTCCACTATCTGGATCCTACACTGAAGCTTCAAATTCCATCGAACTTCTCCCGCTGTGATGCAACTTTACTGTACCGTCTCTGGTTAGGGGCGGCTTTTACGAAAGCCTACTCATTCCTTTTTGGAATGTCCGACGCACCGACCTGTGACTCGTACAACTGTGAAGAGACGACCGAGCACGTATTGTGTTTTGGGATCTCTACGACATCCAATGCGACGTTCTTCGGAGTGTGTTAAACCGATTAGACAACAGACCATTTTCAGAGACTAAGATTCCCTAACCATGGCCTCACGCGTTGCGAGCTTAGAGAGAAACGCGGGCATTGCTACGATTTATGAAATCGGCTGGACTCAGTGACCGATTGTAGGCATGAAGTAATGGACAACCGCGCGTGTTCACACTGATAGTACCTTCTTCCCTCCCTGTCCTCGATTCCATCCCTTAAACGCCTTCCCCCGTGTAGGGTGGCAAACTGGAAGTGCGTCTGGTTGACATACCTGCCTTTGCTTTATTCTTTTCCACCTTCTCCCTTTAGCAAGCAAAAAAATAGAATGGTTGATACAGCTTGAAGGCAGAGGCTTCAAGGGCTCAACAAAGTGAAGCGATGATAGCATACATTCATTAAAATCACCTACACAACACAAAGAACGCCATACGTTTCAATACAGAAAAAGCTCAAAACAAGCATGCGAACCATCAATAAAGCAGTGCGTACCTTCCTAGGAAGGACGCTACGGCCGAAGATGTTCGCCAAGCAAGAAACTAGGTGCGTCGTGTGAAGCGGCGGGTGCAGGCCCTTCGACCGTGAGTGCTGCTTTTCCCTGCTGAGAGGATGCAACGCAGAGTCGAAGAGAAATGTCGTTGGCGCGAGTCTCTGGCCCCGTTATACAAACGCGCAAAGCCACAGCGAAGTGTCGACCACGAAGAAGCGAAACTGCCGAAGCAGCAACGCGGCGATGCGAGACGGCAACACAGAGGCCGAAGCTCGCAGACAACGGCTTGCCACACGTTTACTTCACGCTGCGGCTCGTTATGTCTCGCAAGAAATCTGGCCCCTCCGATCGTGTACCTTAATGCGTTACCAAATGTGCAGCAGGCTTTCGCCTTCACGTGTTATAGGAGTGCAACATGTTGCCGAGGTTTCTCGGCAGCTGAGCAAGCGCAGCGTTCGACGTTTGCGCGCGCGCCATGAACGCGATTTGTAGCGTGGCTCCACAGCCTTTGTACAATGACGACGAACCGCCATGGACGGTGAGTAGCGGCACTTCATCTCCTCGTCCGACTGTTTCATCAATGGTGCCCTACTTCCGTCCATCTCACTTGGAAAAGCGCAGGTGCATTGAAAAGCGGCAGAGTCTATCCAATCTTGGGCACAGCAGAAACAAACAAAACACGAGAAAGCACACGCGTTGGACAAACGCAGGCACAAAAAACTGCGCGGGCATGCCACATTTTATTAGCTTATGCCATTCTCAATCGCGAAAATGGTGCTTTAACATTACTGCCGATTCTAATTCCAATATTAGTTTAGGTGTCTTTTAAGTATCGCTACCTAGACTCTCGGATGGAGCGAAGTAATTGCACCGAACACATTCGCTGGCCATTGCGTTCTGCAGGGAGTGTTCTTATTGTAAGCGTTGCCCTGTGACACCTGGGAAATGACACTCGAGGTATGTGCACTTGCTCAAAATGACGCTAAGTTTGCTCGTGTCACAGGCGTATCAGACTGCATGAAAGATTTTCCTCACCTCAAATCACCCAATTGGACTTCCAACGTAGCCGTCACTGGTGTTGGAAAGTCTGCCACCACGGGAATCCAGAATGGTTTATCTGTAAGATGTTCACAACGAATACATGAGAAGGTGTCGCGGAAACTCAAAGATCTGATTTAGTAATACTGTACCTAGAAGGAATATAAATATGCGTGTTGACACCAATAAGTGGCTCACATACATAACAAATATGGGCGTACCTAGGTTAGTGATCTCTTGGGCGATGCAATTTTACCTCGTTTCCTTATAAAGGTAGTCGTTCTTCAAGTTTCTCAATAATCTAGCAAAAATGTTACAGTGACGTTTAGCTCGGTCAACACGGTTTAAACGCAAACGTATGGACGCCGCGAACATACTCTTAAAGGGACACTAAAGGTTACCAGAAAGTCAAGTTGAAGTGATGAAGCAATGGTCTAGAACGTTTAAGGCAACAATATAATCGCGAACAGAGCTTTAGTAACCGATAAATTGAGGTAAGTGCACGACACGATTTGAGACCCCCCAGCGACATTCCGGTACTAGCCCGATGAGGAAAGCACTCCTCATCATAATTTACGTCACTAGTACTCAACTATTCGTATTAAAAAAGATAATTTCTTTAGATTACAAGACGGAAGAAAATGCTCCTTGTCTACTTCTATTCGATTCTAAGAAAAAAATAACATTTCGACGTTACCCTTGTGTAGTATGGGTGATTGAAAGGTTTCGTTTTCGCTCGACTCTGCGCACTCGACTTTGCGCCGCGCGCGCTTTGGAGTTTCAGTTGTTTCGTTATCGGGCCGTGCTGCGGTGGTCCTGTTGGCTCGCGAAACTTGTATTTGGAACAAGCAGCGAGAATGCCACGTCCATGTGATGTCGTGGGATGCGCGAACGGTCGGCGGAACTTGGCCAAGGGAAGTTGCAGAGGCGAATCCAACGTTACTTATCACTGTGTGCCAACGAGTGAACCTCTCCGTTCGAAGTGGTTAAGTGCCGTACCTCTGCCACAGCGCGCTGCCAAGGAGCCGAAAAATCACGTAGTGTGCTCGCTGCACTTTCGTCCAGAGGATTACCAGTTCAACGCCGACTTACTGAAGTCGCGTGAAGTGCCTTTCAAAGCAGGCCTTCGTCGTAGTAGTACGCAACGACGCCGGACGCGCAAGCCCTCAACAGCAGGTCACGTTCATCAGTGCTTAAATCGCTGAACTCGAGCCCAGCATCGCGAGATAGTGTGTCGTTGTCAGGGTCATCCATTGCAACGAGCGTTGAAGTTGGCGTCATAAAATAAAGAACCAGCTTATCCTCGTGCGCTTTCCCTTCCGCTAGCCACCATAGTTCCGCTTTCGCGCTGCTGTCGGCTCTGTCTTGGCTCCGTTTCTGGCCGCGCGTTTGCGTTTTGTGCAGAAAATCCGTAGCGCCGTCTGCGGGAGCCGTTTTACTCACCGACGGCGCAACGTCACTGCGAGACCATGACGTCAATACTCCTCGATCGGAGGGCGGGTGATTAGAACTGTTATAGAGGTACGCGGACGCCTCAGAACGCATTTTCTCTTAAAATAAGTCTCTTCTTCGCACGAAACAAGCGTTTCGAGGTTTCTGGGATGCTATTTCAACAGTCCACGTTGACTTAATATTAACCTTTAGTGTCCCTTTAAAAAAAAGATTACACTCTTTGGGGCTCATCTTGTCCCACAACAATAATCGTCATCTGCCTTGCTTGCGTTTTCTCTGTTGAAAACTCGGCGCTCGCTACTTTCCTGTAGAGAATGATGTGTCAAACTGATAAGGTGCAAGCCGTTTGTGACTAGGGAAGTACGGGTATCGCTGCAGCGCTAAAAAAAAAAAAGAAATGCAGGCAAGAGAGAAGACGATTTTTGTTGTGGGACGACAAAATACAACTCACAGTGTGTAAACCACAGGGGGTTGCAGTTATGATTAAGTGGGGAGGTTTCCCGCTTCGGGTGTCTGCTCGACAACACTTGCACTCGCTATAACAGGTAACCTTTGAAGGCGTCCAACATGCCAGGCTGAGAGTCGCAAACCGGACGTTCGGAGTGGAGCACGGTGTTAGCCTTCACACGGACCCGTGGGACAAGAAGCAGCGTGAAGCTTGGATCGCGAAGCTCAGACTAGCAAGGAGTCATCAGCTACAACTCAGTTGTGCGGCAAGCACTTCCGCGAGGAAGATGTCTGCTATAGCGTCGCGGCTGCCATGAATAGCAGAAAGCGCGGTTCGGGAAGCTAGCCCTCGTGCGCTTCCCCTCCTTCGTCAGGTCCTTCCCCGAAGAGGGACATTCCCTGCTCAAGGCCGGAGAGAGTGAATCAGATCAAATTGAACTGAGCCATAGGGGCAGCCCGCAGGGCTCCGTCACATCTCCCCTATTATTAGACATTGAGATGATCCGACTACATGTCCGACCATCGTCGGACAAATGCGCCTGACGAAATACAAAACCGCCAGTGCACTTATATTTGGCGCCGGGAAAATAAAACAGGCCAGATGCTTTTCGGCAATGTTTGACTACTGGGCTTCGCGCAGAACAACGGCAAAGGTGGCCGGCTGATTCTGTTGCACGCCAGTAGCGAGGAAGCCTTCTTAAATGCTGCGTGCCTTGTTTTCCGAGCAGCCAAAGGAGCTGGTGAATACCACGAGCCATGTTTTGAGGCAACCACAAGGAAATGGATAGACCGCGCTTCGAGAAGTGCTTCTCTGAGCCAATTTTGCCTAACATCAAACCAACCTGTGTCATAGTAATGGACAATGCCCCTTACGATAGTTTTTGACTCGATAAAGTTTCAGTGTCATTAACACAAAAGAGTGACCTTCAGTCTTGGATCATGGAGGAGAACATCGCATTTTTCCAGGACAAATTAAAGGCGTAGTTAATCGAGCTAGTGAACGAACACAAAAAGATGTTTTCCGCCTATTGCGTGGATGTTGTCACTGATCGAGGCAGACGGTCACGACGTCGTGAGGCTTCCTCCATATCATTGCTAGTTCAATCTTCTCGAACTTATACGGAGCCAGCTGAAAGGTTACGTCGCTGCTAACGATACCGCATTGACCCTTGGCAGCTTCGAAAAATTGCTGCATGAAAGCATCGTTCTTGTGACGACAGACAAGTGGCTCATGTTCAGAAAATCGAAGAGGAATTCTGGCAGCGTGACGGTCTCATAGGCGCAAGCCTCGAACAGCTTCTAATTTCACTCGGATCGCATTCGAGCAGCGAGAGTGATGAGAGTGACAGTGGCATGAGTGGTGTGGAAGAACTAAGGCGAATGTTAACACAATCGCAGTAGCCACCGCAACATTGTGTTGTGTACTTGTGCATGTCACGCGCTTTTACTTATCACACAGCATTGTAATCGTTTATTTCTAAAGTTTTACGTGTTAAATCAACATTTCGTCAAACGGTGCAGTTTAGAATTCAACATTTTACAAAGGCCTGTGATATTCAACTTGCGCCTAAATATAAGTCTATTCGCGCCTTTGTATTTTGTCCACAGCAAAACGTGCCGAAACAGTTTGTAAATAACTCTGTTTTCGTAGAGGGCTTTACTATGGTCTTTTACAGTTAAACATCGCAAGGCATGTCGTTGGGCTGAATTGCAACACAATCTGTACATATATTGGTACGCGAAGGACAAGTCAGTAAGACGAGCAACTATTTACAGCTTATATTTACAACAGCGGTTGCAGCGCTGACCAGTTAGGTTCCCTGCGCGAGCCCAGTTCGTTCTTCCTCCTCTTTTCTCGAGTGATGGCGCACACGCGCCTCGTTCAAACAATAAAATATCACACGCCTATAGCAATATTGTTACAAATGGTCTCTACAAGAAAAATACAAGAAAAAGTGGAGAAAGAGGGGGACTGTGTTGCTCCTACGATTTCGACGGTTATTTATGCCTTGGCGATCGTTAAAGCGGTCCTTTAACCCTCTGTGGAGACCGTAACAGATTGGTGGAGATGCAGGGTTAGACGAAGACGAACCAAACGACGGAAGCTCTCCTGCTGTACTTGGCCGCAGCCACCACCTTGCCGGGCTTCCGCCATCGCCGATCGAAATGATGTCCCAAGTCAAGCCCACTGATGCGGTAGGGGCAACTCCTACAGGTTAATTGCCATACTATCGAGCGCCGCCGCACTTCGGCTGGACCTAAAGAGAATACGTCGATGAGTGGCTCAAGAACTACAAGCGGGTGAGCAGAAGCAGTGGCTGGGACTCGGCAGCGCAGCTCAGTCATGTTATGTTTTCGCCCACTAACACCGCTCTCATGTGGTATGAAAACCACGAGGACATGTTCCGAAATTGGAACCGTTTTGTTGAGGAATTGCTGAAGTGCTTCGGCGTTTCTAAGAAGAAGAAAAGGTAAGCGGAACAGATATTGGCTCATAGGGCACAGCTTCCAAGGGAGACATGTACCACACATATAGAAGAAATTTTGAACTTGTGCAAGGTAGTGAATCCCAGGATGCTTGCGAGGACAAGGTTGGACACGTTCTTAAAGTGATAGCCGAAGATGTGTACAATTTCCTGATTTGCAAAGAGAACCTGAACTCCATGTCCGAAGTAATGCAGCAATGTCGCTCATTTGAAACGCTGAAGATACGTTGGATAGTTGCAAAACTTGGTCGTCTGTCGAACGTCCTAACAGTGGCCAGTGTCGATACAATGCCGCCTACTGAACTCCCGTCGAGCATACGGGAGATTGTAATAGAAGAAGTGCTTCGATGTCAGCAAATCTCTCACTTCCCCGGTGGCTTTCAGGACGGCAATGAAATAGAAAGAGAACGCACGCGAACGCCGGCTGCTCCGGCGTTATTGCAGCACATTGTACATTGCAGCAGTTATTGCACCACATGTCGTCGATGAATGCCAAGGAACACTGCGATCTGGGAACTGGGAACTTATATAGACCACCCTCCAATCACGAATGCCGCTTTCACTCGCCGCGTTTCTCTCGACAAACGTCGGCTGGCTGCCGTCCCCATGAAGAGCGATAACGCCATTCCTTCTGAGAGGCCTGTTTACTCCGAGCTGCCGCAGGTGTCTCGGCCCCTTCCGGTGTGCTACAGCTGCGGCGTCCCCAGTCACATCTCGCGCTTTTGCAACTACCGCCATTCACACCAGCGAGAGCCCTTGCACATGTCTTACCAGTCTTCCGACCGCCTGTTCCCTACGCCATTACCGCCACGCACACCTCCCGGAACCCCTCACCAGGCTATGATCGAAGCTTAACGCCGCGACGAGCTCCCCGTGCTCCACGATCCCCATCGCCGCGGGGACGCACACAGTCGCCGCCGCCGCAAAACTTGTTGATGCCGCCGATGGGGGTGAAGCCGCAAGATACCACGCACTATCGCCAGATATACCCCATCAGTGTTTATGCCCAAGAACAAAGTTCATGTACTTTCTAGTGACGTACCTGCCATGGCACTTATGGATGCAGGCGCCACAATATCTGTGATGAGTGTCAATTTTAAGAAGGTTCTTGGACTGAAAGTGATGTTTCATTGAGCCATGGTGCGACATTCGACGGTGTCAGCGGTGATGCGTTGTGTGCTAAGTGAGCCTGTACTGAGGACGTGTCTTTGTGTGGTAAAGTGTTTCCCACCGAATTCGTGGTTATTACACTATCCACACACGACGTTATTTTGGGAATCGATATATTGCGGGAGCTTGGGGCAACAGTTGACTGTAGAAGTGGGCACCTTTCCTTGCCGCAGGCCTCACGAGAACGTGATCTTCTTGGGTGAAGGCAACAGGTTAATAAACCCATACATGACACCTGAAAACATCAGTGTTGCCGGATTAAGGACCCTCGTTATGTAATAAACGAGACGAATGGAGGTTAACAAGGGTGGGGCAATTTTTTATTAGTCATATCGTTGCCTTCACCCAAAAAGATGACGTTCTCGTGACGCCTGTGGCAGAAAGGATGTTCCACATCCGCCCCCAAGGTCTGTGAGTAGTGACGCTGGCTAACACTCCCAGGTTTCTATAAGCAAGCATATATACCAAAGAAAGTGTGTGTGGGGGGGGGGGGAGGAACGACGCCGCGGTAGCTCCATTGGTAGAGCATCGCATGCGAAATGCGGAGGTTGTGGGATTGTTCTCAACCTGCGGCAAGTTGTTTTTTCATACACTTTCATTTCCATTAATTTATCGTCTCTTTATTTCATTTCTTAAGCACAAGATATTTCCCCTATGTTGTGCATGGTGTCAGTGTTTGTTGGCTTCGTATGACTTGGATGGTAGAGGCATATAGCTTCGCTGTAAAAAAAAAGAAAAAAAGACGAACACTATGGCATATGTTTTTCCTGACGAAGGCGAGGGTTGATTTCAGGGGCACAAATAAGCCAAATTAAGAGTTATTCTCGTGATACACAGTTCTGGTAGTTTCTTTTTCACCGTCCCCACAACGTGGCGTATGAATAATCATCTGCGTCCAAGCTTAAGCATACACGAGTGGCATACGACATCCTCAGTCAGAAGACTGCGATCAAGTGCTGCGCATCCCTCGAACACTGCCCGAATATCTGACTGCTCCTCGACGGAATTGTTGGATGCAGTAGTGACTCTCAAACAAATGGCGCTGAACGCCTCCTTCCATGCAGCCAAGTTGCGACATGGCCTTTGTCACCCAAATTCTACCGCTCTCTTTTCCCAATGTAACTGCCATGCTTCTTGTCCGGCGCGAAATCCCACACATTATTCTGCCGTTTCGAGATCTTTAAATGATGGCTATGGAAGCAGTCACTGTAAAAGTATGACTAAAGGAAGAGCTGTGTCAGGTTGTAGAGTGGTGGAAACTGTATCCGCATCCAGGTGGAAGAAGGCCTCCTAGGGCGCTCTCTGCAAAGTAGTCTGTGATCTGACTATAACTGGCGTCGTGGCACCAGGAACGAAGTGTCAGCGGGGTCTAGGATATCTTCATAAATGAGGGCGCCTAGAGAAACTCGGCCGTTTAGACGTCGTTAGCCCTCGAAACTAAAGGCCCACGAAATGTCTTTCAAAGGTTTATGAATTCATTGCTCACTCCTCGAGTCCCCTGCGGCGATTTTTTACGCATGGCGGTCGCTATGGGGTGACATCATCATCCACGATCCGAGAAAGTGGCACGCTGAGGCCATGCATGCGGGGCACGAGTATCAGCCGAATAACACATCAGGTCCTAGCAACGTCACTGACGTCTCAACACACTCGGTAGATGTTATGGGTCGTCGACGAGAGCTCCAGCTGGAATGGGCAGGGACGCCTTCCGCATCTTTACTAACGTGGCTGGATACTGGACGAGGGAACGAAACTACTCGTTTGCCATATGGATCCATACGTACGGAGAAGTACAGCGGATATCTCCATGCAGACATGCTTTGCATCAAGAGAGATTTTTTTTCCAGATCTAGAGTAACGGAATCGTCGTGCGGCCTATAGAAACATGGTACCTATCTGGTTGAGGAAAAATGGTGTTTATTCATAGATGTCCTGTTGCAGCTCGAGAAGGCGTTAGGGCAAGTAATCTACAAAGCCCATCGACGAATTCGTCCGGTAGTAGGAATGAAAGAAAAATGGTTCATTTGACATTGATAACAAGGCTCCAGTTACGGAAGCCCACTCCAAGCAGCGGCATGTTAAGCGTCTGAGTTCACATCCAGACACGTCGGCCCCAATTCACGAAAAGCCTCTTGTTTTAATACCGTCATCTAACCTAGCAGACTCGACTAGCGAATTTGGTCACTGTATCGCAGCCAGTCACAACGGCCGAAGCGGTTGCGATACCACACCCGTGCTATCGCATCATGCCGCAGCATCCCCACCCCCGAATAATGAAATAAGTAATAGGAGAGCAACCGGGAAATGCAAGGCCGGCACCGTTCTTCCGTAGCATTTCACCTAGGCCCTTTTCATCATTAGTTCAGGCTGTCAGGTAGTGGTGAGGTTATATACTGCATCAAGACGGCAAGTTGGGCCAGTCGGTGAGGATTCATTGGGAGGTTCGAACAGCACAATACAAGACATGGACAAAAGGAAAGTAAAAACGACGAGACGACGCTGACTATCAACTGATATTTTATTGAAGATGTATCTAACATATATATAGGTGCCGGTTCAAAAACCGTGACATGCACCAGACACACAAATGCATCAAGGCAAATGTGACCGACTGACGCATAATCAAAAGTGACAAAGGCAACGCAGTTCCTTGTCATGAAGTCATAGACGGTTCTGGGATACCTGCCTTGTCCCTAATCTTTGTATTGCGACCCTCAGCCATTTCAATTGTCAATTGGCCCGCATGTTTATAAATGACATTAAATTCTTTTTTAAATAGGGCCGACAACCGCAAGACTTGCATTGCTTCGGGAGATGAAGTGGCGCAACTTCTTGAAGAGATAGCTCCCTGAGTCGAACATTCACGCAGCGCTTCGTTTGTCCCGCACAATCTCTACTACTAGACAATAGAATGGCATATGCAACCTGCTTAGTACAATTGTTGTACCCGTTCGCATGGTTGACAGTTAACTTTTCCTATGCTTGCTTATCCTTCAGTATATCACCCACTAACGGGTATATGCTACCGGTCTGATGTTTCGCAGAAAAATAAACGTCGATGCTGTAGCCGGAACCGACATACTTAAGCCCATGTACCAACGCGTGTACATACGGTACGATTGCGTTTTTTTTCTTTTTAATCTAATTTAGGTTTACCACCTTAGTCATATATACTGTTGACCCCACGAATCGTACTTTCCCACACAGATGAAATAAACACTTCGGGTTAACGAGCGTCCAGTAAACGATTTGTTTGATCAGAAAAAAGCAGCCTTGTACATAAGAAACCACGACTTCTTTAATGCAGCTTTTAGGATAGTCTTCACTGTAGCCCAGTTCACTACCTTAGAATGAACATTTATATTTCGAAATGGGCTTAACCGACCTGGGCCATCGACCTCGCTCACATGGCACGTCAAGTCGCCCAATCTCGTTTATTAGCCTCGCAGCATATGCAAAAAGAGCTTTACGAGCGCTGCCATGGCGACGTTAGGTTCGTGTCAGGTGCTTGGGTGCTCCTCTGGTTACCATGCCGTCGGGTTGGCCTCTCCCAGAAGCTTCTCTCTCGCTACACAGGACCTTATGAATCCTTTGCCGAGTTAACGACGTAAATTACGAGATTTCGCCGCTACACTTTGATGCATCCTCAAGTCAGACGCCTGTTGACGTCGTGCACATTCCGCGCTTGAAGCCGTACTTCGCTCGCAATTATTCGCCTACCATGCGCCGAGACGACTCTTCGCCACCCGGGAGTCCTGTTACGGAAGGATGAAAGAAGAGAGAGGACGAAGATCGGAGACGCTGGCTGCTACGTGTTGTTGGTCGTCAGCCATCTTAGCTACTCTGACTCAGCCTGTATATATATTGTAAATGTAGCCTTTCTATACTCGCAACATCCCCGCAACAATATTTCCAGCACACATAATTTTACCAAAGGTTAACTTCAGGACTAGAAACTACAGTCGGTGATGTTTTGGGACTTCAACTGTAAAATGAAGGCCCACGGCGAGCGGCCTGAATACCGTCATATTTTCATCAACACCCTCGCCCTGAATGTCACTATTAGAAGGATAACGAAATCATCAACATAGCAGAAAACCTCACCGGAAAGCTTAGCAGTATGGCCCTCTAGTTGCCTATGAATATACCATAGGAAAATGTCACTAATGATAGGAGCTGCACACGAGCGAATGCATACCCCTGATTTTTGTATATACAGGCCCCCTTTACATGAAACAACGAGAGACCTCAAGTAAAAGGAAAGAAGTTGAAGAAAGGCTTCTATTGCAATACCGCTACCACTGATGAATACTTATTCATCATTGTCACATACTTTGCAGTCTTTAACACATTTCATAACCTGGGCATGTGGAAGGGAGTAATATAAGTTTTCCACATCTACCTTGAAGGTACAGCCGATGTCCAACGAACTGTTTTTCAGGTACTTACTTGCACACAGTATCCGGCTATCCGGAAAGGATCAACTATTGTTAAGTGCGCAAGATTCCTCTGTAATAATCACGACATAATTAAGTGCCAGATGCCCTTTTCCGAAACTATGGCCAGGAACGGCATGTCAAAATTGTGCGATTTCACAGTAAAAAAAAAAAACTGTGGTTCCCTAATTGTTGCTTTCTTTACGCTGGCTGCTAAACGTTGCAAATAAATTTCTTCCAACAAAGATAGTACTTGCTGCTTGACTTTCGCAGCCTTAACCTTTACACCTATCAAATTTTTCCGAATTGTATCCTGAGACGTTTGTGAATACACAACAGAATTAATGAAGGCAAAGTACCCTTCGTTGTCTGCTACCAACACATGCAAATTCTTTTCACACAGAAAATCAACTAGGTGCCTAAGGACGTCTTTCCCAACCCGTCATCTTCCTGTCCTAGAAATGATATCTACACACTCTGAAACACACTTTGAACATTCGTCATCTTTGGCACATATTGAGACCGACCTTGCTGTGGGCAACTTCTCAAATAAGGTCAGGTGAGGTTCAGTACAGTATTTCGGGCCGAGATCCAATACCGGCTTTTGTTCCTCTGGAATAGGCGTCGTGCTCAGGTTAAGCAGATGACCCTGAAGATGTTTTTATTCTTCTTCACCCGTGGCGTAGGTCGAACAGTGCACCAAAGGCACTAACTGGTGGAGTCAGCTATGTTGCACTACTGCCCATATTGGCTTGAAGGTGTGGGACTTTTTGGAGGATTTGCACACGCGATTCGATGTAAGTGCTTAAGAGTTCTAATCTGTCGCCAGGACTCGTACTTAGGAATTTCGCACAGCCTTCGTGAATGTCCCACCGAAGGCTTGAGCACAAGAACTGCACGTCGGCTGGGCAGATTCCCTGTCTGACGTGTGAAGACGCAACTGCGGCCCTACATACGGACACTGCTATCATGGCTGCCACACAGGTTGGGTCCTGAAACACGCGAGCCAATTCACAATATAAATCGATTAGGCTCACAATACAATGACAAGGCCCATCTCCGCGAACCGTCTATCACTCTTCATGACAAGGAACTGCGTTACCTTTGTCACTTTTGATAATGCGTCAGTTGGTCACATTGACCTTTATGTATCTCTGTGTCTCGTGTATGTCATGGTTTTTGAACTAGCACCTACATATATGCTATACATATCCTGAACAAAATATCAGATGAAAGTCAGCGCCGTGTCATCGTTTTTGCCTTCCTTTCGTCCGTGTCTTGCGTTACGCTGCTACGCAGCTTACAATGAAGTGGTGGGGTTGCCTTTTGTGGGCCCGTCCGCAGTCGGTGTCAACTCTGCGTTGACTTCTTGGTGGGCGCTGATGGATGGTTGGGGTTGCCTCGTAGCAAGCGTCTAATTAACGCCTTTGACCGTGTTGACGTAACAAACGCCTCCGCCGCCAAGAGATTCGACCTGAGGGTGACCAGGTGTCAGGTTGCCTGAAGCGTCGCGGTCGCGGCCCCAGGGATTGTTCTAGAAGTAATGGCTGACGTCACACTGCAGGTCGTGGGCACAGCCCTCGCTTCGTAGTGTCCATCTCCCAGGGAGCACAGACACACACACGCACACAGGCAGACTGGTCGGCGTGCCCCAGCGACACGCCTACCGCACGCCATGATCCCCGCATCGCTTTACAATGTTCTACCCCTCTCTCTGTCCCTTTCCTTTCTTTATCGTGGTCCTCGGCAAGAAAGAAGTAAGTTGCCTATCTCAATAATATCGACTGTGATTCGTTCAAAACACGCTCCTAAAGGAGAGCGCGGAATTCGTTGCTCCATATCCCCGGCTCAGACCGTCTGCATTCTTATTCTGGCTCACTTTGCTGCCCTTGACCCAGAATTAGTATTCCGGTCAAATGTGACTAGTCTTCCGCTTCTTTCCCACATCTGCTTCACCCATGGAAGAGGGAAATGGTGGCTCCTGAAGGTGAATTTGCTGCCTTGAATATAACATCATAGCTTTTCAATTGCCCATATACCTTGCAAAAACAATCTTTCTAGGAGGTGCTAAACACCTCTTCTCGCGATGGCAGTTTTCGACTGAAGTACAGCGCGGGAAGTGCTTCACCGCTTTCGTTTATTTCGGCGAGGACGACACCTATGCGACGGTGACTGGCGTCGCACCAGAGAGCATTATCTGCAAAAGTCTGCCGAGACAAGCGCATGCAATGAAGCCAAAACCTTCCTCTCAAAACAATCCGCATATTCCGAATAAGCTCCGCAAACCTTCCACTTTCCTGCGACTCACGTAATAACAATTTCTTTCTTTTATTAAGTAAGGACATGCACTAAAGCTATAAAACGACAAAAATTGCTGCTTAAATTACGCGCTTCAAACTACACAAAGTTTAGAGCTTATGTCTAAACACTACCTCGCACGCTCTAAGCGATACTAAAGTGCTGTCATCTTGTTCATACACGCGCGAGACACGTAACAACATGTTGCTTCTTTGTGTCCGAGCTAGGCATGCCTTAAGGTAATTATACAAACACTTTCCACATTGTGCGGTTAAGCAACGGCTCCTTTAAATAAGGCGCTTTTGCTTTCAAAAAGGAATGTCGCTAACCTTCCGAAAAGTGAACTGATAAGTGCGCCACTACAGGTTTCTAACAAATAAACTAGACTTAGCGTTGCCAGCATACCATACAAAAAAAAATGATGCCTATCTGCTTGAAGAAAGAGCGACACATGCAAAAAAAAACAAAGTTTCAAAAGATTACGAGCGCACAAACCATAATATTCTTTCAGAATATCAGTGAAATTCTAAAATAACCAATTTAAACAAATATTATAACTTGCTTAAACGGGTTGGGACACCAAATCTTGAGGCTATAAAAAGTATGTTGTAGGCTGCTTCCGTATGCGAGGACACCCACAACGATGTATTGGACGCTGCAAACATTTCAAAATAATTTTAATTTAGCTCCAAAAAGTCATTAAAAGCTTCTTCTCGTAGTCGAGACCCATCGCTAGCGCGGCAGTTATGACGTCACAGAGGAAGAACGAAAATATTGACGTCATAGCACACTGGCACAAAACGTGACGTATGATGAGTAGCGATGAAATCCGATTACGGAGCCTGCGGAGCCGAGCGCCCGATCATAGCCTCCACTATGACCGAGCTACAGGCATATAGAAATCCTTTCTTAATGCAAAAAATGGGTAAGGCGTGCAGACACGGACACAGGAGGAGAGAAGTGGACAACGCCGCACGGCGGCTCGCGAACGGCAAATTGCGTGCGGCGAGTTGCCGTGCCGGTAATGTGGACGGGCCTTTCACGTTGAATGTAACACTAGCCGGCCGACTCCGAAAGAGAGATATGCGACGTTCGTGTTGTCCGCTTCTCTCCTCTTGTGTCCGTGTCTGAAGGCAATTGCCCCTTCTTTGCATTACGAATCCTAACCAACTAGCTCAGCTTCCTATCATTCTAAAAATCCTTTCTCTATGCTACAGGCTTCTAGAACGCTGTAACCGAGCTAACCCTGGCCCCTGGCTAACCGAGACATGCACAGCGCTGTCGCGGAGGGCAGTTGACGGAGCATGTGCCAGTCACATAGTTCGGTAGCTCAGAGCGGTCTCTCGTTCGCTTGGCGTTTCTCAATGTGTAAAGGCCCGTCCACGTTACCGGCACGGAAACTAGCCGCACGCCGTTTGCCATTCGCGGGCCCCCGTGCGACGGCGGTTTTGCTCGCGAACGGCGAGATTTTCTAGCCGTACAGAGGACGGGCCCGGGACCCATTTATGCGGCAGCCGTACGGCGAAGCGGCCAATCAGCGACCCAGGAGTGGTCACTCTGGCACCGACGGCAGCCTCACCGCCGCCGATATCGTCGCTAGGCCTTTTCCGGTTCACTTCAAAGCTAAAGCTTACGGCGCTTCGGAATGAATCACCGACTCTCACAAGCCGCAATATTTTCTTACCGTTGTTGTCGCTCTTCGCAATAATTATAACAATCGCGACATGCACTTCGAATCGCCAGTTGTTTACCTCTGCTCGCAGAGCACGCGTATGCGCGAGCAGACGATGCATCATAGCTTTACGTCACTATTTTTGTTACCCGCGTGACCAAGCCGTGTTGCCTTTTCTCTCCTATGACGTCATAGCATCACCCGGAGCCCAGAAGCCGAAACCGAAATCGCTCGGTATAATAATGCTATTATTAAATTATTTATCGGGTATATGTGAATCCCGCGGTGTGTATCGCACTTCCTGAAGCAGTACGCAACGCTTGAATTGAACAACACATGAACGAAAATTTTCATGTCTCAAGCCCTTTAAAAAAAAACTATCTCTAGTCTCGGAGATCAGTAATCGTTTAACTAAACCCTAAAAAATAAGAAAACATAAACTGCTGCTTTCGGAAGACCTGTATCGCCGTTATCCATTTTTTATAGCAACGGCTACGTCATCTCTTTAAGCCGTAATCGAGGCGGACGCTGTCTGATAGCTCTCGTTGAACTTGTCAAGCAGGGAATGCAAAGGGCACGTAGGCCCTTTCCTTCTTTGCCGACCCCCGACACCTTTCGTACTGTCCACCTGCTTTTTTGGCATCATCATCATCATCATCAGCAGCAGCAGCAGCAATCTCGAAGATATAGCAAAAGCAGCGGAAGAATTTTATACTAACATGTACAGTACACAGCGGAGTCAGGATATCTCAATTAGAAACAGTAATAAACAGGATAGAAAAACTCCTATAACTAGCGATGAAGTCAGAAGGGCCTTGCAAGACATGAATCAAAGAAGAGCGACAAGAGAAGAGGGAATAACAGTCGATTTAATCAAAGATGGAGGGACATACAGCTTAGAAAACTGGCGGCTTTTTATACAAAGTGTCTATCGACTGCAAGGGTCCCAGAAAACTGGAAGAATTCGAACATTGTACTGATTCGCAAAAAAGCAGACATAAAATAATTGAAAAATTATAGGCCCATTAGCTTACTCCCAGTATTATATAAAATATTTACTAAAATAATCTCCAATAGAATAAGGGCAACACTGGCCCTTAGTCAAAAAAGGGAACAAGCTCACTTCAGGAAGGGATACTCTACAATGGATCACATCCACGTCATTAATCAGGTTATCGAGAAATCTGCAGAGTATAATAAGCTTCTTCATATGGCTTTCACAGATTACGAAAAGGCATTTGGTTCGGCAGAGATACCAACAGTCATAGCGGCATTACGTATTCACGGAGTACAGAACGCTTACGTTAATGCCTTAGAAGATATCTACAGCGATTCCAGAGCAACCATAATTCTACACAAGAAAAGTAGGAAAACACATATAAAGGAAGGGGTCAGACAAGGAGACACAATCTCTCCAATTCTGTTCACTGCGTGCTTGAAAAAAGCATTCAAGCTATTAAACTGGGAAGGCTTAGGAATAAGCATTGACGGCGAATATCTCAGCAACCTTCAGTTTGCCGATGAAATTGTTCTATTCAGCAACAATGCAGACGAGTTACAAAAATGATTGAGGACCTTAACAGAGAGAGTGTAAGAGTAAGGATGAAGATTGTGATGCAGAAGACAAGGATAATGATAAATAGCCGGGCAAAGGAACAAGAGTTCAGGATCGCTAGTCGGCCTCTAGAGTCTGTGACGGAATACGTTCACCTAGGTCAATTAACCACAGGGAACCATGATTACGAGAAGGAAATTCACAGAAGAATAAAAATGGGTTGGATCTTATACGACAGGCACCGTGAACTGCTGACAGAAAGCTTACCATTATCATTGAAAAGGAAGGTGCACAATCAGTGCATTTTACCAGTGCCGACATATGGGGAAGAGACTGACAAAGAAGCTTGAGAACAAGTCAAGGACAGCGCAAAGAGCGATGGAACGAAGATTGCTAGGCATAGCGTTAAGAGACAGAAAGAGAGCGGTTTGGATCAGAGAGCAAACGGGTATAGACGATATTATAATTGACATAAAGAGAAAAAAATGGAGCTGGGCAGGTCATGTAATGCGCCGGTTAGAAACGGTTGAACGACTAGGGTTACAGAATGGGTACCAAGAAAGGGGAAACGAAATTGAGGACGACAGAAGACTACGCGGAGCGATTAAATGAGGAAATTCGCGGGCGCTAGTTGGAATTGATTGGCGCAGGACAGGGGTAATTGCAGATCGCAGGGAGAGGACTTTGTCCTGCAGTGGACATAAAACAGGCTGTTGATGATTATGATGGTGATGATGATGACGACGACGACGACTCGGAATGGACCGCCTGGTACGACTACTTCGCATCGCCTGACCGCTACGCTCTCCCACTGACGTCATACAGGGGAACATAATTGCCCCGTGGCTTTCGTCCTCCTTCACGCCGAACGTAGCTTTCTTTTCAACATCGTCTGACGACTCGGACGCAATCTGCCTGGAAACATTTGAAACGACAGACGCGCCTTTGTGAATCTTTCATAGCGCCCGCTACAGGGTTTAATGACTTTCGAATTTATCGGCGGCGTTGCCTTCTCCACTGCCTTTCTGATTTCGCGACACCCCTTGCGGTTAGGACTGCTCCTGGTCCTCATTTTCGGGTGCTTTCTTTTTTTTCTTCCCGTTGGTGGCTCCTCAGCCTGACCAACATCCTGAATTTCTGCCGAGGAAACCAGAAATATTTCCTTCTCCGGCTTAACTACGCCTCCCGGGCTAGCTGTTTCGTTCTGTTTCTTTGCACTGTGTTGTTCGTCATCAATCAGCGCCTGACTCTCTCCCTGAATTTCGGTCGTGGAAATCAGCAAGATTTCCTCCTCCGGTAGAACTACGTCTCCGGGGGTAGCTGTTTCGTCCTCTTTCTTTGTGGTTGCGGCCCCGAGGACAAGAATGTTGCCGTGGGGAAGGCTTGCGATCGTATTGTGCGCTAGTGCTCTGTGGCCTGAAGCCACACGACTTGCCCCATGCTCATCGGCCAGCTGTGCTGCGCCCTTTACAGACAGACCTTCCTGCCTGTCCTTAAGCGAAAGGAGCACCTTATTCATCAAGGTCTCGTCAAACCGCTCTAAGCAGATTAAATCTGCCAGTTCACTTACGTTATCTGCCCGTTCTTTCTTCACCCACTCCGCAAAATTGTCCTTCAGGAGACAAGCAAACTCGACAAAGCTTTTATTAGGCTCCTTGCTTTCCTCTCGAAATCTCCTCCGAGATTCCGCTGCTGAGTCTCAATGTGAGCAAACTCGACTTCACTGAACTGTACACGCCTGCCTCCGCTGAGTTCAATCGGGCTACGACTTGTGAGGCTTCTGCTGCAGGCCACGCTGATCGCTTCCCATAAACCAGTTAAAAATTAATCAGGTAGAGTTCGACGTCATCGCCTGTTTTTCACGGCCGAAAAAAAAACTAATTTTCACGCTTTCCGTTTGTGGCGGCGCCGCCTCCCCCATGCGCGCTAATCTTCCTAGTTCTAGTCGTATTTTCGCGAGCTCCAATTTTATCCTGCTTTCTTTCTTTCCCCTCGCGCTCCTTCTCTTCCTTTTACCGCTCCTTCGCTTTCTTTTCGCGACTTATCTTTTTCCAGGCATTCATGAGCTCGTCTTTATCGATGCCCACTTCGTCAATCGCAGTACGAATTTCTGGCTTCCTCAACCTATGGTTATTCGCCATACCGAGCTTTACTGCCAGGAGCAACCACTCCACTTTAACACTTTTATGTCCACGCTTTTCCGATGACTGACTACAACTTCCCCTGTATTGACCGCACACCAGGTGGGGATCAACTACAGCTTAACTACCTATAGGACCCTGTCCTTAGCGTCCGGCAAAACGTAGTTGCTCCAGCCCTCACCGAACCTCGAGCTTGTGAAAATCATGTCGATCGGAGCCATGTTCCCTGGTCCACCGATTCCAGATCGTGGGACTGCCTTCTGCTGCTCTTCTTTCAAGTTTCCTTGAGTCGTCCAAGGCTCCACGCCGTTACTGCGACAGTTGTGCCTCCCTGAGCCACGAAGAGGAGTTCTGGTGATCCCGAATCCACAGAAGTCGCTCATCTGTCCGTCGTTTTCCTCGAATTTGCGAAGTTCGTGTCTCCCGGGGCCGCGTTCACAGGTCAGCCGATCCCAGATCGTGAGGACTGCCTTCTTGATCTCACCGCTGTCAACCAATTTGTTGCCGCCCGAGGTGGCGTTAAGGCAAGGAATCCACCAAGCCCATCGAAGGATACGCCCGTTAGGATGAATGAAGGAGAATGGGTTTATATTACATTAATTACACTGCTCCAGTTACGGAAGTCCACTTTATTCAAGAGCATATTAAACGTCCCAGTCAACATCAGGACATGATTGCCCCACCGGACGGAAATTGTCTGCTTTTAATACCGTCGTCTTCCCTATGCGACTCGACTTGGGGAACTGACGATTGTATCGCAGCCAAAGACAAGCCTCGAATCGGTTGCGATACTACGCCCATGCTATCGCATCGTTCCTCAGCATCCCCACCTCCGAATCACGAAATATGTGAGAGGATAGCAACCGGGGAATCCAAGTTCGGCGCCGTTCTTCAGTAGCATTTGACATTGGCCCTTCTCATCATTAGTTCAGGCTGTCAAACAGTGGTGAGGTTGTCTTTTGCGGACACGTCTGCAGTCGGTGTCAACGCGGCGTTGACTTCTTGGCAGGCGCTGATGGATGGGTGGGAGTTGCCTCGTGGCAAGCTTCTAATTAACGCCTTTGGCCCTGTTGAGATATCAAAGTCCGTGACTCGTAGGCACACTGGAGGTCAAGAAAGAACAGTGGGTATTATTCTGCGCGAGCTCGTCACTGTTTGTCTTCATATCAAGTGTGTTGGAAATTATTGGCAGCAATGCTTGCACGCGGAAGCTATTTTGAGTCCCTCGATTTGAAGCAGTGAAGCACTCTTGCGGCGTTGCCCCAATATTTTGGCGATGTCTACTCATGGTCAATGTTAAACAGAAACAACGGGCCATCTAGCATCTCTTTGTTCTCCCACGGACGCCATTTTCACATTTCTGTATATTCAATGTGCTGTAGTGCACTTGCTCAAAGTGAGTGAATTTGCCTGTCTTAGACGATATAAGAGAGGACCGCCGTGCTGAGAATGATTTCGTGGTAACTACACCAGGGGTTCTCAGCCCCGAGATTCGGAAACGACTGCGAACTGATCATGCATCTTGAATGATTAAAAATAAAATTTATAACTTTACTATTTCAGGGTTGCACTCTGATTGATATCTAAGGTCCGCTCTTAGGGGGCCCAACAACAGTTGACATAATCATCGCGATGTTTACAAGGACGGATCAGTGAATGTGAATTCTCATACTTGTACCGATGCACATTCGACGCCGTTTCTTTACTGCACTATCTGGCTCTTGAGCTCTTTCGGAGGCTTCCACTATTGCTGCTCGCTCTTTGCAACTGATTAACGGATTCTAAAACAGTGCAAAAAGATCTGCATAGGGAATCCGCAGGAAATGCGGTCCCACTTTCCAATTCGCGACGGCGATTCAAGAATTTTCTCGTGGGGAAAACGTGGCGACAAATGGATGACGAAGCTGGAAATGAGAGAATTAAGATGATGCCATAGCTATGACGGCACGACCAGGACAGTATGGCTACGAAGGCATGACGACAACGCAATTACGTCGATGACGACGACAAGATAATGACGACGGCGTGACGGCGATGAGCTTATGGTTTCGACGGCACGACGACGGGGAGGTGATGATGACAGAATGGGAACGGCATAATTTTCTGAACGGAATGATAGTGAAACGACGACTATGCAATGGCGGTGAAAGCATGACAACGACGCCGTGATGACTCAGTGATGACCAGTGCGGCAAAGCTGTGGCGACAGCACGACAAAAATAGATGGTCACAGTAGAATGAAAAGGTGACGACGACATGGCCACGAGGGCGTGTTAGTATTGGAGATCCTCCCCTACGTATACCTCCGCCGCGCTGTGCCACCTGACTATACCTCGTGGCGGTTTGCACGATGTCCGGTTCAGCCCAAGACAGCAGCCAGCAACAGCAAGGCGGGAGAATATGAGATGCAAGCATGGCTTTAAATACAGACGCTTCGAGGAAACTGTTCGCTGAATTCATGAACCCCACTGCCAAGTATTTCTGCATATTTAGAGCCACAGCTGCCTTCATGAATTCCTCGATCTCATGCGACATTCCTGCGCAGTCTCGGGCTGGGGCAGGCACTTACGAATGCTTTCTTGTTCCTCATTGAAATGGGTGACGCGCCTGTGTGAGACTCTCGTACGTGTGAAATGACTTCTGAACGCCTCCAACTCTTATGTTGTGTTACAAGACATTGCTTTCAGAACAGCGTTTAACTAAATGAGCTCAACGCAGTTGTAAGCCGCGTGCTTTGCTAGCAAAGAAAGCGACAAGAGCGCTGTGTCCTCCCTTAGGTCAAGAAACCTCTGTGACCGTTTCCAGGTTCGGTGTACACCTCCAAGTCTGCGTACAGATATCGGTCTTTCTTTGTCTTCTTTCTCTCTTTTCGCCATAGTGGACTCTGATTAGGTTGACTGTAGACGTTCTTGCCTTTATATTGCAAACAAGGGGTAAGGCGTGCAGACACGGACACAGGAGAAGTGGACGACACGAACGCCGTTCTGCCTTTCTATTCTTTTCTCTCTCTCTCCGTCTCCGTGTGTGTGAACAAACGTTATTAGTTTCAAATACTTGTAAAAATTACTTTGCATCATAATAGAGCTATAAATGTTTCAGGACATTCATCAACGTTTGCCCCCTAGCTGTGTGGCTGCTTATCATATAAGTACATAACAGCGTGTAAACATAGTAGAATAAGCGGCGTCCAGAAGTGTCCTTTCAGTGTGCAACAGGTAATTCCGAAACTGTAATGTGCCCGTGTGAAAGATTACATGATTTATGTGAGTTCTTACACACAATTTTTTAAGTTAAATAAGACGCTCATTCTTACACAGCTGAAGTTTAGCATAATGGTAGAAGTATATCAGTTTATCGGCCAAGAGTCAATTTAGAAGTCAAAAGCAAGGATATGATGTTGCAACCAGCGATTCTTGTAGGTTTTGAGCTATGCCTAGAATTTCATTAGTTTCGAACAAAAAAAGCCGCAGTTGCACCCGAAAGGCGAAGCATAGATCACGATAGCAAATTAACGGACAGATACACGAAGTAAGGATAGCAGTTTTACCGCCCGAATGCACTTGTAAACATAGGCACACAAACTAAGTAAACAAGCACGGCTTCACCCTCGCACAAGCAAACATCCCACTCTATGAGCACGTCAACTCGCCGTCAAAACGGTAGAGTGAGGAAGCGCGGCAGCAGCAGAGGGCAAATCGACAGTGTGCTACGTCTCGCATCAACTTCAAGTAAGCCGCGAAAACATAGCGCGCCACGGACTCTGTCCCCGTCGCACATGGCGTTCAAGATACAGCGGCCCGGCCCGCCCGAAGTAGTCCGTGCCCCCTCCCCTCCCTATCCTCCCTACAGAGCCTTGTCCACGAAGGAAGACGGCGCGCTTCTCCCCGCGTTCCTCTCTTGCGTGCGCGGCGCCGCGATCGCCGGGTCACCCTCGCACGCTTTCGCTCGCACATACAGCATACGGCGCGCACCGACTGTTTTATCGCCCTCGGACACAGAACCTGACGGCGACGTCAAAAATGCGCATGAAGCCTCCAGATAATTGCTATTCTAATTATAGAGCGGTGGATTCAATTAGTAAGTACAAGTAATTCCTCCTGTGTAGTCCTTCATGTCAGTGTTTGTTGGCGTCTTGTGATATGACTAATAAAAAATCGGACTCCTCGGTTCCCTTTCTTCTTGTTTGTTATCTCAACATGAATTTCTGACATGTCCCCACACGGTCAAGAAGAATTTATACCCTATCAGGCTGGGTGTTTTAATATCATTCGGAATGAATGGCATCGGATGACACTATTCGGGTGCTACAGAGCGATATTGCGGGTCATTAGAAGGGAATGGCTTCCGCAATGGAATGAGTTCGAGAAGCTCACTCGGCTTCGCACTCGGAGCGAACGTATTCTCTTAACCACAGAAACAAAGTAAAAAGAATAGGTTCATCGTTTGTAAATTGAAAAACGTACTTGTAAAGAAATTAATAAGGGAAAATGCAGATTTTCCCTTATTATTAGATTTTCCCTTATGCAGATTTTCCCCCATCACTGAAAAATTCGACCTGGTCCGGGATCAGGACGAATTTTTCTTCAACTGCGAGGCTTTTCTTTCGAGGAACCCGTATACGGGTTTCCTTTGTAGCAATTGCTACGACGATTTGAGTCTCCCGTTCTTTCTTTATTAATTATTTCTTTCCACCTTGCGGGTCAGTATTTCTTCAAACGTAAGGAAATACTTAATCTTGCGTGTTTTAATGCACATCTTTGTTTTAAAGAGGAAAATGCAGTACGGCAGGCTGTCGCAAAATGTTGTTTCTGTCCCTCTGCCAGATGACATACGCGCTCACCAGTCCCAGGGGCCGTACTGAGAAATGCATTCTTGATCGGGATGGAAGGTGTCGTGCGTGACTGTTCATGCTGCGATGACTTCATTTCCGAGGAGCAGAACAGAAAAAAGAAAACATATGTAAGTGAGCACTTCAGTGCGCGTCAGGGAACAGCTGGTTTCAGCTAACGACAGATTTTAGCTACTTTGACTTCCAGAGTGCAAATTTACGTGGGCTATTCCTGTATTGTACTGCTCACATTAATTCGGGTGTGTTCTCTGCTGTTTGTTCTGTGTATCTATGGCACAAACATATGAGCCCGATAACCAAAAAATGCAGTTGAAACGCAACTGTGCTTTATTTATGTTTCAAACGAGAGTGGATGTGGCCAGACAACGTGGCCATTTTATTTGGAGCTTCGTCAGTTCCTTCAAGCGTTGCCCATACACGAAAGCAGTCTGCTACATGAGAGCGCATGCAACGACGGTGAAAAGTGCAATGCGTATTATGCAATTTTATTCGAACACGTTTTTCTAGTGGTTATGTCTTCGAGTACGCAAAATTTCGAAATCACAATTTTGCGCCAAGCGAGATCTCACTTTTTTCTTCAAGAAACTTTGGACAAACATGCCAGCCCAGACAACACAAAAAATCCTGTGGACGTCCCGGAAAGATCAGAATGCCCTCACTTTTTATGAGATAGGCTCACAACGTCCACAGTATTATGCCCGCAATGAATATTAAACACAACTTCTACTGCTGGACTCATCGCGAACCTAACTAGACATCTATCTGAGCAACGCGCTTAGCCGAATATTCTTAGTACGTTGCTTCCGGGTGTGTTTATTTGAGGGCTTCATGCTCGCCTGAACGAAAAAAAATTAACTACAAATGACACACTGAAGAAAAGCTTCATTTGTGACCCATTTTATTGTAAACATTATTATTATTATTATTATTAGTCGTAGTATAGTACTGGTACTACTATACAACTATACCCCCCCCCTCCCCCGCGTCCGGCGGCGCCCGCACCACGACGACTCCCGCTGTGTTTGGGACGGTTTCCAAAGGAGGGCTGTGTTTCGACCTCGTGCCCTGCAGTTGGTTCCCTTTCGCCCATGCCGGGCCCTAAAAGTTGCCCGGCACACCATTCCGACTGACCGTCAGAGCGGCCTGACGCCGCAGCACGGTTCCAGAAAGCGCCGGCCACCGAGGGTGGCGTCAGGACCACGGAGGCTGCCTGGTTCCTCTCTCCCTCGAACGTGTTTCGTCCTTAGGGACTGTCTGGGGACTGAGGAGTTATTTAGGAAGTTTGAAGCTGCTCTGTTATTCTCTCTTGATAACCACGACAACATTTAGACATTGTATAAAGACTTCTTCGCTGAGAAAGCTCTCCTCGTCTATGACTCTGCGTGAAGTGGGAACAAGACCTCCTGCCGGCGACGCATACCTCAGCACACGCAACACCCTCAATACCAAATATGTATTACACGTGGATCCATCTCACAAGCTGCTTGCAGCACTGCGGAATCTACCCGAATTCTGAGTCAATGGGAATGCCGAGTGGCCCTCTACGTGTGATCATTCGCACCAGGTCGTAGGCTCAGCGACTGCTTGCCATCATGTTGCATGCGTCATGACTGGTGGATTCACGCAAAAAAATGTTTTCCCGCCGTAACCATCAGCTGCACTCAATGCATGCGACAGCAGGGCTTCGCTTTACCTATACGCTTTCCCTGCAGTTACCTTGCAGCCTCGTTAGGCAGTAGTACGGGTGAATGCCCTTACAAGTGTTCACCCGTGCCACAGCGTCTGCTCGGCGTGTATTTGGCGTTTACTTGGCATTTGCGCGCTAGTGTCATCATGTACCATGCTAGAGCGGGGTAGTAAATTAATGATGCAGTGAACAATTAGACTTGTATAAGTTACCGCATCTTTAGCGCATCACCAGTGCTAATGATGTGGCACCATCTCCTAACTAGAAATCAAACCAATTTTAGCGCTTGGTGCCATGTCTGCAGTCCCAGCAGCGTGAAAACAGCCGATCTCAACAAGTACAACAAAACGCACCTGATGATTCGACGTCAACTTGACATGAAATATAGCGATGACGGATTTTTCCGCTTGTTTGCTGACAGGGCGGAGAGCCAAACACGAATTCGGATCGAGGCGGGTGGTCGGCGCTGTATGGGCGCTGCCATGTTGCCACTGCTAGGGTGGCTTTTCTGTAGCAATACGGAGCTCCACGTGACTGCGCTTTGCGAATGGCAACGTAACGGCACGTGGAAAACAGAAAACCAAATCTGGCTCGCTCCATGATCCATACAGAATAGCTCTAGTTACAGCAGTCAAGAGGGCCAATCCCCTGAGGAAAGGCACTTAGAGCAAAGAACTCCCTCGTGTGCTTTTCATTTCATCAATTACGGCCTTGTAGAAGTCTCTGCAGAGCAATCTTACAGTTGACCGACTAGTATCAAAACAGCTTTGTGATGGTTTTGTCCCCTGCAATGGAACACATTCTGTACAGTCCCACCGCCACTCGCTTCTCCACAGAGATCGGCTTCCTCAATCGTGTGGTTTGGCGATCCAACATAGATCTGCAGGATTCCACCAACTATATGAAGGTAGACGGCGACACACGGAATGCTTGGTTGAAATCATTTTCTCTAAGGTTTGGGGCAGTGTCTTCAAACCAATGCTCCTTCATTTGAAAAGTCCTATGCACTCGGTTAATAATTGAAGCAGCAGCCATCACAGCGGAAACAGTGAACGGGTTTGCTTGAATGCGCTGCTCAATTTTATCACTGTGCCTTGCTTGTGGGTCTACTTGAAAGTGTAATGGTCTTCTCTGATTATTACGGTTTGCTCGTAATGCAAAATACGCAGTAATTAAGCGCTTCTCCTTCTGCAACTTAGCATCTTTATCTAGCATCGCCATGTCAACCATATTGTTTGTTTTCAATTCACCAGCTACTAAGCTGGCTAAGCCTTATCTAGACTTACAGCGAATACACAGTCTGGAATATAACTGTCTTGATACGCGTTATTAAGTTTTTATTTCAGCGAAGCGACGCCCCAAAAAGATTTTTGAATAAATGAATTGCATTCGTAAACACTTATGCATACCTTGTTCTACTTCAGTGACAAAGGTTCTTTGGAATGATCCCCATTGACATCGCCACCAAACGACATTAATTTTTCGAGTGTAACACCACCGCGGGCAAATGTCATTCGCTGCAGCGAATGTCATTCGATTCGCCTGAGATTAAAACGCCCAATCTGACATGGGTTTTACACGCACAGACGAGGCCTGACATTGACACATGAGCTGCCTGACAGTTGGAAAAACAAGCTTTTTGATCTCCAGTTAATATTTCTCTGTGAATACGTATGCGTGAGATATTGATATTTCTGTGTGTGAGACATCGACGTCAGCGGGCGAGGCTTGACTAATTTGCGGTTTCTCAGAAATGTTTTCATATGATATCACGATGCGAAGTTTGAGCATTACCGTGGTCTAGAAATCCTCGACAAGTTTAGTGTAGGTACCGGAAGCACCAAAAGTAGTACATCGTGCCTCGCTCCTGATGCTTAAATAGATCACACAAAAGCACCGGGCACGATGCTTATGTGGTGTTTCAGAGTCGTTACTAAGTGGCTGAAAGGTGAAAGCAGTAAGCCCGACAAGAGATTGTGTGTTTGACCGGATGCGATTCACGCTTACCAGACAGAAGATAGCGTTCGCCACTGGTGCAACACCGAAAAAATTTCGGCAGCAGCCACCACAGGACGACGCAATCCGATTAGCACTGCGGCCACTCACCGCAGTACCAGCGCTGAAACGGGATTGCCGTGCAGTCGAGCAGCCCTCGCGCTTCGGCGATCATTTGCGGTGAGGATTTATTCCCATGGGCGAGCCTGCTTGACTCATTCGAATGTGCTGTCATTCTCGTGCTTCCTTAATCTCTCTGGACACACTGCGCCATCAGGCCGCGCCACCGCGAAGTCCGCGCATATGGCGCGAGAGTCTGTCGCGTGGTACCAATGTTCAAGAACACAATAGCAAAATTGGGAATGACGAAACGAGCTTATTAGGAGAGCCTGTGGCCACAAAAATAAGTGACACTCGAAGGACAACGACTGCCACGAACGCAGTCCTCGATAGTCGAAATGTCATCAGCGGGTCAAACGCGTCGGCTTTTATGCACCGCTCGTCGAAGGTTTCGCTGCTATCGCTGGTGCCCGCGTGGTTTCCACAAATGAGTACACAATTCGTGTCGTGCATATAATCTGATTATGTAAGGTTCCACGAGGACATACACAACAGGTAGAATAAGCGATTACATTTGCGTAATTCCAAATTATGCACGCGCGTCTTTCGCCCGGCGTTAACTTTTAACACTTGTTAGGCGGTGAACAGCCGTCGCCAGAGAGAGAGACAAACAAGCACAGGCGTCAATGTATTTAGACAAGATTGTCTGATCATATATGGTTCGGGTTCAATTCCGCGTAACACCAGAGAAAGCTTAAAGATTGTTTTGGTCATTGAAGCGCGGCACATACCCAGTGGAACATAGCCAGTGACCCCAGTTGGCGGCGTGAAAAGGGTTCATTAAATAGAGATACATTGCTAGGGGCCCGTTGATGCACGTTGGCGCGTGAAAAGGGTTCATTAAATAGCGATACATTGCTAGGGGCCCGTTGATGCACGTTGGTGCGTGAAAAGGGTTCATTAAATAGCGGTACATTGCCAGGGGCCCGTTGATGCACGTTGGTGCGCGAAAAGGGTTCATTAAATAGCGGTACATTGCCAGGGGCCCGTTGATGCACGTTGGTGCGTGAAAAGGGTTCATTAAATAGCGATACATTGCCAGGGGCCCGTTGATGCACGTTGGTGCGTGAAAAGGGTTCATTAAATAGCGATACATTGCCAGGGGCCCGTTGATGCACGTTGGTGCGTGAAAAGGGTTCGTTAAATAGCGGTACATTGCCAGGGGCCCGTTGATGCACGTTGGTGCGTGAAAAGGGTTCATTAAATAGCGATACATTGCCAGGGGCCCGTTGATGCACGTTGGTGCGTGAAAAGGGTTCGTTAAATAGCGGTACATTGCCAGGGGCCCGTTGATGCACGTTGGTGCGTGAAAAGGGTTCGTTAAATAGCGGTACATTGCCAGGGGCCCGTTGATGCACGTTGGTGCGCGAAAAGGGTTCATTGAATAGCGGTACATTGCCAGGGGCCCGTTGATGCACGTTGGTGCGTGAAAAGGGTTCATTAAATAGCGATACATTGCCAGGGGCCCGTTGATGCACGTTGGTGCGTGAAAAGGGTTCGTTAAATAGCGGTACATTGCCAGGGGCCCGTTGATGCACGTTGGTGCGTGAAAAGGGTTCGTTAAATAGCGGTACATTGCCAGGGGCCCGTTGATGCACGTTGGTGCGTGAAAAGGGTTCGTTAAATAGCGGTACATTGCCAGGGGCCCGTTGATGCACGTTGGTTCGTGAAAAGGGTTCATTAAATAGCGGTACATTGCCAGGGGCCCGTTGATGCACGTTGGTGCGTGAAAAGGGTTCGTTAAATAGCGGTACATTGCCAGGGGCCCGTTGATGCACGGTGGTGCGTGAAAAGGGTTCATTAAATAGCGATACATTGCCAGGGGCCCGTTGATGCACGTTGGTGCGTGAAAAGGGTTCATTAAATAGCGGTACATTGCCAGGGGCCCGTTGATGCACGTTGGTGCGCGAAAAGGGTTCATTAAATAGCGGTACATTGCCAGGGGCCCGTCGATGCACGTTGGTGCGTGAAAAGGGTTCGTTAAATAGCGATACATTGCCAGGGGCCCGCTGATGCACGTTGGTGCGCGAAAAGGGTTCATTAAATAGCGGTACATTGCCAGGGGCCCGTTGATGCATGTTGGTGCGCGAAAAGGGTTCATTAAATAGCGGTACATTGCCAGGGGCCCGTTGATGCACGTTGGTGCGTGAAAAGGTTCGTTAAATAGCGGTACATTGCCAGGATCCCGTTGATGTACGTTGGTGCGCGAAAAGGGTTCATTAAATAGCTGTACATTGCCAGGGACCCGTTGATGCACGTTGGTGCGTGAAAAGGGTTCATTATATAGCGATACATTGCCAGGGCCCCGTTGATGCACGTTGATGCGTGAAAAGGGTTCATTAAATAGCGGTACATTGCCAGGGGCCCGTTGATGCACGTTGGTGCGTGAAAAGGGTTCGTTAAATAGCGGTACATTGCCAGGGGCCCGTTGATGCACGTTGGTGCGCGAAAAGGGTTCATTGAATAGCGGTACATTGCCAGGGGCCCGTTGATGCACGTTGGTGCGTGAAAAGGGTTCATTAAATAGCGATACATTGCCAGGGGCCCGTTGATGCACGTTGGTGCGTGAAAAGGGTTCGTTAAATAGCGGTACATTGCCAGGGGCCCGTTGATGCACGTTGGTGCGTGAAAAGGGTTCGTTAAATAGCGGTACATTGCCAGGGGCCCGTTGATGCACGTTGGTGCGTGAAAAGGGTTCGTTAAATAGCGGTACATAGCCAGGGGCCCGTTGATGCACGTTGGTTCGTGAAAAGGGTTCATTAAATAGCGGTACATTGCCAGGGGCCCGTTGATGCACGTTGGTGCGTGAAAAGGGTTCGTTAAATAGCGGTACATTGCCAGGGGCCCGTTGATGCACGTTGGTGCGTGAAAGGGTTCATTAAATAGCGGTACATTGCCAGGGGCCCGTTGATGCACGTTGGTGCGTGAAAAGGGTTCGTTAAATAGCGATACATTGCCAGGGGCCGTTGATGCACGTTGGTGAGTGAAAAGGGTTCATTAAATAGCGGTACATTGCCAGGGGCCCTTTGATGCACGTTGGTGCGCGAAAAGGGTTCATTAAATAGCGGTACATTGCCAGGGGCCCGTTGATGCACGTTGGTGCGTGAAAAGGGCTCGTTAAATAGCGGTACATTGCCAGGGGCCCGTTGACGCACGCTGGTGCGTGAAAAGGGTTCGTTAAATAGCGGTACATTGCCAGGGGCCCGTTGATGCACATTGGTGCGTGAAAAGGGTTTGTTAAATAGCGGTACATTGCCAGGGGCCCGTTGATGCACGTTGGTGCGTGAAAAGGGTTTATTAAATAGCGATACATTGCCAGGGCCCCGTTCATGCACGTTGGTGCGTGAAAAGGGTTCATTAAATAGCGGTACATTGCCAGGGGCCCGTTGATGCACGTTGGTGCGTGAAAAGAGTTCATTAAATAGCGGTACATTGCCAGGGGCCCGTTGATGCACGTTGGTGCGTGAAAAGGGTTCATTAAGTAGTGGTACATTGCCAGGGGCCCGTTGATGCACGTTGGTGCGTGAAAAGGGTTCATTAAATAGCGGTACATTGCCAGGGGCCCGTTGATGCACGTTGGTGCGCGAAAAGGGTTCATTAAATAGCGGTACATTGCCAGGGGCCCGTTGATGCACGTTGGTGCGTGAAAAGGGTCCATTAAATAGCGGTACATTGCCAGGGGCCCTTTGATGCACGTTGGTGCGTGAAAAGGGTTCATTAAATAGCGGTACATTGCCAAGGGCCCGTTGATGCACGTTGGTGCGTGAAAAGGGTTCATTAAATAGCGGTACATTGCCAGGGGCCCGTTGATGCAAGTTTGTGTGTGAAAAGAGTTAATTAAATAGCGGTACATTGCCAGGTGCGCGTTGATGCACGTTGGTGCGTAAGCGCTTAGATACCGACATACAAGCAGCAAGCTGCGGTCCCGAAGAATGCCATTCGCATTAAAGAAGAGACGACTCCTGCTTGTGCCTTACACGTACAAGATGGTCCACAACCTGGAAATGGTGGCGACCAGGTGCGATGTGCTTGTGGTCTTTTCGGCACCAAGCAAGTTGTCGAGTCTTTGTGCTTGTATTTCGACAAAGCACAAGTTGGCTTCCGAGAACAAGCATGTTAGGTACGTACTGCCTTGCGCTGTAGACGTGTGGCCCTATAACGTAAAACTATTCCAATATGCTTTTATTCCAATCTTCTGACGTCAAATATACGTAACCACCAACGCAAGCATCAGGTGGTGACCCGCAGCTTTGCCCGACCAGCCCGATGAAACGCGCTCCTCGATTATAGGAGGTTACTTTTGTTTGCTTTCAGAACGAATGAAATTGGCTACATTGAGCGGTTTTCCTTATCTCACTGGCTGACAAGAGGCGAAGAGCACGATGAAGTGTAGAGGGCTAGGAGGGGCCCGAATCTGCGCACTGAAAAAAAGATGCGCGGACGAAGACGGACTTGCCGGCATCTGCGATTGGTCCGCTCGCCGTTATTTAGCTTGCCGTGGCTTGTCTAAAATCGCGGCGGTGTGCAACGAACAGTTAAAAGTGCGGCTAAAACGGATCCTCAGCAAAGAGTTGGCAGAGCGATGCCGTAGGCGTGCCGAAGGGGCTCGATAACATTATACGGCCACGCAAGTTTTGTTATACGGAAGTAAACCTATCAGGTGCGAGTAGCCAGTGCCTGGGCGATCGGCGGCAGCCATCTTCCATTCGGAACGGCGCAGTCTGCGGTTATTCGTAAAAAAAAATCACTTTTGTTCGGCATAATGATGCATCTTCAACGCGTCCACGTCACTTTAACGCAATCAGTTTTCTTGGTGTTGAGACATCGAGTGACAGACAGGTGAAGTAGGTGCAGCCTGAAACCTTTTGACCAATAGCAGAGGGTCAATGGCAAAAAGGCTTCGAATCAGAAATAATTATTTTTATTTTGTCCGATTGAGCCATGCATAATCAGTGGATACACGTCATGTCAGACACATCAGGTAAGATGGCCATTACCAGCGAATCATCCATCGGTTGCCACACACAGCGCACGGAAGGTCGATGCCGGCGCGGTCGCCGAGCAGGGCTGACGAAGGCCGGCCGAGCGGAGGAACCTCGCGTTGTGGGCAGGCTTCGCGAGCAGGGACACACTTGGGGACAGAGACAGCGCGCCAGGAGAAGCGTTGGCGCAACCTTGCGTAGCCTTTTAGCACGCCTGCGTGGTTACTCTGTGGGTCGGCATGAAAAGCAGCCACTTGCGACCATTCGGTATAGAGTTGCGGCAATAGACCAGGTAGTCTCGCACGCAAAAATGAAAGGTTCGACGGTGGAGTGCGCGGGAGGGCGTAATGGCGGTAGAGTGCGACAAAAGGTCGAGCAGGGCAACAATCCACAGGTCCTTTCGTTGCTCGGAATGCGTGGACACGAAGTTGAGCGCTGAGAGAGCGGTGTACTGTGCCGAGAGAGATGCTCTATATGGGGTAGTGGAGAGCGAGAAAGACCGTCCGCGCCGGAGTGCTTGTGGGCAGACTTGTACCCAATTTCGATATCATACTCTTGTAGCCGCAAGGCCCAGCGACCGAGGCGGCCCGAGGAGTCTTTCAAAGTGTACAACCAGCAAAGATCGGGGTGGTTCGTGACGACGTAAACGTTCCGACCCTACCATAAAGGTAGGGTCCGAACTTCTTAAGAACCCAGAGTATAGCCAGGCACTCTTTCTCAGTGGTTGAGTAGTTGGTCTCGGCTTTTGTGAGGGTTCTGCTCGCGCAGGGCGGGGGGGGGGGCGACAACATACTTAGTTATAGCCAGGCTTGCGTTGCGCGAGCCCCGCACCAGAGCCCACGTCGCTTGCATCCATGTGTACCTCCGTAGGCGCCCGGGAGTCATACTGCCGGAGTATCGGAGATGTGAGCAGCTGGCGTAGTGTTTGGAATGCATCATCACATTCAGGAGACCAGTTAGACATGTCAGCGCCAACGGTGCAAAGACGCGTCAAAGGAGCTATAACGGTCGCGAAGTTGCGTAGAAAGCGACGAAAATAAGACCAAAGGCCGATGAAGCTCCGGAGGTTCTTCAGTGACGTCTGTTTAGAGAACTCGTAGACAGCTCGGGGTTTCGCAGGATCAGGAAGGACGCTGTGTTTTCATACAACGTGGCCCAAGATTGTCAAGTTGCGAACTCAAAAGTGGCACTTTTTGATATTCAACTGAAGACCAGCGTTCTCAAGACATGCCAAAACCTGGTGGTGACGACAGAGGCGCGTCGAGAAATCTGAAGAAAACACGAGGATGTCATCAAGACAGCACAGACAGATGTTCCGTTTGAGAGTGAAGGATGTTATCCATCATACGCTTGAAAGTTAGGGCGCAATGCACAGTCCGAATGGCATGACGTTAAATGTGTGTAGCCCATCAGGGAGGTACCGCTGTCCCAGGAAGATCGCATGCGGCCATGGGAACTTGCGAGTAAACAGATCACAGGCCCAATGAGGACAAGTACTCGGTGCGTTCTAAACAATCAACTGCATCGTCAATTCGTGGTAAGGGTAGACGTCCTCCTGTGTTACTTTGTGGCGACGGCGGTAATCGATAAAGAATAGAATCGAACAACCGTTTTTACGCACTAGCACAACTGGAGAGGACCACGTGACTCTGGAATGGTTGAATGACGCCACGCTCGAGTATGTCATTCACTTCGTCATTGATTAGACGACGCTCCGCCGTTGAGACACCACCACGGCGCTGAGACATCGACAGCACCCGGTGTCGATGTGGTGGGAAGCACTGTCCGTACGATCCAAGGCGTGTTGTGTACTGTCGAAGCAATAACAGAAACTATCCAGGAGAGCCAGAAGTTGCTCGCGGCTTTCAAGGGAAAGGTTGGCGTCAACGCACGAATCAAAGACCTTGGTAGGCAATTGGGAGCTCTTCGGAAATGGTGTCAAGGTGTCCAGCGCAAGTCTAGAAGAGGAGGACGTCCAAACAATCCGATATGTCAAGGGGTTCGACACAGCCGAGGCACTCGTAGAATGAGAGGGTATACGAACGGGCTGTCCACTAACATAATTGTTGTACCAGCGGCTACAATAAGAACAGCGAATGGAAGGGGTAGAGGTTTGGCGGCGAAGAAAAGTAGGTGAGCGCGTGACCAGTACCTGGGCATCAGGTGCAAGTGGACAAGACAAAGGAATTGGTGCGGACTTTATTGGCGGCAGATCAGTATCGGCGGCTACAATGATCTTTACAGAGTTGGGGGAGGGGGCGGCCAGCAGAATGTTGTTAACGACAGAAACTACAATTTCGGCGCGGGCGCAGTCAATGACGGCTCTGTGGCGCAAGAGAAAGTCCCGTCCCAGGAAGGCATCACAAGGAACTCAATTGTGTAAAGTACGTCCTGAATTAGAATCCTAGCGGTGCATGCAGCTGAAGGTGCGACGGGCTACGTGGTGGCAGTACGAAGTACAAAACCAGAAAGTGGTGTAGTCACCTTCGTGACCTTACCGCAAGGAGCCTCACGTATGACGGAAACGGCAGCGCCCGTGTCGACAAGTGCGAATGTAGCGACTCCTTTAACATGTATCTATATTATGTTTTGCAGTGATAGCGTAGGTCTTGCCCTATTTTGAACTGTTTTGAAGTGAACACACAACTTATGTGGGTGCTCGAAAGTGTAAAGTGCCAGAGACAACTCCCGAAATCAGCAGAAACTAGCTTACCGTTGTGTTTTTCTGAATTTCTTAACTCAATTAGATATCGCGAAACAAAGTCAATGTTCCAGCACATCACGCAGTACTTTTTCCATTCTAGAAAGGCGCCAGTTTACGCAGAGGAGTGAAAGCACACCTTCGGTTTAACGTACAAATCTAAAACGCCAGCGTAAAGAGACATTGACAACATCTACGACCAAGTTTAGCGTGGCTTAGTGCTGCTGCATTTGGAGGTCGTAAGTTGGAATGCCATTTGGGGAAGTTATTGCTTAAAATAACAAATTTATATAGTGTTGACAAGCTCTCTGTAACCTATCCTAAAAATAATGGTCCCAAACTACAAGACGTCGCAAACACGATAAAAAGACTATTTTTTGCTGTTTCTGAACTGCATTGTTTCATTCAATAAAAGCGAGTTTCAGTTTCTCGACATGGCTGTGCGATAGTGTCTTGGCTCACGCAAATTTATTTCAATTAACGCTGCTTGGATCTGCCCATGCAGTCAGGCAATATACGCGCCCTTTCTTCAATGAGTGAAATTATTTGTTAGTTGGCGCTATCTGCGTGTCTTTCCTCGTTCTTCCGCTAGCATTTGCGCCGTTGGTAGGAACTAGTCGTACTCAGAGTAAGCTTCCCTTGTGCCGGTGTTGCGTGTAGAAAAGAAACGGAAGCCAACGGGTCACTACTCGCTGCAATGCGCCTGCCATCCTTGGAGTGCGCACGATTGAACGCGCCCACCGGCGGCGAAAGCGGGCGCTCCAGTTCGGCCGGCATCCGTGTCAAGGCCGCGCGGGAACCACGGCGTCGCGCTTGACCGGAGGAGGATGGCGCTCGTGCGCCCAATTGGGAGGAGCCTACAATTACAGAGCGAACGAAAACGCACGCACCTAGTCAGCCTTGAAATACTAAAGTTGTTAAAATAAAGTGACGGATTCTTTTCCTCGCCTAAGGAAATGAACATACTTTGGCTTTTTCTCCTTGCCCTTTTTCTTTTTGTCTGTACTGGCAGCGCAGAACAGAGAGCACGGTGGTGGTTAGTTTTTTTTTTCTTTGCTGGCCTCCTGCTGGAAGCACATTTTTTATTATGGCGGATTAGCGTAGGGTATGTGAAAGCGAAGTATGTAGTTTCGGCAATGTAAACCCTGGAACAAGGAGCCGATGAGGAACGGAATGAAGAAGAAGAAAAAAAAGAAAACGCCATGCATGCCGAGAACATGGTCTACACAATGCAGCGCTTTGCTGTGCTCGAACAAAGCGGTCCCGCTCGACTCATGCCGTGGCGAAGAAGACGCGCGCCACTCCGCTCCCTCACCCGAGCCCTTCGTTGATCCGAGTCGGCGCAGCTCGGATCTACTTTCTCTTTGAAACGGGGCTGTGAGGGTCACCTAGCCTGCTTGAGTTAATCGTGTATGCTATACGTGCTTTATCCTTCTAGCATTTTAGCATACGTCCCCTTAAATTTCTTTTTCTGAAAACTTCATCGTATACCTTGTACCTACGCCCGTAACGGATCCGGCCGTATCAATCTCTTCGCTGCCGTTTTTCCACCAAAACTCTAAACGTATCTAGCTTGTCTCGACTGCTGACCGGTTAGTCCTTCCGTTCACCTAAAATAAGGCAAGTTTAATGCAACAGTCATGTTAGAGTTGCATGACTTACATGAGTTACAGGAGGAGGTCCAGAGCTTGGAAAAAAAGTGCCAGGAAGACCTCTTATTTATTTATTTATTTATTTATTTATACAATCTTGCAGGCCCAAATGAGGGCCTAAGCAGCAGGGGCAGAATACATAAATATTTACATATGTACGTATATATATATATATATATATATATATATATATATATATATATATATATATATATATATATATATATATATATATATATACATATATATATATATATATATATACATACATACATACATACATACATACATACATACATACATACATACATACATACATACGCACACATGAAAAAGAAATACAAAAGCAATGCAACATATGTAAATATGAGAAGAAAATATCAGAAGAAAACTAAAATAAAACTCATGATTCCATAAATAGGATTATAGAAAAACAGCAAAGAAGTACGGTCATGTGAACAATAAGAATAATAATTAGGCAAATTGATTATCTAGAACAGGAAATTGGATAGGTAGATTATTGGTAATGTTAATTGTTCAAACATGAAAAATATTCTAAAGCGTATGAAGAAGCAGAATAAGAAAGAATATTAACAAGAATAATCAACTCGACATCAGAGACCTAACTCGTTTCATTACCAATATTATTATTACCAAAAATATACAACAAAATGACATATATATATATATATATATATTGATAGTTAAGTAAGAAATTAAGATGAAGCGGGCAATTCGAGAACTGCCAGCCTTTGCCTCTTTCATAAGTTCTTTTACTGTTCCTTATTTCACGAGCGATATATCACACCACCCGCACGCATATCGCTACGAACTGGGCACCCATTACAAGTCTTACGCCCACGATGCCACGCAACTACTTTTTCCTCGTCGTTTTTTTCCCGCACAGCATCAGATTGGAACGCCCTTCCCCACCACGTCGCTGCAATCACTTGCCCGACATCGTTTGTCGAAAATGTGTCTGTGTTGGCTAATCAATAACCTGCTTTTTCACGCGTTATTCTTTCTGTTTTTATGCACTTGCGAAAATGTAGCTTTCTTGTACAAATTTTTCTGTATACCTGTGTTTATGTTTGCACTATCAACTGTACCCACCCATTATGTAATACTTCTAGCAAAGGGGTCTTTAAGGAAATAAAACTGAACTGAACTAAAATATATTTCATGGTGCGCGCGGAGAATGTATGAACGTTTTGTGATGATTTTACTTCGAAAGGCAATGAATTCCTTATTGCTATGCAAGAGAAGAGGGCTGTGAACTTGTCGTAATTCGTCCTTACGGCAGGCAAAACAAGATTATTGTGCACGCAAAACCGGGCACTGTTGTTGTTAGTAATCTGTTCAGGATCAATGCATTCAATAAATATGTCTTGTGTGATGAGCCTATATACAATTATGGATAGTTTCTGACGGAATTATTTTCGTAACAGGAGAATGTTAAGTTTAGGAAACAGTGACCTGCAGGACAAATCAAATGGGCTGAATGTCATTTCAAAGCTGAAACTCCAAGCGCTTCTGGAAGGTCTACGTTACCTGCGGGTCTTGCTGGGCGAATACTTCAGCATTCCTTTAGTAAGCGGAGAGTGGTCTTCGGATTTTCGCTGCCCTACCTTGTTGCGAATATTTGCTCCGCCATGTTTTTCTCCTCGGACAACCAGCCTCAAATAGCGAGGCCCCGTGTGTCATCGCACACATTTGTAATTTCTTTCATCCCACTCTTTCAGGCAAGCGCGGTCTTTCCTTATATGCGTCCAACTCGTTGTCTTTGTTTCTCTCATTTTTTTGACGACCCCTTGTCTATTTACACTTTCAGTTACCCTGCACTTGATTGCCATCTTTCATCACCTCTTCCTTTATTCTGCGTTCACGCTTGTCAGGTACAGATACTTGACAAAACCGTGAGTTCCTCCCTCCTTCGGGCTTGGCAGAGCAGCCATCACTTTAAATTAGCTTTTCGCACAGAACAGATGTTGGGAATTTTTGTTTTTTACTCTCTGTTCTGCCAATTGTATCAGAGTGTCAGCTTTCATAACAGTGTTCGGCGCCTTACACACGTTAAACAAAAGCACTTGGCAGTACGCTACAGTAAGCATCCGTTGAAGACTTTTACTTCAACATACGGGAAGGCACAAAGGCAGGGACAACTTTAGCAAAAAGGGTGAAATATGGTTTCTCGCGTCAAAGCTACCGAAAACAAGACATTCCATTAGCAAACACCCTACCACTGCTATGCCGCCGCGCCTTGTCAGGCTCATGAAAGCCAGAACCACCTAACGATCTGAAAATTTGACCCCGCTAGCTGCTCGTTACTTGCAAGTTGGGGTGAGGCGAGATGAAGCTTACTTTGCGATTATTAATAGCGAGGGTGGAGCTGGGGGAGTCCCAGCAATTCGCACTGAGGCGGGAGCAATGGGTGCCGTAAAGTTTGACAACTTTTGACACAGCTTGATACAGGTGACGACTTAAGAAAAAAAACTCTACGACGGGGGCGGGGCAGCCTTGTGAACAGAATTATGTCCATCTGCGCCGCTCGCGCTCACGGCCAGGTTAGAACGTGCCATTTCTTAGCGCACGCAAACGCCATTGTACGGTCAACTGGCCAAATAGTGAACGGTAACGTAACGTACTTAGGCAACAGAAACGTGCGTAAGGGGCACGCGCAGTGAGGACAACGTTGTTTCTTTTGCGCACGTACACGTGTGCTTGCGTGCGAAAGCCAACGTTAAACTCTAGTACGTGTAGCCATATCCGACACCACTATCGTCTCACTGAAAGAATAGGAGTACGAGTAAATATGAATTCAGCAGGCGTAAAGATGGCGCTGAATTCGAGAAAATACGTTAAGCAGAACTGGGAGCGGAATTGACTAAGCGAACTTACTAACTAATTTTGGTGTAAGAAAATCTTACGAAAAAGCGCATTCATAAAGCTAAATCTGCTAGTAAGTTCCGCAAGCTTGCGATGCCCCCCGCTGCAAGGACGAGCGTTGTAGACGAAAAAATGCGTATCTTTAAGCGGTAGCAGAGGTGCGAACTTCAGTACTTCTGCTAATAGTAAGTCTATTCACAAAACCGTAATAGCCGTCATACATAACGACTAAAAAAGAAAATTCTACGATGGATGTGTACATAATTATATCCATCTGCGCCGCTCGAGCTCACGCAAGTTGGAACGCGGTGTTGCGGCTTACTGGCCAGAGCCCATGACTGATAGCCAAGGAGGCGCGAGCATATATCTTTGTGGCATGCTCTGATTTATCGTCTCAAAGCGCACTGAGCTGTTTCTGCGCATATTTTTATAGAGCCTGCGCTGCTGTGGAAGGCAGTAATGTTAATGCTGTGCGGTGAACTTCTGCCTATTTTCTGCGTTTCTGTATGCGCGCAATAGCCGGTATTTTCGTACTCGTCAGGACACTCTCTTGGGTGTTGTCAATAAGAAGTGTGGCGTCCTTCCCTGACAACAGTAAAATTCGCCATCGATTTATTTTGGGTACTTCTATAGTAATATTTTTCTAGTTTGAGCTTTCTGTTGCTCATAGGGCTACGGATGATTATTTTTTCCAACGCTGTTGCTATTTTCTGTGCTGTTAGCCTCAGCCGTCTATTATATTGCTCATAGTTTCAATTCAGCACTAAGTCGAACTGACATAGTATTTGTGCTCACGGTATTGCTCATGCTGTGGCCTACGGTGAGAGCGAACGTATGCGTACGACAGACGGCAATCCTGTCTCTGGTATAAAACTGGATGCCAAATGCGATGGCATATTCTGGCAAAGTCTGATTTGATTTGATATTAAAAAATGGCGAATAAAATCACGTGCAACCATTCATACGACAATAATGTGGACTGCTCGAACAATAGTGGCGCTGTGCAACAAAATACATCTCCCGAAGGGATCAAATAGTTGCTGCATGAGTCCAAACACACACACGCACACATACACACGCATACACACATGCATTTATGTGTATAACAACACTAACACGTATCACTAGAGGCACTTCGTTTTTGGTACGAAAGTGCGCAGAATAAAGCTCATAAAGACGACACTACTTATTTATTTTGCATGCCCAGAGCAAAAAACAGGCAACAGACCATGGGAAGACCGGACGACAAAGAAAATGAACAGCAGACGACAGCCATCATCGTCTTATGATTGGCTATAGATGCGTATTATAAACCCCGGACAAACAACAACCCAGGACGAAATGATGTCACTGACACCTTTCACTCGCTTCGTGCGATGTTCTTGCTATCTTTTCTTCCTCTCACTTAAGAAGCCCTTCGAAGGCGTTTGTGAATACAGCGCAATATTTTTGCCAAGCCGGTGACGGTCTTACGATGGTAGTCAGGTCAAGACGACACATGAAAAAGCCGGCCACAGGGGCCTGGTATCGCAGATCTGAAGCGTGCACGACGATAAGCGCGGTCACGTATCAACGCCTCGTATCGGCAAGATCAGTGTTTGCTTCACTCGAATTATGCTGCCTTGTCTGGCTACTGCCGGCGTACTGTTCGATAACTCAATTTAGTGCGCTCGGACGAAGCTACGACTTGTGTAATTAACGATGCAAATGTGTACACTCTAAAAGCTAGGCAGAGTATCGTAGGAGTAAAGGGGCCGATTTACTTTTCAAATCATTGTTTCACTCTCGCAAAATGTCGAGTGGAGTGAAATGCATTGTTCACTCCGCCAGGAAGGAGAGAGCGAAATGTTATTTTCACTACGCCCATCTGAGAGAGTAGAATGCCCTTTGAACTCTTTCGGCACTAGAGAACGAAACGTAGCGCAAGCTTCTGCTTCAACTGTATGAGGCTGACCCCGAACATGGCGATGTGTCACTCACTCACACACGCTGAGCAAAGAGCACAGCGTTTTGCTAAGAGTACAGGCAGCCACAGTCCAAAGGAAAACGGAGCCAGCGCTCTACTTTATCACACGGAGTTCTCTCACCGCGCGCGCGCACAACATCGCGGAGCAGCACAGCACTGAAGAAATGTAATCCGTCCAGCAAGTTAAAACCCCTTAAACTTCGTAAAGTAACGCCACTCTTTGAAGACTGCCGCCCCTTCCTCTCGCGCTCTGGCCCCGGCCGACGCCGCGTCGCTATTAGCCTAATGGAATCATGTGGGTCTTTGTGTGCCGGCTTCCTTTGCTTACAGTCGTGCTTCAGCGCCATTTTCGCTTCAGAAGCGTCTGGGGAGGGCGAGGGGCGCATGTCGGCGCCGTTGCCCTGCTGTGCTGTTTTGATTTGCGAGCGCTTTGAAGCAAGTTTTGTGGCAAATGCGACGTCGCTTCACGGCATTTTCTAAGAACATGATCTGATGCGCCTACGGATGCCAGAATAGCTTTAGCAAAGGCAATAAACTCTGCTCGATATTGTCCGCTAAGCGCGATGGGTTAACATAGCTTCACCAAATCGGGAGGGAGAACTACAGACCAGCACCCTCCACCCCACTATGCGAGGTAACTTGTGAGTCTCTCATAGTATACTATTGAATATTGAATATATCTTTATTTCCAACAGATTGGGAGAGACAGGGAAGAAAAGCTGCAAGTACAGCTTGAAAAACACCCTGCCCCCTATGACCACAAGACATGGGGGCAGGGTGTTCATGTCTGAGGCATGCGTAATTTCTTGCGCGACTTAACGTAGTAGATATCGCACAGTTCGCTGAGCATGTTGTTATTTGTCTGCACGCTTTATCACGATTCCTACGCGGATGTGTACTTTCTTTATATAAGCACTACGTGGACATGTTAGTCGTATTTGGCGCACTTAATCGTTTTGAGCACAAAGCCGCTGAAATTCCTGGGCACACAAGGTTGCGTGCGATAACGTGATTACGAAGCTTTGCAAATACAGTACAGTGTTTTGAGTGAATTTCAGGTTTGATCATAAAATCTCCTCTTAGGACTGCAACGCTCAGCCTTTTGTGGTTACTTACTAGTTCAATGACCCTCAGTCCCCGGCAGCTGCGGAGCACCTGACCAAGGCGGCGGTCAGACCAGTAACGCAGCAAAGGGTGCCAAGAATCTCTGAACCCGGACAGGCAGCCAATGAAAACTGACCCTTGAAACATTTAACACCTGAACCCTCTGGAGTGAAGCTAGCCTAGCAGGATTCTTTAAAGAACAATGAGGCATTGTTTAAGATAGCATTGGCCTTAGTGAGGCTAGAAGAACTCGTGAAGCTTATAGAGTGCTGACAAACGGCCACGTCCTCTGCTGTAGATGACTACCAGATAAGAAGCAGTTCGGTGTAGGATCCCTGATCCATAAGGACATAACGAACAACATGGACGAATTCTACAGCATTAATGAGAGGGTAGCAGAAGTTGCAATAAACCTGAATAGGGGGTATAGAATAAAGGTAGTACAAACCTAGGCTCCAACCTCCACTCACGATGATGAAAAAATAGAACGTCAGCTTTCTGCAGATGTTGAATCAGCGATGCGAAAAGTGCAGACTCGGTATTCTGTAGTCATGGGCGACTTCAATGCAAAAGTGGGGAAAAGCAGGCTAGTGAACAAGGAATTGGCAACTACAGCGTGGATTCTAGGAACACTCGAGGAGAGATGTTAGTAGGATTCGCGGAAAGGAATAAGCTGCGAATAATGAACACCTTCTGCTGGAAGGGTTGGAGCAAAAAGTGGAGCTGGAAAAGCTCTACAAGAAATGAAATTGATTTCATACTTTCTGCCGATCCCAGCATAGTGCAGGATGTGGAAGTGTTAGGTAGAGTAAAGTGCAGTGATTATAGGTTAGTGAGGGCTAGGATTCACCTCAATTTGAAGAGAGAAAGCGTAAAATTGGTCAAGACAAACAGGCCAGCCTACGCGCAGTAAGGATAAAAGCAGACCCTATCAGGTTGGCACTTGCAAACAAATCTGCAGCTTTAGCACGGAGAAATGAAGATGACATAGATGCAATGAACGAAACCGTAACTAGGCTGGCTTCAGAAGCAGCAATTGAAGTAGGAGATACGGCACTAAGGCAACCAGTAAATAAGCTCTCCCAACTAACAAAGGACCGAATAAACAAACGCAAAGAATGAAAGCGTCCAACTCAAGAGATCAGATAGAATTCCCGGAACTGTCAAAACTGATCAACAAGGAGAAAATAGGGGGTATTCAGAATTATAAGGTGAGAAAGACTGAGGAAGCAGTAAAAAATGGGCGCAACCTCAAAACAGTAAGAAGGAATCTAGGGATAGGACGAAGCAAGATGTATGAACTGAAAGAAAGACAGGGTAATATTATCAGCAATATGGAAGATATAGTAAAAGCAGATGAATTCCATACTGACCTGTACAGTACCCAAAGCAGCCACGATATACCATTCAAAGCACTAATGAACGGGTCGCAGAGGCTCCTTCTATAACCAGTGATGAAGTTAGAAGGGCCTTGCAAGGCTTGAAATGGGGAAAAGCGGCAGAAGATGAACTGCCAGCCGACTCAATCATGGATGGTGGAAATATGAAACAAAAAAAAATGATTAAAGAAAAAATGCGCCTCCAGAAGAAAGAGCGCATGAAAACAAAGTGTATACTGGTGATGCTCGCGCAGAATTTTTCAATAAGCATTTCATTGCCAATAAACTCCTGCTACAAACCCCCTTCTCGACGATGACTTGGCTAATATCTGCACCGAAAGTATGTGCCTTTATCGCACAGACGAAGTTGAAATTTATAGAACATTCATGTCTAAATAATACGTGAGCACTAGATATCGGCAACCTCCAAATTAGGCCAATCAAAACAGCACTTGAATATATGGTGCCCGCACTTACATACATATATTACTTGTCGATAGAATTAGATTAATTCCGAGATGCGATTGAACAGATCAAGAGTTTCTGTTGTATATAAAGGGTGAGACAAAAACCGTCCTAAAAATTACCGACCGATATCGATTACACCTATCTTTGCTAAAGCACGTGAAAAAATCCTGCATTATCGGCTCAACAACTTCTTTCACAGGATACACCTTTTTTCAAGGTCAAAACATGGCTTTGTCTGGGACGGTCAAAGGAATCGGCATTATTAGAATAGAAAGAACATGTAATAATAAGCATCCAAATGAAACTAATGACTCTAGCCTTATTAATAGACTTTAGCATGGCGTTTGAATGACTTGATCATAAAATTTTAGCAAATAAGTTATCGTTATGTGGAGTTCGTGGTAAATTTTTATCTTTAATTAGATCTTATCTTTTCAACAAAAGCCAGTATGTATGTATCGACACGCACAAATCATCCTTACTAAGAAAAACGACAGGCATACCGCAAGAACCGTATAGGGAGCGCTTCTGTCTAATGTTCACACATATAGCATAAATAACATTGGTTCGACAGTAAAGTTCATTATGTATGTTGATCATTCCACGGTGCTTCTTTCTGGTCCTGACGCGACCAAACTGGCAGTTCACTGCAATCATGTACTTAACAAGCTTCTCAGCTGGTCTTCATCAAACTCGCCTAAAATTAATCGTTCAAAAACAAAGTTATGTTTTTTTCAAGCCAGGAACAAGGCTGTGTGGTTAGAGCACTTCATTAGATGTGGAAATGATGATATTGAAATAGTTGAGAAACACACTTTACTCGACGTAACACTATCTTGGAATCTCACATGGGATTCACACATTTTAAACCTGTGTAAAAATCTTGAGTCCGTCAGTGGTGGGATGTCGCTTTGTCGTGCGCTTCCTTTAATTATTAAAATCAAGATATATTACGCACCGTTTGCTTCTCGAATTAATTACTATAGTTTGGTCCGGCTGACAACGACGAAAACGAACATAAAAAGAGTTCAAGTTTCAAAAGTTTCAGAAGTTCAATAAAGTTGTACGGCATATTGCAAACCATTGAATATTGTGAATCTAGTGTGAGCGCTTTTCAAAGCTTCAGCATAATTTGCGTAAAGACCATGTATGACTATCGCGTTCCGACGTCTTTTTATCATTCAAATAATATATGTAAGCCGTTCTTAGAAACAACGGCGAGATTAGGTGTACACAGACCTGCGTTAAAAACACGCTCCACAGATGTGGGGTTTCTCCCAAGTTATCCCGTAGATTACAAATTACAAATGCTGCAACCCCAATCTTCCTTTACTTCTGAACAAATACAAATAAACGCAATACATGTCGAAATCTCAGCTGCGATGATTTTTTTGTAAAAGCGTTGTAATCAATTATTGTTGTATCAATGATTTACACACACACATACGCACGCGCACACACGCACACGCCACGCACACACACGTATAATCGTTGTATTTCTGCTTCTTGTGTATTGATGACACACTATTTTTATTTTCGTTTTTATTATCTTTATTTGTTGGCTTTGTTTATCAGCATACATGCTTAAACTTCCACTTCATGTATTGTTAAGTATCTAGTTTTTGCCGTTTCGCTCTATCGGCCTTGTAACGGCTACTTGGACCTCTTTCGTGCTGTCTACACAGCTTTGACCCCAGGTAGTCATCGAAGTACAATCTGGAGAATAAATAGAATTGAATTGAATTGAATATGATGCTTGAAAAACTAGCGGGCGAACCAACTGCCTATCGAACTGCCTATCAACTTCAACGGTCCCAGAGAACTGCTAGAATGCCAACAATATACTACTCCACAAAAAGCGAGACGTTAAGGAATTGAAAAATTATAGGCCCATTAGCTTACTTCCAATATTATATAAAATCTTCTCTAAGATAATCTTCAATAGAATGAGAGGAACACCGGACTTTAGTCAACCAAGGGAACAGGAGAGTTTTAGCAAGGGATACTCTATAATGGATAAGATCCATGTCATCAATCAGTTAATCGAGAAATCCGCAGAGTTCAATCAGCCTCTCTATATGACGTTCATAGATTACAAAAAGGCATTTGATTCAGTCGAGATACCAGCAGTGATAGAGGAATTACGTAAGCAAGGAGAGCGGGACACTTGCGTAAATATCTTGTAAAGGATCTACAGAAATTCCGCAGCTAGATTAATTCTCCAAAAGAAAAGTAGGAAATTACCTATAAAGAAAGCAGTCAGACAAGCAGACACGATCTCTCAAATGCTATTCACTGCGTGCTTTTAAGAAGTATTCAAGCTATTAAACTGGGAAGGTTTAGGAGTAAGGATTGACGGCGAATACCTCAGCAACTTTCGGTTTGCCGATGACATTGTCCTGTTCAGCAGCATTGAGAACGAGTTAAAACAAATGATTGAGGACCTTAACAGGGCGCGTATAGGAGTGGGGTAGAAGGAATAGTATGCGGAAGACGAAGCTAATGATCAATAGGCGGGCAAGAGAACAGGAGTTCAGGATCGCCAGTTAGCCTCTAGAGTCGGTGAAAGAGTACGTTTACTTAGGTCAACTAGTCACAGAGAACCCTGGTCATGAAAATAAAAATTTACAGAATAATTGAAATGAGTTGGAGTGCATTCGGCAGACATTGTAAGATCCTGACTGGAAGCTTACCATTATCATTGAAAAGGAAGGTGTACAATCAGCGCATTTTACCGGTGCTGACATATGGGCCTCACTAAAATTGAGAAAGTCCAAACAAGATCAGCCAGGTTTATTTTCAATTCGTACAGCTGGCGCACATCCGGATCATCTCTTCTAGAAGCTGCAGAACTAGAAAACCTTGCAATAAGGCGTTGCCGGGACAGAATGAATATATTCTTCTCACTCTATAGCAGTCAATTGGGAATAGATAAAACATTATATATATTCTACCGGCTAGCCACCGCTGCACGCGCTCTTATCATAACAAAAAGGTTAGAGATTTTTCCTGCAGTACCAACGCATTTAAAAATTATTTTTTCCCGCGCACGATTTCCGAATGGAACGCATTACCTGCCACAACAGTCGACAGTCCAACAGTTTCATACTTTCTTTCTGCACTTTGTGAATAAACGATAGCGTTCCTCCCTCGTTTTTATCAGTCAAATCATAATTGTGAAAAGGTTTATGTTATTTTTTTTTGTTATGCAGACTCTTGTTCAGTGTCAGTTATCTTGTTTGATATCATTTCATACTTGTTTTTTTTTTTTGTTCCAAATGCCTACTCCTGCCTAAGGCCTGGTAACAAGGCTGGCAGTACTTGTAAAATAAATAAATAAATAAATAAATAAATAAATAATTAAATAAATAAAACAAGTTATGGATCGCGGAAAGAGCGATGGAACAAAAATGTTAGGCATAATGTCAATAGACAGGAAGAGAGCCGTCTGGATCAGAGCGCAGACAGGGATAGTCGATATTGTAATTGACATTTAGAGAAAGAAATGAAGCTGGGCAGGTCATGTAATGCGCCGGTTAGATAACCCGTTGGACCATTAAGGTTACAGAATGGGTTCCAAGAGAAGGGAAACGCAGTGGAGGATGGCAGAAGATTAAGTGGGGAGATGAAATTAAGAAATTCGCATGCGCTAGTTGGAATCGGCTGGCGCAGGAAAGGGGTAATTGGAGAACGCCTTCGTCCTGCAGTGAACATAAAATAGGCTGCTGCTGATGTTGATGATGCCTACGCTTCTTTAGGTAGGATAGCTTTGTTTGCCGAATTTGTTCGTGTTTGTCGTTGGCGGTCGTCCGGTGGATTTCCGATAAAAAGGCGCCGATGAAAAGCATGCGTGTTCTCCTGAAACCGAGTTACGCGGTGCGTTCGTCGCCGAACGACAGCATCACAGGTCGTTGCGACGCACGTGCTGATTCGCGTGTGCTTTTCAAGCGTGCAAGGACAGAGCACTCGCAGGGAAAGCACTCGGTCGCCCGCTCGTCGCCTGGCTGGTTTAGCCTTCGTTCTTTCTCGTTCGCTTAGTCCGCACGCGCGTTTAGTCGCTCGCTTGATCCTTCTATCCACTCCTACGACCACTGTGTCTCCGAGAAGCCCTTCCTGTTACTTGTGACAGCACAAGGAAACTTGTGTTGCATCTATGTTGAAAATAAACTATGAACTTGCAACTCGAATCATGTTTCACATCATTTTCACGTCTATAAAACATCGCTTCACTTACCGCGATTTTGTCTGCATCATAGCGCGGCAATTCTTTACGTGGTCACTACAGTCATATCTCGCAAATGTTATTTCGGAGCGAGCGCAACCATCCTCTATGCATGCACCTTAGTGCAACTAGGTTCACGACAAGTACGTCACTTAGTGAACGGACGAGCTAACAGACGATGAAATCTTATTCGTGCGAAGTCACTAACCGGAAAAAAATTTACTCAAGCCCACTAAGCTCTTGTTCGAGACTGAGTGAAGCGCTGTTATCGCGTTCCGGATTCGCGGACGAATGCTAAAAACTCATTTTATTTTATATGTACGCAGAGTCGCGACTCGATGAACGGCCGCGCATATTTCTGTGGACGTTGAGACACGGGAAACATGATAGCACCAGCGCCCACCGCTGAGCCTTTGCGCGTGTTAGAAGATTGGCAAACACGCACATTGGCGGCGCTGTAGCTTGTAATACTGTTTAGAACCTTCAGAACAGCGATCGTTCATGCCCTCTGTCAGCCTTTGTACGTCATAGCAGATACGCGCCGCGAATTCACATGGTAAGGGCGGCGCCGGTTATTTAGACTACTGAGGGCTTGCTGGAGGTGAGGATTCCCTCGTAAATGTGTTATTTACAGCCATTCACAACAAAGTCTTGCAACATGCACTTAACAAATGTTGCGTACCTTATAGTAGCGCACGCAATACATTCGGAGTCGTCATGGCACAGCGCTAGTGCTCGTCCAGATACTTCTTTAAGAATAGTTATCAAAATAGGAAAAAAAATCGGCCCTCACTGAACCTTTAGAACCATCCCTATATAAATTCTATGCTGTACACGAAGTTACTCGAAGCTAGAAAGCCAACTTGAACGCTTAAAGAGCGCCGGCGCCTTGCTATGCACGCATCCACTCTGCGAAAGGCCGTCTGCTACGCTCGAGCGGTGTAGGCGGCGCAACGGTCGAAGAGGGAGCGTGAAAAAAAAGGGAAAACGAGGTGGAGTCAAGGCGGAGGAGGACAGTGTTGCGACTTACGAAGTTTCGGAGTTTTACAGCGAGCAGGAACGAAGGCCATCCCAGGGAGACCATGTGTCAGACATCTCGCGTCGCCGCGAAAAAAGGGCAGTCGTTCGCCATTCGTTGGATATAACAACAAATCCTCCACGGTAAATGAATTACAATTACGTGCACATTCTCCGTATATGACGTGCTATCGCAAGGAAGTCCTTGCGACGTTTAGCCGAGGCGATTGACAACAGACTAGGCAAGCACGCTATCCCTCGATGTCAATCGAAAAAGCCAGTTGTTGCGATAACTGCATGTTGTTTTATGGCTTGCCGCTATCTGTTCAAGCTTTCAAAATCGCAAGCGCTGCCCGAACCATGTATGTTCACTAATGTTGAATTCCAATGGCGGAGTCGGAGCAAGTTTTTCTGCTCGTTTCGGAGCCAGTTTGTTCCAATGGCAGAGTGAGGGCGGGAGTAAGGTGTTCCAATGAGAGAGTCGGAGTGGACTCAGAGCGGGAGTCACTCCGTGGAGCAGAAAAAGATGCTCCGCCAAAATCGGCGGAGTGGACCGGCACTCTGCGTGACGTATTTCCTTTACCACGTTTGTCTTCTGGGAGGCGCTACCGGTCACGACTCGCGAGGAAGCAAAAGCTGGTGCACGCTTGGCGATGTATCCATTCCGCACTTTTAAAAAAACAACAGGTGAACGGCTCTGAAGAGACAAGTGACCGGTGCGGCGGCGCTGGGATCAAACAGCGGAAGGAAATGACAACACGCAAGGTATCCTGGGTAACTCGGCGGTAGAAGTTCCGCTTCCGCCTTGCTCCGGCGTCGCCGGTTGTGTTCCACTCGCGGATTCGGAGGCGTTGCTCTACGCCAGAGCCGAGTACTCGCTCGCGGAGTCTGTCGGCTGCTCCGACTCCGCCATTGGAATTCAACATAAGACCTGATGCAAGGGGACGCATAAAATAGTTTGCTTACCAGCCCATGATACCTAGCCTGTGCGGAGCGAGCGTTGTTCGAATTTATTCAGTTTGGCAGACTACTGTGTACGGAACGTTGTTGAAATAAAGAGTCACATAACAGAAGGCATCATTTTGCTGGCGGCATGCTTTCGTTATAATAAGCCGCACGCTTTGCGGTATCTTTCGCCCATAGGTGTTGTTCGACCACTGAAGTTACGGGCAGCGCCAGTGCTTGTTAGAAACTTTGCCGCAGGCATTTAGCTACATGCTGCAAAAGCTCAGTTGGGCGAGTTCTCTTGAACTTACTGAAAACACACGAAGAGCTCACAATTTTAGGCTGAATAAGACTGAGCTGCTTTTGCGCATATATTTAAATGGTGCGATTATACGTCTGATTTTATGTCTCGCGTAGCTTATGTGTGCTTATGTGTACGAACTCGGTGAATTGCCAAGCGGCAAGTTGTGTATCGGAATGGAATATAACGGCTATTGTGTGGAATTACAGTTGCAGGATCATTTTGCATACGCTTATTGTTTTGGACATGCCTGTCCATTTGCTAATATAAGTTAGCGCTTCAGAGTTATGTGGTGTGAACAGTTGAATCACCCTTCCTCTGGGGGTTCCAAGCGTAATCTGTGGATTTTGCTACTGCCTGCAGAACAAAACGTGTTTATCGATTTAATACTTTTAGTGGAGAAATAAAGTATCAAAATAAAATATTGCCTTTATTCTGTGTTACCAGTCGTCTGCCAAACACAAAACAAATAGTTTGTCTAATAAACTAATAACTGTGGTCTAACCCCAACCTTTACATGCCTTCAAAAATGTAAAATGCTAGATTTGAAACTGCAGCTATAGTCGAGTCTGTCAAAAAATAAATGCACGGCGTACCTCATTAATGAAAATAAGTTCATGCCCTTTAGTAAACTTAGATGCAGGCCACAGTGAACTGTTTATTGTCACTCTTGAAATGTAGGTAAGCTTGGAATTAGAAGCTTTGTTTCCCGTTCCTATAGGCACATTCAGTAATATCTATTGAACTGGAGGACCATGTTTTCATCCTACTGAGCATCATGTTTGCAGATGCGATCCTCAAATTATGGCTTGAATGGTGGCTCAACAAGAGATGGTGCGGGGGGCACACTGGGCATGAGCGTAGGGTATGTCACAAGTGGCGTTTGTGACACGGCAGACTTATGACAGACTTACGACATATGACATTGACCAATATTCTATTTTTAGTGGGAGTATTGTAACATTCGTGCTTAACGAGGATGAACTGTCGGTTATTTCTTCTTTCCTTTAAATCTAAAAGTTAAGTTTGTTTAGCACTTCACTACTGCAGTCAATTATATGTTTCGCATGGATTTCAGTAGGAAGACGAAGAGCTAAGATTTTATTTTAGTGCAATAACATTATTTCTTGAATGTCTTGATGTTTCACACCATGCCTTTTGTGTTGCCTTCTGAAGACGATATTTTTGAGACAGCCGTTTTATATAACGCAATAATGCTTCTGCAAGGAAACAAAGATGTCAAAGAGCCAGCCCAGTAAGACCACGTGGCGCCAAGGAGCGCAGTGCTAATAATCAAAATACACTGCCATGCAATTTGGAAGAGAGAACTAGAATGGTGGGTATATTGGTTGAACCATTTCACTAAATGTCACCAAAGCTTTCAAAACAAAGTATGTCACAACAAGATGAAAATTATCACGTGCTCTAGATAGTCATCTTAACATGGTATTTCTGTAATGTCTCTGTTGGGAAAGTCAAGATTAAGTATGCTCTCTGGAGACAAAGACATAGAAGCAAGTGTCAAGGAAAAGTTACACATTTAAAAAAATTAAAAGCCGATAAGTTTTGTGAGAAGTGCCTGTTTTGTTGTCTTGGCTCTCAACAGATGTATCTATGTGACAAAAAAGATACTGGTACAATAACACAACAGATGTGCTTAGCGACACAATACTTGCTGGAAATGAGCCCTGTGCCTGTGTTCGCAATGAAAATCAACAGCTCATGCTTGGTTAGCTGCTGGTATAATTTAACAGCACGTAAATGCAAGGGTGCAAATATAAACCTCAATCATTCTGTATTTTAAACGCTGACATGAAGCAGACCGAATTTGGTGACTTCCCTTTTATCTATATTTTTGCATCTATATTTAGAAGTATGGCTTTCTCTTAGGTTACAGAAAGGGGAAGCATTCGGGGCAGAGTTCCGCAGCTTTAGGCAGTCATTATCGTTTACGTGCATGCACACGAAACCAGTTCATTAGAAGAACTCGCGGCTTCCGAAGCGATAGCAATGAGCAATTAAGGCATTTAACTGTGTACACCGTGGTACGCACCTTACCTCTTAATTAGAAGCCACAGCCAAGTTCAAAAAGACAACAGGAATTCCTGTCGCAACTACAGAAATTCCTGTCGCGACTACAGAAATTTCTGTTGGACGACAGAAGTTCCTGATGTTTCTGTAGTTGCGACAGACATTTCTGACGTTACAACAGAAATTCTGATGTCCCAACAGAATCATTCTGTCGCAAAGACCAAGAGTTCTGGAGTCATGACGACAGATTTCTATCGTGACAGCGATTCTGACGTTTTGACAGAAATTGTCTCGTCGCAACAGAAAGATTCTGTCGCGAGAACCAAGAGTTCTGAAGTCGCAACAGAAACGTATTGTCGCGATAACAAGAGTTCTGAAGTAGCAACATCAGTTTTCCATCGCGACAGCGACTCTGACGTTACGACAGCAATTCTGACGTCGCAACAGAAACATTCGGTCGCGACGGCCAAGAGTTCTGAAGTCTCAACACAAACGTTCTGTCGCGACCACAAGAGTTTATGAAGTCGCAACAACAACTTTCTATCGCAACAGCGATTCTGACGTCGCAACAGGAACTCTCTGTCGGGACTACACAGAAATGGCCGCTTTCTGACGCCGCGACAGAAGCGCTTTCCGTGACGCTTTAAAATTCTATGTCAATTTCGCATCGGTGGTGTACCCTTTCCTTTTCTCTTGCGCAGTATTCAATCGTTCTTCTCTGAAGCCGGCAATGCTGATAGCACCGACACCGGTATTAAAGTCATCGCGGCCAATTGTTATAATTGTGCCGTGACGACGAAGCACCATCAAAGCCATATCGGCCTCCTCAAAATCGGCCGCTGATCGAAATCATAACATCTGCGGGAATGGCTGCGTATTTATTTTGTGTTGGTAAGATGTGGCACACAGGCCTGTGGACTTACATGTGCCGTTACACTGACACATTAGTTAACTTCCCAGAAATATTGCATATGCTTTTGCGAAGCGAAACAGAAGTATTGGATTCTTCCACAAAGTTGCGTGAAAAGCTGTCTCGTCCGGGTCATCATGAACACATGCTCCCTGCATGTGTTCATGATGTGAAAGATTTATTGTTCCACAGCTATAAGTTATCACAGAATTCTTTTTGTAGTGGTGAAGCCGGGATCAACAACAGTGTCTAACAGTGTCCATTACCATGGCTGCACCAGCGCGGCGTGTAATGTGGATGGACATGTCAGGTATTCATTCAGTGCACATGTTCCAAAAAGTAGGATCTCGGTATCATTAGTGGATAAGTTTAGCGACATATTACTTAACGCAGCTTACTAAATAGGCTAAGTATTTATGCAGCTTTATTCCACTTGCTACTTATTTGCGTTCGTAGACATTATGCACACATTATCGCGTTCTGCATGAAACTGATCGGGCATCCAGATGGGCAGACCGAGCGGCTTCATCGGCGAGGTCATTACCAGCAATGCCGGTATGTCCAGGTAGCCACTGGAATATAATTTCATGCCCTCTAGCGTTAGGTTGATGGTGATCTTCTCTTATTCCGTATGTCAGCTGCTCATGAGTCGTATAATATATGGTAAACTGCAGACTCTGAAGTGCTGCCTTTGAGTCGCAAAAAATTAACCGTTTCTGAGGTGCCTCTTCAAGGAGGCATTTGACAGCAGCACGCAGGGCAGCTTAAGCTCTGCCGCTGTTGATGTTCTCATGTGGGACAGTTTGAACTTGATTGTGGTTTTCGTAGCCGGAATGCCGGAATGACAACGGCACCTCAAGAGCTGATAGGTGAGACCGAACCATCAGTATAGATGTGTATTCGGTCCCCGTATGTCTGATTGATTATTAGCAGCGTCACCAGTTTAAGAGTTATTGTTGAGTAATTGGCCTTCTGCACACTCAGAATACTTAAGCGCACCTGAGCCTGTTGAAGACACCGCAAGGGTAATGAAGGCCTTGCTGCTGGTATGTATTTTAATAGAAGACAAGGTGTAATGGTGATTATAACTTCAGAAAACGGTGCACGTGGTCACCCAAGAATCGATGGGTCTTTTGGTCCGTCCGGATGGGTCCGTTAATTAATGAAGACTAGGTATGGTGTAATAGGTTTACCTGTTAATGAAAGCAATGCACATTTCCCGGTCGATACAATAAAGCCTTGTGTTTGAAGGTATGCTGATGTCAAAGTTACTGTCCGCTGCAGTCGCGCGTGAAGCTGAAGGCGAGTTACCGCAGGCGTCCAAAGGCATAGGGATTAGAGACAAGCGGTCAGGGGAGATGGTAGGAGCGTAGGTGCCACGACCAGGCAGTACAACCTTTCAAATATGATTACTTCCAGTGCGGAGCAGTGGGAGAGGGTGCTCTCCAGCAGCGACCCGAAAGTCCAGCATGGACTAGTAAGGCACGCTCGCCGAGTAGCCACCCTCAGTGGTGCCCTGGAATAGGGGCGTCGACCCTGTGCAGATGGGGAAGAAGACCGTGAAGACGGCCGACCGCATCTGCCACCGCTAATTTCTAACCAATTAGAGCAAATAAAGTTTTTCCTCCTCCTCCTCCAGAAAAGCATTCCCATTTCTTTCTAGCTTCAATTCCGACGTCGTGATGCCTCACGAATGCGCATCATTACCGCTGTAATACGCGCCGAACAACGGTTGTGCGTTGTACAACCACGCGCATGCTTAGTGACGGCTAAAACTCGCCCTGCCTGCAGTGTTTGCCTTCGAGAACTCATTTTTTTTAGATAAGGGTGTATACAAAAACGTTTTGCCCTCCTTGGTGGGCACGTGCAGTACCTGAGAAATATACTTTTAAGCTTGCACGCCTCCCGCTGTGCCCCGTGTAAACACAGCAGTGCCGGACTTGCCGCGCCAAGCCGTCCTCGGCGACCTCGCTGTCGTTTCTTTCGACCGGTCGGCCTTGCCTGAAAGTGGCCCAGCTGGCGGGGACAAGATAGGTCCACGAACTCGGCTCTCGCAATTGATTGATGCGGGTCAGCACAAAGCAGTACCCTTGCAGGCGTTTGCTACCCTCCTCCTGCCTTTGATTTTATGTGTGTGCGGGGTCGCTTTCCTGCCGAGTGGAGTGTGTGCTGATCCTCTGTACAGGAATAGCAAAACAGGCCGATCCCGGAGATGGTGTGGCCAGAACTGGGCTGACACTGCTTGACCGCAGGCGGCAACTATACCTGGGCTGCTCCTAACACCAATGGACATTGTGTGTTCTGCAGCCACTACTACAGGCAGGGAAATACTGTTAGTCTTGACAATACGCGATGGCATTGCATTCGGTCACGTGTAGCATGTGGACTTGGATTTATTGCTTTGCCCGCCGCATTTGACGAGCGTGTCTCGGCGACCACACGACACGGACGGTCTTCAGTACAACAATGGGGCGGAGACCTAAGCACGCAGAACAAATAGCAGGGAAAGTGAACTAGATGTCTTTATGACTGTGGGCCGAGCGCTGGAAGTCGGTGTCGCGGAGTGGCAAGTCCAGAGTTGAATTTATCCCGGAACCATTTCACATTTCTAAACAGCCGCAATGGAATGGGAATGGAATGTCGGCACCGGTCGGACAGATGGAGTAAGAATGGTATGGAAAACCGAGTTTCTGGAATTGAGTTGGAATGGAGTGCGCCTTAAGTGTTGTCCTGGAGCCTGGAATGGTGGTTTCGTGTGAAAGAATCATTTGCCACTTTGACCAAATGGACTCGGGAAATGTATTTCAGTTACCCTGCCGGTTCTCTCAGTATCGACCAAGAGGTGACTGCAGCTGCCGCGAGAAACATGACAAAAAACTGTACATTCTGCATATTCCGCGCATCTGAAGAGACGGATGCCTTTCTGTGTAACAAGAATGTATTTAAAGACAGATTATTCTAGTTGTCATAAAATATGATTGGTCTAAGCAACGGTGCATTCCATATCCAAGAATCGATGCATTCCATATGCAACGGCGAAAGACTATTTGCTGCTTTGATTTACGCGCAAGAACTTAAGACGAATGACAATTTTTTGGAAATTATGAATCCTATTTAGAACGAGAATCGCGCTTGTCGCAGCGTGCGATGTCGTCGTGTGCCGCTTAACACGTGTGCAGCTAATGTGAAGCCAACTTCTGTGCTTGGCAGCTGTAAAATATAGCCTTACATACCCGAAATATCGGTGCACCAGGATGTCAGAATTTGTCCCATTTGGCTTAATTCTAAATGCAATAAAAACGCGCAATGACAACAGGGCGTAATTTCACTAAAAAATTCTTCGATTATTTGACAACGTTTTCGAAATTCTGGTTTTCAAGAAGCCGAGATAGTGAGAATTTAATCTGGCTGCTTAATTTTTCATGTGAAAGTGTCCCCTCTGCTGTAATGTCAAACGGCGATGCAAGTACCAAATAAATAAATAAATAATAATAAAGATATTAAATTAACATCACTTCAGCCTACAGCCCCTCGTCGAATGATGCCTTTAAGGACTGCAACAGAGCCCTCAGAGCCCTCTGCTGCAATGGCTTGTGATGTCGGCATTATAAAATTGTTTCCTCTCTTAATGGTCTTTAGTCCAAGCGCGCTATCACGATTGCGAGCGATCGTCTCGGTAAATTGTGGCGAGGACAGCCAAACAGAAGATGTTGAAGAGTTTCCTCGCTACAACGCTCATCACACGAGGCGCCGTCGGCCCATCCGACTCGGAAAGCAAAGGACTTTGCAAAGGCTACTACTAGCCATATCCGACAAAGCAGAGTAGATCTGCGTCGGTAGAGTCCAGCTGGGAAGCGAATGCAAGAGTCTAGGTGGTGCAGCCGGTTGCTTTGAAAACTTGGTGTGTTCCCCATGGAGAAAGTAATATCCTGAGTGAACATTCAATGTTTCCTAGCGGCATGGGTTCTTGCTAATCGTATCGACTCCTCTTAGTCGCGCTGAAGAGCCGCCCATGCCATGTTATCGGCGTGCGCCTTGCCTATGATGCCGTAGTCACTTGGAAGCCACTGAAATGTCGCGTGCTGTGCTTTATCAGTCAATGTATCTATTAGTTCTATAATCTCGAATGCCAGTTCGTTGCGGTCCGCACAGCAGGGATTATAGTAAAGAATGCAGCGCTGCCTTCGAGTCACTGAATATGGGCCACCTTCGGGGTTGTTCTTGGCTGAAGAAACGAAGCGCAGCGCGAAGAGCTGCAAATTGCACAGCCGTCGATGTGGTTGGGTGGCACGCCTTTGAAACTGGCGTTGGTGGCTCTCGCTGGGACACCTCCAGGGGAACAGTGGGCAGTTGCCAATCCATCCGCACGTACGCGGTCGGCGTAAGTCTCGTGCAAAAGGCACGAAAGCCCACACGTTACCTACTCGAAACAGCGCCTGACAGCAACCTGCCAGGTTTCCAAGTTTTTAAGAAAATCACCAGACAAATACCATCGGGGCCAGTAGCCTTACTTTCATCGAGATTTCTACGCTTAGCTTCGATGACACTAATGCTAAGTTGGATTGGTTGCATAACAGGAGCGTCCCTACATGACGACTGTGGTTTCCATGCAGATTTAGAAGAAAAAAAACTGATTTAAAATACGCGCTTAAGCCCGTCGCTCTTTCTACATCGTCAAAAAGTGTTTGTGCGTGCACCGGCATCTGACGCGTGATTGCCTTTAGTACACACTTCGTGTATACGGGTTTCTCAAGTAGGGTTTCCCATGGGTACTGTACTTATCAGGCCCTGCCATCCGAGTACTCGCGCAATGCTTCTTTTGAGGGCTCATGACCCTTTCTACAAACTATAGGCAGATGGATGTTTACAGAAAGCACGATTCACAAAAACGGCTCTTTTAAGAAATTGCACAGATTCAACGCACATTTTTGAGTCCTCGTGGAGCGACGCTTTCGTGAAGCGGTGAATCAGATGCTACAAATTCGCATATTTCTTTATGCGTCGTTGTTATAGAAGAAACTGGTGCGTGCGCACTGCCTGTTGCCAACCATGCTGCGACACGCTCGTCTTCGTGAAAGAACTGGTCGGCACGCGTAGGGGCAATGTATGCACTTCTTGCTTCCCTTTCCTGAGTACGTGGCATCTACATATATTATTTTTATGAAAGCGCAAAACGCCACAGAAGAAAACCTGCAATAAAAAGCGATACTCTTTCAACATTCAAGCATCACTGGGGGAATTTATTTCGTATCTCGCTGTTTCGGCAAATATTATTATTCACGCGGGGCCGGTGAATACGTTGTCAGGATTGGGGGCTCAATCCCATCGCTCGTAATCAGTTGTCAAGATTGTTGTCGGGCATGAATTAGAGAATTAGCTGGCCCATGCCGTCGTCCAAGTTATCCAGGCTGAGGACGTTGTTGAAGGGAAGGACTGCTTCTCATCGATCGAAAACGAGGAATATGGGTTTATTTACAGTATCTACATCAGTATGTTGCAGTTCATCAGTCTAGCATGACAGCGAGAGAAACTGCACTGAGCAGCCGCACAACAGCGGTTTATAAACACGCGGTCCTCCCTCGAAGCCAAGGTGACGGAAACGTTAGACCGGGAGACGAGCCGCCTCTTCGCGAGGAATTACACACACACACACACACACACACACACACACACACACACACACACACACACACACACACACGCACACACACACACACACACACACACACACGAGGGCAGAGGGCCTTCGCAGAACTCGGAGCTGACCCCATCAGCGCGGCCGCCATGGTGTCCACTGTCTTGCTCCTTGAACGGCGCGTGGGAAGGGGTCTCCGTAGACCTTCCCGCGGCAAATCCCCAGCTCATAGCAGATCAGGTCTGCGGTGGCGGGTTGAGGCACAAAGCCTGCTTCGTCAAACTCGGCTCCAGCGACGGAGAGTCGAGGACGCACGTATTGTTCTCCACACGCAGTCGACTTAGTGACGCCGTGGCTAGAGGTTTGCGGCGGCGTTCCAAGAAAAGTTTGCCGCCGCTGTCGCAACTGGCTGGTAAAACTTGCACGTTGCCACCTCGGCAGGCCATTCTTAAAAGCTAAAGCTTGCATGTCAGCGGGTCCTTCTTAACAACGTTCCTATTGCAATTATGATCACCAGCAGCAGCCGCAGCAACTTATATTAATATCCACTATAGCATGAATGCCTCAGCTACAGTTACCCCTGTCTACAATCTACAAAAACCTGTCTTCCGCTAGCTGCTAGCTGCAAGTTTCCCAATTCCATCACCCCGTCTAACTTTCTGCCGTCCTCGACTGCACTCCCCTGTCATTGGCACTTTTACACCGCAAACTGCTCATTAAGCCACTCTCCCGTAACATGCACCCCGACCACCACGATAAGCGCCGCAGAGCTCGAGCTACAGCGTCCCACCGTTATTACGGCTCGGAACCGGACGCTGCATGGGTAGTCGCAGCGTGCAAGGGTGATGAAGCGGTGGCTGCCGTGGTGGATCACACTTTCTCTCCGATCGGAATGCATACCCTCCCCCGAGACACTTCCCCCGAAGCTGCAGAGGAAGCCGCGATTGCCCTAGCTATCATCAACACAGAAGCACGGTATGTTTTATCAGACTGAAAAACTGCAATCCTAAATTTCGCAGGAGGCCGAGTCCACGTCCCTGCTTTTTGCATACTGGACTAGCCCGTTGTGCCCCCGCCCCGTTATGCGGAGCTGATTTGGGTGCCCGCACACTGTGGGAATCCTGGAAACGAGGCTGTCAGCCTCTTGCCCGAGGTTCTTTAAACCGGGTTCTTGCGGCCTCCGATCCGGGATTCACGAAGGAGCGCGCGCACACTTTCAACGAGCTGACGAATGCCTCCAAGGCGCGCCGCCTTGGAGGCATTTGTCAGCTGTACCCCGCACCACACAAATCCCTCAGCAATCGACAAGCAGCCCTTTAACGCCGATTACAAACACACACTCTCCCATCTCCCCTGACTCTTTCTCACTATCACCCACTCTTCCTCATATCAGCCTGTAATCTCTGTCCCGAACCTCGCGTTTCTGCTCTCCACCTCCTTTCTCATTGCTCGGCGGATCCTCCCCTGCGGGGCCTCGAGCACCTGAAGACTTGGGAGGACCGGGAGACCCTGGTGCGCTCTGGAGACCCGGTCGTGCAGACCATGCCTACTGATCGGGCTGCCAGCGTTATGGAGCGAAGCAACATAAACGCTTGAGTGCAGTGGGCTCGTGCGTTGGCCCGGGAGCCTGCGTGCCCCCAACTCAGCCTTACAATAAAGTTTTTATGATGATGATGATGATGATGACAATCTGTGCTACGCCTTAAATGGCCGGCCCAGCAGTGGCGGCCTTAACAGCGATTGCTCATTGACGGAAGTGAAGTCAACTACATCGGCATCAACCGGAAACCTCAAGGTGAACTTGTATTGTGGTCCGACACGAAAATACACTAGCGATGTTCCGGATCTACGTTTGTTTAGCTAAGGTAAAAAATAGCGATATTTCTTGTTTTCAATTTCCGGTTGAGTACCGTTACGGGACCCTGAATATACTAAAACACCAATTAACATGTCTGTACCTAACGTTTGTGTGAAATGCCTAGATACTGCTTTCCTTTCTTTCCTTTCCTTCATTTTTGTGCGCCAGGAACAATATGCCTTAGCACTGAGAGATATATCCTCCGGTATCACAAACGAAAACCAACTCCTTTTCTCGAGTGATGGTCAGTATCCATAATTCTTGCACCCTAATATTTTTACTTGCTCCATGTTTTGTTGTTTCAATTTGGACTTTGCGTTCATGCTTTGTTCCTTTTCAAAGCAGCTGGCGCAAAGAAAAGCAACTTTGCACCGCTGCTCACGTTTCCTCAAATACGTCTTTAAGGCAGTATTAAAAATCGGGGCTGGCAATCAAACCGGCAATTAAAGGGCTAGCTAGTTAATGCCCCTTACATACGAACAAAACGCGTAAAATAATTTGTGAGGCTGCTCAAATATTGTATCCTAGCTGACTTGCTTTTTGAACTAGAAGACCCCGCACAGCCCCAAATTCGCATGACTAATTTCTCACCTAAACAGAGTGATGTCGCTGATTAAACGTTGCGATCCCGTATTTTCAAACTTCAGACAATTTGTTCGCATGTTCGCAGGAAGCCATCGCCGTGCACACCAAAGAATTTGTAGACTATGCGACGGACATAGCATATGTGGCCCGTTTAAGTGCGGTAAAGTTTACGTAGGCCAGTCTTGGCGTTGCGTCAACGTGAGGCTAAGAGAATACCTGGTGGCATATAGTTCATCAGGAACGACTCATCTAGCTGCCCACTGTAGGAATTGCGGCTGTTATCCTGTTTTCGAAGACACTGAGATTATCTTCAATATCGCTAACCAGCTAACCCATCAAGTGGCAGAGGCCTTCCACATAAAGGAAAAAGGAAATAAGTGCGTCAGCCACCCCACGGTCTCGCTACATGATAAGAAATTCAAGTTTCTTGATACATAGACTTTCTTTAACTTTTAACGTTGCATTTCAAATGAGTTAACCCGCAAGCATTCGCACGCATGCTAAGCCGTCCTACTCCATTTTTGTGTGCATATATGTGCTTCCTCTCAATAATATTTTTCAGATGTCAGTAAGCGCCTCGTCCTGCCCACTCTCTTCGTGCCCTTTTACAGCTTTAAGATGCCCATGCTTTCAGCTGCTTTAGAGCTTCTCAGAAAGTTGTGAGTTTGAGCCTACTTTCATTTGAATGCCCATGTAACACTCTATTGTTTATTTATTTATATGTTTACCCTCAGGGCCGAAGCATTACAGAGGGCAGTGGGTATACAATAAAGCATAGTGCACAATAATATAACAAGACATAGTAAAGCGTGGTAACTCCTAATTATACAATGTTAGCTAATGCAGATTTACCAGAAGGGTTGAAATCCGGGGCAGTTGGCACATAGTTGAAGGAAAAACCAGTCACAAAAGACAAAAAACAAGAAAAGAAGTTCACAAGACAACGACTGGAGGGTTGAAATTCGGGCCAGTTGGTATATAATTGCGGTGTGAACCTCCCTTCTCGTGTTTTGCCTCTTGTGACTTGTTTTTTTCCTTGAGCAGATTTAGATCAGGTGTTATCATAAGTGGTACCAGTGTTGAAAGGGAGGCGATTCCAATCTTGTCAAGTGCGAGGTAAAAAAAAAGGAAAGAAATGTTCCAGTATGGCATGGCTCGATACCAAAATTTTAGCGATGGTCAACATGGTTCGAAATATCATGTGGCTCAAGAATGAATTCATGAACGAGAGTTGGGTGATAGCAAAGCCCATGAAAGAAGTTCAAGCGAAAACTTTTTCGGCGGGATGCTGATGACTGAAGAAAGGTAAGCGATTTCATGGAAGTTATACTGACAGTGCGGTTATAACAGGAACAGGTGAAGCGAGTAGAACGATTCTGTACCATTTCTGGTGAAGCAACCAAAGTGTTAGTGCTTGGATCGCACACTGTAGTGGCGTATTCTAATTTAGATCGAATGATTGTTCTATATACCAAGAGCTTTAAAGATAAAGAAGCTGCTGAAATGTTACGGCGTAAATAACCTAGCATGCGATTAGCGTTGTAAATTATCTTCTCAACAGGCAAAGACCAAATCAGACTATATCTGATATGAATACCTAAATATTAATAGGAGGAAACCACGGTGAAGGGAGAGTTGTTCAGGTAATATGTAAAATGAATACTAGACACGCCTCAGTTTACAATTGTTAATATTTGATTCAATTAGTCAAGTATTTCACCAGCCAGATACAGAATTTAGGTCTTACTGAAGAATATTAGCATCGTTATGAGTGACTATACCACGAAAAATTACGCTGTGGTCAGCGGAAAGATGAATATTAGAAGAAACTAGAGAAGGAAGGTCGTTAATGTAAATGAGAAAAAGAAGCAGACATAATACGGAGTCTTGAGACACCGCTGATTGAACAGGACATTGGTAACAGGAATGTTCATTGGGTACAATAAATTGGGAATGACCTGAAAGGAAATCTTTGATCCACCAGAGAACACTATGGTAAATAATAAGCTGACTAAGTTCATCAAATAGAAGTATGTGGGAGACCTTGTAGAACGCTTTGGAATAACAGTAAATAAAGCAAGCTAAAGAAGAACGATCAAGAATGTGGTTTAGTTTGTGTGTAAATGATGTGAGCTCTGTTTCGCAAGCAAATAATTTCCGTAAGCCATGTTGAGCTTGTCACAAATTTGAGTGAAGAAAGGTGGCAAAGTGCGAGAATATAATGTGTTCTACGAGTTTGCAGCATATGCTCGTAATGAAAATGCGCCGATAATTAAAGGGTGAATTTTTATTGCCCGATTTGAAAATTGGAATAATGTTCCCAGTTTCCCATCCAATACGCTTATTGCATTGGTAAAGAGGACGGCCACACGAGAACAGCTTGAGTGCCCATCACCACCCCAGCTTTCCTAGCTTCAAGTGCCGGAGTTAGGTACATCGGTGACAGTCCCTCCGTGTAGCTCGATTTCTTCTGCCTTATCGGCGACAGGATTATGCATGAAGCATTTTTGTTAATGACCATTTTTTCATAACGCTGCTGGAAGGAAGAGGATCGTGGTTGGCTACAAGCGAATTCCATTAGTTTCTTTCAAGCTATGGGGGTTCTGGGTGAAAAGTCTTGACTGATGGTTATGCCATTTGCTTTGAATTATTCATGTGGTGATAACAGCTTTTCTTTAATATCAAAGTTGGAAAACTTAGCACTAATGGGACAGGGTCTGGCAGGAGAGATTGTACATATCCGCGCACGCTGGATGCAATCGACAGGAAATGAGGGAAATACAGAAATGATTCCCTTTATTAGCTTTTTTCAGTGTCATTCCAAGACTCTTTGGAATTTGGAAGGCAATAGAAAATTAAATTGTCGCGACGTGTCTTGTCCTCCATTTCATCAAGTCGTGATTGAAATGAGTGTTTGTGTGAAGACAAATCATGGGCTTCCTCTTTAAGACAAGATACTACTTGTGTCCAGGCTCGAGCCTGTTTAGTTTGTTGTTCTAATGTGGCCAAGCGATTCTGAAGCGCCGAAAGTTTGGTCTCAATGCTTTTTCGTCAATCATTTATTGCCTTGATATCAGTGGCGAGCTCTACGTGAGATGTACTGGTTTGCAATGAGCGCGCATGGTTTCCTTCAGAAACTCGAACATAACTGACATTTGCTGTTTCACATAGGCTCTTTATGTCGATAAGTGATTCGGAGCGCGTGGTCCGACCTGGATTAAGCTCAACATATCCAGCACCTATCAACAAGCAAAACTTTGCGAAGCATTCAGATAATGTGTCAGCATGTTGACAAACAGCATGGAACTTCCGCTGTCAACTGCATCACGTGAAGGATGTGAGGTGGGTTTAACATAGCGATAAGAGGCCCGTTATTTGACTGTCTCCGAGAGCGTATTTCGTTGACCCCTTTTTCTTCGCACCCTTGATGACCTCACGAGCAGCTGATCACCGTAATGTCGAAATTAAGCTATCCTGGAAAATCGCTCGCTTCACCTCTCCTCCCGGTAGTGCCCCTTCAGACAACGCCTATTTCGTCTCCGAACAAAGGCGCGCATATCGTCTGCCTCTAGGCCCCGCAGAGCCAACTTGCCGCAGTCTTGGCGACCAGCATGGGAGCGCTGCTTCTGGCGCAGGAGGAAAGATGCGCACGCCGAGGCAGGATATGTGGCGCACACCGAGGGAGGCACTTGGCCGTTGCGGTATCGCGATTCCGGATGCCGGCCTTCCGTGCCGCAATCTCCTCCCCGTCTCTCAAGGACGTCGTCTTGGACGCCGCAGACAGTCGTGCAGCGCGCTGGTCTGTTGCTGTGCGAGTGATCAGGGTGTCAAGGAGAGAGTCTCCGGGCGGCGACGCAGTGGTTGCGCCGAAAAAAAGAAAGGCACTGTGGCCGCGCAAGCGGTGGATCCGTCTAATTTGGGACGGATCCACCGGAATCGGAAACTTCGCTTGCTCGCAGCATACGCGACAGTCAACTCCAGCGGCTCTTCAAGGACCGCGTATGGCAGCGAGGGTGGCAAAGTACCGAGCTTGGAAAACTGGTATTGTCGAACTTACAGCCTAGAGTACGACTGAGAAGAAACAAAGGACGCACACAAAACGACGACTAATATTTCCTGCGAGCACAGACGGGCGACACTGCCGTTAGCGCAGCCCTTTGTTCCCGCAGGAAGCCCACTGCGACGACCTTGTGGCGAATGGTCAGCCTAAATGGTTCACGCTTTGGAGCAATCGTGCGCGCTTGCAGATAGTTCATCTTAAGGTGGACGACTCCGCAAGCTGCGCAGCGTCTCTCTCGCGCAGCCGCTAACTTCGCGAATAATTAAAATAGAGCATTCGGCTACGCTGACCTGGGATGTTAATAATTTCGCAGCGAGGTATTTGGCCCTCTTTGCCGCACAAGACAAGAATTTACAACTCAGATTGAACAGCGCGAATAAAACAAGGACACTAAGAAACAAATACCACATACAATCGCTGACTGCCAACTGGAAGTTTGTTTGAAATTCTCCAGCCATTTTGTACCTTTTCCAGCATAGGCATGCGTACACAAGTCACATATGCATAAGCAAAATCATTAACATCCTAATCTTTCACACAAAAAGACCTATTTCTTTTCCCAACAAAACAAGAGAGGTAGCGCTTACGTTTTCTTATCAATTTCGAATGTGATATGCCTCTATTATTTCTCTTTCCCTATAACTTTGTCCTTTCTCTATGAACTTTTTTCTTTTCAAATATGGGAATGCATGGACTCTTGTTGCAATGTCCCGCTAAATGACTTCCATAGCCATTCTTCACGTTGCATGCTGATTGACGAGCTCTATCATTGAAATCGTGCCCTGTTTGTCCAATTTAAGTTTTTTTCGCAGCTCAGCGGTGCGTAATGGATAACGCTGCGCGTGCAGTAAGTCAGGCGAAATTTCCGATTGGTTGCCCACAGGCGCATTTCGAGCGTTTTGATACGATAGCATATCGAGGAAAACTTGCACGGGACACTGAAAAGTAAGTTAACGTAATTCCTGTTGGAAACTTTTTCAAATTGTGCGACAACTTGCGCAAGCCTAGCGCCACGTGCACTGGTCTGTTGTCTTTAATCTTTGTGCGCTGGTTGCAAACTTAATGTTTTTTTTTTCTTTCTGAAATACGGCTTCGCATACTGAAGTGATGACAGAACGGGCAAAACCTGCGTTCTGTAATCGTGCTGTCTGATTTTAAAAAAAACTTCGCTCACACTTAGTGCTGCCCTAATGCGTGTGCTTGCTATGCTCCTCTTAATCAATTCATAGTGTGCGCTGTCATTGAGCAACAAAGTTTTCCTTCATCTCGGGTGATATGCCTGGCATACATCTCATCCAAAGAAAAACAGAGATTAATATTGACAAAGTGAATGCGGTTGTTCATTGGTGATTCGAACGTGAACTTAAGTCCTTCCGATGAGTTAGCCAACATGCCCAAAATTTCTTTGACCACGTCATCAAATCGCATACACACAACTTTTTTCATAACAATTAGTCAGTCATGCACGTACCTAAACACTCGCGCTACAAGCGTGTTATTGTCAATCGAGAATAAAAATATGTGGCGTAAGACGGGGGCCATGACTGAGCTTATACGAATGCTGCTACATTGGATGTAGAACTGACCATCGTAATTGCTGGCAGTTGAATGAACAGGAAAATTTAAAAGCGTTAAAAAGTGTCACCGTTAAAATCGACCGAATTCTGAAAATTTATTTCTCGCAGATCTTCTATCATTTCGTGCACAGCACACATCAAACCGTCCCGTGGCACATAATAGTCCTCTGCATCGATTGAAAATGCGCTTAGTGCCGTCTTCTAGTTTTCACTATTTGCCCGTTTTTCGGAGCTTCTCAGACAAGAATGTTCCTACGCACGCACGGCAGGCCATCACTCGTGCGCTGTTTGTGTTTTTCGATTAAAATACACCAGTAACAACTTGCCCTTAATTACTAATACTCGCAAGTGCAACCTTAGCGGCAAGTCAGTCACTGCCTGGCTCTCTTCTGACTGCTGGCGCTAGACACAGCAGACCCCCTGGGTTGCCAGTCGGCGTTTTCCTCGTTCGCCGAAGGTCGGTGGATTGGAATGAGGGCCGTTTTCTGGCTCGCGCACAGCAACCGCGTCAAGCTGGCCGGAGGCCTAGTGCACACGCTGCACGGAAACAAAAAAGGGAAATGTATGCGCCGCCTTCGGAGAGCTGTTTGCCTGCTCTTCGGCTCGCTAAAGGTGTTGCTTGTGTTCCGTGCATTTGCAAATCCTCTGCATACAAAGCTGACATTTTTTTTTCATATTAGGTGACATAAGTACGCCAACAAATAAACCAGTGATCAACTTGGAAAAAAATAATTTTTTTCGGTACTCTCTCATTTAATACCGCACCCTTCCATCTGGATCTCATGTTATTCTTGCAATTTCCTTCACCAGCTGCTACGCTGCTTCACTCAGATTCAGCGATTTCTAACACTTCATCATTCTCTGCAGCACCGATATCAGTTCCCTCAAATATGCAGCATACCAGGCGCTCTGTTTAGAATCATCAGAATGGCGAGAAATGGTCACGTGGCATTACTACAAGTTTACTCGTTGAGTTGAATTACGCGAAAGAGTGGGAATTACTTGCATAGCAAAGCAAAATGCATAATTACCATATAAGCATTTTTTAAAGAAATATGAACCTTTTACTTAATTACTTTAGGCATAAATTGCAGTTTCCGAAATGAAGTGAGTGGCTTGTCAAGGTCCATCCTCTAGGCACGAATGTTTAAACTTGCACCACTTTCAAGATAATCGCTGTCAATATTGAGGTAAAAATGCATGGTTGTTCTGCTTACATTTTTTTAACAAAATCCTACTTAATACATACACCCAGAAAAACAACTGGAATGACGATTTATATAGTCGCACATTTTGGGAACCAATATCCCAAAACTGGTGCCACTCTGAGGATCCGTTACAAGTGGATATCCCTTCCAAATAGCCAGTTACATTTTGTAAATTGGAATGTAAGCCTAAAGAAATGAGTTTGAAATTTTATTTGAAAAATTTAAGTAATTACTTGATTAGGCGCTTTGTCTTCTATTAACATTGGATTTTCCCAGTAATTCAATTCAAACTTGTGCTTCAAAAAAGAATTGTGCTGACGTGAAAATAAATACCCTGGCCAACTGTTCTGCAAGTACCGCACTTAAAGAATGCGGCAACTTTCTTCATTAGGCACACATACGAGCCAGACAGGCGAAAGTTGGTGGATAACAAAGAAGGTGCAGTGCCATCAACAAGGACAAGAACTGAGCGACTGCTATCGTCAATCAGTAGCGAAACGAAATAGGCGACACAGCGCTTGCATGATCAACCATGTAGTCCTGTTGTGCTGCCTCTAGATGAGCTCAACGAGCAATGGCTGTAAATTGATAGATGTAAAATTATAGAGAAGGAGTGCGGCGGTGAACGGGAGTAGCTGACATCGCAGCTAACATCATAAAAAGAAAGAAGCAGAATTTGGTAGACCATTGATGCTTGTGACCAGGAAAATGAAGCAGAACATAAATGAATATTCAGACCTTAACTAGGATAACTTCACAGGCATCGCTCGAGTTGGCGGTAAGGCACCCAGACGAGAAACAAGCGATCTAATTCAAGCAACGAAGAAACTAACAAAGAAGCAACCAAGCACGAAAGTGTCTAGCTCCGTAAATGATATCAAATTGGTTCACCTGGCGAATCTAATAAACAAGAAGAAAATAAGTGACATGTAGTGTTATAGCACAGTAAAGATTGAGGAAACCGTAAAGAATGGAGGCAGCTAACTGGCTAGCCCACACCCTAGCTAACTCATAGCCTTAACATTTTACAAAAGGATAGAAAGTTGGGCAAGTTGGTACGGTAACATATTCTTGATTTGCAGCGCGAAATAACACACACACCGACTAGAGAAGACAGAACGAGCGCTGACTCTCATCGAAATCTTTATTGAAACTGTCAACGTATATATATATATATATATATATGTATATATATATATATATATATATATATATATATATATATATATATATATATATATATATATATTATTTGCAGAATTTGCAAATTAATTTGCAGTAATATTTAACAGCCTCGGAAGAGAACAGCAGTTTACGATAGGTAGTGAGGCGCTAGAAGTGGTAAGGGAATACATCTACTTAGGACAGGTAGTGACTGCGGATCCGGATCATGAGACTGAAATATTCAGAAGAATTAGAATGGGCTGGGGCGCGTTTGGCAGGCATTCTCAGATCATGAACAGCTGGTTGCCATTATCCCTTAGAGAAAAGTTTATAACAGCTGTGTCTTACCAGTACTCACGTACGGGGCATAAACCTGGAGGCTTACGAAAAGGGTTCTACTTAAATTGAGGACGACGCAACGAGCTATCGAAAGAAGAATGATAGGTGTAACGTTAAGGGATAAGAAAAGCGCTGATTGGGTGAGGGAACAAACGCGAGTTAATGATATCTTAGTCGAAATCAAGAAAAAAAAAAGGGCATGGGCAGGACACGTAATGAGGAGGGAAGATAACCGATGGTCATTAAGAGTTACGGAATGGATTTCAAGGGAAGGGAAGCGTAGCAGAAGGCGGCAGAAAGTTGGGTGGGCGGCTGAGATTTAGAAATTTGCAGGGACATAATGGCCACCATTGGTACATGACCGGGGTAGTTGGAGAAGCATTTGCCCTGCAGTGGGCGCAACCAGGCTGATGATATATATATATATATATATATATATATATATATATATATATATATATATATATATATATATATATATGTGTGTGTGTGTGTGTGTAATTGCAAATATTGCAGAGTACGAACATGACAAAGTCTAGAGACTATCACTTAAACGTATGAAGAAGTAGGACAGTCCTAAAAAACCAAACAATACAAGGCACTACTTGAGCTTGACAAACTTGCTGAGGAGATATTGAAATTACCTTTCTAACACATATATTGATGCTTGGCTAACACAAGTCTCTCCTAATCTTTTAGAGTGGGCATGTAGCAGCACTCGTTGCATTGTGCCTCATGCGCAACTTTTCTTCGCTCCACAGATTTTCCTGATGCTGGCCCATGTTTCACCTTCTGCACGCATCCAAACTTGCCCTACCGTGGGTGAACGCGTCCATGCTGTCCTAGATCAAGAGCCCCTCACCGGCACGTGTGGTCTCCATAATCTTCTATCCTTCCTGGATGTACCGCTAGATGGACACCGCATCGTTTCTGGGGTGACGTCACCGGCTGATTTACCGCCCTTTCCCAGCTCCTGCAAAAGCAGGTTGCTGATGAACTACTCCTTGAGTGGGCATGCTAGCAGCACTCCTTGCACTATGCCTCATGCGCAACTTTTCTTCGCTCCACAGGTGCGTAACAATTTGACCCTGTATGCTAAACGGAGTGATAATCGCTCACTTTTGCTGCTCCCATGCCCACTTGTCTTATATGCTACTATGTGTGATTGTGTCGACGTGGCGCTGTTGTTGTTGCAATGCGGTGACGTCGAGGAAAACCCGGGGCCTCCAAGGGTGCAGAGGTCGGCTCAAGATGACTCTGCCTCGAGTAGTCTTCCAGAATCCCAGTCTGATCAAATGGGTACCGTGCTATTAATGCTAAAAGACATAAAGAAGTCGACAGTCGAGCTTAGTAAAGGTCAGTCCGAGTTGAAATCAGATATGAAGGATGTGAAAGCCAGCCAAAACGCAATCGAAGGCAAGCTAACTGACATTTTTCGCCGTCTTGAATCACTTGAAAATAAATCTGAAGCACTAGACACATTTTGCAATGATATCGGCATACTTCAAGAGAGCGCAGAACGGTCGGAAAAGCAGCAGGACACCAAAGTCTCGCGCTTAGACGACTTGGAAGACAGATCAAGGCGGAATAACTTGGTTTTTCTCGGCATACCCGATTCCCATGAGTCATGGCTGCAAACAGAACAAAAAACTGTGGATGCCCTGTCGTCAGCGATGGGAAATGCCTTGCCACCAAACTCAGTTGAACGGGCGCATCGAATCGGGACTTTTTCAAATACGAAATGTGGTCCCGCTATAATGAAACTAACAAACTTCAAAATTAAGGAGAGCATACTTTCGTCGCGCAGCCATCTTAAAGGTAGTAACATTTCAGTAACTGAGCACTTCTCGCCTGAAACAAGGCTCGCTCCAAAAAGGCTTCTCGAATTTGGTAAAAACCAGCCTAATTCCCCCTCAGTTAAACTACGTTTTCACAAGCTTTTCATTTATAAACAATGTTTTATGTATGATTCAACAGTGACAGCGTTAAGCGAGTTAAAAGTAGTGTTCCAGATCCCGCAAGCGCACCTGACAATACGCATCATCCTGCTACATAGCAATGCGCAAAGGGCAATGGTGTATCTTTAACACCACAAGTCTCCGTGCTTGTTGCAAACGCTAGAAATGTGTTTCGCCAACGCGTGGAACTAGAATCGCTCATCGATAGCTGTAGTGCTGGTATCATTCCATAAACAGAAACGTGGCTACAACCCCATGTGCAAGATTGTGAAATCTTTGACTTGTCTCAATTTCGTACCCACCGTTGCGATGCCACTAATCGCTAAGGCGGAGGCGTACTACTCGCTATTTCAAAGTCCCTGCAAGGTCATCAAGTCCACTTATACTGTAACCTGGAAGTTGCGTGCGCGTGCGTTGATATCGGTTACCGTAAAATTACGATTGTTGTCTGCTACCGCGCTCCATCCTACCCATCCACTTTCACCACTGAGCTTCACGATGTGCTTAACACCGTTACTTTGCGGCATCCTACGAACCCCATTATATTATGTGGCGATTTCAACTTCTCCAACATATGCTGGACTACTGAACCTCCGCACTGTTATCCATTTTCTTCGCAAAGTAACGACTTTCTTGATCTCTGCTCTTTGTTTTCCCTAACACAATTTGTGTTAGAACCAACGAGGATCTCGGAAAGCGCTGCTAACCTCCTTGACTTAATATTATGCTCTCATCCTGACATAGTTACCAATGTTTCATGCTTACCGGGCTTAAGCGATCACCTGTGTCTTTCTTTCAACATATTATCTCCTGTGATAAAACCAATTGTTGAAAAAAAAATTACCACGACGATAGGGCAAACTTTGGCGATATTAATATTAAACTAGCTAATTTTCTCGATCCTTTCCTAAGCCAAATTGATGATCGCACGGTTGATGAGAACTGGACCGTTTTCCAAAATAAAATACATGAGCTCACCTACAAGTTTATTCCATCAAGCGTAATATCCTGCAATGTTAAGAAACCCTGGTTCAATTCCAAGTTAAAAAGGCCTTCCAACCGAAAAAGACGACTGTATTGAATAGCGAATAAAAGGTCACTGGCATCGAAATGGGACGCTTATAAGCAGGCAAACAGTACTTGCACAGAAGCTATTAAACTTGCCAAAAAGGCATTCCAAGTACACACTTTGCCCACAATGCTCGCGAATGACCCTAAAAAGTTTTGGCGTGTTATTAACCCTTCCAAAGATAATTCAATCACGTTGATTGATTCCAATGGTTCACCGGTACCCGAAGATGTATGTCCCCATATCCTTAACTCTGTGTTCTGTAACAACTTTATCGTATGTAGTAACCCTGTGCTTCCAACTCTCGAGTCATGCAATTACCCACCTATGGACTTTATTATCATTGAACCTCTCGGGGTCGAAAATGTAATTAAAGGTCCAAAGTTGTCATCAAGTCCAGGTGCTGATTTGGTTAACACGAAATTCCTGAAAAATACTGTTGTTTATTCATCTCTTCTGCTTTCGAAAATTTTTCAGCAATCCTTAGATACCCATCGGTTACCTGCAGATTGGAAGGTCGGGAAGGTGGTCCCACTTCATAAGTCCGGTAGCAAACATTCGGCCCTCAACTACCGCCCCATTTCCCTCATAAGCATTCCTTGCAAGGTTCTTGAACAAATTCTGTACTCACATTTAGCAAAGCACTTACACAATAATTCATTTTTTTACAAAAGCACAACATGGTTTCCGAAAAAACTTGTCATGTGAAACCCAACTTCTTTCTTTTACTCACAGCCTTCATCTTATTCTCGACAAGGGTTCTTTCGCAGACTGTGTTTTTTTTTTATTTCGCCAAGGCCTTCGACAAAGCGTGTCATAAATTACTTCTATTTAAGCTTAGTAAACTTAATCTTGATCCTCACCTGTTTGCATGGCTTGAACATTTTCTCTTTAATCAGTCACAGTATATCGTGTTAAAAAATCATATGTCTCCATCTAATCCTGTAGACTCTGGTGTACCCTAAGTATCAGTTATAGGCCCTCTTCTTTTCTTAATTTACATTAACGGTTTACCCAATGACGTTTGTTCTAATATTTACCTTTTCGCAGATGACTGTGCTATCCTCCGTGAAATCTCGGACAAATCTGATCACAAATTCTTACAGGACGATATAAACGCTACCTCTAACTGGTGTTACGTATGGTTAATGCAACTTAACGTAACTAATAGTAAATGTATGCGTGTAACTCGCAGCAATATTCCTCCACCGAACTATTACCTTAATGATACTCCCCTGGAGGTTGTAACCTCCTATAAATACCTAGGCGTCCACATAACCTAGTCACTTTCCTGGTAGTTGCACATCGACAACGTAATTAACAATTCTAATCGCATGCTAGGTTATCTTCGCCGAAATTTTTCTTCTGCTCTTACATCATTAAAATTAATCCTATACAAAACGCTTATTAGGAGTAAAATGGAGTACGCCTCATCCATCCGGGACCCGCACCTCGAAACCCTTACTCAATCACTAGAACTAATCCAAAACAATGCCGCACGTTTCATTCATAGCAATTACAGCCGTACATCAAGCGTAACTGCCATGAAAAACTCTTTGCTGCTTGCTCCTCTCTCAGCCAGGCGTAAGTGCTTTCGCCTTGCTTTATTTCATAAACTATATTTCCACAATTCGTATCTACGCGATAATCTAATATCATCTCCTATCTACATTTCCTCTCGCATCGACAATAGCCATAAGGTTGGAATCATTCAGTGCCGCACCAGAATCTGTAACGAATCCTTTATTCCTAGGACCTCTGAGGAATGGAACCACCTTCCCGACGCAGTTGTCGCAATCAAGGACAACTCAAATTTTCGTTCGGCCTTATCAGACATCATTACTCCCGGATACAATTAACTGATCAAATTTGCTGTTTATTGCTGCTTTGTTTATTTACTTATGTATGTTTTTTTACCCACTCTCCTCTGTAATACTTCGGTCTTGAGAGTACAATAAAATAAAAAAAAAATGTGAACTGACTCAATTATTTCGTGTGTGGTTAGGCATTTATGCCTTGAAGAGAGTTTTCTGTATTCAAACAAAAGCTGACAAGCACAACTGAAACTACGCGACGCTGGATGTGAAGCACTAGGGTTGTTAAGTGATTGTTTAGGTTCCTCTAGCCTGGTATTGTGGCACCTGCCGCTCTGTCCAATGTGAGCCTTGCCGTACTTGAGTCGAATCTGATAAATTGTGCCAGTGTTACAAGGCACTAAAGGGATACATGCCTAACGCCGCAATCAATTTTTCTTCTTTTGCCCCCCGGTTCAAGTGTCGTATTTATCATAGGGCGCATCATAGAAAATTTGCGGGGGGGCCGTGAGAACCGTCTTGACGTCATATCTACTGGCCACATTCCGTAAACCGTGTGAAGACCTATGTACATAGGGCACCACAGCGAAAGTTTTGTCATTTTTCTGTTTTTCTTGTTTCTTAGCATTACTTTCACCCATTTTGAAAGCTGTTCACAGGTTAACATCCTAACATCCTCATGATGATGATGTTGAATAAAGAATTGAATTGAATTGAAATAAACAGGATAACCAGCCATCTCCAGCCTATCTATCTGTTGTGAAAAACTTTGTTCTTAGCAGTGGCAGATTTAAGAGCTGAGTACGCTATCCCCTGTTTTACAAGTTTGGAATGGCAAGAAAAAAGTCAAGCAGGTGTTTCTCTGCCCTCGGCGAATATTGCCAATAGACATGTTACTTTTGGAACGTTGAGGACCGATCTAAAAACAGTTTTTTTTCTTTATAAGCTCAAGCGTGGTTAGGATAGCGGAGCAAACCACGGAATGCGTCCATGCTCGTCCGTCGCTACCGAAGAAGGGCAAGTCAGGACGGGGCCAAGGAAAAGTGTTGGTGCTCGGGAATCAACAACTCCCAGAAGATATCGAAAGCACTGTGGGCACTTTAGAATAGTTAGCTGTTGGGCTCGTAGGTTTGACATAATTTTTAGAACGGGAAGCGCAGAAGCGTTGCGAGAGAAGGAGAGTTGGACAGGAAAGACGCTCTTTCCTGTCCACGTTTCCTTTTGCTGCAGCGCTTCTGCGCTCCCCTTTGCATAAGAAAAGACCTAAGTTTGCGTGCGAATCTGATTTGTCACCTCCGGAAAAGCAGCTTGTCCAAATACATTTCATGGTGGGTCAGTGACAAGTTTCAACAAAGATGTGGGACTGAGTGCGTTGATGTCATCACAAGGACAGTATGTCAACAATGTAAGGGCGACCACCTCTCTAGTGTGTTGCGTTTTTTCGTGGAGCATAAGCTAAAGTTGGTTACTGAGAACAAAGAAGGTTCCTTTGTTGATGTTCTGGAGGAATTGTACACAAAAAAGCTGAAAATGCTATTGACAAGAATTTTGTTGCAAAAAGACCCACCTAAAAATTTGAGAAAACCGCAAATAAATTGCTTGAGCAATTAGGTCTTGAGCGCCTCGAGTGGGGAGCAAGATAGTCTAAGGGACCTCGATGTTTTTTGAGCGTTAAGACACATATACTAGAAGTTTTTTTAGAGACATCATTTCTGAAAAAGGAACATGGCAGTACATTGTGTCAGCCGTTTTACATTATGCGCTATTTTCAGTTTGCTTTGATTACCCTTTCTTGATAAGACATTCTGGGGAAATTGTAGTCTTCCTAACCAAAAATAATCTCGGCAATCAGTGTGTACAATACCTTTTTTACTCACGTCTGCAAACGGAACTAATAAGTAGTGTTACAGAAGCGGTGACGCTCTACAATGATAAGTTGCGGTTTACTCAGCACTGTGGGACGCCTTCGGAATATTTTTTAGGGATTTCGCTGTTTTACCTAGTGAATACTTTTGTAAAATGGGGTAGTTCTATGCATGTACAGAAATCAGGAGTTTGCATTGGTTCAAAAGTTGCACCGGTTTTGTCTCAGTCTTGTTAGAAAGCTACAAAACAATCTAAAGGAATTGGCTGTGCGCACCTTTCAGTACGTAGATGATTACCTAGTGTTCTCTTCATGCGACAGCGATACCAAGAAAGCTACGGATATTTTAAAAGTCTTTAGGGAATGTGGTGCGTGTCTTAGTTTCACGCTTGAGCTGATCCAGAACAACAAATTACAGTTTTTAGATCTGTAGATATAAAGCTACAGTTCTAGTTTTTAGATGGTTTCTACAGGAACATGTCTGTTGGTACTCTTCGGCTAGGGCAGAAAAACACCTGCTTGACTTTTTTCTTGCTATTTTAAACTTGTAAAACGGGGGGTTGCGTACTCAGCTCTTAAGTCTGTCATTACTAAGTCATGTCCACATAGTATACAACAAAGCTTTTCGCAACAGACAGATAGGCTCAAGAAGGCTGGTTATCCTGCTCATTTCCTATCCCTAACCTATGAAAAGCTTTCAAAGTTGGTAAACAGTAATGCTAAGAAACAAGAAAAACAGAAAATGAAAAAATTACCGACGATTACGTTACTTCCTAATGCGAAATTTGAGCGCAGCAAATAAGCTGTTTCACCTTTTCGATAGATTGAGGCAAAGAAATCGAGCAACACATGTATGCGCTATCACAGAATTTTAACGCGATAGCGTTAAGGAGCTCGTGTCGCAGAAAAGCCGGTGTCGTCGGCGTCGGTGTCGGCGTCGGTGTCGGCGTCCGCGGCGTTGGCCGTGAGCGATAAATCACGGCAGGCACTTCATAAATAAAAGCAACTTCCAAGATGGACTGGGTGGGAATCGAACCAGGGTCTCCGGAGTGTGAGACGGAGACGCTACCACTCAGCCACGAGTTCGATGCTTCCAAGCGGTACAAACGCGCCTCTAGTGAATGCGGTGTTGCCTTCGAAACGAGCCGTGGAAAGTTATACTGCGGTGTATATCGGTAATTATGAACATGTAACTTACAGAAGCCGCAATAACACGAGTAGCGAAGTGCGTTTCCGCTGCATTTCTTCTGGGCTTTCCGCACACGCAGAGCCATCTTGCGGCAAACATAGAAGACCCCCTCCTCTCCATGTACGGCGCTGCCCGACAGATGGCGCGCCACGCGCGCATTGGAGCTGTACGAGGACCGGTGCGAGGCGGGTCGCGGCATGGACTCTCTCTCCCCTGACAACGCTTCGCCTTGCTCCCTCTGCAGAATCATGCGGCCTTCCTTTCTTTAGATCACTATCTGTCTATCTTTCGGCCCGTGCCGATCACGACGTTTGGCTGGCGTGCATCATTTCCCCCTCCGAGATACCGAGTTCTTTGGTTCGTTCCGCTTGCTCAGGCGCACGTTTCGTTGCTGCGCCGAACGCTGCGTTGCTCGACCATATGGCTCGACGCTCACCGCGTCCGATGCGGGGCGCCTCGTAAGTGATGGCTGCCCTGTAGCCCATTGTCTTACACCCCTTGGCGGGTCGACAGGAACGCTGTCGCGTTCCACTCTTGAAGGCGAAGCTTAAGCGTCCTCCAATTTTTTTTTTTTATTTTTCACACGTATTCCTTTAACAAAGACTCCCCTAGGTAAGCTTCTGCTTCGGCGGCACGCACCTCTGGATTCTGACGGCGACGGCGCTGGGCCTCTGCTCTGGCAGCTCGTTTAGCAGCAGCAGCAGCAGCAGCAGACGGAGGACTTCCATCGGTCGTCTCGCTCATGGCTCAGAAAGAACTGGCAGATAATTTCGCAGTGGCGAACGGCAGCGGCAATTTCGGCTCGGGCGGTGCACATATACAGATCCGCCGCCACCGATCTGGCTCTCTGATTGCCACCGCACAGGGCGAACGGCAGCGGCAATTTCGGCTCGGGCGGTGCACATATACAGATCCGCCGCCACCGATCTGGCTCTCTGATTGCCACCGCACAGGGGTTGCATTTGGAGGAGGAGCGAAGAAAGGAATTAAGTTCGAGCCGGCGCTTTGACAACCGGAGACTCGCAGGAAGAGGGGGGAGGGGGGCGGCGTGTACACCCAGCGGCAAACGATGGGGGCAGAAGCGCGCGCAGCAAGCGGACAACACGATAAAGGGAGGAGGGAAGAGATAGCAGCGACTGACTGATGCCGCTGACGCCGATAGTGAGTCAACCCCAGCTGCGGAGTTGGTTTCAGGGACAACGCCGCCGATGCCGACACAAACAATATGATACCCTCGCTTCCGCAGCGCTAAGAACCAGGTCTAGCCGTGGGAAGGTGGTCACGTATTCGTCGACGTGCCGGGGCCTACGTGAAATAACCGGCGCGTCGGCAACTGAAGAGCACCCTATCCGCCACACAAAAACAGGGGGGGGGGGAGGGACCCTTTCCTCCTCTTTCTGCATGGCGGCGACGGTGTTCTATGCAGTCACGTTATCTTGACTCTCTAGCGGCGTCAGCGGCATCCAGCGGTATCAGTCGGTCGCTGCTAGCGCTGGGGGGATGAAAGGGGGGCGGAGCTGGTTACGAGGCCGACGACAACGCCGACGACGACGCGAAACCCAGGAACGGACGCCAAAGAGCTGCGCTCTAAAACGTTTTGCTGTGGTCCTCTATGTACACACGGTTTACGGAATGTGGCGAGTAGATATGACATCAAGACTGTCCTCTAGGCCCCCCACAAATTGTCTGTGAAGCACCCTATGATAAACAGCACACTTGAACAAGTGGGCAAAAGAAGAAAAAATGATTTCGGCGAAATGCATGTGTCACGACTCAGAGGCGATGCGTCAGCTCCTAACGAGTAGTGGCATAAGGAGGTGGAGTCTGGTGCCTGGCTTTCGTCAATTGCCGTCGTGAACGAGACAAAGGCCTGATGAAATCGAGGAAATGGCAGTAATATAATGCGATTTCTCAGCAACAAAACAAACTGGCCTTATTAAGGAGTGGATGTGAAGATGTTAGACAGAAAAAGTATGACAGTGACAATTCCGAAGAACAGGCGTAACAATATTGAAAAATTACTATGTGTGATCCCAACGCGAACAATGAACCTCAGTTCAAATTACATTCGTAAACAGCATTCGGGAAGGCAAATATTTAGAGTCCACAGTCCACAGAATCAAAAGTGCAATACAGTCAACTGGGCGCGTCGACAGTCCGTCCCAACCGATGTGGCCCGTAAGTAACCCTCGAAGTCGGCGCAGGAGGCCAATGCTGATAACCGCTGGGCAGGAAGAGAATGGCTGGTGGCAAGGGGCGGACCAGCTAAGAGATGATGACACCACCCCAAAACATGCAACAAGGACAGGCAACTGCAAAACGAAGACCACAACACAGCTCTGCCAAGAGATAGCGTATCTTGGATCTCACTTTAGACCCGCTAGGCTTTAAAGATAACAGAAGTGCAGAAAGAAAATAAATGCTGTATTTCGTTACTACAATTTGGAAGGAATTTCGTGCTGACAAATTGGGCAGTCATGGAGAGAGTCCAAATCAATGAGCGGGGATCTTCTTTGCTTATCAAAATTAACAATAACAACCACAAAATTTAGGCGGGATCCCTAAAAGCAAAATTCATTAGCCTGCTCAGACCATCCGCATCGCTATGCAACTTTCCGTTCTTATATCTAACCCAGTGGTTGTACTCTTGGAGAGTGAGGCTCCATCAGATCAAGCGGCCATTTTTGTGTTACATTTGATTTAGCCACGTCAGAGGTCAGTGGCCGGTCTCGAAGATGAACCTCGGTCCGTACAAATAACGCGACAACTACTGGGCTGCCCAGACTACGCAAGCCCATTCCTTCTCTGAAGCGCTGTAGGCTTCCTCTCTTACAGTAAGTTTACGGCTGGCATAGAGTATACGATGTTCCTCATTATCGTCGCCGACCTAAGTACCATAACTCTGTCGCATGCCTCACGCTGAACTATGAATTCCTTTGCGTAGTCTGGCACGCGAAGCACAAGACGAGAAACCAATCGCGTTTTCAAATTTTCGAAAGCGTTCTCTTTGTCCTTATCCCAGTACACGCTATTCGGTGCTCCCTTTCGGAGCGCGTCCATTAAAGGACTTGCTATTTGCGAGTAATTCGGAATGTACCGTTGATAGTACCCCACAAGCCCCAAGAATGAACGAATGTCTGTTTCAGTGCGCGGCTGTGAAAATTCTTCAATCGAAGCTATTTTCACATCAGCCGCCCGTCTCGTGCCCTGACCGAAAGCATGGCCCAGATTGTAACCTGCGAAGAGCCAAACCTACACTTTTCCGCCTTCATCGTCAAGCCGGCTTCCCTCAACCGTGAGAACACCTGTTTGATGTGCGATACGTGTTGTTCCCAGCTGTCCGAAAAAATTGCTACATCATCAAGATATGGCAAGGCGAACTCCTGCAAAACTTCCAGGTCAATATCGGTTAACTTAGAGAAGTTAAACGCCGCGTTCTTCAGCCCGAAGCTGAGGGAAAGAGGGCGAAAAGTGCCTAGAGGTGAGATAAAGGCGGCAAAGCGGCTGGCAATTTCTGAAAGGGGAACTTGCCACTATCCCCGCACGAGATCTATAGTTGAAATGTATTTAGCAGCGCTCTTTCAATTCGTTCCTCAATGTTGGCTATCGGGTACAGCTGATCCCTAGTGATGGCATTTATCTCCCAACTCTAGCATGCACTGTATCTCGGCCTCCATAATTTCTCTCGGTCGTGGAAACACTCTGTAAGGCTTTGATCTTACGGGTTCGGTCGATGTCAGCTCAATTTCATGCGTTTTTAGTTCGGTTCTACTTGGCCGACCGCCGAATTTGTCGAGATGTTCCCCTAACATCCCTTTTAGCTCTTATAGCTGCTCGTGTCTCGGAGCGTGCGAGCTTACCGAATGTTTTACCACTTCTTCCAGGCTGATTTCAGAGTTGGAGGTTCCCTTATACTCATTAAATCCGGTACTAGTGGCATCCTGCTCTTTGATAGTATAGTTAACGACTCCGCTCCGCTCTAAGTACGGCTTCATCAAATTGCAGTGGTATATCCTCACCTCCTTCCTGCGACCGGGCATTTTCAGAGCATTGTTAGTATCTGAAAGTTTGTGCAACACTTTAACGTGTCCATCCCATTGAACTTCCAGCTTGTTCTTTCTTGAAGGTTTGATTATCATTACCTGGTCTCCGGCGTTAAACGTACAAAGCCTCGCATTCTTGTCCTAATAGAACTCTGCGTTTTTTGAGCTTCTCCCATGTTCTTTTCGACTAGTTCTTCGATTGCACTTAGCTTTTCTAGCAGATTTAGCACGTATTCTACCTCTGTTGGACTCTCTCCTATTTCCTCCCACATCTCTCTTAACATTCTCAGTGGAGAACGGAGTGTCCTCGCATACACTAGTTCTGCTGGCGAGAACCCTGTATCCTCATCAGGAACAGTTCACAACGCAAACAAAGTGGCCGGAAGGCAATCCTCCCAGTCCTCCTTGTGCCCGTAACAGAGCGCACGCAAAACTCGCTTATGCACTGAATGCCACCTCTCTACACTATTTGACTGAGCGTGATAGACAGAACCGGGTACCAACTTTACCCGCTCTTTCGTAAGAATGTGGAAGTCAGTGCGCTGGTGAATACTGACCCTTGATCCGTCTGAATTTCGGCTGGAAACCCAACTCGTGCGAATGCTGTCAAAAGTGCGCCTACTACTTCGGGGGAGCTGAGCTGTTTCAGAGGGATTTCTTCTGGAAACTTAGTAGCCCGAAACAGCATGATAAACAAGTACCTGTAAACCGACTTTGCCTTTGCTAGAGGCCCCACCGTGTCTATCACAAGTCGTCTGCACTACCTTTAGTGGAGCTGTCCATGTCTCTCCTGGTTTGCCCGAGCGCTGGCAAGCGTCGCATGATCTTACAAAGTCTTATACGTCTTTGAAACAGCCAGGCCAGTAGTATTCCATAAGCAAACTTTGCTTTGATTTGTTTATGCCTAGGTGGCCGGACCGCCCATTTCCATGACAGAGACTCAAAAGGTCCTCCCTGTACTTAGTAGGTACGACTAACTGATCTAGAATCCATCCCTTTCGGTCTCTGTAGTGCCGATACAACAATGTTCCTCTCCCTTGTATCGTCATGTTGCGCCAAGCAATGCCTTCTTTAGCAGTGTGATGTAATTTAGCTAAGCTGTCATCCTTCCTTTGGTCTGCTGCCAGTGACTCTTTGTCTACACGTAAGAGCTGATCAACGTTCTTTGAGGCCGGTGAGAGTAATGACCCTGTCTCGCTTGTGGGTGCGTCAGCTATCTGTTCCTGCAGGCGTGAACTTTAACAACCTAGTGATCCACTCTCATTGAACTGTTCAGCTCGTAGGCTTTCCTCAACCCGTTTTTTGTCCCTCGAGCCTAGCTCGGATCCGGTTACTAAAGTTACCTCTTTTGCTACTTCCGCTAGAGGAGCTTTTGCATTTTCAGCGGAAAGCGATGCGAGTTTCCTAGCTTGGTCTCGCGTCATCGCCTATAGTACGACCTCTCCCAGTTTAAGCCCTTTCTCACGCAATAACTGATCTGACCGATTTGAAAAAATGTAAGGGTACTGCCGCGATAAAAATTTGGTAACTGCAGCCTCGGTCACGAGCTCCCCGAACGGTCCACTGATTTTTACTTTGGCCATGTGCAGACACACGCTGTGTTCTTCTACAACCTGTTTGATCCATGCTACTTCTCCAGTCAAGCCATCTACCATGACGTAAGACGGATGCAGAATGTCCATAGTGGCGGCACTGTCTCGCAGCACCCGGCATGGTTCGCCATTAACTTGCAGGTTGGAAGATATGGGCTTAGAAGTTCCATATTCTCGTCTTTTTCGTCCACGTAGGAGAAAACTACACTGGGCTTCCCGCAGTTTACAGCGATATGTCCGTGTTTGTGGCACTTTTACCAGGGGATTGGGCTAAAAGATTCGAATTTTCTTTTCTGCTCCTTTTGTGCGCTTTCCCCCTTTTATGTCTCCTCGCTCTTTTCTGCGGCCCTTTCCTCCACGTCTACACGCTCCGTTTGTGTAGTCTGCGAACCCTTTTTGAACGGAAATGGTATCTGCGGTCCATTTCGATCGACCCAATTTCTTCCAATTCGAATTTCTTCATCCCAATTCCAGGGTGACATGGGTTGGGCCCCGTTTGAGGTCAGAGAACCGAAGAGCAAAATAAGTTTTGAAGAAAGGCTAAGAAACATTGAACGTTGCCCCATAAACATTGAACATTGCCCCATAATGGCGGCTTACCTGCACAACTACCTCTACCTCAAAATCGTCAACACGCAATTCAAAGACGTCATGAAAGCCGGCAACCAAGTATACGGTAAGCGAAAGCTGTAACTAAACAACCAGGAGCCATCCAGACAGAAGTTAAAGAAATAGGGACAGTTAATTGGGATGTAAAGATTGCAAACAAAAGCGACCACAGAGATTTACAAGAATTTGAAGAAAGACATTAGAAGGGAAAATGCGCACGACAACACGAAGGGAAGTTCCCTAGTATGTGAGGCTCGAGCTGGTTGCCCACGGACAAAAACATATTGGAGGAAATGTTCGCTACAACATGAGACATTTGTATGCTGCACCAACAATCCCGACACCACTCAGCAGGTCCTAATGGAATGTGATGGGATTCAACTAGTGAGACCCGTAGGGAACGTACACCTTCCAGAAGCGCTTGGATTTAAAGTGATCGGAGACATCTGCCGTACAACGGTCGAGATAAGCCAAAGAAGTTTGGAATAAAAGCACGTAAGAGAGTGATACGACCGCATTCGTTACTGGCATAGATAGCGGTACAAGGTAGATAGATAAGTTTTGTGGAAGAGATGCATGTTTAAAGTGACGTACACGAAAATGCTGGAATTAAAAGTATGTATAGCGCAGCTGAGCAATTCAAGCAGGCTAGTTGACAATCTATCACCGGTCTGTTTCAGAGGGGATTCCAGGAAATCATCATCATCGTCAGCATCATCATCGTCAGCATCGAGCAGCCATTGCAGGACGCACAGGCCTCTATGGGAGCATAGCAAGATCTTCCGAAGACAACGGGCGCGACAGCAACGTGCGCCCACGGCACTCGTATGCTCCAGCAATGACATTAAATGCATATGTTCCAATAAAACTTGGCGGTTTCTTCCCAGAGGCGGTACCGTACGCGTCGATTAAAACAAGTGCGAGTCGCTTAAACCAAGCACATAGGGCCAAGTCCGCCGAGCAGTTGTCACGTCTCGGGCCAATATTTCGAGAACGGCGAAGGGGAATGCTTGACTAAGAGCTGGCTTGCGATGGATGCCTGCGTGGCTCCTTGTTGGTTCATATTTACTTCATCCCTGCTGGCAGGAGCGGAAAACAGAATTTTGCTCCGTTGCAGAGCCTTCTCCCACGTTGCCTTGCAGGCATCATCGCGCATCACTCACGCTTCTGCGAGAAGCGCTACTAAACCGTGATTTTTTTCTACACAAATGCGAAACAACAAGCGCATCTCTCTCTAGCGCTCGAAATGTGAGCGGAGCGGGCCTTACGACGCTCAACTTAAGTCGGGTACTGCAATGCGTAATGTCAAGAATAAGGTTGATGTCACAGAATTTGTTCGAGCAGTTGACAACGTAAATGTAGCTCTCTTCCCCTAGTTGACCAAAACTTAGTTTTGTTGACTATGCGCAGCAGCAAACCTAACGCAATATATTAGCCAGCACCGCAGGATGTGCTAACGCGTAAAAGCAGCGTCATCGCAGTCGTAACTGCCGATGGCTAGCAGAAGGCCTTGCTGCAACACCGCAGCCCCAGCGCTCTGCGTTCCTTTCTTTTTTCACCGCATAAATTCAGGGACGAGTCACGTAGGAGCATTCGTCACACCGTCCTACACAGCGTGTTTCTACTGCGCACCGTCTCTGTGCGAGATGGGATTCAAACTAGTGGGGCTGTCCGAATAACCTGTTTTAGCCGGCTGTGCTGCAAAATACAGAATGTCCGAGGCAGCGGAGAGCATCGGGACACAAAGTTGCAACGAAAGCGAAACTGAACGATGTCACGAGCAGTAGTTTAATAGGCACCATTGCAGGGCCACATAATGCAAGGGAACGTGAAGTTGGAGGGCTGTGTGTAGCTCGGCATAATAAGAACAACCCTACGGCTGACCTTGCGCTTACATCCAAAAGTATGCCGCATTCTAGTTCAAAAACCCTTTCTACGCAGATCTTTTCTGCATTCGATGAGAATTTGTATAATTTGGATAAGTACTTTGTATTTGAAACTACTTTTAAAACGATACAACACAACGACGACGACACAAATGCATAAAATATCCACACAGACGAACAGCAGCTCTTTTTTGCAGAACCCCTTATCTACGCAGAAGTGAACATGATTGAACAACCAGGGAAGTGAAACGTAAGGACATCAGTGGACAACGTAGCGAAATATGTTAGCTTACATTATAATATTTTATTTTTCTGCTTTTAATCGCAGGGGATGAAAAGACGATACGGAACAGAAATATATGCTACAAGGAAGGCACTAATTTGTATGTACGGAAGCATACAACGCAGCCACGATAACCACCGTGATTAAGCATGTGAACGAAAAAACTTGAACTAAAGCAATATGCACAAAATCAAAAATAAACCAAATCTGTTGGCCGGCCGTAGAATAGATGGCCGATAGCCCTTGCGAGCTTTTCTACCATCCACGCACGTGGCTGCCCTTGGAAGGCCTTTGTGGCGTTGCCAGTTGCTGCACGAAAACTTTTGTTTTTCCTTTTCTTCCTGTCGTTCTGATATCCGCGACGGAAAACGCAGGTTCCACGACGCTTCGTTGCACCAGCTTATTCTCGCTTCTTATTCTCTAGCTGTGAGCATGCAATGAACCTAGAGCTAACGAAGGGGCAGTCAGCCCAGCTGTTCCATGAAAAATGCTTACTTTTCTGTTTGATTTATGCCGTTTGCTGTTGCCTTTTTCTATTCTAATGAATGCATTTGCCCATTCATTTGCACTCGCATTTTGATGGAGGCACTTCCATAGACATTGAGTAGATCAACTGCGGCTATATTGCTATTACCACCAATGGTAATAAAATATTTTTGTATAATTAGCTCAAATTGCCGTGCGGTCTTTTTCATTGTTCTTGCTCACGGTGTATCATAGTGTTCCTGAGGCTTTTTCAAGGTTGGCACCCTAAATTATCTTTTCGTATATTGTTCATGTGAGTTCATAATGTTTTTTGCACTTGATGTGTCCGTTTACTGCAATACACGTATGTGCATTTTCCCGTTATGCTTGTCATTTGCATGCAGTCACGTTGTCATGAACATCTGCAGATAATCGCACACTTGTCTATTTTAACCAGTTTGCTTTTCCTAGCTCTTTTTCTGTATTTCCGTTCAACTTCTCGTCTTATTTTTTGCTGTAATACTTTCTTTTGACCTGTACGTTAATCGCATGATATTGCTTTCTTTTGCTGCCATATAGAAACTCCTTTAACACCTAACCTTGGCCGGAGGCCCAATACAGTCTATGAGGGTGCCTTTGTGTTTAATATGTACCAAATTTTGTGACAACAATTTTTCAACAAACTTGTAAAAGACAAAGTGTTTCGTTCAAGTAAATGCTCACAGCTTCCACCAAAGATCAGTGACCGGCACCGTGCGTTTCACTCAGACAAGCTGTTGAGAGGGACGAAGGACGCGTTGGCTTCAACAGCCCGATACACGCCAGACATTCAAGATTCGCACGGCTACATGGCAGTAATCACAGTTAACAGCATGAGCTCAGGTGTACACTTCATTATTTTCGAAGCACGATGGAAACATAGATGTTCTCTACTCAACCAAGACGTCATCGAGATCTGTACCTAAACACTGAAAGCTGTGAAGCAGTTCAAGTAAAACTTTGATTTGGGCGAGTTGGTTCACGGCTATTCAAACGCGCAAGGCGACTGCTACGGAGACAAAGAAACACAAACCAAACACAAGCGCTGAGTAACAATTGGTTTTATTTGCACCGCAACCGGTCTATTATGCGCAAAAAGACTTGCCATGCACTACCGCAGTTAGCACAGATATGGTCACACATGATCTACCAAAAACAATACACCGCAAACGTTTAAGAACACGTTGCTAAACCCATGGCAACAGTAAGAACTTACCCCCCGTGTTTGCTCAGTGGCTATGGTGTTGGGCTGCTGAGCACCAGGTCGCGGGATCAAATCCCGGACACGGCGGCCGCACTTAGATGGGGGCAAAATGCGAAAACACCCGTCTTCTTAGATTTAGGTGCACGTTAAAAAACCCCAGGTGGTCGAAATCTCTGGAGTCCTCCACTACGGCGTGCCTCATAATCAGAAAGTGGTCTTGGCACATAAAACCCCATAATTAAATTACAGTGAGAACAAGATAGGCTCATCGAACATAGTATACTATCGCCATGCATCTCAATGCTTCGGGCGAAGGCGAAGTCACTATGCATTAACAAATATGATAACAGAAACAAGGAACATGCACACAGAACAAGGTATCCACACACTTGGTTTGAGCAGGCTTCTGTAATGAAAAGAATTGGCAGCGGCTTAGCTCGGCTATGCCAGGATATACGTAGCGAAAGCTAAGGCATAGCATGGTTAGCCTTAGTTAATCTTGATTGCAAGTCCAGGTTACTCTGGTTGTCTAGCAATGTTGCGGCGTTTAGCCAGTCGTTCGGAGCGCTGTTCGTATGTTTCCTGGGCGATTCGTTTCCTCTTCATCTCGTTCCAATGTCGATTCCAGGCCTCATCCTGCTTATCAGAATTGTCGCCGTCCGTACTGCCGCCTCAACAGAGGTTGCGGCGCACGCGAGCTCTCCTTTTCAACCCTCCGACTGTTATCAGGCGCACTACGCAGCTGGTGAAGAGAGAGGAGGCGAGCGCAACGACGAGGAACGCGGTGTCACGTCTTACCAAACGGCGGCGGCGAAAAGGCACGGCGCTGCGCAGCTGCGAAACACCTGTGGCTCGGTGTTACTAGTGGCCCATGCGCAGTAGTGACTACGGAGCGAGACAGAGAGAGAAATCGGAGCACCGCCACGGTGAAATCGCAAATTCGCGGCCTGTAAAGTTTTCGTTAAAAAAAACACAATACGAAGAACACATTTAAAAGGGGCTGCAACTTCTAACACTAAGACATAACCTTGAAGAAACTCAATGTCATCATAATTAAAAAATATGGATGGCTTGCTGACCCAGTTCTCCGCCAACCTTTTGATAAAAAAAGCTTCCACAATTTCTCGCTCGGCCCTGTCTTTTGCTCTCATCAGTAACTTTGTGTCGTCAAATTTTAGGTGCAAATAAAACCAGTTGCCAGTCAGCGCTTGTGTTGTGGTTTGTGTTTCTTTGTCTCCGTCCCAGTCGTGCTGCGTCTTTTGAAAAGCAGTTGAAACATGTTTCAAAGACATGAGCTCGCATATGTGGACTGTTTCATATGCATCACATGTCATCCTAATTCACCTATAAAGTTCACTAAGTACATGGCTATGGTCACGACCGCTGTTATAACAAATCACGAGATCGTTCACTGTCATTTTCCGCAATAAAGTGTGAAAGTGGGCTGATTGGTACATGTCGCATAAAAGACGAGCAACAACGCAAGACAGTTTTGACGTTTAGTTTTCCCTCCTACCGACCACCTCGCTTTCAATTACCTCCCATTCTTGAGGTGTAAAATCTCCTAATTCACAGCGTGGTTGTTGGTAACGAGTTGTCTTTGCTTCTTTCCCTGTAAACTGTGCGCGAAGCGACGCTTTCTTTTGCGGCGAAAGACAGCATATGCGCTTGTTAGGTGACAGCAATTCATAAAAAAACAGCTATGACCAATACTTGCTGTATTCATAATTAGCAATCAGCCTAGTTCGCGCACCTGTTTGCAGTAAGGGACCGGCATCTTTCAAAACATCTCAAGCAGTAAAGCAGATAAGAGCGTAGAAGAAAAAAAATTTACTCTCCATTTCGGCCCTGGGAACGTGTACGTCCAGCGAAGCTGTCGTGGAGCCGCTAAAGCTGGTGATGCGGGTGTGAAATGCTTCATTACTCGAGAGCAGTGGTGGTGATAATCACTTTGTGGTCGCTCTGGTAGACCGTGATGGGTTGCGCGACAATTTTCGCTATATTCTTGGCAAAGATCAAGTTCAAACACGATCTATCACGCGTGATTGGGGCCCTTGAGGCACGAGAGCTCGAAGTTATCACCGACAAATGCCAGAAACCTGTCCCACGCCAGGATTCGAACACAGGACCTCAAATACAGAGGCCCGACATTGAATACGCAACGGACGTGTGCATTGAGAAGTGGCATAAAACGCCCTTAAGAATTTCTCGCGGGCTTGTAATCAGATATGTTGTCCGGGTGCTTGTTTCGTGCTTGTTGTTTACTGAAGAATAGTAGTTAAACATAGTGTAGCCCATTAAATAACATAGTGGTAAAACCCGTATGTCGCAGACAATTCAAATGTTTTTAGGCATCTAGCTTTCTCTGGGCTGGTTTTCTTCGCCTTAAGGTAGCTTCGCCGCCTACAGAGTTATCAGACTGAGCTATGTCGGATGCTCGGTTGCTATTGTCATCTTTAGTTCAGCTTTCAAATCAATTTTTAAGGAATTCAGCCGCCGCTGGAAATTAGTCTTTCTGTATCACAGGGGCCCTTTTGCTTTTGCTGGTTGCCTCTCTTAACTTCTTTCGGTGGTGTTTCATGGCTACTAATGCAGTGGGTCCGGCAGCAAGCTAGCGATGCCCCGTGCTAACGTTCCACGCTTCTTCCTGGTGCAGTTCCACGGACTTTGCAACTTGCAGCTTCTGGAGCCGTCCAGCTTTCGCGCCCCGTCCGCAGAATCTGTCGCCAATTTAAGTCCAGGCGCAAAACTTCCGCTATATGGGAGTATTGCGGTGGAGCCAGTGGAGCCCTCCTGAGCTTCAAATCACCAGCTCGCTGACAGCACATCGCGGTCCACGCTATTCGTACACGGCCGCCGGCTATATCTGCAAGCATTGTGGCATTCACTCAGTCATCTGAACATCGGAACCACCCCTGTGCATTCTGCGCACGGGTGGAATTCTGTTAATAAGTTAAGCCCGAGGAAGGCGCCCTTCAGTGGGCCCGGCAGCAAGCTAGCGACAGCCCGTGCCAACGTTCCCCGCTTCTTCCTGGTGCAGGTAACGCACTCTTACTGCCTTCACGCAAAGCCTTGTAGCCACCGTGCACTCTCCGGGCCCACGGCGCTTTTGTTCAATTGTGTGTGACTGTCCGCAGAGCTGTGAAAGCTTCTCATGCTAGCTGGTGATATCGAATCTAACCCTGGCCCAGACAAAGAGATTCTTAATATTTTGAAAGAACTGCAATCGGGGCAGACGGTAATGCTAGAAAAACTAAAGTCTATTGAAAAAAAAACTAGTTGACCATAATAAAACGTTCAGTGAAATTAAAGCACGGCTAGACACAATTGAAACAGCCTGTGCTGGTATCGATGACATGCAGATTGAATTGGGCACATTTCCTTGCATAAGCAACGAAAATACGGCACAGATAGGTGTACTGTCTGCCCGGATAAACGATGCCGAAAATTGATCTAGAAGAAATAACCTTGTTTTTTACAGCATCGCTGATAAACTAAAAGAATAATGGTCTGATTCTGAGAAAATCATTATTACACATTGTAAACAATATTTAGATGTATAAATAGAACCGCGTGATATCGAGCGTGCACATCGCATTGGGTTTTTCCAAACTGGAAAGTGCAGGCCTATAATTGTTAGGTTCGCTCATTTTAAAAGCAAATATCTTGTCCTTTCTTCGGCTCGGAAGTCCAAAGATACGTGCTATGCCGTTGCACAAGATCTCGCCCCAAGCACGTGCCTTGCCCAGAAACGCCTCATCGAGTTTGGAAGGGCCCGGAAACTTCGGTACAAGTTGCGACATGAAAAGCTTATCGTAGGTGAAAAAACCTAATACTTCGACCACACTTCTAACGAGGTCATTGAGGAACGTCTTTAGCCATCATTGAGGTAAAATTGTACACCGCATCCACAGAACGGTCGGCCTTTATCATTCCTGCTAGCTAACATTCGAAGTGTTGTTAACAAGCGTGAAGCACTGTGCAGTCTAATAGGCTCATCTTCTTGCGATGTCTTACTACTAACAGAAACATGGCTTAACACATCAATCGATGATACCGAAACTGTCCCTTACCTCTCGCACTTTGACATTTTTCGGAAAGATAGACCCGATAACTCACGCGGTGGGGCTGTATTAATTGTCACTAAGCCGAACCTACATTGTTCACTTGTAAACCTCTCTTCACAACTGCAAATGATTTGGATTCGATGCATTGCTACACACCCGCACATTCTGATTGGTATTTGCTATCGGTCTCCTTGTACCGACAGTTCTTTCAGGCTTTTACTTTACAAAGCCTTAAATACGTTAATAAAAACAAATCCTAACAGTGCTGTCCTTCTGTTTGGCGATTTTAATTTTGCAACCATTGATTGGTCCAATCCTGCCTCTACATTATCTAAAAGCAGCCCCGCTAGCGATTTCTTAAACACGTGTGTAACATTCAGCTTAACGCAGCTCGTCACAGACTCAACACGCGTTACAGCTCACTCGTCCAACGTTTTAGACCTTGTATTAACAACTCTCCCTGATAACTTTACCCCTATCACATTAGGACGCGGTTTGAGCGACCACCTGACAGTACATATTTCGTTTCATTGCAACGTACTAAAGAAACAAAAAATCTAAAAACACTTACACTCTATGATAAAGGGGACTATGTCAGCATGAATTGAGAATTATCTGAGTACTTCGATACGTTTGTCGCTAACTTTCCACTAAATTCTCTCCAGTCGAACTCGCTGCTCTTCAAGATATAGATTCATCGACATCCATGGCATCCATCGACATCCATAGATGCATCGTTACATCCGCACCATTACAAAAACAGAAAGAACATCATCACCATGATTTAATGTATCCCTCAAACGACTAAATAATGAGATAAAACGGCTGTTTCGATCAGCCTAACGATCTAATTCTTCTTTCACCTGGCAGAATTATTAGGCAGTCGAGAAAGAATATAACAAGTTCACCTCTCAAACTAAACGCAAGTTTCTTTCTACCACTTTACCAGCTATGCTACAAACTAACCGGAAGCGATTTTGGAAAACTAATAATCCTACTTAACGGAATGAGATTTCACTTAACAATAGCCCCGGAATTCCGATCGCTGAGACTGAGGTTGCAGATCTTCTTAACACAACATTTAGTTCGGTTTTTAATAATGAATTACCTGACGGCTCGCCCGATCCGAAATACTTCTCACATCCTCTCATGCAAAATATCAGATTCGATCCCATCGGCATCGTCAAAGCAATTGAATCATTGCGGAACTCTTCTTCTACAGCAGTAGACGGTATCAATGCCAAAGTGCTAAATATACTAAACATGTGCATAGCCTTTTTTTTATCACTCATATTCCAGGAATCACTTAACAGCGCTTCAATTCCACATGACTGGCAGGTGGGCAAAGTCATCCCAGTCTTCTAGAAAGGAAGCCGATCATCACGAAGTAATTACAGCTCTATTCCCATGACAAGCGTGTCTTATAAAATAATGGAACATGTTTTATACTCGCATATTGCTAGCTTCCTAACATCCGCCAAATTTTTTCACCTAAGTAAACAAGGTTTCCGCAAAAATAATTCCTGTGACACTCAACTTGCTCTTTCCTCGCACGACTTACATTTAAACTAAGATCGCAACGTCCCGACTGACACAATATTTTTAGATATTGAAAAAGCGTTCGATATGGGGGGTCCCTCATGGTCGTCTCTTAACAAAGTTATCGCGTCTTAACATTCATCCTTGTGATCTAAGCTGGATTCGAGGGTATTTAACTAACCGTCAGCAGTTCGTATGCGCTAACTCACACTCTTCATCCTTAACAACCGCGCTTTCAGGCGTACCTCAAGGTACCGTACTTGCTCCCCTCCTTTTCTTAATATACATCAACGACCTGCCTTGCAATATTTCTTTTCATATCCAACTCTTCTCAGATGATTGTGTGGATTACCGGAAGGTTACCAACCCCACTAACCCCATTTGGCATTACAAAATGACCTATGGCGCATACAAAACTGGTGTAACACTTGGCTCATGTCATTAAATGTAGCTAAAACCGTATTAATGTCTATTTATCGTTGTCGTAATAATGATATGCCTAATTATAGCATCAATAACACGCAGATTGCAACAACTGATTCATTCAAATACCTTGGTGTCTATATCTCGCGTGACTTAACTTGGACCTGTCATGTTAAGCACATACTAAATTCTGCTAATCGTACCCTCGGTTATCTACGCCATAACATTTTCTTCGCTCCTTCCTCTATTAAACAACTTGATTTTCTAACCTTTGTGAGGCCTAAGCTAGAGTATGCCGATGCTATTTTTCACCCTCACCACAATGACTTTATCAACGCCCTCGAGTCGGTTCAGATCCGCGCGACACGATTTATTCTGTCAACTTATTCGTACAATTCAAGCGTCTCAGCACTAAACGCCCAAATAAACTTACCCGCTCTAGTCTCACGCCGTAGAATAGCACGTCTTAACCTTTTTCATACATTTTTTTCATTCTTTGCCTTTTGACAAGCCGTAGATAAAAAGAGCACATCGCCTTTCCCGCACCAGTCACTCTAAGGCAGTACATCCCCCAAAAGCCCATAACGCGACTTTTCAGGAATCATTTTTTCTGCGCATAAAACGAGACTGGAATGGCCTGCCCACCGAAGTTGCCACTATCATCGACCCACTTGCATTTAAGCGACTCATCGAAAATATCCATTTGTAATTTGTAGTAATTTCTTCGTCACTAACGCCCCACTCCCTTATCTAATGTCTGAACAAGAGACCATTGGGGAAATAAATAAATAAATAAATAAATAAATAAATAAATAAATAAATAAATAAATAATTGCCACTCAGTACCTACTTGCCCCAATTAAGCGTTATTCATGCGGCCCCTCGCAGCACGGGTTGCTGGGGGAGGGGGGGGCTGGAAGATCGTTAGGGCCAGCAGCACGGCTTAATAATACATTAGAATTGTTCCATCCCACTTGAAAAACACAACAGGAAATTTCAGTCTGTCGTATATTGGGATGTTGCTTCTGTCGTTCTGTTGTCTGGGGTTCTGTTGTCTGGCGTTGTGTTGTCTGACGTTCTGTTGTCTGTAGTGTGACGTCCTGTAGACGAAAGATACGTAGTTCATGATCAATATTCAATGAGAAATTGACAGATACCTCTATAAGGATATGTAAATTTGTTAGTACAAAAAATAAAAAGATAAACGTAAAAAAGAAACTTCCTCGCCGAGGATTCGAACTTGGGACCGGAGGATCCCGAGCCCAGCATCTTACCACGGCATCCCGCCGAACATGCCTCGAAGTGTACATTTTGGCTATGACAACAGTAAGAATCTCTGCGTTGATGTTTACATATTCATTTTTAGAGCCAAGATGCGCTTTCACTCCACCGCGTCTACTGCCGCATCTCTAGAAGTGCCGAAGTGTTGTTACCATCGACAGGTATATCGTGGAGTGCTAAAACATCAATTTTGTTGTACGGTTTAAATATTAAATAAGAAATTGAGAAATAGGAAACGGTGACTGACGACACCGTTAGGGTTCTAACCACTAATTTCGACAGTTGTCTCTCGCTCTTTGCACTTTTGAGCGCGCATATAATTCAAGTGTTCAATGCTAAATAGCTACATAACCATACGTGGATGAGTGTTCATTCTGACAGCATACAGGCTTGTCACGGCAGCGCTGTACCATATTAATGTGACCCGAGCGAGACAATTTTTCACGCAACTTTGTGGAACAACCCAAAACTGCTTTTTCGCTTCGCAAAAGCTTATGAAATATTTCCGGGTAATTGATTAATGTGTTAACGTAACGGCACATGCAAGTTCGCAGGCCTGTGTGCCACATCTTACCAAATAAAACAAAACACATGCGCAGCCATTCCCGCAGATGGCATGATTTCGATCAGCGGCCGATTTTCAGGAGGCCGGTAGGCCGTTGCTGGTGCCTCGTCGTCACGGCAAAATTATAACAACAGGCCACGTCGACATTAACACCATGCAGTGTCGGTGCTCTCAGCGTTGCCGGCTTCAGAGAAGCACGATTGAGTACCATGCAAGAGAAAAGTACAGTGTACACCACCGACGCGAAACTGACATAGAATTTTAAAGCGTCGCGACGGAAAGCGCTTCTGTCACGGCGTCAGAACCTATGTCACTGCGACAGATAGTGGAATATTTCTAACGCCACGACCGAAAATGTGTAGTCCCGACAAGGAGTTCTTGTTGCGTCGTAAGAATGGCTGTTGCGATAGAAAGTTGTTGTTGCGACTTCATAAACTCTTGTTGTCGCCACAGAACATTTCTGTTGCGACATCAGAACTCTTGGCTGTCGCGACCGAATGCTACTGTTGCTACGCCAGAATTGCTGTCGTAACGTCAGAGTGGCTGTCACGATAGAAAGCTGTTGTTGCCACTAGAGAACTCTTGTTGTCGCGACAGAACGTTTCTGTTGCGACGTCAGAACTTTTCGTCGTCGCGACAGAATCTTTCTCTTGCGACGACAGAATTTCTGTCCTAATGTCAGAATCGCTGTCACGATAGAAAGCTGTTGTTGCCACTAGAGAACTCTTTTTGTCGCGACAGAACGTTTGTGCTGCGACTTCAGAACTCTTGGTCTTCGCGACGGAATGTTTCTGTTGCGACAACAGAATTTCTGTCGTAACGTCAGAAATATCTGTCGCAACTACAGAAACGTCAGGCACTTCTGTCGTACAACAGAAATTTCTGTAGTTGCGACAGGAATTCCTGTTGTCTTTTTCATCTGGGATCTGTAGCTAGATGACTGGGAAGGGGGGGAGGTGGTGGCATGGAGTAGAAATATAACACCAGGCCTCTAATCTGAAGGTCTTAAGCTGGAATCCTCCTCCAGTACACTACATTTTCAGTCTTGGAATGGCGCCTGGAACACTGGCAAAAATAAAAAAAAAATTATGCCTATCCCACGCACTGTGAGAATCGATGTATGCGAAGCCTTCTGTGCTGTTTGCTTTGATTGACGATAATTAGCGGCTATGTTGAAGAGAACAGTGGTGAGGCGATGTTCAACGTTAACTTGCGTGCACAACTGATGTTTGTCTGCGTCGTAGACAGAACACACAGGGGGAGGTGTTTGCTTAAGGCGCTGTAGTCCGCCAGACCTCACAACCTCTGTGAGAGTTTAGCATATGCGATTGCCTCACATGGCACATCGCATCGTGGCAGAAGTATTAAACTTTAATTGAGGTATGGGAGTCTATGTGCCAAAACTACAAACGGACAATAAGGCGCGCCGTAGTGGTGGACTCAGGGTAGCTCAGCAGTTTCACGAGCGTTCTTTTATTTCTCCCCCGTCGAAATGCGGCTGCCAGGGTAGGAATCAAACCTGCTACCTCTAGCAATGCCCATGGACGCAAAGATACCGCGGTGGGCACAGAAGTGTTGATTTGACGTGTGACCGGCTCCGCAGTGCCTAGACGACGCTACGGTGCGCTTTAATGCAGGCCTGCTTCTGCACGCCCTGCGTAAGTTGTCCGCTTGACAAAGTTACATGGCGTTTATTTTTCAGAAATATCAGAAACATACCATACCGTACCTTGAACTTAAATTTATCCTGTTTGCCTCCAACCACTGTAATGGTTATAGAAGTAACGTTTCATTGCCTTGCATGTATACACAAGCCCTGAACCATCCCCCGAAGCAGCGTACCATGCACCATTAGCAGCAGCAGCAGTTGGACAGTCGAAGAAAGAGGCAAGTAAAGCTTCGCCTTAAAAAATGACGAATACTAGTTTTGGTGCAAACAAATTAAGAAGGGCCATCAACCAAGACGCCCGAACAGCCACATTATTGAGCGCATTAGGCTCAAACAGAGACATTCCCTAACCAAAACAGGAATTGGACTCTCTGGAGCGGTACTCGGCCACTACCTCTTTCCTGACTCCAATAATTAACCCATGGCCCTCCGTCTGCAGCGGCTGCGGAGAACCTGACAAAGGTGGCGGTCAGACCTGCGACATGACATAGGATGTTGTTAATCTCTGGATCCGCACAGGCTTCCACTGGAAACTAAACTTGGCAAAGTTCCACACACGAACTCTCTCGAGTAAAGCAAGCTTAGCAGGACTCTTTTAGGAATTATAAGGCAATGCATGGGATATTATTGGCCTTAGTGAGGCTAGAAGAACTGATGAGGCTTATACAGTGCTCATTAACCACTACGTCCTCTGCTACAGATGACTTCTCGGTAAGATACAATACGCGGTAGGATTTCTAATTCATAAGGACATAGCCGGCAACATCGATTAATTCTACAGGATTAATGTGAGGGTAGCAGTAGTCGCAATAAAGCTGAACAGGAGGTGTACAATAAAGGTAGTACAAGCCTCCACTTCAATCTCCAGTCACAATGTTGAAGAAATAGAACCATTTCATGAAGATGTTAAATCAGCGACAAGAAAAGTGCAAACTCAGTATACTGTAGTCATGGTTGACTTCAATGTAAAAGTGGGGAATAAGCAGGTTGGTGAACAGCAAAAATTACGGCACCGACTCTAGTAACCTTAGAGGAGAGACGTTGGTAGAATTCGTGGAAAGGAATAGCTCAGAACAATGAATACCTTTTGCAGGAAGCGTAGCAACAGGAAGTGAACCTGGAAAAGCCCTAATTGAGAAACGTGAAAGGAAGTAGATTTCATAATCGGTGGCGATACTCGCTATATCCTGCATAGTGCAGGACGTAGAAGTGTCAGATAGGGTAAAAGAGAAACAGTAAAATTAGTCGACAAGAAACAGGACAACCTAGACGCAGTAAGGGTAATAGCCAACCAATTCCGAGTGGTACTTCCAAATACGCAGCTATAGAAAAGAGAGATGCAGATGACATAGAGGTAATGAATGAAACCGTAACAAGGCTTATTTCAGAAGCAGCAATTGAAGTTTGTGGTAAGGCTTTGTTGTAAGATTTCCTTGGCCCAGTTAATGGAAAAGTATTTTTAATCATGGTAGACGCGTACAGAAACTGTGCTGAGGTCGAAGTCATGTCATCGTTGAAGGCTACAGCTGTCGTCACCAGCTTAAGGAAGATGTTTGCGACACACGGTGTGCCAGACGTTATCATTTCAGATAACGGCACAGCATTCACTAGCTCGGAGTTCCAAACGTTCCGAAAGTGTAATGGTGTGCGTGCTATTTTTACTTCACCTTATAATCCCGCCAGTAATGGTAGGGAGGAGAGGATAGTACAACGCAGTGCAAGATTTCGCAGTTCCTGTTTAAGCAGCACACGACGCCGCATTCGGTCACGGGAAAATCTCCGGCATAATTAATGATCGGACGAAGACTGAGGACAACCTTGGACAGACTTCATCCGGACCGGCAACACGCGCCTGAACCGCAACGACCGAAGATTAAAAGGTTCCGTGTCGGTGACGCGGTCTATGTTAAAAAGCTTTTGTCCACGTCTAAGGTGAAAGGCGGCCAGGGTTGTGGCAGTCCGAGGCCGGATGTCGTACATGGTCCAGCCGGACAACGGCGAGTGCCATCACAGGCACCGGAACCAGTTGAGGAGCGCCTGGACGAGGCTCGAAGCCAACCCAGTCACAAGTGCAGGCTTGCTCCTACAACCAGAAGGCCACAACAGCTGTCCGCCCGCACGGAAGCAGCAACAGGGGCAAGTCTGGGTCAAGCTACCCAAGACCCGGTCGAGCCGCGAAGATCAACACGCGTTAGACACCTTGCCGCACGCTATGGCATTGATGACTAACCAGACATTTTGGAATTGTGTAACGAATCTTAGGAGAACGGAGTGTTGTATACTGATATCGCGTGTCACACTGACACTGCATTTTGTATTGCGTATCAGCCACGCAAGCAGCAGTCGGCGGATCACATGTTCATCACCCTATAAAAGGGCACTGCATCGGTAAACGTTGTCTCTTCCACCCTGGCGTCCGGCTGATACACAAGACTCTCGGCCACTTTTAAACTGAACACGAAGCTCTAATATCTTGGTTACTGATTATTGTAAGACTTCCGTTACTACTTTCTAGGCACTGTTGAAAATTCAGAATCAAGCTTCTCTCCCTTGGCATTCGTCATAGGCCCAGTGTTAGAGTCAATATCTCCGCAACCTAATAAAAGGTGCCAAACAGACACAGCGAACCCAGGAACACGCTGGGAAAATTATGAGTGAGGATCACTGGGAAGTCTTAGAAGTGAACATCAACGGCTAATATCTCAGGAATCTCCGGTTTGCAGGTGGCATTGTCAGTTCAGCAAGACTGGGGACGAATTACAACAAATCTGTGAGGACATTAACAAAGTGTAAAAGTGTGGTCGAAGATTATATGCAGAATGCAAAGATAATGTTCAATAGCCTGGCAAGGGATTAATAGTTCACGATCGCCTGCCAGCCTCTAAAGTCGCTAAAGGAGAGCGTTTAGCTTCGTCAATTACTCACTGGGAACCCTGATTATGAGAAAGACATTTACACAAGAATAAAAATGGGTTGAATTCCATATTTCAGGCATTGCCAGATCATGACTTCGAACTTACCACTATCATTGAAAAGAAAGGTGTACAATCACTGCATACTACATGTATTAACATATGGGGTACAAACTTGGAGGTTGACAAAGAAGCGCGAGAACAAGTTAGGAACCCTACGAAGAGCGATGGAACGCAAAATGTTAGGCGTAACGTTAAGAGACAGGAAGAGAGCGATGTGGATCACAGAGAAAACGGGGATAGCAGATATTCTAATTGACAGTAAGCTAAAGAATGGAGCTGAGCAGGCCATGTAAAGCGTAGGATAGATAACCGGTGAACCATTAGAGTTACATAATGGGTGTCAAGGGAATCGCAGTCGAGGACGGGTGTGGTGATCACATCAGGAAATTTGCAGGCGCAAGTTAGAAACAGTTGGCACAGGACATGGGTAATTGGAGATTGCAGGCCTTCGTCTTGAGGGGACATGAAAATTATCTGATGATGATGATAATATATTGGAACGAATGTTGTTCGATATGTTGTATGCATGATTCCAAAGAATGTGTGCACTTTTTGTTTTACTTTGTTGAGTGCTTGAAGCCTGTCTCACCACCGTGGCGGCTCGGTCCCGTATCGCACTACCTCTGGGATCGGTACATATTTTGCCCACGGTCGCCGACACAAAACAGCCGAGCAACGAGAGGCTAAAAGCTTCGTTGTAAAACATGCGAAGTGGTCTCTTGCATTGTAAAACATTGTGGTCTCTTTATTTGCGCTGCTTTATTATCCCATGTATGCTTAATGTAGGGATGCTAAGCACGAAGTCGCGGGATCGCCCCGCCCCGTCCACGGCGGCCGCATTTCGATGGGGGGCGAAATGCGAAAATACCCGTGTACTTAGATTTAGGGGCACGTTAAGGAAGTCCGGGTGGTCCAAGCGATACCGGATCCCCCCACTGCGGCGTGCCTCGTAATGAGATTGTGGTTCTGGCACATAAGGAAATGTCTCAGGCGTGTTGCAGCAATTCGCCCAAAAAGCTTCTACTTTGGTAGTGGCATTTTGTCTATGTGCATGCGTTGTTCTTGCAGATGACTTTTGCGCGAAAAAATTACGTGCACGACACCGTACAAGCTTTCGCAAGAGGTCTTTAAATTAAAGAGTATGCAGAAACTCCACTAGAATTGCTTAAGTACGCAGACGCATACCCCAAATTCCAGTTGGGTTAGCCCTAATCTTCAAGTTGGTCCAACCCAAAATTTCAAGCTGGTCCCTCACAAGTTTAACTTTGCCCACCCTCGAATTTATGTAGGCCCATCGTCAAATTTCAAGTTGGCCAACCCCAATATTCCAGTTGGCCCAATCCTACTGTAGGCTTCCCCGTTCATATTCTATGGAGCCCTATGTATCCCGGAATACCCGTAGGCCTACGGGTACGCATAAATCAGATTATATGGGTATTGTCTCTGACCATTTTTTTGTTTCAATTGTTCCTTATTCCTTATCAAGCTAGCAATCAACTACACTTACACTATAATATCGATTAAATGTCTTTATTTCGCAAATTACGCATTTCTGTGCACATACATAGCATAGCAATTTTCGCGCGAGGAAGAGATTTTGCTGGGGCACTCGCCAAAGAATGCAAAGAATGCTAGTAGTACAGATACACCAGGCAATGGGAAAACGAAAGAATAGGCATGCCTAGCTAGAACCGGCAAGTGTGCTTTCTGCTGGTGCAGAATATGGCAATTGTGACCAGTTTTGTAGCATCTGACCGTGAAGCGCAAGTCGGCATGCGTATGCACCCCGTACGACGCCAGCCCTTGGGTGCCATGCAGCACTGTTCATTCGATGCGGGTTTCGATAACGAAGATTCCTGTTCCACCAATTTGGCTGGTCTTGCCGAGCTGAAAACTTGGTTCTCTGGTTATGCAGCAAGACACTTTTTGTATGCCTTTTAGAAAAACAGATTTCCGGCGTAACTTTGCTGCAGCTCAAGTGCCCACTGAAACCATGTATTCAGGGGCCGCGAAAACAGGCATCACGTTCAGTTTAAATCGAATGTCTGTCGAATGGTGAGGAAGAATGACACGTGTTGGCTTGAAGTCATAAATACCAGCTACCATTCACGACGTTTATTAAATGAAAGGGTTTATCGATTAAAAGCACCGTACTGTGAGTTTAGTTGCAGGGAGGAAGGATTCAAACTTGATGCAGTAACGAAATTCCTGTACATCAGGTGTTGTCTACGTGCTCTTTAAGTAGAATTGAGCGCCTTGATTCAAGTAAGTTTCTTTTTCCCGTTCAGACTAGTATCGGAACATATTCAAGTGAGAAATAACAAGGTGCGTGCGGCGTATGCTGGAAGAGCTCTCGCTGAGAGAACTGCAATCATCGTTTCTCATAACTGTAGCGTGGACATGGTCTTGAGCCAAGCCAAGTTGATGCAGAAGCGCTGCTCTCGAGTACTTGTACACGATCGCGAAGACTGCGAAGCTATCAATGAGAGGCTTATTTGTGCGAACAAGAGAAATTGCGATTGTCGCCCATCTAGCAGAAAGGCGGCGTGGTAATGCCCTAAAAATGTCTCCAAACCTTGTGTTCGGACAAAAGGCAATGCGAGAGGCTCTGACAAAAAAAAAATTGTTCGTGCGATTTTTTCAGACATAGCCATGGCCTCTTGTTGTAGTATGCAGAAAAATACGACAGAAAGAGCAGGCATTGAGCGACCTTGCGGAGTGTCATTGAGAAACGCATTTTTGAAAAGGACCTTTCAATAAATAAACAAACGTTGCCGGGCCGCTACATTAATTCAAAGAAAACTGCCTGCACCTTATCGACTGTATCCGCAAGGCATAGAAACAGATATGACAGTAAAAAATACATCACTCAACCGGTTCCTAGCCATGGTACTTATATTAGAAATTGCCGCCCAAGTAACAATTTCGAACAATTTCGTATAGTGTAATCAGCGAGGCCAGCCAAGAGCATATCAAGGAAGTTCTGCTTACTGTGTGTTCCGATATAGCCAACCGCAAAACTAGAAAACCTGACGAGCAAATCTGTGGCTTTCAAGTGCGCAATAAATTTGAAGACTGAACGTCCGCTATGCCATCAAAGGCGTAATGGTTTAGGACTATATATTAGCAATACGAGATCTAATCGCAGTGAAATGACGCCAGAATAAATTTGTGATAAACATATATACACATCCTGTGCTAGCGTAACGTCGCTGCATACTGAAGGTATGAAGAAAGAAAAAAAAACGAGGGATTGACACGCACGTGAAAGAAGCAACGTTTCGTGAATAAGACATCGCTCGCTGGTGGTCCGATGCCGGCAGGTCGCGTCCTTCCCAAGCGTCGCGTATTGGCTAAGCGTTTGGCCAGGAGCGCGCTTGCGCCCATTACACGATTGCCATTGTTTAGGTTACTTACCCGGCATTGCAGTTTATATCGTGTTTTTTAGCATTCTCACTCTGGCCGTCTCTCGAATCAAAAGAAAATTTGAAAAACTGGCTGCCATCGAAGCTAGGCTTAGCTGCTGGGCACAAGACCGACGGAGAGACGACGGTACAAAGGCAGAAACTTGTACGCAGGGATGCACGGGGTCACAACACACACACATGTGCAAGCGGTCCGACGACTTCTGCGGTACAGCTGGGGCACGGAGGAAGGTGTTTCTGGCTGGGGCACTCGGAATGACTACTGCAGTGACACGGCGAAGGCGGAATTATTCTTTTCGCCTCCAAAAGCGCATGAGCCAGCAGCAGCCATCTTCTATGTATTTCCGAATAGAGTATCCACGCTCTTCTCTTTTCACTACTTATGGTGGAGACATGCTAGCCGACCACCATCGATTCCTGTAGTTCCAGTTTACGGAATGAAAAAGATGCTCGCGTGCACGGGCGTGTTGGAAACCATATGGCAGGAGCAGGACGCTCGTTCGGAATGAGATGTGATCTGGCCGTCGAACTCGCCTGGAGAAGGGCAAATGCGCCAGTTCTTCCAGATGCGCGCGGTTGCTGTCGAACCGAAGGCGAAAAGACATTTCTGTTTGTCAAATAAATTCATTTTAGCACACGTCGCAGAAAAATTTGTGCACGACAGCACTACAATCACAATCAAGGTTTTCGTTATTTTGTACATACAGCCCGAATATTTTTGTATTCGTGAAATATTAACTAGGATAAGCAGTATGATTTTCTAGACTGATGAAAATTGTGGTCCCAGTGGAGAGACCTCGTAGACAGCCGCTGGTTTACCGACATCGGCTCTCCTGCAGCGTTTGCGAAGTGTTTCACTACTTGTGTGTTCAAATCAATCACATCATTTTATTATTTGCGCGGCTATTGCGCATTCATTTAATCACCGGTGTTCCTGCATTTCTGTGCCTTAGCGTATTTTCTGTAAGCCCGCCACGCACATCTGCAGAGAAATGCTCTGACGATATTACAGGAAGACGGGTGACAACTGCACATGCAAACCTTTGGTGGCTTTGTGTGCTAAATATTGTAGTTATCTCCAAAAAAGTTATGATGGCGGCATGAAAATACGAGCGATGTGCCGATAGTGACGTATTCGTCCCATGCAAATGTTTATCGTATCTGTGCACAGCTCGCTTTCACTTGAGGTTAAGCATATTGTCGTGTCTTTTGTCACACGTCACGCTTGTCCTAACATGCCATAACGCTCAATGCGTTCCTGAGCGCTAAAGTATCGCAGCTTCCGTTTGGGGCGTTGTGTTTGTCGGACTGGTCCGCAATTTTGCGTCCTACTAGTCTTCGTGTCGTCTTGACCACCTGCCTCGCTTCAAGTGATGATGGCTTCCTGGACTTGCCGCTTTATTGTTCTGTCACCAAAAGCTGCGGAGCCTTTGCTCAAAGGACAACATAACTGTGGCCGATGCCCGACCAAACTGTAGCTCGAAATCACGTTCTATAAAGCAGAGGACAGGGATATTTGCACACAGCACGGAGGCACAAATGTAAACGTTTACCATTTGAAAACGATGTCCTCGCTACAACATGACCATTTCTAGCCGAGTCAAGTGGTGACGCAGTCACTCCTCCGGCGACAGCTACTTTGGGGGCGCTGGCGTGAGGCCAGAGAAAAGCAGCGCCGTCGGCTCACCCAGTTAAGGCCAGGAGGGCTGCCGAACGGGTCGAGTGAAGGCTATCCGCCAAAGTCACGGAGACGTCGGCAGAACGATCGCGCTCACGGCCGTGCGCTCGGAGAACGGGCGGCTCGCGAACGCATTCCTGTCCTGCCTGCTGAGCGGCTTACGCAAACACAAATCCTTCGCTTGTCCAGCAAAACACCGCCGGCATCGCGAATGCTTAACGTCGTCGCAAGAGAGAAACAGCGCGAGCATGATGCACGCCGCTAAGTTATTGACAGAGAGTGAAGCTTTCGCGACCGTGGTGGCTGTCGCGTTCGCGACTGTTCTCTGGCGCGATAACATCAACCACAGCCTTGAAAATATATCTTTTTCGTGATGCGGGACGCATGAATTTCGCACCGGAACTTATAGGTTCCAATGCGTGTATATGTCTGGAATCGTGAGAAAGCACAACGATAAAACAACACGCAACTATTGCACCACGTCTCGCGATGTCAACAAAGTGTGGAACATTAATATCTGCTGATTTGATAGGTGAACTGCGTCCTCTAAGCTCATGAAAATTTTAATGAACCAGCTACGTCGAGAAGTGCAGAAGACATTCGTTTCATTAAACTGCCATCAAATATGGATAGAAATATTCAATGTCGTCAGCACTGTAAATATGTAAAAAGAAAGAAGGTTGTGAAATCGCATCCATGGATTATTGCTAGCAAGTCGTGTTTGCGCTTCCTGCAAAGATATGAACTTGTAGACTATAGTGTGTTTACGACCTTCAGTCGAGTGAGCTGAGCGTTGGTGCAGCGGAGCGACACGTCGGTCCTGGCACGAGGCGTTACGAAGCAATACCCGAAGTGAAGTCGATATCCGGCTCGGCATGCACTTACCGACCAGGAGAACGCCACGTGTTGGACGAGCGAAATCCGCACTGTCCTGGCGACGCGCACGGCGAGATGCACAACAGCGGGTATCCCTCCCCTCGGCCACAGGCACGTAGATTAGCGGCGCACGGCGGCAGCACACACGCCTGACTGCCTCACACAGCCGTCGCCATTTCGCTTTCGTTGCACAGCAACCGGAATCGCGCGCACCTGGGAGCGCTGCCCACGGGGCGGCGCGCCAATCGTCGGCTCGGAAATCCCCGCCGCGCACACTCGAGGCGGCGCGGGTTTCTCCCTGGCTTCCGGCTGACACCGGCCTTGAACCTGACCGGTGGCCGTCTCGGCGCTGGCGGAAGAAAGTGTTGTGTGTCGCTGTGGGTGAAGGAAAAACAGGATCTGGGGGGCGGGAGAACAAACTGTTTGCGAGACGACGGGGTCAAGGGGCGCGCGCCGCCATCAAGAAGCACGTGGCCTTGGGCTCGGCACTTGGGAGGGAAAACGGACGCTTTCACCACGCAAAGCGCCCCTCGGCGCTCTTTAGAACTTGCACCCGCAATCGGTTTGTCACTGCACGGTACGCTCCAGCGTGCAGTCTGCCTGGTAACCGAGCTGTCCGAGGGCGGAGGGAGCTAGATAGGCAAGGCTGGGAGTGCCGCACGGAGACGGCTTGCTTACTCGACTTCGTTTCTGCGCAAGAATCGGACAACCAGTCTGAAGTAGCACGTGCTGTAAGTTTTAAGACTGAATGAGAACAATAATTCGCACTACATACAAAAACAATAAGAACAATATATGTGGTAAACATGTCAAAGCAAGATCGGAAACCGGAGCTAAGAAATGAAAATTATCACTGGCTATAGAGTATGGTTAGGGGTTGTGCACTGTGTAATCAGAAAATTAGAATCATGTTTTATCTAGTTACATGGGTGTAAGCATAAATTATAATATACAAGCTGGTGGCAAAGCAGAAGGCTCAAGGAGACCTCCATTTATTTAGTAACACACAAGAAAATTATTTGTTTAGATGCTTGGGAAGACAAAAAATAAACATTATTGAATGATACAAGATAGTACTGACAATACAAAAATCATATCACAAAGTATTACTCATAAGACATGAATGATAATATGAACTTACAGAGACTGTGTTACATAGAAATCATACAATAATAGAACAGGAGTATCTTTTGGTTTGATCCAACGTAGAACTAGCTTTGGTTTGATCTAACGTAGATCTAAGAATCTCGTAGATATGTGCATAATGAGATATGAAATAAATAACGTATTGTGCGTAGTGAAACTATGCATTATAAGATTTTTTTTTCCAATGGCAAGTAGTGAACACGAGTGTTTGAGGTAAATTGCGAGGTGATTCCAAAATGATGTGCTGGAAAAGTGGGCTGTCTGTCATAGTTTGTGGGCGATAAAGGAAAAATAAATTATGATTATGAATTGAGCTATTTCGAAGCGCAGCTGCGCCAAACATGCCAAATGGGATAAAGTCTTTAAACAACTTGAAGAAAGCGATCGCAAGTATGAATTGATGTAATTTACAAATTGTTAATTTGTCGTATACAGAAGCCGTTGAAACGTGCGGCTACGAAAATGAGTACATGCGCGAATCTGGATGTCTTGATTTTGTGTTTCCTGCATTTTGTTTACAGTGTAGGTTAAATGATACATCATGTAGTAATGCAGTACGTGACCTTGAATATAATAGTACCATGTGTAACGTTGAAGAATTAAAACATCGTGGTCTGCTAAAGCAATAGTTTTACTCTATAAGCTGATTAACGCAACGAGATAGCGGCATGCAAAGCGCATCATAACATAAATGAAAACAGAGCGTGACTCCGAAAAGTGTACTTGGTATAAAGTGCATAAATGAAGGGACATTGCATATCGACTGGCCACATTTCTGAGAGATATCAAAGGGCGGAGTGGAATAACACCAGGGAGGTTATGGACCGATAAGCTCGTGTAAGGAGAGCGAATGTAATTGTGTCGAGAGCAGCAAGCAAATGCCTGACTGCTATGATATCACAATATATGTGTTGTTTCCGGCGAAACAACATGAATTAGAACCGGCTACTCCATAAACCAACAGCTGTACAATATCACACTACGCATCAAGCAAGGGGGTTCACTCCGACTTTCTCGTCGCTGGAAATATTATGCAGGCAGTTTTTCTCCCTCTTGCACAATTGTCCTTTGATCAGGCAACAAGTGAGAACAATGCTTCACAAGTTTTGCCTGCTACATAGTGTCAATAGGAGCCGCTACTGAACATGACAAATTCCTCTACAGAAGAGTGTAGCCTTTCTTAAAGGTCAATGGTACTTCTCTCGTAGAAGAACTGGCACACTCCAAAAAATGTCTGTAAAATGAATGTTTTACATGTTACCTTTCCTGTATACAGAAAAATTTCAGTGCCTTGCCACTCTGTGAAAAGGATGACCAAGAATGCTGTGTATGGGCGCCCCTTAATGGCAAACAGCACCTCCGCCACAGGTCGGCTCGGCATAGCACTATCTTCGGAATCAGCCCACGTATGGGCCGGCAGTGCTTAACGCCCGCTTCACCTCTGCCGTGGGTCGGGCCGGTATGGCATCCCCTTCGGGATCGGCCCACGTGTGGGGAGTGCTTAACACCCGCTTCACCTCCGCCGCGGGTCGGGCCGGTGTGGTATTACGTTGGGGGTCGGCCCACGTATTGGGAGTGCTAAACGCCTGCCTCACCTTCACCGCCAGTGAGCCCTGCATTGCACTATCTTCGGTATCGGCCCACGTGTGGGGAGTGCTTAACGCTGCTTCACTTCCGCCGCGGGTCCGGCTGGTATGGCACTATATTCGGGATCGTGCCACGTATGGGGAGTGCTTAACGCCGGCTTCACATCCGCCGCGGGTAGGCCTGGCATTGCAGCATCTTCGGGATCGGCCCACGTGTGGCAAGTGCTTAATGCCCGCTTCACCTCCGCCGCCAGTGAGCCCGGCACTGCACTAACTTCGGGATCGGCCCACGCGTGGGGAGTGCTTAACGCCTGCTTCACCTCCGCCGCAAGTGAGCCCAGCATTGCACTATCTTCGGTATCGCCCCACGTGTGGGGAGTGCTAACCACCTGCTTGACCTCCGCCGCGGGTCGGGCCGGTATGGTATTACGTTGGGGGTCGGCCCACGTATTGGGAGTGCTAAACGCCTGCCTCACCTCCACCGCCAGTGAGCCCGCCATTGCGCTACCTTCGGTATCGGCCCACGTGTGGGGAGTGCTTAACGCTGCTTCACTTCCGCCGCGGGTCCGGCTGGTATGGCACTATATTCGGGATCGTGCCACGTATGGGGAGTGCTTAACGCCGGCTTCACATCCGCCGCGGGTAGGCCTGGCATTGCAGCATCTTCGGGATCGGCCCACGTGTGGCAAGTGCTTAATGCCCGCTTCACCTCCGCCGCCAGTGAGCCCGGCACTGCACTAACTTCGGGATCGGCCCACGCGTGGGGAGTGCTTAACGCCTGCTTCACCTCCGCCGCAAGTGAGCCCAGCATTGCACTATCTTCGGTATCGCCCCACGTGTGGGGAGTGCTAACCACCTGCTTGACCTCCGCCGCGGGTCGGGCCGGTATGGTATTACGTTGGGGGTCGGCCCACGTATTGGGAGTGCTAAACGCCTGCCTCACCTTCACCGCCAGTGAGCCCTGCATTGCACTATCTTCGGTATCGGCCCACGTGTGGGGAGTGCTTAACGCTGCTTCACTTCCGCCGCGGGTCCGGCTGGTATGGCACTATATTCGGGATCGTGCCACGTATGGGGAGTGCTTAACGCCGGCTTCACATCCGCCGCGGGTAGGCCTGGCATTGCAGCATCTTCGGGATCGGCCCACGTGTGGCAAGTGCTTAATGCCCGCTTCACCTCCGCCGCCAGTGAGCCCGGCACTGCACTAACTTCGGGATCGGCCCACGCGTGGGGAGTGCTTAACGCCTGCTTCACCTCCGCCGCAAGTGAGCCCAGCATTGCACTATCTTCGGTATCGCCCCACGTGTGGGGAGTGCTAACCACCTGCTTGACCTCCGCCGCGGGTCGGGCCGGTATGGTATTACGTTGGGGGTCGGCCCACGTATTGGGAGTGCTAAACGCCTGCCTCACCTCCACCGCCAGTGAGCCCGCCATTGCGCTACCTTCGGTATCGGCCCACGTGTGGGGAGTGCTTAACGCTGCTTCACTTCCGCCGCGGGTCCGGCTGGTATGGCACTATATTGGGGATCGTGCCACGTATGGGGAGTGCTTAACGCCGGCTTCACATCCGCCGCGGGTAGGCCTGGCATTGCAGCATCTTCGGGATCGGCCCACGTGTGGCAAGTGCTTAATGCCCGCTTCACCTCCGCCGCCAGTGAGCCCGGCACTGCACTAACTTCGGGATCGGCCCACGCGTGGGGAGTGCTTAACGCCTGCTTCACCTCCGCCGCAAGTGAGCCCAGCATTGCACTATCTTCGGTATCGCCCCACGTGTGGGGAGTGCTAACCACCTGCTTGACCTCCGCCGCGGGTCGGGCCGGTATGGTATTACGTTGGGGGTCGGCCCACGTATTGGGAGTGCTAAACGCCTGCCTCACCTTCACCGCCAGTGAGCCCTGCATTGCACTATCTTCGGTATCGGCCCACGTGTGGGGAGTGCTTAACGCTGCTTCACTTCCGCCGCGGGTCCGGCTGGTATGGCACTATATTCGGGATCGTGCCACGTATGGGGAGTGCTTAACGCCGGCTTCACATCCGCCGCGGGTAGGCCTGGCATTGCAGCATCTTCGGGATCGGCCCACGTGTGGCAAGTGCTTAATGCCCGCTTCACCTCCGCCGCCAGTGAGCCCGGCACTGCACTAACTTCGGGATCGGCCCACGCGTGGGGAGTGCTTAACGCCTGCTTCACCTCCGCCGCAAGTGAGTCCAGCATTGCACTATCTTCGGTATCGCCCCACGTGTGGGGAGTGCTAACCACCTGCTTGACCTCCGCCGCGGGTCGGGCCGGTATGGTATTACGTTGGGGGTCGGCCCACGTATTGGGAGTGCTAAACGCCTGCCTCACCTTCACCGCCAGTGAGCCCTGCATTGCACTATCTTCGGTATCGGCCCACGTGTGGGGAGTGCTTAACGCTGCTTCACTTCCGCCGCGGGTCCGGCTGGTATGGCACTATATTCGGGATCGTGCCACGTATGGGGAGTGCTTAACGCCGGCTTCACATCCGCCGCGGGTAGGCCTGGCATTGCAGCATCTTCGGGATCGGCCCACGTGTGGCAAGTGCTTAATGCCCGCTTCACCTCCGCCGCCAGTGAGCCCGGCACTGCACTAACTTCGGGATCGGCCCACGCGTGGGGAGTGCTTAACGCCTGCTTCACCTCCGCCGCAAGTGAGCCCAGCATTGCACTATCTTCGGTATCGCCCCACGTGTGGGGAGTGCTAACCACCTGCTTGACCTCCGCCGCGGGTCGGGCCGGTATGGTATTACGTTGGGGGTCGGCCCACGTATTGGGAGTGCTAAACGCCTGCCTCACCTTCACCGCCAGTGAGCCCTGCATTGCACTATCTTCGGTATCGGCCCACGTGTGGGGAGTGCTTAACGCTGCTTCACTTCCGCCGCGGGTCCGGCTGGTATGGCACTATATTCGGGATCGTGCCACGTATGGGGAGTGCTTAACGCCGGCTTCACATCCGCCGCGGGTAGGCCTGGCATTGCAGCATCTTCGGGATCGGCCCACGTGTGGCAAGTGCTTAATGCCCGCTTCACCTCCGCCGCCAGTGAGCCCGGCACTGCACTAACTTCGGGATCGGCCCACGCGTGGGGAGTGCTTAACGCCTGCTTCACCTCCGCCGCAAGTGAGCCCAGCATTGCACTATCTTCGGTATCGCCCCACGTGTGGGGAGTGCTAACCACCTGCTTGACCTCCGCCGCGGGTCGGGCCGGTATGGTATTACGTTGGGGGTCGGCCCACGTATTGGGAGTGCTAAACGCCTGCCTCACCTCCACCGCCAGTGAGCCCGCCATTGCGCTACCTTCGGTATCGGCCCACGTGTGGGGAGTGCTTAACGCTGCTTCACTTCCGCCGCGGGTCCGGCTGGTATGGCACTATATTGGGGATCGTGCCACGTATGGGGAGTGCTTAACGCCGGCTTCACATCCGCCGCGGGTAGGCCTGGCATTGCAGCATCTTCGGGATCGGCCCACGTGTGGCAAGTGCTTAATGCCCGCTTCACCTCCGCCGCCAGTGAGCCCGGCACTGCACTAACTTCGGGATCGGCCCACGCGTGGGGAGTGCTTAACGCCTGCTTCACCTCCGCCGCAAGTGAGCCCAGCATTGCACTATCTTCGGTATCGCCCCACGTGTGGGGAGTGCTAACCACCTGCTTGACCTCCGCCGCGGGTCGGGCCGGTATGGTATTACGTTGGGGGTCGGCCCACGTATTGGGAGTGCTAAACGCCTGCCTCACCTCCACCGCCAGTGAGCCCGCCATTGCGCTACCTTCGGGATTGGCCCACGTGTGGGGAGTGCTTAACGCTGCTTCACCTCCGCCCCAGGTCGGCACGGCATTGCGCTATCTTCGGAATCACCCCACGCATTTATTTATTTATTCATCATGTCCTCCGGGCAATTACGGCATTATAGAGGGGAGTGATTACAAGCAAAACGGTTAAATTCAACAAACAGGAGTTAGTAGGGCAGAAAATTATATATATATATATATATATATATATATATATATATATATATATATATATATATATATATATATATATATGTGTGTGTGTGTGTGTGTGTGTGTGTGTGTGTGTGTGTGTTACAAGCAAAACGGGTAAATTCAACAAAGAGGAGTTAGTAGTGCATAAAATTATATATATATACAAAATTATTTAACAAATGGCACCTAGATATACAATGTTAGCTATGGCGTTTGTGAGTACAAATTGAACAGTCTGAAGAAAAAGGTGCCTAGTTATATACTGCTAGCTATGGCATTCTTGAATAAGTGGTGATCTGCGAAGGTGGCCATCAAAGCGGGAAGGCGATTCCACTCATTGGAAGTGTGTAATATAAATGACTGCAAAAAAGCGTGGGATCTGCATAATGAGATGCCGACCTTATGAATGTGATCTAGGCTGGGCGACACATGCAGAGGCGGAGAAATGAGCTTGTTGCGTAGCAGCGGGTGATGAAATTATTTATGAAAAATGCACAAACGGAACGGTAAGTTAAGGCTACATATCATGGCACTGATACTCGCGGTTCTATTATTGTTGGAATGAATAAAACGAGTAAAGTTATTCTGAACAATTTCCAATGAGTGCGTTAGATTTATTTGACCTGGGATGCTATGCAGGATGCGCCGAGTTTGGCGAAACTCGTTATCTTCACGAGCTCTGGCGACACCCTAAGATGAAAGCACAAATGGTACCGAGACACAGTTTACCTTTCGACAAGCCTCCATTTTCATTGCTTTATCTAGATTCACTCTGGCTGGCTATCATTCCTTGGGCGTTGGCTTCTGGGCGGTCGACAAACTGGGGCTCACGTGACCATACCGTCGGTGCATGGTCGTGCCTCCTTTCACTTGTTTGTCGTTCCACCGAGTGCACTACAGGCACAAGCGAGTTGTAAAACAAATGCATTAAGTACAATGTTATTAGTTAGTTTAACATGGTTTAAAATCATTTTAAAGCTTAGAAGATGTACACTGAAAGTGTATTCGACTAACTTGTAATTTAGTACGCTTCGTATTATACCACGAGGGCACGCTGTGGTGGCGTCATCACATCCGTTCACAGGGCGAGCATCCCGGCTAAACATCGAACAGGCCTAGTGTAAACAAACTCGTACAACGAGCTTGCAGTGCGCAACGTAGTTATCAGGCTATTTATTGGCTACTTAGATCAGGCCGCTATTTATTGGATAGTTCTGTTCCTCCGTGACCAATCTTTCTGTGCACCCCGTAAGACTGCCAATAGCTTCGGCGATATTACAGATCGCAACGCGCACCTACTGTTCACGGCGTAATGCTGAAGAAACAACCTGTCCGGTGCTGCTTCCGTGAATGCGCTGAGTTCCTCCACTCCGCGTTACTGCTAGCGTCCCGAATATTATGTAGTGTGTGCAAAAGGAAGACAGCCTATATAGCTACGATGCGACAAGGAGGTGGTGCTGACGATGGATCTCGCAACCAACACAGCGAAACATTTTGCAGCGTAACATTCTGCTGCTGGAGGCACTCACCCGCCTGGTGGCAGTAGGCGAGCGCCAGGCACGTGCTCCTGAGAGTGTGGTAGAGGTCTAGAGGGCTGCTCTGCAACAGTAGCATCGATGCCCTCACAGCTCTCCAGTCGAGCCCCAAGAAGAAGCCTTATTAGGAACTTTCAGTTTAATATTTTGTTTATTATTCAAGAGCATGAATAAAATATTGCAGTAAACATTATGCGGTGCATATTAGGACAATTGTAACATGCACTTGGTGTCTCTTAAAAATGGGCAAATACATAAGACAACCTGTGCCGCTCTTGGACCATGTAAATGAAGAATACACTAATGCAGCACGCACGTCATTTTGCTGTTTGTTCTTTCTATGTGCAAGAATACAGTGCGTGTTGATTAGCCACAAGATGAACGGTGTGTGTAATTTACAATAAAAAGACAGGAAACAGCAGAAGCTTAATAATGCTATCACCTATAGACTGTGCATATGAATGCAACACTCCCCGATTCAAACGTGCCATTACATGAATGTTTGATACCACATTCTTTAACAATAACATATATTTGCATGTAATAATTTTCACACAGCTTAAGCACCTGCATAGCTCCCTTGTGATGTATTCATTTCATAGACCAAATAATTGTACACTTTGTCCCATTTGTTGTATGAAAACCGGCATCTTCTACAGTTGGATACAACTTCAAAAGACAGGAAAGGCCCCGCCCAGATTACCAAAGCGCAGCCGCCGATTGCCTCCACGTCTGAAGAAATAGTCCCTCTCCAAAGAGCGGGTATTGGTGCATCCGGCGGCACGAGGTCAGTGTAGTGCGTGTGCCCATTGGTGAAGGCTTGTGTTCACCGGCCTTTAAAGTGCAGATTCCGCGGCCTCCTAAACTTGTATCCGACTATAGAATCACGTAGTGCCTTGCACCAGTTGCATAGACTTTAGCAACCTGATAGCACACAATGATAAGGAACAGAAATCTATAAAGGCATCCAAGCAAAGCTGGATGGCCACACTTACATTATGAGGGGCTGTAAAAAGGTCTCGCCAAATATTCCCATGACATCCTTGAAAAAGAGGTGGTGTTAGACACTTCTTTAGAATCACAAACAGATACAGTGAATGTTGTGTACCACGTCGAAACAAACTCAGCTTGGTTATCTGCACAGCATGTTATGGAAGCTTGTGCTTCAAATAGGAAACAAACAGCTTTGTCCAGTACAATTGTTGAGTCCGGTGTGGCACCTATTATGTCAACAGTGTCGATTTACAAATTACACTTTTCAAAGGCCATTCATCTCACTATTTTTTTTTGTCTGACAGTTCTTTAAATCAGTGCTTGTATTACATGAGCAGGTGGATTTGAAAGCAAAGCTTAGCTTGCAAACCTTCAGACTTCCATAATTGGTGTGGCAAGGCGCTGGCGTATTGTCGAATAGCTCACACTTCTTCGGTCTTGCACCAAAGAAGCCCAATGATCTATTTGAAGTTGGATAGCACAACAATTCGATGGCACACAAAGAAGAGTAACACACACAGCAGGGCACTCTGCTGTGTGTATTTCTCCTTGTGTCCTGTGGAATTGTGCAATTCAACTTCAAGCTTCTATATCGATACACCCAGTCTTCAACCTCACCAATGCTCTAGTTATTAGGTCACAATGGCGCATATGTTTGAAATGTCCCAACACAAATTAGCTCTCCAAAAAATCACCACAAGCGTTAAATTTTGAAGCACAGGTGTATGCACGTGCCATATTCTTTACCACTAAACTCACAAGAATCAAAGGGGCAAGCATTAACCAGCCTTACTACTGCCGTTACCCTCATCATCATGACACCAATGGAAAGACAGTGCCACATTTCAGTAAAGGGAATGCCGGAGGGAAACGCTTGACAGCGAGGCTTACAATAAAAATAGCAGTTACAAGACATGATCAATGCCAAAATATGAGCATATCACGTTTTGTGTAACGAGTGCTCTAAAGCTGTACAAAAGGTCTATTCGCTCTGTAATCTTTATTTTTATCATGGCGGGTTAAAGACCCACTTTTCATTGGCATCTGCACCACATTTCACCCAAAATGTAATTTTGCCTTGGTGGTTCATGACATGTTCCCGTGCACCGAGTTGAGCAGAGCATTGGATCTGCATTGTTCTACTGCTTAAGAATTAGAGCCCCATTATGAGACTAAAATATATAATTTGTCCACCCAGAATAACACTGCCCCCCCCCCCCCCCGAAAAAATGTACACTGAACCGCTGGCACGTGCATCAACAGTGAACAGAGCAAACATTCTGTAGTATTTTCTTCATGCAAGCCAGCACACTAAGATTCTCAATGCATTTTCATTTCGCCAGAAATACATAGGTACAACCGGCTTGGCACAACATCCGCATCTCGCGCTGCAACGAATTGTGCAATGCCTCGCTGTTTTATAGGGCAGCATGATAGATGATGCATGACTGAAATTCAGCATTATGCATACTAAGTAACTTCATCAACGAAGAACCCAAGTTCTTTATGAGATTAGCATTCATAGAGTACTTCAAATAATTTTGTGATATCCATTTATATATTTATACTCAATTAACCTCTTTCCCAAGAAAGTGACCTATTTGGTAGGCACCCTGACACACAAGTAGAGCAATCGGCGAAAAGTCAGCAACCAGCGAAAAAGTCAGTATCATAAGCAGTCGCATGTGAGATGTCGGTAACACAAAATTTAAGTCGGCTACACAGAAGTGGCAAATTTGGCAATATGGCGTGTCTAGACATTGCTTCAATGCTAACCACAGTAACGCTGACATTGAAGGCGTCTTAATTCCTATGTATGTTCCGTCGACACACCCGACTTCGTTCGTAATGTTCCCGCGAAGTAGGAAGCATTCCTTTATATATGCCCGCTCAGCCGCAGTCTTCGGGAAAGCCAGCCACCGCTAACTCACTACCGCATCGATAAGTGCGTCAGACATATCCGTGACACAGCGACCCACAGTAGTTTGATGACGTCCAGTGTAACGTTCGGCGCCGACGCTTCCCTGAAAACTCCCAGTCCCGTAGAAACGGAGGGAGCAGAGGACTTGCTCTTCGACGGTGAGCGAATGAAGCCCGCCACGCTGTCTCCACAGACGAGTCTTCGCCTAGCTCGTCACACAGCCAGCGCACTGATGTCTTCGGCAGGCGAAAATGACGCTGAAACTCCACGTCGGTCATGTACAGGCGCCGACAAAAGTGGTATACTCCACGCAGTTCACACAGCGGTAGCCGGAGCAACGGCAAACTGCATCGCAACACCATCTACAGGCAGCATCTGGGATCATGTCTGCCGATAATAAAGGGCGCCCATTGGCTGTCTCGATCCCAGATGCCGCATGTAGATGGCATCGCGATGCAGTGTGCCGCTGCTCCGGCTCCCGCTGCGTGGACTGCGTGGAGTATATACCACTTTTATCGGCGCCTGTACGTGAACAGGTCCAGACGGTCATACTGACGCTTGCTGCCGCTGGATGCAATGACACAAGCTGCTGCTGCTGCCGCTGCCATGTTCCCGAGTTGAACTCGGAGGGGGTTTCGCTATGTACGAGTTTAGCACGAGTTCGCCTGTCAATCAAAACCAGAGGTCACGCCCCGCGCGAGGCATGTAACTCTTGTGCGCCCACCCACCACGGTTGGGCCACACCTAACTTATTTTTCGGCAACAACGACGCGGTGCCGAGCTGAGAGACATCAACAATCTTGACCGCCGACATAAAACACGCAAAACGCACTGCCATCGGTGATGTACTGAGCACCACTACAAAAAACAAAGCGTTGACTGTCGCCGGCTTATGCATATATCTGCTCGGGTTGAGATGGCCCCAGAACACGGTTTCATTGCCTGCATTGGGGCGACATAGCGCACAGTAAATAATTATCGGCACGTCACTGTCGCTGCTTGCAAGGCGTCGATGCGCCTAGCAGGACGACGGCGCTGAGGAGTGCGTATCGCGGCAGTGGTTTGAGATGGCCGCTGTGTTATCGGCGATGAATCGGAGCGACATCATCGTAACCAGGATGAGCGTCCGAGAATCGCTCGCTTTTCTAGACACAGTGCCATGGCACTTCTTCATCACAAGCACTGCGCACTCAACAGTCCCAACACTTTCCTCCGTTCGAAGTCTCATTTCATGACTGCACACAAGAGCCCTGACCTGCCAAAATGCGATTGCTGTGGTGTCGTTACGATATCCATCTGCGATCGCTACTGGCTCCAGCAGAAGTAATCCGCAAGCACCTTGGACTGCACAACATACTCAAATACTGCGTACATGCGCTCAGAGGCACCTTCACTGGGCAAGCCATGACAAGCGATGAATTGTGTCGCTGGGAAGCACGCGCTTCTTCGCAGTGCATCGCAGAGGCTTCGCGCACGGAGATAAACTGGCACATTTTCACTGAACTGCGTTACTACGGATCCCAAAATAACGTACCGCCATTTTGCAGCAACAGCCGTTGCGTCCGTATCTATGACTAGTGTATCGCTTTTAGTCGGTAAAGAGTGTGGTAAAGAGGGGGCCTTAATAGCCTAGTGAAGCGCCTGCGATGAACAGTCGTACCACGGCGCTGCGATTCCATTCCCCTAATAGACAAAGAGTGGTCATGATTGACTTTATATAGAATAGCACAGCAGCGCCCCTTGGCGACTTATCCACGTATGAACTCCCTCGTGTGTGCGACCCTCTTCAATGTATCCACTTCTAAGCGTTCGCCCCACTGTCGCCACTCGCGGCAAGAAGTGCAAAATTTAATAATTTACTCGATCTCCGTTTATAATCAGAAATTTCTAGCATCCAAAATTAAAAACAGACACTTAAAGAAATAAAAAATGTTTGTTACTTCATTTGTTGTATTTTAACGTATTCGTTTGAGCGGGAGTGTAAGTGCTAGAATGCGCCGCATGTACCCCGTTCGCATTCGATGGAGGATAGAAAGATAGTGCCCGAAAGATGAGTCACGCCCTTGACGCGTCCGGGAAAGGCGTGGCAAGCGGCTCACGGCAAGTGTGCAAACAGACAGCGGGACAGTCACGGTATTGCTAAGTTGCGATAATTCGTTGATAACAATACGCGGCGCTGGCGCGTTTCGTTGTGCATCCTTCTGTACTTGAAACGTGGAAGCAGCGAGCCGCGCAGGATGCGCTCATGTTGTCGCACGCGGCTTTTTGTCTACATATTTTTTGCCTGTAGCTTTTGCGGGTTCCACGATATCTCCGTTCACTAACTGCTGTCGAGCAAACTCGGATAAAACTCGGGTGAACGAGAAACTCGGCGTATTTTGCATAGCACCCCTGGATCCCAGATTGAAGGAGCATACTGAAGTTTAGGTCGTATTAGAATTTTATAGAGGATTTTTTAAGGAAGAAGGTGCTTTGGAAAAGTGGCGTCGTAAGTAACCTAGCATTCGGTTAGCGTTACTTAATATATTGGTGATGTGCGTATTCCATGTAAGATCACAGGCGATGTGAAGGCCAAGGTACATCTAAGTTGTTGCCAATTCTAATGGAGCGTTATTAAGGGAGTACACAGTTGGTTCACTGGTAGATCGAGACAGACGCATGAATTTACACTTGTTAGCATTTAGTTCCATTAACCTTGAATTGCACCAAGCAGAAACGGCGTTAAGGTCAGCTTGAAGCCTGGTTACATCCTCGTCGGGAGTTATTTCGGTGTAAATCACGCAGTCGTCAACAAGTAGGTGAATTTGAGATGAAACACAAGAAGGTAAGTCGTTAATATATCTGACAAATAGCAGGGTACAAGCACGGAGCCCTGTGGTACACCTGAACAAACAGGACTCACATTAGAGGTGCGAGTGACGTGATGGTGCTTGGCCCAGTTGGTGTGGGCTGCTACAGATGGCGCAACGTGACCTGCGCGACAAGTAGCCGCAGCGACATCGTCACCTACCTTGTCCTGCTTCCGTTTCCGGGAGCCTCGCTTGTTTTTGCTGTTTGCCCGCGATGGGCGAGTCAGTCAAGCCATTGCCGCTGGAGTGATCAGTCGGTGTGTTAAATGTAACCTTAACCCGCATTAAACCGTTACCCTACTATGCGAGTCTTCCTGCGTTCAGCCCAAACCTCACAGAGGTTACTTCGTTAGCTGAAACAAATCGTGAACGGTTAGTGAGAAAACCTCAAGCCAATATAAAATTTTAGGATTAATAGGAAGCTTTAGCTCGGGCCAAACTCCGACGCGGCCTATTCAAATACATGTAAAACGCAAAAACGCTTTTCTGAGATAACCCTTGGGACGATTTTAATGAAATCTGTTGCATTTGGGAGAGAAAGTTAAATTCAAGTGACTGTTGGAAGCGAAATTTCGATTTAGAGTTTTAATTTCGGTGAAAAGATTTTCAAATATTCGACAGTTTGAAAAAAATAGAAGCACGAAGTTTACAAATTCATATCTCTGCATTAAGAGCAGATATCGCGGTTTTCAAAGCGGACAAATTCGATATGTCAATTTACATCTTACGCGAATTTGGTACATTATTTACAAGGGTTTCGCAAAAGCTGTATTTCTATATCATTATATTTCTTTATATTGATGTGTAACATATCATTTTTGTCCGCTTTAACTGCGCTATCAGATGCAATCCACAGAATTGCATTACCATTTTTCATTGTTGAGTTACAGAGTTGCAAACTTGATAGTTTTGTTTATTTCAAAATTTTCCATTTTTGCCAATCTTTAATAAATAATTGACAACTTAACTCGAAAATTCGAAGCAAGCAGTCACTAGATTTTAAGTTTTTCTTTTAAATGCAACAAACCTTGCCAAATCTGGTGCAGTGGTTGTCGAAAAAAACGAATTCTTTTACATGTATTTAGATAGAAGCACCCGACCTAAAGCTTCGTCTTAAGGTTTAGTTGTTGCAGTTTGTAGCTTAATAAGCTGTGGCACACTTTATCGAACGCTTGCAGTGCTTAACGCCTGCTTCACCTCCGCCGCGGGTGGGGCCGGTGTGGGATTACCTTGGGGATCGGCCTACGTATTGGTAGCGCTTTACGCCTGCTTCACTTCCGCCGCGCGTGGGGCCGGTATGGCATTACCTTGGGCATAGGCCCACGTTTTGGGAGTGCTTAACGCCTGCTTCACCTCCGCCGCGGGTGGAGCCGGTATGGCATTACCTTGGGGATCGGTCCACATATTGGGAGTGCTTAACGCTTGCTTCACCTCCGCCGCGGGTTGGGCCATGTTAGGATCGGCCTGCAGCTATTTCGGCCCGCTGCAGGTGCGACGATCCACCCGCGTTGGGGGCACTGTTCAGAGAACCAGCGAGGACAGCGCTAACCAACCGTGAACTTCCTTTGGAGAACTGCGGACTACGGCAGCTCTGGAATTTAGAGGCGCCGGCTGGGTTCGGGCGTGACCACTGGCTACGGGGACGCAGGACAATGGACACCACGTCGACTGCGCTGCAAAGGTCGTCTGCCCGCGGAGGGGGCAGTGAAACCTGTGTGTGCGTGTGTGTGTTTGTAAAACATACCGCAGAGAGGCGGCTTGTTTACGCTGACGTCGAACGTTTTGCCTCACCTAGGGATCTAGGGAACACAAAGTGGAGATAACGAGCTGTTGTCGGCGGCTAGAGTGTGCTCGTTGTCGTGCACGAAATGTACTCATGAGCGGCGTGCTCGATTGCTGTATGCTTCATCTTGTGGGTTCCATTTGGGAGTCCCGCTAGGCAGTCTAAATGTATCCCATGTTTAAAATGTAAATCCATTAAATAAATCCTGCTCGCCTAGTCTTGTCGCCCCAAGTTCCTCCGATCGTCCTACAAGCCTGACCCCAAATCTTACATCTGGTTGGCAGCGGTTAGATCGGCATACGACTCGGAAACAGCAAGGGCAGCTCACGGACGTTGTCACATGGTGACCTACCGGTATCCTGATCAAGTTGGAGGCGACTTGGGATTGACCACCTCTTGCAACTCACTGGATACGGCGAAGAAGGACTGGTGATATGGTGCTACTTCAGTGGGTAAGCGTTTGGTTTTGGCTGTAAGATTTACCAGGCTTCAATTTCTCTGTGTTTTTGGATTTGGTTCGCTGGGATGTTTTACTTGTATTCTGATTTGCGTGGGTATCACAGCAAGTATTGTGTGACAGCAGAGCCAAAGCTTAAAGTAGCGACCATGGTCCTAATGTGTTTGACGGGAGCTGACCTGTTGTGGTTGTGTGAAGAGCTCGAGGTAAACGTAGAGGAGGACTTGACGGAATCAGAAATTCGTAAGGCCATTCTGCAAAGTGGCAATGATTTGAAATTAATCGAACTCTAGGTAAACGAATTCTAAGCAAAAGACAGGAACAGGAATCAATAAGGCAAGAACGCCAAGAGCGCGAGCGAAAACGCCAAGAGCGTGAGCAAAAACGGCAGGAGCTTGAAAAGAAATGGCATCAGCGAACAAAGAGATAAAAGATTTGCAGCAGCTAAACGCAGGAAGTCAACAGCGGCTTGAGAAATCTGTAGGCTGGACGCAGCAAAACTCGGAGGAAGTAGATAACATATTTTGCTCAAAAGCCCAGAGAAGGAGTAGTACCTGCGAGATTAGCAGCAGGTTCATAAGTGAACTCGAAGTGCTAGCAGCTAACGATGCCTTAGAGGCAACAGAGGCCGTTAAAGGCCAGAGTGAGAGCGACGAGGTGCTGTGCGAACAGAGAACTGTAGAGACAGCTAGGCCAGCTGCAAACAAATTGGCACAGTTGGCGCGCGTGTGCGTGGCATCTCATGCTATCGAGGTCGTTAGCGAGGTACAGGGTACTGTTGACCCGACAGACACGGGCACCCATGTCGAGCCAGATCTGCGTGCCGAAGTGAAGTGCGAGCTGCACGATGCTGTTGAGGGCAGTTCTCAGGGTTGCGAGTTCCATAGCTCAAGGGAAGACAACTGCATTGTTCAGGGATCGGTGCAGCTCTCCGCCAGTCTAGGTAGCCAAGAGAGGGATGATTTAGTTAATGATCATTCGGACTGTGCGGGTAAGAGACCGATCCGGGCCGACGAGATGTGTACCGGCCAGCACGAGGCGCCAGAAGGCGACATGAAAACGAGTTCAAAGAGACAGCGCCGCAGAAAGAAGCACCGTAAAGATAAGAAAGCGGTGACTAATGCAGCACAGCCAAAGACGGCGAGAGATTCAAAAAGGCAGGGCGCGAGGAGAAGAAAGGTGCGGTCGTCGTTGACGACGTGTGCGCATCAGGCACATTCGAGCCACGGGTCAGAGAGAGACCGAGAAGCATGTTCTGCACGAACGCGGACAAAGGGCACGGGGCAGTTACTTTCCTCGTCGTTCCGTCGTTCTTTCCGAGGTGCAGCAAGTAGTACGAAGGAGCGCAAGGTGGCAAGACGAGACGAGGTGATGAGGAGTCGCGACGCGGTCAGTCGAGTTCGTGATGAAAGCGTGGCGCCAGGACGCAAATTGGCAAGAGACTGTAACGTCTTGAAGGAGCTGATAGTGAGTCAGCCCTTTTGTGGTTCCTCGGTAACCAGAATAGCTTTTGTACCGCGACCCCCTCGAGTACGGCTGGAAATTATGAGTCAGTCGTAAGCGTTTTAAACGGGAAGCCAAGAGCGCTTCCATAGAAGAAAAACGTGTTGTGTTTTTTTTTAGCACTTAGAAATTTTCGCGGTTTAAGACTAAAGTTTCTTTCAATATGTAACGTATGAGCTCTGTTTATGTTTTGTTTGAGAAGCTCCGAGATTTGAAAGATGCATTTTAGGTAATGCTTTAGTTTCGCGAGTGTTATTAATGAGTAGATATTGTTTCTTTCTTTATTGTGTGAGTAACTTGAGTGTCAAGGTTATAGGTGAGCGACCTATCGTAACGCGCGTGTGTATTAGTTAACCTTCTTTTTTATGTGTTTTTCTATTTTGTAAGGTTGAGCGCGTAGGTTTTCAGTAAGTGCATCATTTGCACTGAGAAGAGCTCGTAGTTCCATTAGGGCGTGTCCTGTGCGGACAGAGGGAAGCAGATCGTTTATGACTGGGTTGCTCGTGTGTGTTTAGGGCAGACGTATTCTGACTTCTCTAGTACGCGTGCGTAGAACGAGTTATTAGCAGACGCACTTTTTAAGGGTCCCGCGGAGTGCGTAAGTTACGCAGGTTTAGTTGCTCGTTTAAGGCACGTGTCCTGTATAGACTTAAGGAACAAATGCGAGTAAGCGTGATGAAATGCTTACGTACGACGCACGTACGCGTTCTGAATAGAGACCACAAAGCTAGCGCCATTGTGATTACGTACCTGTTGAGTTGGCCACACGGTTCAGTGGCAACCGTACATGAGATAAGTGCGCCACTGTGATAGGGTAAGAACAGACTGTTCGTGAAGCTAGGCTGCTTAAGATACGTTCGGGTATTGGTGGTTGCGAGCCTTCGGTTCAGTTCTGCGTAAACCTTTACTCTTGTGCAGCGCGACGGTCGAGTTTGGTCGAACTCAAGAGGAACGTGAACGCTCGCTTTGGCGGCACGAAATTTTGGGGCGCAATTTGGGGTTTCCCAGTTGAGTGGCTTGCATCGAAATTTTGATAGGAAGCCTCGTGGGTTAACAGCTGATTCCGGGCGTTTGAACGCTGAGCGGTATTATGTTGCCGGGATCGACTCTTCTGTGCCAGTTGTGAGATGGTTGAAGGCATTCCAAGTGCTCAGGGGTTGCAGAGAGCAAAGCTATCGTCTTGCTCGCCAGCCATTCTCTTCCTGCCAAGCGGTTGCCAGCACTGGCAACGGGCTAATTCAGCCCGTTGCAGGTGCGACTATCCCCCGCGGTGGGGGCGCCGTTCAGAGAACCAGCGAGGACAGCGCTAACCAACGGTGAACTTCCTTTGAAGAACTGCGGACTACGGCAGCTCTGGAATTTCGAGGCGCCGATTGGGTTCGGGCGTGACCACCTGGCTACGGGGACGCAGGACAATGGACATCACGTCGACTGCACTGCAAAGGTCGTCTGCCGGCGGAGGGGGCACTGAAACCTGTGTGTGCGTGTGTGTGTTTGTAAAACGTCCCGCAGAGAGGTAAAATGTCTCGCAGAGAGGCGGCTTGTTTACGCTGACGTGGAACGATTTGCCTCACCTAGGGATCTAGTGAACACAAAGTGGATGTAATGAGCTATTGTCGGCGGCTAGAGTGTGCTCGTTGTCATGCTCGAAATGTACTCGTGAGCTGTGTGCTCGATTGCTGTATGTTTCATCTTTCGGGCTCCATTTGGGAGTCCCGCTAGACAGTGTAAATGTATCCCATGTTTAATATGTAAATCCTGTAAATAAATCCTGCTCGCCTAGTTCTGTCGCCCCAAGTTCCTCCGATCGTCCTACAAGCCCGACCCCAAATCTTACAGCCGGTACGGCATTACCTTGGGGATCGGCCCACGTATTGGGGGTGCTTAACTCCCGCTTCACCTCCGCAGCCGATGAGCCCGGCATTGCACAGTCTTCGGGTTCGGCACGCGTGTGGGGAGTGCTTAACGCCTGCTTCACCTCCGCACGGCAAGACCGCATTGCAGAACGCTTTCAAGATAGGGCCTACGCGGCCCCGCCATACGCAGCCGGCGCCGGAGTACGATTGGTCACGGTTGATAATGTTCCGCATCGAGAGGAGGCAGCGTCAGCAGCCATGTAAACTTTAGAGGTCTACCAAATATGACATTGTTCAATCACGTCGCGTACTACAGCAGGCATCGGCCGGTGCTCATCTTCCACGAAGCAGCGACATTATCCAAACGCATCATCATGTAATAGTACAATTGATGATGATGATGATGATGAATAAAGTCCCTCATGGCTTGCACCCACTAAGGGGAATAGGTCAAGAATCGGGCGGCAGTAGGTAGCTAAAGAAAATTCTTGTTCGGAAATGAGGAGCACAAAGTAAAAGGAAAAATTGAGTCGAGATACTTAAGACTGCATACGTGTGGCAATACGAAAGCATTATGTTGGCTTAGGTGAAATGTTTTCTATTGATGTTTTCGACGTGCATTCAAGCTCTTTCTGCTGAATCGGTGTGTTTGGTTGCGCATGCGTTGGCTACAGGCTGGAAACAGTCGAACCATTTTGACGCACAACGACGAATTTAATCTTATGCCTAATGGTTGATCTGTCGTCCCTATGTCGTCTGTATATGCGTTCCCTCGCTTCGGGTCCGGGTCGTGCATCCATGGGCAAGCACAACTCACAGCTGCCGCTGAGGTAGACGCTTGGGAGTGCGTCCCAGTAGACACAGCGAAATCCGCAGAGCAAGTGACGCGTGGAAGGGAGCGATGGAGGCAGCGACATGGCGTGTGCAGTGACGCACGCACTAGGCATAACTTTAGCTGACCACAACCATGGAGCCACCGTGTAGTTGGGGAGGCGTACTCATCTTGCACCATGGAGGCCCGGGTTTAATTCGCACCCAGACCGAAAATTACAAAAATTTTTATTGGAAGTCATTAATTTAATTTATTTATACAAACCAGCCTGACAAGTTTGACGTCAATCCAAGATATTTAGACGGGTTTTTACTCTTCGCGCCATCGGCGATTTTTGGTACCGGTTTCGGTCACACGGAAGTCCGATGACAACGCTGGATTTTCGCGTAATGGTACATGTAATGTATTCACATTACAAAACCAAAAAAAAAATTGAATAACTAGACTAATATGCCAGCGTGTAGTCAGACTAACTGAAGCGTAAATTATAAAAGAGGTTACAATCAAGGGAAGAATAAATACAATGCTAATAAAGAATTTGGAGAAACCAATTTCAGCGAAAAGAATGCTGATCTGATAGGTAGAAGAAAGCTCCAATAATTAGCAGGGTAATTCTTTTGTTTCTGCTAAAAAAAATCAAACTCTGCGCAACACATATCTATGAGACAGCCTAGGGTCGAAGCCAAAAATGATAATATTGCCGGCATATTTAATCCTAATCAAATTTTGCACAGGCGTGGTCCGAGTAATATCTTTCTCTACCTTTAATATCGACGGCCGTGGACGTGCTCGGCAAAGTGCGCTGCAGTGACCATAGGATGGTAAGAACTCGAATTAGCCTAGACTTGAGGAGGGAACGGAAGAAACTGGTATAGAAGAAACCGATCAATGAGTTAGCAGTAAGAGGGAAAATAGAGGAATTCCGGATCAAGCTACAGAACAGGTATACGGCTTTAACTCAGGAAGGTGACCTTAGTGTTGAAGATATGAAAGACAATCTTGTGGGCATCATTAAGGAGTTTGCAGTAGAAGTCGGTGGTAACTCCGTTAGACAGGATGCCAGTAAGCTATCGCAGGAGACGAAAGATCTGATCAAGAAACACGAATGTGTGAAAGCCTCTAACCCAACAGCTAGAATAAAACTGGCAGAACTTTCCAAGTTCCTAGTTTTATACTTTATAATTACAATCGAATCGCGAGCGCCACGGTAATTAAAGCTAACCTTGATCTACCTACGCTTGCTTCTCGAAGTGCGATGCTTCGCTTAAGCCTTTTTCACAAACTGTATCATCATCCCTACCTGCGTGATTTACTAATACTTCCTCCACATTACATTTCGCACCGTCTGGATCATGTTCATAAAGTTGGTATTCCGTTGTGTCAAACAGAATCATTCCTACAGTCCTACATACCACGCACATCAAATGATTGGTATAGCCTTCCCAAATTGGTAGTAACCATTTCAGATCATGAAAAATTTGTGACTTCAATAACCAATGCTCTGTAACATCTTGTTTTAGTCGGCCTCTGTATAGCTATTATTATATAATTAGAAAAACTGGACTCCTTCTTTGTATATATATGGTATTTCTTGGTAACACGTATTATGCCTCTTCATAACTACTATCGTACAATTAGAAACATTGTGCTGCTTCTTGTAGTTAAAATTTTGTTGTTTTTCTGTATTTTGTACCACTCCCTCCTGAAGTGTCTGTTGACCCTGAGGGTATCATAAATAAATAAATAAGTTATTCAACAAGCGTAAGACAGCTGACATAAGGAAGTGAGTGAGTGAGTGGGTAAAGACTTTATTTGAAAACAAGGTATTGACGGATGACCTTGTTGTTAGGCAGCCAGGAGCCCCTGGGCCCGGGCGGCTTCTTCAGCTCTCTCGATGTATAATATGGATAAAATTTAACATGTTCTCAGGAACGGAGGAGTTCCAATCGGTCGGCCGAAGTGAAGGGACGTGTCGTCGACGCGCTGCGCAACCACCGAGACGCGACCTTCACCGACCACACTTGACCGCCCTTGCCCGGGCCGCTTTCGCCGGGAGTCATATGGAAGGCGGCTTTCTCGCCGTTTCCCACCGACCGCCTTTTAACGCGATAGCGTTAAGGAGCTCGTGTCGCAGAAAAGCCGGTGTCGTCGGCGTCGGTGTCGGCGTCGGCGTCCGCGGCGTTGGCCGTGAGCGATAAATCACGGCAGGCACTTCATAAATAAAAAGCAACTTCCAAGATGGGCTGGGTGGGAATCGAACCAGGGTCTCCGGAGTGTGAGACGGAGACGTTACCACTGAGCCACGAGTTTTTTTTCTTTATTGCCTGTTTGCAGCACAAACCAAGAACACATTCAAATGCTAAAACATGTCAACCACACTTTGGCTAACATTATATATTAAAATCGCTTCAGCTTGATCAGTTCATCAAGAATAGCCACCCACTCGGGAGGCTCACTCTGGGCACGATATATTTCCCGAATATACGCGACACTTTCGATGAAGTTTATTCTCGCCGGACGGGTATCGACATCCGAGTGTCGCACTGCCATTCTCGTTTTCCACAGACTGTGGAGGCCAAGGAGCATAAACATATCGTACGGAACTCCTCCTTCGTTATCGGTTGGCAAATATCGAATACCAAGAGGTGTAATCGGTAGTTTTTTAAGTGTACGTTGTAAGATATCCCAATGAAATGTTGGGTCCCAGCAATCGATGAAAACGTGTTCAATGGTCTCTGGCTTTTTACAAAGTAAGCAGTTTACTGTCCATGGCACATATATTCCTTTTTCGTCTAACCATGTTTTTACGGGTAGCGTGTTTGTGTGTAGCTTAAAGAAAAACGTTTTTTGAGAGGGTCTAACTGGCATTTTTTTCACCCGTTTAAGTACATCATCTCCTTGGCCTCCCCAGTTTACAGACCTGTACAATGGTATTGGCAACATTGTATCAACTAAGTCTTTATACAGTGTTTCTTGTCACAGAGCACAGATATTCCATGGAAAACCGCACACGCAACATACGAAGTGAATCAACCACTTCGCGCAGATATCCCCTAATACTTCCTCCCTTCACATCACTGGTCGTTACAACATATTGCGGCAGTGCTTTTCCCAAACGAACTTGAATTACTGTGCGTAGAAAATCATTTCTCTGATCCCGAAAAAAAGAAAACGCGACACAATTTGTCTGATAAACAAATGCGACAGACCTAGCCCACCACTTCGAGCTGAACGAAACAAATTCGTTCTGCTTATCCTCTCCCAACTGGAAGCCCATATGAATACGGCAAATACACGATGCATTTTTTGCACACTTGAGCGACACATTGATAACACTTGCATAATATACCACACTTTCGCTACTAAAAAGAGATTGCACACAGATGCACGTCCAAACATTGACAAATCTTGGCCAAGCCAACCCTTTGATTTTTCACTCATTCTATCAGCTTCATCGGACCAGTACTGTGCGGTATCACTATAGTGCTCGAGCGGCACACCCAAGTACTTAGTTGGCGTTGTTGACCACCGGATGTTTGCAAAGTGAGCTGGTATAATGTCCCAATGACCATGCCATATACCGATGCTTTTTTGCCAATTAATCTGGGACCCAGATTGTTCACAGTACTTCTTTACAAGATGTACAACTTCAAGTACGCTATCACGATCCTCGCAGAAGACTGCGATGTCATCAGCGTATGCCAGTACCTTGACTTCAGAAAGCTGTAGCCGAAATCCTCGGACGTTTTCATTGCGCATCACTGCTAAACAGAAAGGCTCGAGGTACAATGCAAAAAGCAATGGACTTAGTGGACACCCTTGTCTAAGGGAAGATCTGAGCGACAGCTTCTCGCTGAGGGACTTATTAATTATAATCTGTGTCGTGCATTGGTCGTAGGCCATTTTGACGCCATCTAAGATTACTTTCCCTACGTTAACATATTCCAAAACAAGAAGAAGAGCATCGTGGGACACACGGTCGAAGGCTTTCGCCAGGTCGAGTTGCAACAAAGCGACGCGTCTAGCGAAGACGTCGCAACACTCTAGAACGCTTCGCGCTACGTGGCTGTTTGTAGTAATAGTGCGGCCTTTTATGCCGCAAGTTTGATGCGGACCGACAAGATTTGTAATGACTGTTTGAAGTCTCTTTGCCAATACCTTCATGAGTATTTTATAATCGGTATTTGTAAGGCTAATTGGCCTGTATGACCCAACCGATAAAAGCGCCTTGTGGTCATCTGTTTTCGGTATTAAAACCATGTGTGCACTTCTGAAAGAAGGTGGCAGTCGCTTATATTTATGTGCCTCAGAGTATACATGCTCCAACACTTGAGCAAGTCCAGGTGCAAAAGCCTTATAAAAGGCGGCTCCTAAGCCATCGGGACCCGGTGATTTGCCTGCAGGAAGTTCTTCGATCGCGTGTTCTATTTCTCGGACGCTGATCGGTTCCTCGAGACTGGCTTTTACGTCGTCATCAACGCGCGGCATAACATTCACGAAACTTGCTTCAAATTCAGCTCCCACGTGGATTGCGACGCCGAACAACTTTCGGTAGTGTTCAGTAAAGGCCTGTTCAATCATATTCGAGTCGGAAGTAACCTCATCCCGATAATTAATCTGTCTTATTTCATTTTTCCTTGCGTACCTCTTTTCATCGGCAATGGCGCGTTTGTTCGGCGTTCCATCAACCCACAGTCTTTCCGTCCGTGCCCGAATAACTGCTGCTCTATATTTTTCCGTGTCAATAGCTTCCATCGCGTTTTTAACTGTTCTGACTTCATCACTAAATTTTCCAGGTTCCGCACTGTCCATAGAAATCAAATAATTTAGTTCCTTCTGGAGCTCATTTTCTTTCATTTTTTCACTGTGTCTTCTAACAGTTCCTACTTCAATCGCAACCATTTTAACGCGAACCTTAATGTCTTCCCATACTTCTGCCCAAGGTACACTCTCATTACTCAACATGCTTTGAATTTCGTGCTTTACATCGTTTATAAATTTGTCATCACTTAGGTGTTTTTCGTTGAATTTCCAAAGTGCCCAATCGAACCGCGGCTTTTTTGGCTTGGCACCGAGTGCAAACCACACTATACTGTGATCGCTAAAGGACACCGGCTTCACGACATAGTTATCGCATAGAGGCACAAGATCTAACGAGATGTAAGCTCTGTCAAGTCGTGCTTGGCTATCTCGTTGATAGTGCGTAAATTGCGGCTGCAAAGTACCGGCCAAAAGGCGACCAACGTCTTCTAGGTAGTAGTCATTTACTAAGGTGTTCAATATCACTGCACTCTTGTCCTGCGGGAATTTACGTTTAGCACGATCTTCTGCATGAAACACACAATTAAAGTCACCAAGAAAGATGATGTACTTGTCACAACGAAGGTACTCTTCTAGATTCGAGAAAAAACGACATCTTTCATTGATATCATTTGGCGCATACACACATATAATCCTCCATTGTGATCCATTAAAAGAAAAATCAAGAACAATAAAACGCCCACTTTCGCTCGCAGTAACCATATCTTCATTTATACCAATACCCCTTCGAACCAAGACAGCGCATCCACCAGACGTGCCGATAGCGTGACATGTGCATATGTTATAATATGTTCTGAAAGGTGTTTCCATTTTGTTTGTTTGCTCCTCGCTTTCAACTTTCGTCTCTTGTATAGCTATAATATCGAGTTCATTTTCAACGCATAGTCGGCTGAGCTGGTACTGCCTCCGTCTTGAAGCGAGGCCGCGTACATTAATAGTAGCAACTCGTATTCCCCTCTTCAAATCCATTGTTAATAAGCGGGAAAGGTAGGCATAAAAGAAAACCGTAAATAATCACACGTAGCACCTCTAGGTATACTTAAGTTACGTCTACAAGTGCTGACGGACAGAGCGGCTGTTTCGCGACACATTGAAGTGCAGTCCACAAAATACCTTGCTTGAGCAGCGGCTGACCTCCCCGACCCTTCGGTAGCGTTGGGCTCTCGCAAGCTCGCGTCTGAGTGCCTTTGCAGGCACAAGTCCCTACGGCTACTTTGGCGTCGGCGCCGCCGGTCTTTTGTCCGGCGGGATATTCGGCGTCGGCCGTAATGACGGCCGGCGCGTTACCACCGACTTTGGCGGCGGTTCCTCGCTGTTCGGTTTGCCAGTTTGCCCGCCGTCGCTTGTTGATTCTTCGTGTGCTCGCTTCCCGACCGCCACAACAGCATTGGTAACGTCCATCGCTTCGTTGTCAGATGATGCCATAGTCGAGACGGCAGGCGTTTCTTTGGCCGCGATGTCTTGCTTATGAACGTCGACGGCCGAGCCCCTGCTCACAGGTCGCGTAGGCGTTCCTGGCACACCTACCGCTCCGGCAGTCGTTTGCCCCTGCGGTTTCGGTGGTTGTGTCGCTGTGACCTTCACCTCGTTGGCCCTCCCGGCAGAGGCTTCCTCGGCATCCACTTCGTCCATAAGAAGTTCTGCGCTTTCATCTGCAGCCGTCGGCCCCGTTACGTTTGCGTATGTCCTCACGCACTGCGACTCGTCATGGCCGTGACGACGACAACGGGCACAGCGCGGGACGTGGCAGTCGCGCCGGATGTGCCCTGTGTTGCGGCAACGAAGGCAGAGCGGTGCTCTTCCAGGAATCACCACGAGAGCTTCCTCACCGGCTACCCGTAACAGATGAGGCACGTCGTCCGCCCCCAAGCCTTTCCTCGGCATCAGGGTGACCAGGCGCGTTGAAGAACCTTTATCCTGAAGGCCATGCACCCGCCACCGCTCTCTTGCCACATCCGTGACTCGGCCGTAAGGCGCCAGGGCTTCACGAATGTCCTCGTCCGGCACGTTGTGTAACATCCAGTGTAGCTTGAGGTGCATTGCTTGATTTCCAGGGTCGACGACGATACATGGTCTATCCTTCACCTTCAAGTCCTTTGCCCGCAGCAGTTCTTTCACTCCGTCACTACTTTTGAAAGTCACGGCCCACACATGACTCATTCGATACGCCCCTAGGGCGACAACGTCAGACAGCAACTTCATGCTCGACAGCATGTCACGGAAGTTTTCCGCCCGGTATGGCCTTGCACGCATATCAGCATGCAAAAATAAAGTATTCGTAACAAGTCGCCCTGTTGGTAGTTGAGGCAGTAGCACCTGATAATCAGGATCCTCGTTGACAAAAAACCTAGAACCGCGGCCCTGCTGGGCCACTGATGCCGCTCCGACGGAGCTCATGACAGCCACGTCCTTCCACTTCGGTAGCCACGATGCTTCAAAGCAGTACAAAAGCGCCTCTAGTGAACGCGGTGTTGCCTTAGAAACGAGCTGTTTCTAAGGCTCAGGCGTGCGTCGCTTGCTCAGGCGCTCATTTCGTTGTCGCGCCGAACGCTGCGTTGCTCGACGCTCACCGCGTCCGATGCGGGGCGCGTAGTCGCTGCGCCGTAGCCCAATACCCCTTGGCGGGTCGACGGGAACGCTGTCGCGTTCCACTCTTGAAGGCGAAGCTTAAGCGTCCTCCAATTTTTCTTCCCGGGACTTTGTTGCCGCTCCCCGCGCCCCTACTGCTCTGAAGCAGTTCAAACACGGCTGCCCCTGCCGGGGCCATAGCTGCCTCGGCGTGTTTTCTACACCATGAACCAAGAGCGCCAAGCGACCAGCTCTTCAGAGGCCAATGTTCTAAACGGGCGTGCAAAGGGCCTTCGGCCAATTCACCGTTCTGTTTCGAAGGAGCATTTATCTACCGCAACATCATTTTCCAACGAGCAGAAGACGCAATCGGCGACGAAGAACGCAGCCGCGCGTTCCTCAACAACAACGAAGACGCCCGAGGTGGATACCGCGGGAGTGGCCGCCGATCCCATCGTCGCCAATTTTCCCTTCCAACAACGAGAGGTAGACACTCCGACCGGGGAAAGGATGGAGGAAGATGCTGCCCCGAACATTTACGACGACAAAACTGACGACGACACAGGTGGCTGTCGGAAGACAGTCATACGTAAGCGACGCATCCGTCAAACGCGCGCTAAGACGCAAGCCTCCGAGAACATCTTGGGCGTTCCGGACGCCTCCCAGCCTACCGTACGCAAGCGCATTGGGAATCAGAACGTGCTTCAACTTCCTTTGCACTATGAAAAGATAATTCTGCGGCCTCACGGAGGTCTTTGTCTCGATAAGTGGACGCGCCCAGAACTCGCCGGTGCTCTATGGAGTGCTGCCGGCTTGACCATCGAGGATCGTCAGGACATCATATTCCGACTGCGACCTCAGCAGATCTTGGCAATCATCACCACACCCCAGTCACACGTAGCCGATGCATTGTACAAGGTGAGGGAGCTGAACCTTGGTCAGCGGTTTTATCCCATCAGGACATATTTTGTGGCCCCAGACAACTCATGCAAGGGAATTGTTTCTGGCCTTTTGCCCTGTACACCGTCTTCCAAGCTAGTGGATGAGCTTGTGGCTCCTGGAACTCGAATACTCCAAGCACGAATGATGGGTCAAACCAACGTTGCGTTGGTAACATTTGAAGGACTTAAAGTACCTCGCTACGTGCGTTTTTATGGTGCCGAACTCCGCTGCTACCCCCATCGCCCCGCCAACTGGTTTGCAAGATATGTCACAAGCTCGGCCATTGGGCTGATTACTGTCCTACGCCGCACGTGGTCATTTGCGCGACTTGCGGGACTGACAACCCCACCCCGTCACATCTGTGCACCCCACACTGCAGATCCTGTGACGGCACCCACCCTACAGCGGATCCAAACGGCCCGCGGCGTGCTAGGCAGACACTGAACAAAGCTTGGGTGCGGAAAGCTCTCGAGAAAGAGCAGCGTGAACTCCAACCCTTCAGCGACCCGACCACTACCACAGATACGGCGGAGACCCGATCGTTGCGCGCCCCAACGAAGGAGACCAGAAAAGTCCGGTCGGAGACCCGTTCGAGATCCCGTCGCAAGTTCCGGACCAGCTCCAAGTCTCGGCCCCGATCCCGCGAGGCATCGGTGCGCCTCCCGGTGAAGCGCCCTCGTTCCCCATCTTCCCAACAACCCTACAAGAAGGCCCTGCAGACCAACGCCCCAGCCAAGGTGACACTGGTCCCTTCCGGGGTGCAGCGGACCCCGGAGAAGCAAACAGCAATGGAGGTGCCTCGGGAGGTAGGTCGGGCGGAGGGTCCCCCACAGCTCGCTCCGCCGCGTAAATCTCTCCCTACCCCTTCTCATATTACCAATTCATTACCAAATCCCGATCCTCTAATGGAAATAGCCCGCCTACGTCGTGACATGGAGGCGCGCTGTGAGCGCCTGAAAAAACAAATGGACGCGCTGGCGGCAGACATGAGCACTAACATGTAGGCGGCTCTGGACAGGATAGAACGCCAAATGGAGGCCCTTCAAATAGGGATTACGGAGCAAGTGAAGTCATGCAGAGAGTGCACTTTCGCACGCATGCAAGTTCCTGAGCTTAGCGGCAACAACGAAGGCGCGCTTTCCGACCAAGGCTCTCGGCCGCAACCTTCAAATGTGGGCACCCGGCGCCCGCATCCCTCTGCTCGACCGCCTGCTTCCTCTCGCGATGGTGATGGCGCCGCGTAACGCGGAGCAACTACTGGTGTGGCAGTGGAAATGTAGGGGATTCCGCCGAAAACGAGGTTTCCTACAGCAGTACATCGCCACATCCACGAACCCTCTCGATGTCATCCTCCTACAGGAAGTCAATTGCACCCCTTCTTTAGCCGGCTACAGCACGCTCTCGGGTGTCTTTCCTCTTGTGGGAGCCTTAGTTTCGACATATGTTACATGTCGCATGCATACCACTAACATTGACATTCCTCACCAAATATTGGAAATAATTACGCAAGGTAAACGCAGCGAGAGTCTGGTTATACTCAATGCATACAGTACCCCCCGTTCGCGAACGCACTGTTTTCAGCACCTACTAACAGAATTTGGTAGGTTTGGACGGGTTTGTGTGGTGGCCGGCGACTTTAACGCTCCGCATACTGCATGGGGTTACGTTAAATCGCAGGCTAAAGGGACGCGCTTATGGAATGCCATCTGTAACATGAGATACACACTGCTTACCGACCCAGAGCACCCCACTCGGATGGGCAACAGCGTATCTTGTGACACCTGCTCTGACCTTACCTTCGTGCGCAATACTGGCCCAGTCGTTGCGCACGGACCTTTAGAGGAGCACCTTGGTAGTGACCACTACATTGTGGCGACCACCTTGTCATTATGGGGTGCGCGCAGGCCCGAGCGAAATGTGCGTATAACGGACTGGGCGAAATTCAGGGAACGTCGCCAGGACACACCTGAGCGCCAAGGGTACGAACGCTGGTTTGACTTTTTAGCACAAGATCTAGAGGTCACAATGAGCACACTGCGCACCACAACCGAGACACCAGAGATAGACCCGCATTTACTTCATGTTTGGACCGCCCGCAGAGGTTTAACACGACGATGGAAACGACAACGCCTCAACCGCAAACTTAGAAAACGTATCGACGAAATTAGACGGTAATCTCAGGAGTATGCAGAGATCCTTATGATCAATAACTGGTGAGAATTTTGCGATCGCCTCTCAGGCACATTGAGCACAGCAAAAAAATGGTCGATTCATCGCTCACTCACGGATCCGACCACAACAAATGGAAAAACATTTCAACAGCTGCACATCCTAATGCACGAGTACAGGGACGATGTCTCGACACTCCTCAGAGAGCTAGAGAAGCATTTCATACCCACAGGCCCGCCGCCGCAGTACCCTGACTATCCTTATGTAGGCGAGGCGAACGAATTGCTCGATGCAGACATCACATCTGACGAGGTGCGGGTGGTCCTACAAGACCTACGCCGCAACACGGCACCGGGAGCCGACCACATCCGACTCGCCACCCTTCGTAACCTCATTGACGCGAATATTAACCACCTCACCCATATCTTCAATGATTGCTAGCGCAAGGGCATGCTTCCCTAAGCATGGCGACACGCCGACATCACACTGATCCCCAAACCGGGCAAGCCTGTTAAGGTTGAAAACTTACGACCCATCTCCCTAACATCCTGCATTGGTAAGCTCATGCAGCATGTACTCTTGCGGCGTCTGCAGCCCTTCCTCGAAGAAAAATCATTATTTTCTAACTCTCAATTCGGATATCGGGCTCATCTGTCTGCCAAAGATGTGCTTTTACAATTGCGGGAGGAAGTCATAGGACCTCCGCCGTCCACCCAAACGAGAGCACTCATCGCCTTAGACCTAAACGGGGCATTCGATAATGTTGAACATGACCTCATCCTTCGCAATGTTGCACATTCACACTGTGAAATTCGTATGTACAACTATATCCGCGCATTTCTTCGAGATCGCACAGCCACCGTAGGAATGGCACCACATCGATCCGGTACGATTCGCCTTGTAGGACGTGGTACACCCCAGGGCTCAGTTCTTTCCCCTACTCCATTCAATATCGCGCTCGCAGGGCTCCCCCGGCTACTCAACCAGATCCCTGATGTCGCCCACGCTATTTATGCGGACGACATCACTATCTGGTCGACACGGGGTTCCGACGGAGCCATTCAGGACCGACTGCAGCAAGCAGTAGATACAGTTTCCGAGTACGCGAGCAAATGCGGCTTAATATGTGCTCCGGAAAAGTCGGAGCTCATAATCATTCGCCCCCGGAGCCATACCTCTACTCCCCCTATCACTGTGCACGTGGATGACACACCGATACCACAGGTTAATCGCGCTCGTTTCCTCTGCCTTCACGTCCAAGCGGATGGCAGGTCAAACTGCACTGTTTCCCTTCTATCCAGACCCAGATTGAGCAAATTCTGTCCATGATCCGGAGGGTCTCCAACAGGCGCTCGGGCCTTCGAGAAGAGGACCTGCTGCGCTTGGTGGAGGCATGCGTGATCAGCCGCCTTACATACCATCTCCCATTTCAGCGGTTGACCCAAGCGCAACAAGTTCGCATAGACGCAATGATTCGCAAAGCGACGAAGCTGGCCCATGGCCTCCCGAACTATACTTCCAAACACCGTCTCCTTAACTTAGGGACACATAACACATTAGGCGAGATGCTAGAGGCACATTGGGTCAGCCATCGCCAGCGCCTCCTACTCACTCCTACTGCCCGCAATCTTCTCACACGGCTAGGATACTCTGTCCCACCCCTTGACTCTGAAACCCGTCCAACGATCTTGTCAGCGATACGCCAAGCACTAAGTATTCATCCATTGCCACGTAATATGCACCGCGAGCATGACAAAAGGTGACGCAAAGCCCGTGTACAATACATTGGCCGCATGCTTGCAAACATGCCGCAAACACATACTTTATACACGGACACATCACGCACTCAAGAGGGCTATACCTCGGCAGTTTTAGATGGCACCGAAACATTGAGAGACTCTGCTGCAATGCGCGGAACAAATGCCTCGGTGGTGCTCTTGCAATTCGATACGCCATCCGTGTTCCTGAGGAAGTATATATATTGATGGACTCGCAACAGGCATGCCGGGCGCTCCTATCAGGACATGGCATCCCGAGAGCGGCGCACCAAATTCTCAAACAGATCCCACAAAATACACGAACCACACCTCCCCGCATCCACCCACTCTGGACCCCTGTTCATACCTCGCTGCCGGGTAACGAACGCGCACATGCGTTTGCCCGAGAAATTTCCCTCCGGGCGACTCGGCGTGATGAGGCAACTAGTTCAGAGTGGAGGGATCCCTTCCTCCGTTACAAAGACATACTCCGTCATTATACACGCATTCGTCGCACCCACGCCGCACCACCGCCGTCCTTCTCGCGGGAGGAAGCAGTGGCATTACGCCAGTTACAAACCGCAACTTTTCGTAATCCTATCTCTCTCAATAAATTCTACCCACACTGTTATGCAGACCGTTGCTCTGGATGTGGCAGCTCGCCCACAATCTTCCACGTCACGATTGAGTACACTGCAAACCTCTTTCCTCCCTTGCCAACTCTCCTTTACCCCCTACGCAACAAAGAGCTGTGGGACGATGCCCTCCGCGACGGACCTCCCGAGGTCCTCCGAGCTGTGATACAACGGGCTCGAAACATCGCCGGAATCATCTTAGGGACCCCGGACTGACGGTTCCTCCCACACTGCTCTCGCCATTCAAATATTATTAATAAAGATGTTTTACTCTCTCTGAGGAACAGAGGAAGCCTAAAAGCAGTGAAGAAACCAAGAATGGGCTAGAATCAGATGTATGCGTTAGAAGACAAAGCCGGCAATATCATCACTAATATGGATGAGATAGTTCAAGTGGCTGAGGAGTTCTGTAGAGATTTATACAGTACCAGTGGCACCCCCGACAATAATGGAAAATAGAATAGTCTGGAGGAATTTGAAATCCCACTGGAAACGCCGGAAGAGGTACAAAAAGCCTTGGGAGCTATGCAAAGGAGGAAGGCAGCTAGGGAGGATCAGGTAACAGCAGATTTTTTGAAGGATAGCGGGCAGATTGTTCTAAAAAAACTGGCCACGCTGTATACGCAATGTCTCATGACTTCGGGTGTACCGAAATCTTGGAAGAAATCTAACATAATCCTAATCCATGAGAAAGGCGACACCAAAGACTTGAAAAATTATAGACCGATCAGCTTACTGTCCGTTGCCTACAATGTATTTACTAAACTAATCGCAAATAGAATCAGGAACACCTTAGACTTCTGCCAGCCGAAGGACCAGGCAGGATTCCGAAACGGCTACTCAACAATAGACCATATTCACACTATCAATCAGGTGATAGAGAAATGTGCGGAATATATGTGCGGATGTATAAAATCTGACTTCAGTAGTTCAGTCTTGAAGCTGTCTAAATGTGACAGAGGAAGAGCTGAAGAAAAAATGGGTAGTCGGCTTTTGCATCTTTCTAAATTCTGCTTCTTTAACATAACAAATATCGGAAGATGGTCGCTAAGACCACATGATATAGCTCCTGATGTGATGTCTGTATTATAAAAATTTGTCACAAAAAGGTCTAGCAGTGTTTTATTGCCTTTCGTAATTCGCGTCGGTAATGTGATTGCATTATCAAAACTGTTTTAAGTAATAAGCATTTTCATGTTTCTTTGTTCGTTAGCGTTATCTAACCTATCTATATTAAAGTAGACGGTTGACGTGACAGAGTAGCTATGTGCAGAAACAAAATTGAGAAACTTCCCATAAAATAAGAAAAAGCTTGACACATTTCCACATTGGGGCCTTGCATCTGGTAACAAACAGAAAACACATGCTTATTTATAGGAACTGAGAATATTTCAAAATCATCACATAGCACACAAAAAGAAGGAAGCAGTTCATAGTTTATATTCGGGTTCATCAATAGCATGACTCCACCACCACGACGTTTTTTCCGATTTAAGAAGAAGGATTGATAACATGAAAGCCGAAAGTTATCCCGATTGTCTTACACCAAGTTTCAGTTAACATGACAGCGTCGAACAAAAAAGAAAAAAAAACTAGAGTTAAGACAATCTCTTTGTGCTTCCTTGTTGCTAAGTGGGCGATTGTTCAAATGAAGGAACTTTAGTGAATTTTGGTGCTGGTTCGCTGCGACTACGTTCCATCCTTTGGAAGAAGGTAGTTATCAATAGCCATTTCAAACTCCAAGAGCACATTTTAAACGCCTTTGTTGGACACATTGAAATATGCTATGACGGAAGGTCACGCATATTGCGCACTATGATCGCCGACTGGCCATCTGTTTTGCGCATGAAGACCTTTCCATTCCTGTGCCAGACATACAAATATGCATTTTGTTTTGCCCGGTCCTTCGTCAGCGGCAACAGATGTCGGTTATGACTAGTCATATTTTCCATGATGGGAATGTTGCTCTTTTCGTCCTTCATTTTATTCCTTTTCTCGAGCCACTGATCTCTGACAGCCCACCTGGTGTATCTAACTATTACTCCTGGGATCTTATTGGGATTTGCAGGTAGCCAGTGAATTGCGTCGACATCTGCGCTCGAAAGCCTTGAAGCTCCTATAATGTCAGCCACAGCGTTTGCTTTATCAAGCAGATTTTCAAGTTCGGTGGACTGAATTCCATGGAATTCAAGGTTCAGCTTTCTGCTCCTCCATTCAAGATCATTGACTTTATTTCGCAACGTTTGATTTTCTTCTTCTTTTTTTGGACTTTTCTCTCCAAAATTTCCGATCTCTTCAGAGCGATCCAGGGAGCAGGTAGCACCTGCCATGTACTGAACCCGGACCTTGCATCTTTGCAGGCAGCCTTTCCCAGGGAACGAAACGACATGGATCTAGCACCGCCGTGCCTGCTGAATCCTCGTCGTACGGCGCAGCTGAGAGGCATATCTACGAAAGATTGCTTAGAAAGTGCGTGACAACCAAGTGCCTGACTTAACTGGCGGCATTCAACGGACCTACCGCCCCAACGGCTGATCGCGCTGTCACCACAGCGGCTGATGCGCGCAGCGGCTACTCTGGCAAACGACGCACCTTGGCTCTCCTATAAAAGCCCTGTTCGGACGGAGCCAGCATCACTTCAGAGCGATACAGGCAGCAGGTAGCACCTGTCATGTACTAAACCCGGACCTTGCATATTTGCAGGTACGTAAGCATTCAAACATTTATCTAAGGTTCGAGTTATAGCTGCTGCAGTTATACACTGTTGCTCTGTTGTAGGAAACTTGTGATGGGTGAAAATCAGCTGAAATCACTTGAACAGGTTCTTGCGGACAAACCGCCGGGTACCATTAAGGAACTAACTGAAGTCTTGCGTGACAGCACCTCGTAGCTAGAATATGTCACAACAAGCATCAGAATCGACATAAAAGGCTTAGTAGAAGACATCATACAGTCTCAGAGGGACATGCAGGACATTAAGACATCCATGGATGTCATGAATAGGACATTTGAGAAACTGCGCACTGATGTGCACCGTGAACGATAAGAAATAAAACAACAGCATGCTAGCATTATTGGCGATGTGCGCCAGTTACAGGAGGAAGTACGGGAAATGCGACCGGAAATAGTCGACCTCAAGCAATACAGTCGTCGGAACGACTTGGAAATAAGAAATGTTCCTGTGTTGGCAGATGAATCGTTGCCAGGCATGATGCAAAAATTAGTGACATGCTTGAAGATGGAACTTCGTACCGAAGATATCGATGTAGTGCATCAAGTTCCGACCAAAAACAAGGCTCAACAAAACATTTTGGTAAGATTTACCTCCACTGCAGTCCGAGACAAAACGACGAAGAATGCTAAGAAAGAGAGATTGTCTATATCGGCCCTTGGCTTCCAAAATAATGAGCCCATATTCATTATTGAACACCTCTGCCAAAAGAATAAGATTGTTCTCGCAAAAGCTCGCCAAGCGAGAAGAGAGGAAAATTGGAAGTATGTTTGGGTATCGCAGGCCAAAATACGAATGCGGAAACCGAGAATTCTCGTCTACTGCACATCATTTCGGAAGACGACCTGAAAAAGGTAGTTTAGGAGCCTCTCGGGTTAAGTCTAGTTTGCCACACCAATCATGGCGTTTTCAATCCGCGAAGTCGGACGAGAATTCCACAAAGACCAGTGTGTATTGATACTTCATTTCGGAGAACCAAACATATTGTCACAAGCTGTCATGAAACACGCCTGCCGCGCAGACAACCAGATGAAAGAAGGAAGAGAACGACGTCGGCCAAGCTGCCGCGAGACCGCTCTTGAACAACCGCGCCTATAAACCAGATTCATCTGGTTCTGCATTAAACACCTCGTGTGTAACATTTGGTGCAGCTGTGTGGGGTAACTCCCATGACCTACAACGGAGCCACCAGCACATGAGCTACGCCGAAGCCGCCGCCTCGCCGGACTTTCGCCGTCGCGCTCAGTCATGGCCACAGAGCAAAATACCCTCACAAGCAGTGCGTCGGCGAGCCCAGTCCCTATCCAGCACTACCGAGAGCCACGCACGTTCTCGGCGAAGGCAGAGGAAGATGTGGATGAGTGGCTAACCCATCACGAAAGGGTAAGCCAATACAATAACTGGAACGCTGCCAGTCAGCTTAGGAATGTTGTTTTCTTCTTGGCCGGCACGGCGTTGGTATGGTATGACAACTACGCGGACATGCTAACTACATGGACATGCTTCGTTAAAGAGATCAGAAAGTGTTTCGGTGACTCGGACGCAAAGAGGAAACGTGCGGAACTCACATTAGCCCAGAGAGCTCAGGTACCCGGCGATACTTGCACTACCTATATCGAAGAAATTTTGAAGCTGCGCCGAACCGTCAACCCTAAAATGACAGAGGAAGATAAAGTGGTGCACGTGGTAAAAGGAATAGCGGAAGACGTGTACAACTTCCTCATTGGTAAAGAGAACTTGAACACTGTGTCAGAACTGATACGGCACTGCCGTACGTTCGAGGCGCTGAAGACTCGCCAAATTACACCAAAGTTTGGACGGCTGGCCAATGTAACGAGTGTAGCAAGTGTGGACACGAGTCCTCCGCTCCCAAACCTTTCGTCCGCCATCCGCCAGATAGTCCGCGAGGAGCTCCAGCGACATGACGAACAGGCACGTTATGGGGCGCCACGTTGCAGCGCCTCCGTTTTCCGAGACACTCTTTGGGAACCCCCTTCGGCTACTTGGAACCACTCGGTGGACGTCGCGGATCTTAATGGCTCCAGAGACGAACCGCATTACATTACGACCGAACCACCACGCTATGAATCGCCCCCTCAAGGTTTTAATCCACGCCCACGCAACTTTCGTCCTCGAAGACTCGCCGCTACCTACGACTTTCAAGGGGAAGAGCCTCGTTACCCTCAACTGATGTCTTCGGCAGAACGTTTCAATCCGCATTATGAAGTTCGCCCTTCGCCAGTGTGTTACCGCTGTGGCATGCCTGGCAATATAGCTAGGTACTGTAGCCGACGCCGAGCATCAAGCTACGGATCGTCAGCGCCGACTATGCGGTCTAGCGGTCGTACACTGCGCACTCAGTGGCCAGGAGACTCCACTTTATGAAGCCACTTCCGAGAGGACCGATGCACCGCCCAGGAGACCTAGTTTGGCGAAGACAGAACCCGGAACCGGTACCGCTCCCCTGCCTCCGACCGTACTCTGACGCCACCACCAGCCTTCCGAGCCTCCCGATTACCATCCCCTTGGCCGCGATTCACGTCCCCATCGCCTCGGCGCCGTTTCGTGTCGCCCCCGCCGGAAAACTAGTCAGCGTGGCCGATGGAGGTGAGGTCGCTGGAAAATGTGTGCTGCCAACTCAACTGCCTCCAACTATTTTCGTGCTAAAAAATAATGTTCATGTACTGATTGATGGGGTCTCTACAATTGCTTTAGTCGACACAGGAGCAACTGTCTCGGTCATGAGTGTGGGGTTTAAAGGCCTTCTGGGACGCAAGGTTATGCTTCGTTGGGACCAGTGCACAAGTTTCCGTGGAGTCAGTGGTGAATCATTATACACGACTGGTGTGTGTAACGTGGATGTGTCTTTGGGTGGGAAAGTTTTTAAATGCAGAGTTTACTGTTCTTCCTCGCTCCTCGCATGACGTGATTCTGGGGATTGACCTTTTGCAATTGTGTGGTGCGAATGTTGACTGCCGAACGGGAGAAATCAGTGTCGACACCAGTGTTTCTGCTGTGCTCTTTGAAGCTGAAGCTTGCCCGGAGAGTGTGTTGCGCGTGTCTGAGGATACAGTTGTGCCCGCCTTATCCGCGATGCGTGTTGCCGTCGCCTGTTCATCTCCGACTCCTATCTTGTTCGATACTGCAGTGGAACCTGTACATCGGAACAGTCTCAAGAAAAACGTGTTAGTTCCGCACTGCGTGGTCTCAGTGACCAATGGATGCGTGGGGCTGTGGGTGCTAAACGAGTCCACTGAAGCGGCAGTGCTCCCTTAAGGCCTAAAGATTGCCACGTTTCAGGAAGAGTCGCCCGTATCGGTGGCAGTACTTACAGAGCTCCCCGATGGAGGAGCAGCCAGTGTCTCGAGCCCCGGGAGCTCGAAGATACTTTCCAAGATTGATAAGTCACTCAGCGATAACGAGCGTCGAGTTTTGATGGCTCTGCTTATGAAACATACCTCGGTATTCGACTTTGCGCAGCACGATGGCCCGCCATCAATTCTTGCGTCCAGAACTCGTCGCCGCATCAACACAGGAGCAGCCCAGCAAATCCGACAAAAACCCTATCGTGTGTCCCCGTCAGAACGCAAGATAATCAGCGATCAAGTCCAAGAAATGCTATGCAAAGGCGTCATTCGAGAATCATCTAGTCCTTGGGCAGCCCCCGTGACATGGGTGAAGAAGGAAGACGGTACGTGGCGGTTCTGTGTTGATTACCGTCGCCTAAAGGCCGTTACTAAGAAAGATGTATATCCGCTCTCACGAATTGACGATGCGGCATCTTACTTTTTCTCAGTTGATTTACGGTCAGGTTACTGGCAAATTCCTATACACAAGGACGACAGAGAAAAGACAGCATTTGTTACACCCGACGGACGATTCGAGTTTAACGTGATACCTTTCGGGTTGTGTAACGCGCCCACAACGTTCGAAAGGTCCATGGACACGATATTACGCGGCTTAACATGGGAAGTTTGCATGCGCTACTTAGACGACGTTGTGATCTTCGGGCGAACGTTTAGTGAGCACAACAAACGTTTGGATTTGGTCTTGAACTGCTTGGAGAAAGAGGGTCGTGTGCTCAATTAAAAAAAATGCCGTTTTGGGGAACGACAAACTCTTGTGCTAGGCCATCTGGTCGCTAAAGAAGACATCCGACCAGATCCACAAAAGACTGCGGCCGTAGAAGCATTTAGAGTACCCAACTCTGTCAAGCAGTTAAGAAGTTTCTTATGCTTGTGCTCCTATTTTCACCGATTCATTCCCCGGTTTGCTGACATGGCTCATCTCCTTACACGCCTTCTCCAAAAAGGCGTTTTTTTGAGTGGACTGCAGATTGCGGCTCATCGTTTCGCCAGCTCAAGTTCCTGTTGACATCCCAACCAATTCTTCGCCACTTTGATCCTTCATCACCAACTGAGATTCACACCGATGCCAGCAGCGTAGGCATCGGTGCTGTGCTAGTTCAGCGTGTCGGCGACAGTGAACACGTGATCGATTACTCTAGCCGGTCCTTGAGCCGCTCCGAGCGCAACTACACAGTCACCGAACAAGAGTGTCTGGCGGTCATCTTCGCCGTGCAACGGTTTCGTTCGTATCTCTATGGGCTCCCCTTCACGGTGAATAACAGATCATCATTCGCTATGCTGGCTTGTGAATCTGCGGGATCCCCCAGGACGACTAGCGCGCTGGGCCCTCCATCTACAGGAATACAATTTCGTTATTTGCTACAAAAGTGGCCGGCGACATGCTGACGCTGATTGTCTCTCTCGGATGCCACTTCAAACAACTGAATGTGATACGGACAATTTTGATGAATACATCGCTTTTGTGTCCCCGGAATTTCCGGATATGGGTACCGTAATATCCGAGCAGCACAAGGCCGAGAGGTTACAACCGCTCTTCGTGGCAGCACAGGAGTCACCTGCAGGCAGTCGCTTTCGCCTACGTGACGGTGGCGCGCTGTATAAAAAGAGCTACTCGATCACCGGTGCATGCTACCGTTTAGTTGTCCCCAAGAACCTTCGCCACCAAGTAATACACGCCATGCACGATGACCCAACTTCCGGTCATCTTGGTTCCACACGTACGCTCTACCGGGCTCAAGAACGTTTTTACTGGCCTAAGATGCGGAAAGATATCGAACGGTACGTCGCCAGTTGCTCTCAATGCCAGCGCTACAAGCACCCGCCACAAGCGCCACATGGCCGTCTTCTACCAGTTCCCCCTTCTAGCGTCCCCTTTGAACAAGTTGGTATAGATCTTCTGGGCCCTTTCCCGCGATCCTCCAAGGGTAATCGTTGGGTTATCGTTTGCGTAGATCACGTTACCCGCTATTGTGAGACCGCCGCATTGCCATCGGCCACAGCTACAGAAGTTTATATCTTCTTGCTGGCTAACGTTATACTCCGACATGGACCTCCTCGCATAGTAATCAGCGACAGTTTACCGCGGACGTGGTTGAAGAAATCATTCGTCTGTCTTCATGTAGCTTCCGCCATTTTACGCCCTACCATCCACAAACTAATGGTCTGGTAGAGCGCACAAACAGAACGCTTGCCAACATGCTGTCCATGTACGTCGATTCAGCACACAAGAATTGGGACAGTATCTTGCCTTTCATTACCTATACCTTCAATACCGCGAGACACGAGACCACTGGTTACTCACCATTTTTCCTTCTGTATGCTCGTCTGCCGCGCTACACCCTCGACACCATATTTCCCTACTTCGCTCATGACAACGAATCAATTGATGAGATCCTCTGTCGAGCAGAAGAAGCGCGACGCCTCGCTAGGCTACGCATCCTAGCATCGCAGGACCGATCCAAGGCACGCTATGACGGGCGTCACCGCCACGTTTACTTCGATCCTGGTGACCTTGTGTGCCTCTGGACGTCGTTGCGGAAGCGTGGCTATTGCCAGAAGTTTCTCGCCCACTACGTCGGCCCTTACGTTATTCTGGAGCGCCTCAGCGAAGTCAACTACCGCATTGCGCGTCTCACAAGCAGTGGACGACGCTCGGACAAGGCTGAAGTGACACACGTCGCGCGTCTGAGGCGTTACAACCCACGAGATGACTGACTCGCCCGGCGGGCTTCGTCTGCCAGCGGGGAATGTCACAAGCTGTCATGAACCACGCCTGCCGCGCAGACAACCTGATGAAAGAAGGAAGAGAACGACGTTCGCCAAGCTACCGCGAGACCGCTCTTCAACAACCGCGCCTATAAACCAGATTCATCTGGTTCTGCATTAAACACCTCCTGTGTAACAATATATTGTGCTTTTTTTCGCACAGCATCATTTTACTTTTGATGCAATTGGCTTAACCGAAACTTGGCTCAGAGAAGGAGAGCACATCTCCATTCCTCTGATACGGTCTTTTAAGCAATCCCAAAAATGCAGTATCGCGCGGTGGCGGAGCGGCTCTACTAATCAAGCAGACGGTACCTTTTAGGATAATCACCGATACTGAAATTAGTAACAGTACGGTTGAATCTGTCTTTGTTCTTTTAGATTGACGCACAGTTGGTAAAATATGCCTGCCACCAAGCTCGAGTGTGCCCCTTTTTTATCAATTGTTGGAATCTATCCTTTCCACCCTAAGCACTAAGAGCTATGGTACCATCACTGTTGTTGGCGACTTTAACATTGATATTAGCAAAAACATGAATTGTGAATACTCGCACCCACTGGAGTCATACAGTTTTAAGAATACGTTCCTGAACCCACTAGATTGTCGCCAAGTGCACGTAAAACTAAAGCCAGGTATTGTGCAACAGTAATAACATACATTGTGGCGTTTACGATACGAGCCTCCCTCACCACTGCCCTATTCTTGAGTTTTTACACAACGCAAATAATACCATTGTAAAGAAGGCCCTCTTGGCAAATCGCAGGATTAATTACAAAAAACTGTGGCAAAAAATTAAGGAAAAGGAATTTCAAGATAAATTTAGCAGTGACAGTCATAACGAATGCACAACCTTTGCAAATGCATTAACACACGTGATATCTCAGTGTACCCCATATAAACAAAACAAATCTGAGGAACCTTTGCGCCCGTGGAAGAATAACACGATACTTACAGCAATAAAAGAAAAGGACTGGTGGCGCCAAGAATGGAAAAAGAACAGCGAGATAACCCTTATTGTTTGCAATATCTCGTAGGCACGTGGTACCTCTTATCGGGAAGCGGAAAAAAGAATACAACGCTTTCTTAATACAACAAGCGCAAGGCAATACAAAAAAAAATGTGGGAAATAATAAAAGGAATAATTGATAACCCAAATAAAAAAACCGATCACTCCTGAACGTGTCGATGCCAAATACGCCGACACATTTAATGCGTACTTTACTAGCATTAGTCCAAAGCTATATAGCTGAGTGTATTCCAGTTACTGAAAGCAATGTCGGTTGCCCCAACATCCATGCTTGTTTCTCCTTGGACCAAGTAGACGAGCATACCATAACCTCGATTACATCAGGCATGCCTTGCTACAAAGCTACTGGCCACGATGGAATCACCGTAAAAGCAATGAAAGACAATATGGACATCCTTGTGCCAGTACTCACTAAAATACTTAACTGTATAAGCCGAGGCACATACCCTGACATCTTAAAGATCACAAGAGTTTCTCCTGTATATAAAAGCGACGACGTCAATGACCCTGGAAGCTATCGGCCTATCTCTGTGCTTAGCATAATAAATATTCTATTTCAAAAGGTCATCGCGGCTCAATTGAAGCACTACCTAAGCGAAAACAGGCTTCTAACAAATTCTCAACACGGATTCAGAGTCAATCGATAAACGTCATCAGCAGTGTTAGAACTAGCCCAGAGTATACACAGCTCTACACAAAAACGAGTTTGCCGTAAGACTATTTTTAGATTTCAAGAAAGCATTCGACACGGTCTGTCATTCTATACTTCTAAAAAATTACTAACTTATGGTTTCAGCGAAATTACAATGGACCTCGTTTAAGGCTACCTAAACGGTCGAAAACAATATGTAAAATTTGGTTCCTTCGCTTATCAGTTTACTACTATGCTTACAGGAGTTCCCCAAGGATCAGTTCTGGGGCCCATACTGTTCTCGCTATGTGTCAATGACCTCCCATCAATACTAAAGGCATCAAAAGCTCTTATGTACGTTGACGATACTACGCTATTATTTTCAGGTAAATCCTTTGGCGTATTGCAGAACAATATGAACAGCGAGTTATCAAACATATCAACTTGGTTTACATGTAATAAATTAACACTAAACAGAGATAAGACAAAATACGTAGCATTCAACTCTCGTTATTCCAAGTGTGACACAACAGGCTTCCAAATTCACCTTCTAGGTGGAACTGTGGAACAGCTCGACCACATAAAATATTTAGGGGTATTATTGGACTGCAACTTGAACTGGCGACCACATATATCTAGTACACGCGCGAAATTAGCCTCGGCTTGCTATTTATTAATAAAATGCAGATAATATCTTGACCTTAGCGTACTCAAAGTTGTGTACTTTTCCATATTTCACTGTGTCATCGTATACTGTTCCCAATCGTGGTCTGGTACATATGAAGCATACATAGATCCCGCCTTTCGGTTACAGAAAAGGGCCTTGCGCATTATGATATATACAAGGCCACATGATAATAGTGACATGCTGTTCGGTCCGCCAGGGTATATTACCATTATCTCTGGCATGCGCAATGAAAGTTGCCATTTTGATTAACACTATTTTACATGTGATTTCATTGATTATGATTCAGCCTATTTATTACACCTAACCATAATACAAGGGGCGCAAAAAAATATAAATTTTAACCTACCAATCCCTCGTAACACTTATGGTCAACGACTACTTGAGTTTCATGGTGCCAAAATTTGGAACGCAGTACTTGTTGAGGTAAAATGGCCAACCATTTCGTGTCTGCTGTAAAAAAGTTATACCTATCAACAAGTACGTGATTTTTCGTCAGTCTGGTTCTCCACTTGTTTCATACTGTGCCAGATTATTCCTTCTTGAATCTATTCAGAAAGCTTAAACACTTGAGCGCAGACCTTCGCAAAATATGTTACTTCTCCGTATAATATGTTATTTCAATTTTTTGTGTATGCATTCTCCTAGCAGTGCTGTTTTATTACTAGTGATTGAAATAAACTGTTTTCTTTTTGTATTGTTTTAGTTGTATGTATCCACCTAACTGAATTAGATTGTATCACTAATAACTAGATATGCGCTTGACTTTGTTGCTGCTGCTACACATATGACTATGGGCCTACACTAGCCTTCAGCTGCTGTCCCAACAGTTCTTTTGTACAAATTATTATAAATGAAAAATAAACTGAATCGAATTGAAAGTTGAATTGAAATGCTTTGTGTCTTTTTCCTGGGTAGTTAGCCTTTCTAGTACTTCGTCATACTTTTCTGAGATTAGCTTTACAGCTGTTTCAATGCTAGCTACAGTTTCTTTAAGTGGCATCAGCTCGTCTAATTTTCCATTTATAGTAACGAGTAGGGCTTGTTAAGAACGGCCAGCTGCAGTGCAGGTTTGCCACCCAGTTGCGACTGTGGAAGCAATATCTCGGGAGCATCGCCGCCAACCTGTAGCCACAGCGTGACTAAATCGACTAGGTGTCGGGGAACAAGAGGCACATCCCCCACTCTCCGTCGCTTCAGCTAGGATGCGTTCAATGAAGCAGGCTTTGTGCTGAAACCGCCGCCAACCTCTAGCCTCATCGCCGTTGTGAAGGAATGAGTTCGGCGGGCCAACTATTGTTCCCAAACTCCCCAACGCGGACCTGATCTGCTATGGGCGCGCGAGTTGCCGCGGGAACGCCGTTTGCGCTGCTTCCCACGCACCGGCCAAGACGCAAGACAACGCGCTACCCGCAACGGCTCCGAGTCCTACGGGGCCCCTCTGACGTCGGCTCCGGACCTTCGCACCTGTCTGTATGCGTGTGTGCGTGTGTGTGTGTGTAAACCGTGCCGCAGAGAGGCGTCTAGTTTGCGATGACTAAACGAACGTTCGCATCACCTTGTATCGGCAGAGGACCGAGTGTTTAAAAACCGCTGTTGTGCGGCTGCTCACGGCACTCTCTCTCAAGCAGTCATGTTAGACTGATGTACTTTCTCAAACAGTCATGTTAGACTGATATAAATACTGTAAATAAACCCATATTCCTCGTTCTCGATGAGAAGCAGTCCTTCCCTTCATCAACGTCCTCAGAGTGGATAAGTTGGACGTCGGCATGGGCCAACTACCTTCTAATTCATGCCCGACTCCAATCTTGACAACGGATCACGAGCGATGGGATTGAGCCCCATATTCTGATAACTGGCTGACAGCGGTGAGATGGACTTTGCGGCGTGGTGCTGTGACTGCGGTGAGTGCTTGGTTCTTGCTTTGACTCTCTAGGCATCATGTTGTGGTTGTTCTGTTTAGAACAGTAGGGAAGCTATATTGTTGAGTGTTAGCTAGGTTGTGTTTTCCTAGCTAGATTTAGAGAGGAGGATCAGGGCAGTAAAGCAGCAATCATTGAGTTAAGGACACTGCTGAGAGACGAGTTGTTGATTGTTGGTGAGGAACTGGGCCTAGATGTACGCAAGGAAATGCTAAAGTCGGAATTATAGGAGCTAATTTCCAATCAGGCCAGTGAGGAAGAAATTGAAATGGGATTGGAACTTCTCAAGAAGAGGGAGAAACAGGAAAGAGAAAGAGAAGAACGGGAAAGAGAAGAACGAGAGAGAGAGGAATGGGATAAAGATCGCGAGTTAAGAAAAATGCAACTGGAACTTGAAAGCAAAGGTTTGGAGTTGTCTCAAGGAAGTGAAGGCGCTCTGGGACGATCAAGTGAGGCAGAATCGTACCGCATGGACATGCTATTAAAGCCATTTGAGGTCGGGACCGACATAGGCTTGTTCCTAAGCAATTTTGAAAGGACTTGTGAGACGATGAACTTCGACCCGAGCACATGGCCACAGCGCTTGCTGTCTATGTTGCCGTGTGAGGCGGCGGAAGTAATCGCCAGCCTGAGTGCACAGGATGCATATGATTATGCAAAAGTTAAGGATAGTCTCTTGAAGAAATACCGCCTTTCAGCCGAAGCTTTTCGGCGAAGGTTTAGGAGCAGAGGCAAGAAAGATAGCGAGGGATATCCGGAGTTTGCATATAGCTTAAAGGCCAACCTAGTCGAGTGGCTTAAAAGCGCGGAAGCATACGACAGCAGAGACATGATCATTGAATGCATGTGTCTGGAGGAGTTTTACAAAAACCATCCCCCAAGCTGTGAAACTGTGGGTGCAAGACAGAGGGAATGTAAACACTGTGGAAAGGGCGCCTGAATTAGCCGAAGAGTATGCAACCCGTAGAAAGTTGAACGCCAAGGACGGAAACTTGGACGGTCGAAATGGACCGCGGAAACCATTTCCGTTCAAAAGGGGTTCGCAGACTAGACGATCGGAGCCTGTAGACATGGCGGAAAAACCTGCAGAAAAGAGCGAGGAGAAATCAAACGGGGAAACATTACCAAAAGAGCAGAAAAGAAAATTCGAATCTTTTAGACCAATTCGCTGTTACAAATGCAACAAACTGGGACATATAGCTGTAAACTGCGGGAAGCCTAGCGTAGTTTGCTCCTACGTGGAGGAAAAAGACGAGAATATGGAACTTATAAGTCCATATTTTCACGACCTGCAAGTTAATGGCAAACCATGCCGAGTGCTAAGAGACAGGGCCGCCACGATGGACATTGTCCATCCGTCTTACGTGACGGTAGATGACTTCACCGGAGAAGTAGCATGGAAAAACAGGTTGTAGAAGAACACAGCATGTGTCTGCCCATGGCCAAAGTCAAAATCACTGGCTCATTCGGGGAGCTAGAGAGTGAGGCTGCAGTTTCCAAATTTTTGTCACTGCAGTACCCTTACAACTTTTCGAATCGTTCGAATCAGTTACTGCGTGACAAAGGGCTCAAACTGGGAGAGGGCATAGCACCGGCATTGACCCGAGGCCAAGCTCGTAACATCGCGTCGCTTTCGGCTGAAAATGCACAAGCTCCTCCAGCGGAAACAGAAAAGGGGATAACTTCAATACCCGAATCCGAGCTAGGCCCGAGGGACAAAAGAACAGTTGAGGAGAGCCTGCCAGCTGACCAGCTCAATGAGAGCGTAGCACTAGAGTGTCAAAGTTCTAGCCTGAAGGAAGAGCAAGCTGACGCACTCACAAGCGAGACAGGGTCGTTATTATCACCGGCCTCATAGAACTTTGATCAGCTGTTACGTGTGGATAGAGAGTCACTGGCAGCCGAGCAAAAGAATGATGAGAGCTTAGCTAAATTACATGACACAGATAAAGAAGGCATTGCTAGCCGCAACGTGACGATACATGAGAGAGGAGCATTGTTGTATCGGCACTGCAGAGATCGAAAGGGTAGGATTTCAGATCAGTTAGTCGTACCTACTAAGTACAGGGAGGACCTTTTGAGTCTCTGCCATGGAAATGGGTGGCCCGGCCACCTAGGCATAAACAAATCAAAGGACAGATCGCTTATGGAATACCACTGGCCTGGCTGTTTCAAAGACGTAGAAAACTTTGTAAGATCATGCGACGCCTGCCAGCGTTCTGGTAAAGCAGGAGAGACATGGAAAGCTCCACCGAAGGTAGTGCCCTTAATAAAGAGCCTTTTAGACGACTTGTAATCGACACGGTAGGGCCTCTTCCACAAACAAAATCGGGCTACAGGTACTTGTTTACCATGCTGTGTCCGGCTGCCAAGTTTCCAGAAGCAATCCCTTTGAAGGAGCTCAGCTCCACCGAAGTAGTAGACGCGCTTTTGACAGTGTTTGCACGAGTTGGGTTTCCAGCCGAAATTCAGGCAGATCAAGGGACAGTATTCACGAGCGCGCTGACTTCCACATCCTTGTAGAAGTGCGGGGTAAACTTAATACACAGTTCTGTCTATCACCCTCAGTCAAACAGTGTAGAGAGGTGGCATTCGGTGCTTAAGCGAGTTTTGCGTGCGCTCTGTTACGAGCACAAGGAGGACTGGGCGAACTGTCTGCCGGCAACTTTGTTTGCTTTGCGAACGGTTCCACATGAAGCGACAGGGCTCTCGCCAGCAGAACTAGTGTATGTGAGGACAATCCGTTCTCCCCTAAGAATGTTGAGAGAGATGTGGGAGGAAAGAGGGGAGAGTCCAACAGTGGTTGAATACGTGCTAAAATTGCTGGAACGGCTAAGCGCAACCCAAGAACTAGTCGGAAAGAACATGGGAGTAGCTCAAAAGAACGCCAAATTCTATTACGACAAGAATGCAAGGCTTCGTTTGTTTAACGCCGGAGACCAGGTAATGATCCGCAAACCTTCAAAAAAGAACAAGCTTGAAGTTCACTGGGAGGGGCCCGTTAAAGTGCTGCACAAACTTTCAGATACTAACTATGCTCTGAAAATGCCCGGTCGCAGGAAGGAAGTGAGGATATATCACTGTAATTTGGTGCAGCCGTATGTAGAGCGGAGCAGAGTCGTTAACTATACCATCAAAGAGCAGGATGGCACTAGTACCAAGTTTAAGGAGTATAGGGCGACCTCCAACTCTGAAATCGGCCTAGAAGAAGTAGTAGAACAGCCGGTAAGCTCGCACGCTCTAAGACCCGAGCAGCTAGATGAGCTAAAAGAGGTGCTGGGGGAATATCTCGACAGATTCAGCGATCGGCCGGGTAGAACCGAACTAATAACGCATGAAATTGAGCTGACATCAACCGAACCAGTAAGAGGGGGTGAGGCCTTACAGAGTGTCTCCAAGACACAGAGAGATTATGGACCTAGAGATATAGCGCATACTAGAGTTTGGAGTTATTGAGCCCGCTGAGAGTGACTACACGTCACCGCTAATACTGGTAGGAACCCCTAACAAGGACCCTCGTCCGTGTGTTGACTACAAAAAGTTAAATGCCATCATTAGGGATCAGCTGTACCCGATACCCAACATTGAGGAACGAATTGAAAGAGTTAGCGCTGCTAAATACATTTCAACTATAGATCTCGTGCGGGGGTGCTGGCAAGTTCCCCTTTCAGAAAGTGCCAGCGGCTACGCCGCATTCATCTCACCTGTAGGCACTTTTCGCCCTCTCGCACTCAGCTTCGCGCTGAAGAACGCGCCGTTTAGGTTCTCTAAGCAAATGGATATTGTCCTAAAAGACTTGCAGGAGTTCTCCTTGCCCTATCTTGATGAAGTAGCATTTTTTTCGGACAGCTGGGAACATCACGTATCACACCTCAAACAGGTGTTCTCACGGTTGAGGGAAGCCGGCTTAACGATGAAAGCGGAAAAGTGTAAGTTTGGTTGTTCGCAGGTTACTTATCAGGCCATGTTGTCGGCCAGGGCATGAGACGGCCGGCGAGCTGAAAAAAGCTACGATTGGAGAATTTTCTCACCCGCGCCCGACAACAGACCATCGTTAATTTTTTGGACTTGTGGGGTACTATCAACGATACATTCCGAATTACTCGCAAATAGCAAGTCCATTAACGGACGCCCTCCGAAAGGGAGCACCGAGTAGCGTACATTGGGATAAGGACAAAGAGAACGCTTTCCAAAGTTTGAAAACGCTATTGGTTTTTCGTCCTGTGCTTCGCGCGCCAGACTACACAAAGGAATTCATAGTTCAATGCGATGCAAGCGACAGAGGTATGGGCGTGGAACTTAGTCAGGTCAGCGACGATAACGAGCAGCATCCTATCCTCTATGCCAGCCGTAAACTAAATGTAAGAGAGGAAGCCTAGAGCGCTTCAGAGAAGGAATGCGCTTGTTTAGTTTGGGCCGCCCAGAAGTTGTCGTGTTACTTGTACGGAGCGAAGTTCATCTTCGAGACGGACCACTGTCCTCTGACGTGGCTCAATCAAATGTCACACAAAAATGGCCGCTTGCTCCGAGAGCCTCACTCTCCAAGAGTACAACTTCTCCGTTAGATATAAGAAGGGAAAGTTGCATAGCAATGCGGATGGTTTGAGCAGACTAATTTGGATTCTGCGTTTGCGGGTCCCGCCTAAATTTAGGGTTACTAGTGTTAATTTTTTAAGCCAAGAAGAACTCCTCTCATTTAGCAGGATTTCCTCCCTGATTGCTGAATTTGTCTGCACGAATTTGATTCAGAAATTAGCATAGCGAAATTCAGCATTTTTTTTTCTTTCTGTACTTAAGTTTTTTTTTTTTTGAAGCCTAGCGGGTCTAAAGTGAGAGCCAAGGTATGTCATCTCGGCGCAGAGCCGTGTTGTGGGGTTCATTTTGCAGTTGCTTGTCCTTGTTGGATGTTTTGGGGCGGTGACATCCTTGCACAAGTGGTTACTGCGAGCCAAGACACCACCCCCTGGGCACCATCCGTTCTCTTCCTGCCCAGCGGTTATCTTCGCTAGACATTCGCGATTTTTTGGGCCACGGAGGCGGTGTTAAGAACGGCCAGCTGCAGTGCAAGTTTTCCACCCATTTGCGACTGTGGAAGCAACATTTCGGGAGCATCGCCGCCAACCTCTAGCCACAGTGTGACTAAATCGACTTTGTGTCGGAGAACAAGACGCACATCCCCCACTCTCCGTCGCTTCAGCTAGGATGCGTTCAATGAAGCAGGCTTTGTGCTGAAACCGCCGCCAACCTCTAGCCTCATCACCGTTGTGACAGAATGAGTTCGACGGGCCAACTATTGTTCCCAAACACCCCAACGCGGACCTGATCTGCTACGGGTGCGCGAGTTTCCGCGGGAACACCGCTTTGCGCCGCTTTCCACGCACCGGCCAAGACGCAAGACAACGCGCTACCCGCAACGGCTCCGAGTCCTAAGGGGCCCCTCTGACGTCGGCTCCGGACCTTTGCACCTGTGTGTATGCGTGCGTGCGTGTGTGTGTGTAAACCGTGCCGCAGAGAGGCGGCTAGTTTGCGATGACTAAACGAACGTTCGCATCACCTTGTTTCGGGAGAGGACCGAGTGTTTAAAAACAGCTGTTGTGCGGCTTCTCAGGGCATTCTCTCTCAAGCAGTCATGTTAGACTGAGGTACTTTCTCAAACAGTCATGTTAGACTGATATAAATACTGTAAATAAACCCATATTCCTCGTTCTCGATGAAAAGCAGTCCTTCCCTTCATCAACGTCCTCAGCGTGGATAAGTTGGACGACGGCATGGGCCAGCTAACTTCTAATTCATGCCCGGCTCCAATCTTGACAACGGATCACGAGCGATGGTATTGAGCCCCCAATCCTGACAGGTTTTAATGTGGGATATCTTGCCACCAGCGAGCTTGACACAAGCGAGATCTTGATTGTCTCCTTTGCTGTTTGAATTGTTGCATGTGGGACATGCGCATTTCTGCTTGGCTGACTCCGATTTACTTTTGTACTGCTTTACGGTCAGCCCAGCACAGGTGCCAAGGTGGTACAATTGATTGCATACAATACATTTGCCAGAAATTTCCTCGGGCGTAAACTTGCTTGAGGAACTTCTTGAGGAATTGCTTGAGGAACAAAAGTATGTCGACATCGTGCGTTACACAAAGTAGTTTCAACCAAAACAACAAAAAAAGTACGACAGCAGAATACTATGGTGGCGGCAGTGGCAGCAAGCAGCATATATTCATAAAGAACAATCACAAGGAACGACACTAAGCTGCGAAAAAGCAGAGCGGCGTTCAAGTGGTGGTCTTTCATGCTTCCGCTGCCGCCGAGTGCTGGGAGATCCGAGCGGTCCGTCTGTTAACTTGAAATATGGTCGCTTGTCGGGCCGCGGGTGCTTGCAGGTACTCGCCGATCTGGGTAGTTCTGCCGCACTATTCGATCCTTTCTTATTTGGGAGAGCTTGTCTACTGGTTGCCTTGGTGCCTTGCCTCTCACTTCTATTGCTGCCTTTGAAGCCAGCCTCGTTACGGTTTCCTTCATTACCTGTATGTCATGGTCATCATTTCTCTGTTCTAATGCTGTAGATTTGTTTGCAAGTACCAGCCTAAGCTTGTCTGCTTTTACCCTTATTGCCTCTAAGTTGACCTGTTTCTTCTCGGCCAAGTTTACTCTTCCTCTGTTCAAATTGAGGTGAAAGCTAGCCCTCACTAAACTATGACCACTACACTTTACCCTACCTTTCAATTCTACATCCGGCACTATATATGCTGTGATCGGCAGAAAGTATGAAATCAATTTTACTTCTTCTTTCATCACTTGGGCTTTTCCAAGTCTACTTGATATTGCTACGGCACAATATGTGCGATCACGAAAGGCCAGCAGTGTGAAGACGACGACGACGATTAGAAGCTAGCGCGGGCTGTTGCCTCTTGGCCAAGCGCAGCGTATTGCCTTGTAAATATACTTGTAAATAGCTTTTCGTCGGTGTCTTCCTACGTAACATATCTGGTGGAGGTGGACGTTCCCTGTACCTCGTCACGGAGCTTCGCAGTGGACGGTACATCGAGCCTTCCTTCATGGCTCCTGGCGACGACAACCCGACTCTGCCGGCTCCGACACCTGATGCCACTTCGACGACCTACACCACTCTCCCCGCTACCCGTGATCCTGGCGTATTCTCAGGCAAAGATGGGGAAGACGTCGATGACTGGATCAGCCTGTATGAACACGTCAGCCGCAATAACTGGTGGGACCCTACTATTATGCTCACCAACGTAGTCTTTTAACTCGGTGGCACACCTAGAGTTTGGTATCGCACGCACGAAGATGAGCTCACCAGTTGGGATTCACTTAAGACACAGCTTCGAGACTTGTTCGGCAACACCTACGGTCACCAACTTGCCGCGCAGAAGGCGCTTTCTGGCCGTGTGCAGACGTCAACAGAGCCCTATGTCACGTACATTCAGGACGTCTTGGCTCTGTGCCGCGAAGTTGACACCCACATGACTGAGTCAGACAAGGTTTCCCACATCCTCAAAGGCATTGCTGATGACGCCTTCAACTTGCTCGCGTGCAACAACGTAGCGACGGTGGATGCTGTTCTAAAAGAGTGCCGCCGCCTGGAACTCGCCAAAAGCCGACGTATTGACCAGAAGTTTGCCCGTCTGCCCAACACTCCAGCGACATCTTCCTGTGCCGACGCTCCTCGTCCCAACAACACTGCTGATGTTACCAGGATCGTCCGGCGTGAGATCGAGGCCGCCTATCCGGCTGCCTTCGACTCCAGTCCCACCAACACATTTGCAGTCACGGTCTCACTGATCCAGGCAGTTGTCCGCCAGGAGTTCGAAAACATGGGTCTTCACACCATCTGCTCGGCCCATCGCCCTGATACCCGCCCGGCTTCTTTCATTCCGCCCCGTCCCGCACCTTCTTACCCACCACGTTTCCGCAACCCATCTGAATGGCGCACTGCTGACGACAAGCCCATTTGTTTCTACTGCCATCGAATCGGGCACATTTCTCGGCACTGTCGCAATCGCTGGAGTTCCCGGATCCGGTCTACTTACACTGCCTACTCTCGCTCCCCAGGTGGCCCTTCTCGTCCCTATGCCGCACGCTCCGATAATGCCGCCACTGATTCTCCTGCAACGAACCGCCCCTATTCTCGTTCGCCTTCGCCCCAACGACGACAATCTCGCTCTCCCCAGCCCCGTCGCTCCTATTCGCCGACTCCCTTCGGACGCCGCTCCCAGCCGGAAAACTAGACGATGAAGCGCCTCGAGGTGACGCTGCATTGCTCCCTACGCCGCCAAATCCTCTACTGACGTTGCCCACTCAACTGAACCTTCTTGACGTGCAAGTCGACGGTGTTTCTGTGTCTGCGCTCATAGACACTGGGGCGCATTTGTCCGTAATGAGCGCTGACCTTCGTAACCGGCTCCAGAATATTATCACGCCCGCCTCGACGCCTGTTGTCCGTGTCGCCGATGGCGGAACAGCCCCCGTTATTGGTATGGGTACCGCCCACGTCTCCTTCGCCGATCGCTCACCAATCGTGCTATTCACAGTCATCGCCCACTGACCCCACGACATCATCCTCGGCTTAGACTTCCTCTCCGCACATTCTGCTCTCATCGATTGTTCCGCCAGTACTCTCCGCCTTGACCTGCCTGTTCTCGATCCTGCTGAACCACACCCCAGTCGGCTCAGTTCCGCCGACTTCGTTCGCTTGCCACCTTCGGCACTGACCTACGTTGACCTAGTGTCATCGCCACCAGTCCCCGACGGTCACTACATCGCGGCTCCTATGCAAGACGTCCTCCTTACACACGGGATCACAGTACCTCATACAGTTTATTCTATTACGGCGAATTGCGACTGCCTGCCAGTGGTCAACTTTGGCTTGACGACACAAGTGCTGCCACGTGGGATGTCTCTGGCCCACCTTTGCTCATTCGAGGATCACTCAGTAGCATTCATTGCAGTTAACGACACTTCATCCGATACTCCTCTACCATCGCAGTCGGCAAATTATACCATCGCTGACTTCCAGAAAATGATTGCCCCCGACTTGCCGTCCGAGCACGCTCGTGAACTCTATCGCGTTCTGTTTTCCTACCACGATATTTTTGACTTTAAGATCGCCCTTTGGCCCAAACTACAGCAGTCAAACATCGCATTAATACCGGCGATTCCCCTCCTATTCATCGCCGCCCGTATCGAGTGTCACCTGCTGAGCGTCAAGTTATTCACGCAGAAGTTCGCAAAATGCTTGCCAAGAACATTATTGAACCTTCATATAGTCCATGGGCGTCACCTGTAGTACTGGTCAAAAAGAAGGATGGCTCATGGCGCTTTTGCGTGGATTATCGGCACCTTAATAGGGTTACCAAAAAGGACGTGTATCCCCTACCTCGGATTGATGACGCCCTTGACTGCCTCCACGGTGCTCGCTATTTCTCCTCTACTGACCTTCGCTCCGGCTACTGGCAGATTGCCGTGGACGATCTCGACCGCGAGAAGACTGCTTTTGTCACACCCGACGGTCTTTATCAATTCAAAGTGATGCCGTTCGGTCTATGTAACGCCCCTGTCACTTTTGAACGCAGGATGGACTCCCTTCTTCACGGATTCAAATGGTCCACGTGCCTGTGCTACCTGGACGACGTTATTGTATTCTGCCCAACGTTCGCTACGCACCTCGAGCGCCTCTCAGCAGTCCTGGACGTTTTTCGTCGCGCCGGTCTGCAACTCAACGCATCCAAGTGCCAATTCGGCCGTCGCCAGATTACCGTCCTTGGACCTCTCGTTGACGCGAAGGGAGTGCAACCCGACCCAGGCAAGATCCATGCTGTTGCGCACTTCCCTGTTCCGAAGTGTGTCAAGGATGTGCGCAGCTTCATCGGCCTTTGTTCGTACTTCCGCCGTTTCGTGAGAAATTTCGCCGCCATAGCACGACCACTAACCGAGCTTTTGAAAAAAGACGCCCCTTTCCAGTGGGGCGATAACGAGGCCTCTGCATTCTCACATCTAATCGACATTCTCACAACGCCTCCCGTTCTGGCCCATTTCGATCCTTCTGCGCCTACCGAAGTCCGTACTGATGCCAGCGGTCACGGAATTGGCGCGGTACTAGCACAACGCCAGCGTGGCCACGACCGGGTTATCGCTTACGCCAGCAGGCTCCTCTCACCCGCGGAGCGCACCTATTCCATCACTGAGCGTGGTGTCTGGCCCTAGTTTGGGCGGTTGCGAAATTCCGCCCATACTCATATGGCCGATCCTTTTCCGTTGTCACAGACCATCACGCGCTTTGCTGGTTATGCTCACTGAAAGATCCTACAAGAAGACTTGCTCGCTGGGCCTTACGCCTCCAAGAATATTCGTATACTGTCACTTATAAATCTGGCGGACTACACAAGGACGCTGACTGCCTGTCTCGCTACCCGGTCACCGAGCCTGACGACGCCGACAGTAGTAGCGCCAACGGCATTTTCTCTGTGTCTGCCTTCGCGAACATCGCCGATGAGCAGTACCGAGACCTATCGCTGCGAGCACTTATCGAGCGTCTGCGTTCTACACCTACCGACGCATCCGTTCGCCGATATGTCCTCCAGGGCGGCATTCTGTATCGAAATAACTTCCTCCCTGACGACTCTGACCTTCTTCTTGTCGTGCCAAAACAGCTACGACAGACTGTGCTCTTTGAGATGCATGACGCACCCACTGCAGGACATCTTGGGGTAACCCGCACGTACGACCGCGTCCGCCGCCGCTTCTATTGGCCTGGTCTCGCTCGCTCCGTTCGACGCTATGTTGCTGCCTGTGATCCCTGCCAGCGTCGGAAAACACCTCAGGTGCTACCTGTCGGTCATCTCCAGCCGATCACCGTCCCTGTGGAACCGTTCTTTCGTGTTGGATTAGACCTGCTCGGTCCCTTTCCCACGTCATCCTCTGGGAACAAATGGGTAGCCGTCGCGACTGATTACGCCACCCGATACGCTATCACTCGGGCTCTCCCTACCAGTTGCGCCACTGACGTCGCGGACTTTCTCTTGCGTGACATTATCTTGCTTCATGGCGCCCCGCGACAGCTCCTTACTGACCGTGATCGAAACTTTCTCTCGAAAGTTATCGCTGACATTGTGCGTTCCTGCTCCATTCAACACAACCTGACTACCTCATACCATCCTCAAACCAATGGCCTGACAGAGCGGCTAAACCGTACTCTTACCGATATGCTGGCCCAGTACGTTTCCAAGGACCACCACGACTGGGACATTGCCCTTCCTTACGTAACATTTGCGTACAATTCTTCCCGGCACGACACCGCTGGATTTTCTCCCTTTTATCTACTGTACGGTCGCGAACCTACCTTGCCCTTAGGCACGGCACTTCCTCCTGCTGCGGTCTCAACAAGCGAGTATGCGCTCGACGCCATCGCCCTCGCCGACCATGCACGCCAGCTTGCCCGTGCTCGACTGACGGCCTCACAAACCACTCAGCAGTGCCAGTACAACGCCCGCCATCATGACGTGCAGTTTTCGCCTGGTGCGCTCGTGCTCCTGTGGTCGCCGACTCGTCACGTCGGACTTTCAGAGAAGCTCCTTTCGCGATACACAGGGCCCTACCGCGTGCTGCGCCAGGTGACGCCTGTGACTTACGAAATTGCTCCTGTGGGTTCAACCTCGTCCTCTCCTCTGGCATCTAGTGATGTCGTACACGTCAGTAGGCTCAAGGCCTACTACACTGCTTCCGAGTCCGATCTTTAGTCGCTCGGGGACGGCGCTTTTGCCGCCGGGCGTAGTGCTACGGCACAATATGTGCGATCACGAAAGGCCAGCAGTGTGAAGACGACGACGATTAGAAGCTAGCGCGGGCTGTTGCCTCTTGGCCAAGTGCAGCGTATTGCCTTGTAAATATACTTGTAAATAGCTTTTCGTCTGTGTCTTCCTACGTAACAATATTGATACTAGGTATATTGATACTAGGCCCGAACATTATCACAAGATTCTCTGAGCAGCTGAAAAGTCCACCTCAACTGTCCTGACACACTCTCAGCCCACGCACAATGCCTCAGTGTAGCATTTCTCTGCTTTAAATAGTTTACTTGCTTTGGATGAAAATTACATGCATCTCTGCGTCAGCCAGCACTTCGGTTTTTGATGTCAAGCTCCTTCAAAGAGGAGGAACAGTTCCTTTCCGGATCATTCCTCAATGCGACAGTCCTTTCCGTCCTCGTTCCACTGCGCGTTAGCCTCGCAACTCATTTCAAGCATGTTCTTGGTCAGTTGTACAGTCAAAGTTCATTTTTTCGGACTGTCTAGGATCCGCGAAAAAGTCCGGCAAATCGGGCAGTCTGAAAAAATAACTGCATCCCTTAAGGACTAAAATCGCCACACGCACGTTCGAAAATGCTCTGAAGGCCTGCCAGTACATTCTTCAGGCATATCGGTGCTCGTACTGTGACAGGACACGGGGGGTGCGCGTGTACGCGCACGATATGTATTCTTTCCCGTGACAATTAAACCTCCCGACGCTTCTTAAGCTTCACCGCAATACTTAACTTATACTCTGCCGCGTATCAACGGTGTCATGAAGCGAAGCTGCCTTTCGGGAACTGGCGTTTTGCAACACGACGTGCTTGCTAAGCTTCGAAGCGAATCGCAAGGATTACAGAGACGGTGTCGGGGCCATTACTGACTTTCAATGAAAAGCAAGGCACCGAATGGCAAGAACCTTACGAGGAAGCTTTAGCTCTGGTGATCCAATCACGCCGTGCTTGCTAAGCTTCGAAGCGAATCGCAAGGATTACAGAGGCGGTGTCGGTGCCATTACTGACAGCGGCGAATTCTTTCAATGAAAAGCAAGGCACCGAATGGCAAGAACCTTACGAGGAAGCTTTAGCTCTGGTGATGCAATCGCGCCGTGCTTGCTAAGCTTCGAAGCGAATCGCAAGGATTACAGAGGCGGTGTCGGTGCCATTACTGACAGCGGCGAATTCTTTCAATGAAAAGCAAGGCACCGAATGGCAAGAACCTTACGAGGAAGCTTTAGCTCTGGTGATGCAATCGCGCCGTGCTTGCTAAGCTTCGAAGCGAATCGCAAGGATTACAGAGGCGGTGTCGGTGCCATTACTGACAGCGGCGAATTCTTTCAATGAAAAGCAAGGCACCGAATGGCAAGAACCTTACGAGGAAGCTTTAGCTCTGGTGATCCAATTTAAATACCTGTAAAAGGAAAATTCGTCTTTTTCGGCAACCACTGTACCAAATTTGACGAGATTCGTTGCATTTGAATGACAAACTAAAATCTAATCATTGGTGGTTTTAGATTATTGATGTGGTCCTCAATATTTTATTAACAATTGCCCCCCCCCCCCCAAGAATGGAAAACTTTCAGAAAACAAAACTATCAAGTTTACAACTCTGCAACTCAGCAAGAAAAATGATATCACGATTCTGTGAATTGCTTGTGATAGTACATTTAAAGCGGGATAAATTTGTGTGTTACAAATGAATATAAAAAATAAGTAATATGGAAATATAGCTTTCGCAGAACCCCTGGACACAACGTTAACGATGTCACGTAGTATACAAATTGATATATCAAATTTGTCCGCCTTGAACGATCTGATTGATTCTGTTTAGAGATCCGCGATATTGACACGTGCTTTTGTTTATCTTTATCGGGTGACAATGTTTCACAACCCAACAAATGTTATCGCACTGAGCAGGCCGCGCCTGCATGTATAGGAAGTTTCTGGAATGTTATCGATGGTTCCATCCGCTGTCTGTCACCGAACCTTGTGTAATCTGATTGCATGCCTGCGCGACGCGAATGGTGTAGAACTTTGTAGAAGACACGCGGGTCCCAGCAATTACTCTCGAACATTCGAGCTCTGTTGTATAAAAAGCGACCCGCTTGACCCACTGATCGGAATTTCGACGATCGCCGAGTGTGTTCGCCGCTATCGTTGTTCTTTGAGTGTAGCCGCAGCCCCAGCCAGAAGCGATGACCTATGCCACCGTCGCATGCCGTCAAAATTCCCCTCCGCGACCGCGCCAGGGCCCTTTAACGCCGCAATTGCGTCGTTCGCCGCCGCCAGCACGCCCACCCGTCGCCGCAGCGCCGACCATATACCAGCCGGGGGCCGGTCTGCGAGCACATATCCCGAAAACTAAAAGCAGCAACAGATGGAAGTAAGGTTGCTGTTCGTCGAACTGACGAAGATCCTCCGGCGCCGAAGAGACTACCTCGACGACATAATAACGACACACCGCCGTCCCGGCGAAGTCTGGAAGCAAAGAATACGACAATGAAAGACGACCTGACAACGCCACGTACAAGCCGCAGGCCAACGCGATGCAGGCGTGATTCGAGGCCAAGACCTAACTGTAACGCAAGACAAAGAACCACCAAACTCGACGTGCTTCTCAACGGCCACACAGTCATCGCCTTCGTAGACACAGGAGCCGATCACTCCGTCATGAGTGGTCCTATCACCGCCAAGTTGAAGAAAGCTAAAACTTCATAGGAAGGCCCTCAAATTCGGACAGCGGGAAGACCGGCTTCATCACGCCAGACGTACTCTACGAGTTCAAGGTCATGCCATTTGGACTGTGCTCGGCGCCTGCAACGGTTCAGCGCGTCATGGACGCGGTGTTATCAGGATTGAAGTGACAGACGTGTCTTGTTTACTTGGATGACGTCGTTGTCTTCGCAGAAATTTCGATCATCACCGTAGGCGGCTTGCGACAGTATTAGAGGTCATCAGGGCTCCCTCTGAAGCCGGAAAAGTACCGCTTTCTTACGATGAGCTTCTGTTCCTAGGCGACATCATCAGCAAATCTGGAGTCTGACCCGCAGAAAACCGCTGCCATCGCAAAGTTCCCGCAGCCCATCGACAAGAAGGCAGTGCTTAGATTCCTTGGCATGTGTGCCTACTATAGGTGCTTCGTCAAAGACGTTTCACGCATCGCGGAGCCACTAACAAATCTAACCAAATGCAATATCGAGTTCAAGTGGGACACGCCGCCGGCCGATGCATTTCAAGAACTCAAACGACGCTTGCAACCGCCGCCCGTACTTGCACACTTCGACGAGGACGCCGATACCGAGATCGACACTGACGCCAGTAGTTTGGCCTTGGCACCGTCCTAGTCAAGAGGAGAGACGGACTTGAACGGGTGATACCTTATGCTAGCCGGGCGCTGTCAAAAGCGACAGACAGTTATTCTACGACTGAAAAGCAATGCTTCGCCATCATTTGGGCTACAGCAAATTTCCGCCCACACTTATATGGCAGGCCATTCAGAGTCGTCAGTCACCATCACGCGTTGTGTTGGCTAGCAAACTTAAAGGACCTTTCAGGAGGGCTGGCTCGGTGAAGCCTCAGACTGCAAGTATGTGACGCCATGGTAATCTACAAGTCCGGATGAAAACACTCTGACGCCGACTGCCTATTACGCGCGACTATCGATCTCCCGACGCAAGACGGCGAGGACGACGCCTTCCTTGGAATAATTAGCGCGGAAGACTTCACTAAACCGCAACGGGAAGACCCGGAGCTAAAATGCCTCGTCGAGTATTTGGAAGGCAACACCGACGTTGTCCCTAGGGCATTTAAGCGCGGATTGTCTTCGTTCACGCTACAAAACAACCTGCTCGTGAAGAACTTCTCACCAGTCCACGCCAACTACCTTCTCGTTCTTGCGTCAGCGCTGCGTCCACAAGTACTGCACGCACTACATGACGATCCAACCGCTGGGCACCTCCGATTTTCCCGGACGGTGTCGAGGATACAGGAAACGTATTACTGGCCGCGTCTGACAGCCGGCGTCACCCGTTACGTCAAAAAATGCCGAGTCTGTCAGCGACGTAAGACACCACCGACATGGCCAGCAGGATTAGGACAGCCGATCGAACCTCCTCGCCGACCATTTCTACAGATCGGGATGGATTTGCTGGGATTCTTTCGAACGCAACAACTGGAAATACGTAGATCGTCGGGGCTACCGACTACCTCACCCACCATGCCGAAACAACAGCTCTGGATAAAGGTACTGCGGGCGAAGTTGCTAAATTCTTCGTCAACAACATCCTGCTGGAGACACGGCACCCAAGAAGTCCTGATCATCGACAGAGGAACGGCATTTACAGCAGAGCTCACCCAAGCCATTCTGCAACACAGCCAGACAAGCCACGGGAGGACAACTACCTATCACCCGCTAACGAATGGTCTCACGGAGCACCTGAACAACACCTTCGCCGACATGCGACGTCGACATCGAGCACAAGACCACGTCGACGGACGCAGTCCTGCCGTACGTAACCTGTGCTTACAACACGGCGGTGCAAGAAACAACACGGATCACGCCGTTCACGCTGGCTTACGGCAGGAACCCGACGACGACTCTCGACGCCACGCTGCCGCGCATCATCGACGAAGGGAATCTTGACCTTGCTACCTCCAGAACGCCGAAGAAGCCCGACAGCTCGCCCGCCTACGGATCAAGAACCAGCAGCGTACCGACAGCCGACACTACAACATCCGACATGGCTACATCCAGTACCAGCCAGTACCAGGTTTGGACCCGAATACGTCGACGAGGGCTCAGTGAAAAATTATTGCGACGCTATTTCGGATACATCATCCGACGTATTGGCGAACTGGATTATGAGGTCGTGCCAGACGGCATTTCGCATTCACAGCGGCACCGCGCACGATCGGAAGTGGGCCACATGGTGCGTCTTAAGCCCTTTTACGCACGCTCACGAACTTCCTTTGTTTGTTTCTTTTCTACGGTTGTATTTTTTTCTTACTTTTGCTTGCAGCATCCGGTCGATGCGTTTTAAGAGGGGCGGGGGGGCGGGGGGTTTGACACGTATACTTCTTTATCTTTAACGGGTGACCACGTTTCACCGCCTAACAAATGTTTTCGCAATGCGCAGGACGCGCCTGCATGTATAGGGAGCTTCTGGAGTGTTATCGATGGCTCAATCCGCTGTCTGTCACCGAACCTCGTGTAATCTGATTGCACGTATGCGCAACGCGAATGGTGTAGAACTTTATGGAAGACACGCGGGTCCCAGCTATTACTCTGGAGCATTTGACCACTGATGTATAAAAGCTGACGCGCTTGAGCGGTTGATCAAATTTTCGACGATCACCGACTGTGTTCGCCGCTATCGTTGTTCTTTGAGAGTAGTCTGCTTTTGAGGGCACAAGTTCACCCAATAAAACGCTGCTTTCGTTAATGACAGTTTTGCTGCCTTCTTCACCCTCACTGCTGCGTGACAATATCTGTTTTGACGCAGAGCTATTCATTCGTAATCTTCGTGCATCTATTATTTTCAAACATGCGAATTCTTTAAAATTTCTTTGACATACTTCAGGCCATAAATCAACATTCCACTGGCAAGAGTCACTGGAACTTAACTCTCTCTCTCTCAAATGCAAAAAATTTCAATAAAATCGGTCCAAGGGTTATCTCAGAAAAGCATTTTTGCGTTTTACATGTACTTGAACATGGCGCGTCGGAATTAGGCCCGAACAATTGCTTCCTCTTAATAGCGAACGTCGCAGCAACTAGGCCTCGCATTGCCACAGTGGTGTCTGCGGCTGCTAGCGGATCTGCTCGCGAGAGCACCGGTTTGAAGCGGCGATTTAATCAAAACGGTGGTGTTGGCTTTGATTAATGCTATTTCGGACCTGCGGTCACGGCAGATCGGACGGCGAAGGGTTGCTGCATCCGAAATTTCAGACGTTCTTGTACATTGATGTTATGGGGTACGTGGTCGTGCTGCGAAGCCGTCCGCATTATCGGACCTGTCCCAGAAATTCAGCGCCCGGATAATCGGTCTTTGGCTGTAAACTGGCAATTCTTCCATCCTACGACACGCCGCCAAAGACGATTCGTTACGATTCCTCTGTTTTACTAGAGCCAGGATTTGGGCGAATTTCGTTAGCTAATTTTCCCCGAAAGAAGCACACATTCCCTGAGTTTTCCACGAGTATTTCTAGACTAATAAATATCTCGGAGAATTCTCGGTTTTCCCGATACGTGGACCCCCTGTACGCGCACGCTTTGCAGATAATGAACCAAATCTTTATTGGGCAGGGCAGATTGACTCATTTTCATTTGACACGCCCTCGTACTTTAGAAATGCGAATATACAATTGAATGTACAAATGCGAAGATACAGTTTCATAAAGGGTAAAAAAGTGTCACTGGAAACAAAGTTCACTGCACGTATACACAACACCTCCCAACAATATATTTAAATACTCGTGTAAGTCCAACGTTGCAATGGCTGGTCTTCCCGCTGAAGTGCAAAAACATTGCAGGCATGTCTATATGTCGATATACGCGGACGACATTTGTCTTTGGTTAACCGGATATCAACACAAGCGTTTAGCTCTGATAGCTCGACAGTCATTACTTTCAGTTCAAAATTACCTTCAAGGTGTTGGGTTGACTCTCTCGGTAGAAAAATCTGGCTTCATCATGTTTCCAGGTAGAGGAAGAAGGTATGCGCGGCTGAAGATAGACCTTAATCAATCTTGTATTCGACAACTGAAACACAAGCGCTTTTTGGGCGTCATTATTGAGTACCGCCTACAGTGGCGACGAGCTGTGGACTCGGTTGTGACGTCGATATCTTCGCGTCTCAATGTGATCCGCAGAGTTGCAAGTGAGCGATGGGGAAATCACCCTTCTTCAATGATCAGGTTGCACGATGCACTAGTGACGAGTCGAATAATGTATCAGCTCCCTTTAATTTCCCCATCGATATCACAGCTGGAACGACTTGAGGTTCTGCACAGAAAGGGCCTAAGAAGGGCTCTTGGCGTTCCGCAGACTGCTGCTAACAATGCAGTACTTTATGAATCTCTATCGAGACCTCTTACCTTAGTCGCTTCGCAAAGGTTATTGTTGCACATTGGCCGCCTCAAACAGACGGCAGCCGGCCGAACCCTTCTACAGCGCCTTCGAAAGAGATCCGAGTCCCGAGCGTACACTCTAAAAACAAAGAGAGTGCCGGGCACTCTCTTTGAGGGAGTAGCGGCTTGTCCCATATTTCACTCTCTTTTCGAGAGTAGAACGACCCTCTTTGAGAGAGACTAGGTCAACTCCTGTTGACAGAGTTTTGTTACTCCACCGCAAGGGATTGCTAGTACTCTTCTGCGGAGTGCTCATACTCTCACCGCAGGGGTAATGACACTCCACCAGACCGAGTACTTCTACTCCCCCAAACAGAGTGCTAGTACTCTTCCCAATACCGTCTTAGCGAAGTCCTGGCCACGCATGCAGGCAGGAAATCAGATCAAATTAAGGTCGCTGATACACCGTTCCCTAGGCGGCTCCTCAGAGTCAGTGGCCCAATACCAAGCGGCCTTCAGAATAGGCGTGAGCAATGTTATGCAGGATTTTAAAGTCATTTTTCCTGGCTATTTGCTGCCTACCATCAGGCGTGACTGCTCGGAATCGGCCTATGCGTATGCGTCCCAAACGCCACTGCGGAGAAAAAGAAAGCTAATTAACAATTAATCCGCAATTATCTTCGCACATTTCACAATCAGGAGACACATAATCTAATTAGAACACAATAGTCGAGGGAATCACGTACTTATGGAGAACCACATTGCTCTATACATCACGTGGATTCGAACCCGCGTACACTCGCATCTATACAATTCAAAGCACACATCCTAACCATTACACCACAGAGCCACCACGCTCAGTCTTGTTCTTCTAGAGGTTATATACATAACAAATGTATTTGAGGAATCGGCTGCGGTGGGTGGAGTTCCTCTGCAGTGTGCTGTGCTGTTGTGTACTGGAATACGTTTGCGTTTGCATCATTTCCATTCCTTGCTACGACTAACGAAGAAATACAACGTAGACGACGACGTGAGAACTATTCACGGCTTCTCGTCACCCCAGGAAACTAACAAATGTGCCGTTCAGCTCACAATCGAGTGCTTTTCGAGTCCATGCATTATATGTTCTCCGAAAATACGCGGATACAAAGTATCGTGCCAACCATCCACGTATGTGAATTTAAGTCGTGCGTATACTGGTGAGCATTTCTGTTTATTTTTTCCGCCAGTTCCATTCGTATGTGGTCAACTGCGACGCCAGTACCAGACATTTCGACGTGCCTCACGCTGCCGTGTAGGCGTTCTTTTCAAGTGCATTAGTTTAGAGTTTGGCTCAGTCCGCTGTGAGCTGTTGTCCTGCATTAGCAGCGGATCGTTAGCGTTTTGAAGAGCATGCATTCCAGCATTTGGAGACTGCTTATGCCGATAGCGGCGTCACATGCATTGGCACGCATGTTTAAATTACTAATGTGTCCACTTGTTACGCGTGCACTGCTCGTATCCTGTGGCAGTGCTCGTTCTAAAAGCTTCGAAGACCATCTACATTCATACGTGTGTTCAATATATATGCACAGGATGGACTTGCCGGCTAGTTGGTTGAGCATTTTAGAAGAAACAGCGCAACACAAGGACGACGCAAAAACATGGACCACACCACGAAGCGCTGGTGTGGTTGATGCTTTTTTTCGCCCTGGTGTTTGCGCTGTTTCTTCTTCCACGATACACGCACACCGCAGGTACGCGAAAGTTTAGGAGCATAGGGCGTTAACTTTGTTTTCCCCATTTCCTCTCAGTGTCAATGGCACAATGCGTCGCCCGGAATTGCGCACGCTTACCCCCATATTGAGAAATGCATCATAACTTGAAGCCCATGCTTGGCTTGATCTAAATGACGCAAGTCGTGAACGCACCAAAAGAAAGGCAGTGAGCGTCTGGGGGACGTTCGCACCAGGCGTCGTTTATATAAAGTCAAGCATGAGCTTTGTATTAATATACATTTCTGAATACGGGGGTTAGTCATCTACTTCACACAGAAAATGTCGAAGAAACGCCCACCAAAACCAGGCACATTCGTAAACTTAACTAGGCAATACGAAGCTCCATAGAAAAAGAGTGGTATTAAAAGCTTTCAGTATGTTTCTTTACTCCAAAATGGTTGCGCTCTCGTGGCTTCAATGTACAGAGATAGTGCAGCGTTAGCTAAAAAGCATGAATTTCCGAACTCCATGCCAAAATAAGCTTGTAAAATTATTTAGGTGCTAGATTCCAGGGTTTGTAGCGATCCTTGATAACCCTTTATTTCTAAAATGCCATTTTCAAGGCATTGAAAACCCTGGAATTTTTAGAAGTACTGGAAAGTCCTTAAATTTGTACACTTGGCTAGACTTAGCAGACATTGCCAAGCGTTTTTTTCCCTTCTGTGACACTCTTCGCATGTCACAGAGAATTGTCTGTGGAAGTAATAGAAGGAAAGCGACATCCTTAAAGTTGGAATTACAAAGGAGCTGCAGATACCAGTTTTAGGCACATGGAACCGGCGACAAATGTACTTGGAGGAGCAGAAGCAGGAAGCTCAACAGTTGAGGTATTCAAAGAAAAGCCGTGATGAGTAAATTGAGAGCTACAGACACAATAAAAGGAAATTACAAATGACTATTGCTTATTTGGTGGTGAAAAGCTGAGGCAACAGATGACATCCCATACACTGTCAAACCAAACAGTATTCAAAAACTGCAAATGTTGCAGGTCCAAGTAGTTAATTGTGCTATTGCAGAAAAACTTTGAGCGCGTTCTTGAAATGCTTCCTTGTGTGCGTTTAGTGATGGGCGGTGAAAGGCAAATTAGCAGTCTTTCACATGTTTGAAATCAGTGAAATGCGATTTGTTTTGTATTCTTTTGTTTGCATTAAAGTTAACGATGTTGTTGAACAAGTTATTGCCTGTCCAAACGACTAAAAAAATCGCACGAGGTCCTTGAAGTTACTGTGTCGGGGCCTGGAAAGTTCTTGAAAACCATTGCATTTTTTTCTTCCATATTGCTACGAACCCAGTAGAACAACTGTCATGGAGTAAAAACCTTGGCTAAACAGGGGCTTATACGAAGAGCACAGGAAGACTAGAAATGCAGTAGTAGGCATGGAGGGCCCTGAAAAAAAATGTGCCACATCTGCTCGTCTGCCTTATGTTTCTGCATTGAGTGTCACACTTTTAATAGAAGTGCACTTACTGTTCTATTCCAATAAACGCAACATTACCAACTCCAGTGTGGGGCAGTCCTTCAGCCAGTGCAAACTCTTTCTGTACATCCCTGTTAGCTCTGTCATTTTTCCAGCATTGTAGTACAAGATTTGTTAAACTGGTTTCGCAGAATATGAGCAGTATACTCTTAAATTAGCTGTTTATTTGTATGCACAAGTTCAGGTCCTCAGTTTGGTTGCATGACAAATTGCCATACCTCAATAGATACAAGAAAAAATGTTGTTAGAGTTTAATAAAATCCAAACAGTAATAATCACAACAATATAATGACATACATTTCTTTTGGTACGTATACAGCCCATGTCTTGGCACTGTATAAATTCAACTATACATCGCAAGTACTGTGTCCTGACCACTATTATTCAGATGTGTAAAACCATCACAGCAATTCTTCAACAAATATCACAGTGATTAGTGACATACACTTTGTAACTGCTTTACATGAGCATAATATATACAAATGGTCCCTGTGTACCTAAACATGACTAGTGCCACCCAAGTACTATTATTCACAGGTGTAAAACCAACAAAGCAGTTCTTTAAAAATATCACAGCGCTTAGTGACGTACATGCTGTAACTCCCTTGTAAAAGCTTAATACAAACACGTGAGCAAACAGAAAGCTAGCAGTGGGCCTACATGGAAATACCACCACCTCAATACTAATTCACAAGTGTAAAACCAACGAAGCAGTTCTTTAAAGAATATCACAATGCTTAGTGACCTACATTTTGTAACGAGCTTATATAAGCTTTATACAAACATGAGAACATACACAAAGCTATGAGTGCACCTTCATAGAAGTGTGGCCATCTCAACACTATTATTTGCAAGTGTAAGCTCAACAGAACAGTTCGTTATAGTGACGCCCATTTTGTAACTGCCTTATACAAGCTTAGTGCAAGCACAAGAATGCGGGAAAAAATAAATTATGAACTTGCTCTATGAATACACAAACAGATCAACACAAATGGTAAACACCGCTTTGAAGACACGTGACCGTGACAAAGCGCAGTGCTGTGCCGGTTGAAACTGCCATCCACAAAAGTATTGAGCAATGCTTAAACCACACGCAATAAAGTGCTGAAAGACTGCGTCTCTAATGCACCTATTTTAATTCAAATTTCTTGAATATAGGGCTCTCTTGCAGATAAGGCATCTGATCCAACTGACCTGATTTTACAGCTGCTAAATGCATACAATGCACTCAGATATAACTGGTAATGATAATTACAAAAGGCATTTAAAAACTTGATAGTATGATGAAGATGCATGACTAGAAAAGTTCTGTCCCCCTCATACGTGGTAAAAAGGTGTAAGTACGACACATGTTCTTTTTTTCCGCAATTTTTGCATTAATGGACACCCGGGAACCTCGAACCCACAAAAAAAGAAGATACTGCTGTGTTAATAGTGTTATGAATAATTTTTTGTGAAAGCTTTTAACAGACAAGTTGCAGTCTCGTTTCTGGAGGTTGAGCTGTATCATGCAAAATAACATGGAAAGTGGTCACATGGGAGCATGACACTATGCCATAATGTTCCGTTTCAGTTGACTCTCTTGCCCTACAAGTCACTGCTCACTGTGATCAGTGATGGAACAGCAGTGTCTGTGTGATTTTCATCACACTTCTGTCCTATGCCATCCTTACCAGAGTTGGCGGCACATAGATACCCACATTTCGATAGTGTTGCTTTCTCAGGTGGTTGTTTTTGATTTGCTCAATATCAGTTGGCACTTCAGCTGCATCAAACTTCTTTTTTACCTCTTCAACAACAACATAAACAACAATCTTATGACACCTGTGTTGTCCTTCTAGTTGCCTACAAAGACCAGTTAATCTAACAACAACACTGACAGTCTCTACTATCTTCTAATGGAGAAGAGGTGTGTCCCACCATGTGTTCCACATTGTTGTCGCTATGTGGGCTGGCTGGGGAGGCAACAACTGTAATATGTTTTCATATTTTAAAGTGATGCTTGTACTGTGTTATAACACTTAACTTAGTCTTGCACTTGCTGCACAAGAACACTGGCTCACAGTCGTGGTGAAAAGCTTTTGTATGTTGAGCAAATGAGTTGTATGCACTACAAAACAAGTCACAGTGATAGCATACATGTTGCTCTACCAGGCCTGGTGCGGTTCCTTCTGACACTGCTGCTGATGCTGACAGACTGCTGCTTGCCTCGTACACTGTTGCAGCTGCAGTAGACATGGCCGTCTCTGTATCTATTGCTGCCGTGCCACCTGTCATGGTAACTTCAGGTGGTATTGGGCTCACTTCTGCAACAGAGATGTCGTTTGCCCCTTGAGGGCTCTCGTCATCAGGGCCAATAATTTCATAGGCATTGTCTCCTGCATCGAAGAACCAATAAGAACAGCCTGAATTAATAAACATAGCTCTAAAAAGTACGGACATCAAAACTTAACCACAAGCTTTACACATCAGTGACCAGGCTTAATTTATAATACTTGCAGGAGGAGTTACACAATTGTGTGTGTACATTACAGTTAAGCCTCATTAGAAGAGATACTCAAGAGGCACGGGAAACATGTCTCTCGAAACCAAAAATTTTAAAACACTGAGGAGCCAGACTAGATCACTTTATTATGCATCATCACTAAAGTATGTTTAGATATATCTGAAGGAATACTTGCTCAGGGTGGCTTAAAGGGCCCCTAAACCACTTCTCGACATTTTTTGAACATTTCAAGTAAACACGCGCATCAAAATCAGAATGCCGTCACAATTGACGATGCCAAACGCCAAAGTGCGTAGCATTGTGGGAGCACCACAATATGAAGAAAACGACCCCGTGCGCCTCTCTGGACCTATCCTGTACCCCCAGTTTGTCCTGACATCACCAGGCTGTCTCTGATGATGTCACCAGTTTCCGGTGCTGTCGATTGGTCGAACGAAAGTGTACGACTGCCGGCAAGGCCTGCAAGCAAATTCACACTCCTTCTTCCTCGTCGCGTTGCTCGCGATGCCATTGTGGACAGCCATTGGGGGCAAAGAACATAAACGCCAACAGAATGGTCTCCCTATGAGGCTCTTCAACTAGAGTCACCATACAGTTCCATTGTATTGGCGAGGTCATTAGCGCCACCCCTCGCAGGACGACGGGCCTGCGCTGCAGCAATAGGGCTCGTTGGTGATGGCCTGTCCCGTAACATTTGGAGGTGTACTAGGCGAGGAAAAGACGATACTGTCCAGATGGCGTGTATCAGATGAAAGAGTAAAATGAGCGGGGACTACTTTTCGATAATCAAACACGTAGCTGCACTATTACTGCACCGTTTCGAAAAATTATCGTGGCTACTTGTTCATTGCCTTAACATGTACAACTGCAACACCGCAACTAAATTTCAACCTCGGTGGTTTAGGGGCCCTTTAAAGAAGACATTCACAGCTTTTTAGTGACTGTAGATTGTATTAGCTTCCTTCCTAACTTCTGGAAGTTAAACACTTCACTTTGGAAGCCTTGCTGCTCGCAGTGCCTTTGAGGTGCTCTTAGACGCTCGTCAGCTTCAACTGTCGACACTTTCTGCCCTGCACTGTCCTCGTGGCCCTCCTTTTCTAGTTTATGCTAAAGAGACATGCGCAATTGACTTGTGTGAGGATTGCGCGATCTTTACGCCCTTCGGAGCACACAAGGTGCATGAAGTGAATGTGTCTGGGTTGTGTCCCTTCGAAGTAGTGAATACTTAAAAAGTCGTTAGTAACAAAGGTGTCCATTGTGTACAGTGTTGTTAACGTGGCAAACATCGGAAAACCAACCAAACCATTTTCATATGTCTCTTACCACGAAGTGTATCTTGTAATGAGAGTCTACTGTACTGAATATTTTTCACCTATGAATCATCTGCATGTACATATAGTCACAAAGACATGTTGTGTGGAATGGCGAATCAGGAAAAAGCTCGTACTCTTACTTTTTGTCCCTAACATAAACAGCTGATAACAATATGATAAAAAGCAGGTAATGAGGCTAGCATGAAACATAATCCTTCAGCTCTAAACAGTTTTTGGGCCCATATCATTCCCTCAAGACATAAGGAAACAACTTGATTGCAGTAATGGCTGCATGTGATCTGAGTTGATTGAAACAAACAATACGTAAGGTTTCCCTGTATGTAATTTTATCAGAGTGCTTTTTAGATGTCCTGCTGGCGATCCTGGCTGCACGTTTCTCATGATTTTTGGCACAATTCCTTTCTTTTCCACTCCACTCTTTTTTCTGGTTTTCTCCCCTTTCCCTTCCCCCTTGCGTAAAATAGCACACCTGAAGTATCAAATTTAACAGGATAAGCGGGCTAGTTGGTGGTCGTTATTGGAATGCATCATGTAACCGCACAAAAACAAGGGACAAAGTGTCCTGTGTGTTCCTTCTTTGTCCTTTGTTTTTGCGCGGTTACATGATGCATTCCAATGAAGTATCAAATCTCTTGATATATTGTGTGTATCAAACCTGTTAACATGCGGGCTTCTCTGTGGTCTGTGTTGTATTTTTGCGCTGTACAAGTCAATTCAAAATGAAAGACGGAATGTCCCTGCCTTTAGTTTAATTGTATGTGTAATATATATATATATATATATATATATATATATATATATATATATATATATATATATATATATATATATATATATATATATATATATATATATATATATATATATATATGTCGCTCCCATGTTTTGAAATATATGTACATGCGCATTTTCGCTGACGACTGCATTATCTATCGTTCTATTAACACCTCCGATGACCACCTGATCCCCCAAAATGATCTTAACGAAAGAATTAATTGGTGTGACACCTGGCTAATGACTCTGAACTCATCAAAATGGAAAGTGATGTCCTTCACCCGCAAACGCAATAACTTGGACTATTCTTACTCTATTAAAAATGTCCCATTATCTCGGACCTCATCATTTAAATATCTAGGAGTTAATCTTTCAACAAACCTCTCCTGGACTTCCCACATTACTACCATCTGTGCCAGTGCTTCTCGATCACTGGGTTACCTGCGACGTAACCTTCGGAACTCACCTCCACTTATCCGCAAACTGGCATATCAAACATTTGTTCGCCCTCGACTTGAGTTCGCCGCTTCAATCTGGTCTCCCCATCAAAATTACCTAATTACCATGCTGGAATCAATACAAAATAGAGCCGCACGTTTCATTTCCTGAAATTATAACTACCGTTCTAGCGTAACTCAAATAAAGATTCACCTATCACTTCAGCTACTAAGTAATCGTCGCGACATAGCCCTTTTGTCATTATTTCATAAATACGCCCACCACACTAACAAACATTCCTTACACCTAGAAACGCCATCGCACACGTCGCACAGATTATACAATCATCATAGCTTCACGCGGATCTATGGTAAAACAGAAGCATTTAACTCGTCTGCAATTCCACGTGCCATTCGGCTCTGGAACAACCTCCCCGACAACATAGTTTTGGAAACTGACCGTGATAAATTCAAGAGCTCACTGAACTCGCTTAACCCATGTTAACCATTAATATCACACTCACTGCTCTGTATTATTTCTTTGCCTTTTTTTGCAGTGTTATACGTTGTTACTAACTTATATTGTTCCTTTTTATTGTAATCATATGCAGCTTTATGTAGCTAATATGTTTCATGACTTTTAGGCTGTGCACTTGGCTGCTGTTTTCATTTGTTATTGTTGTTAATTGTATGTGCTTGATTGTATGCCCCCCTTACTCAATCCCCAAGAAGGGGCCTTGTAAGGTATTTTACAAATAAATAAATAAATAAATAAATAAATAAATAAATAAATAAATAAATAAATAAATACATTCAGGAGTGCCTGCATGCTCTTCTCCCCTCCTCCAGTGACGAAAAGGAGAGCCTTTTTATGTACCATAGTAAAACATTCACAGGTTTTCACTGTGCCCATTACATCACTTATCATATGAATCTGTCGCAATACAGAGTAGCAGTGGTCCATAATACTAGCCCATCCCAACATAACTATAAATTAGCACATACCGACATGCTGTGGAACAGCTGTTGCAAAGCCGCTGGTGCTGGCAATTTCCGCAGCACTGCAGTTGTACAGCCGAGTGCCACCTGTATAGTGACAAATGCATATGCATATTTGAAACTCAGTAGTTGCTGATGGTTTCATAAGCTTTACACTACACAATAAAGTAATCTAGACAACTTTGTTGGAACAAATACACATAATTAGGACACCATTTAAAGACTAACACTATTAATTGCCCCCAATCTCACTCACTAAGGGATAATACTACTGAAACATCGGTGGAGAGCTCAGATTAACACAGCCCATAAAGGACAAGCTTTCTTTGAGGAAAACAGCTATAATAGCAGTAGTTTTCTTGATCATTTTATGTGCTAGCTTTGATTTAAATGTCATGCAGTACTATAATATATGAAGTGCCGCATTTCTAGCAGCAGAAGGCGTCGTCAGCCTCATGGTACAACTGATTGTTGCACTGTTTGTGTCAGTGATCCGACACATACAAAGAAAACCGAATTCACACATACATATACAGTGCCAAGTGCACTCCTCCTTCTGAAAACGCAGCCGCCAGTTCCAATGCTGCTGAAAAGAAAGGTTATATAGAGTGCGAGACTGTATGGAACTACCACTTATGACTAAGTGTATGATCTGCTGATTGGAGAGGTAGTCACATGCTATTTCTAGTCTCCTTTAGAAGCATTACTAAAGGATGAATTAAAATCTATTCATAAGTCACGAATTTCACGCATCCACAGTTTGGTTAAATAACTTGTGAGAAAAAGACATGTTTACCTGGAATAGCAACCTTTTTTCCTGCTGCAAAATTTTCCTTCGATATAATGAAATAACTTTACAGCGTCATAATGTATTGTGTTTCTCGCAACTACTTGCCGGCAGTGGCCAGTTACAGTGTTTATATCTGACTCATTGGGCGACAATACTGCCAACTATTTTCGCAGTAACAATGTACTGTCTGCGGCGAAAATAAAACTTGATTGATTGATTGAAACACAAATGCTTCACGAACACAAGAACACGTCCCTCGCAGAGAATAGCAACCATATATGCCTCTGTGAGACATGATCGCACCTTTGTGGTCAAAATGTACATTAGAACGACACCACCATCTCATTAAAAAAAAGCCTCAGTACAAGGCAGCAGCCAACTGCATAATGTGAAATTTCAACTGATGTCCACTTACTGGTGGCCTGTGTTCGAGTCACTTCTGGCAGTTGACTGGGTGCTGAGAAATGCACGTCCTGGGTTGTCCCTACAAAACATACAGGGTTATGTCAAATGTTGAAAATATATATACACCGGCATTTCATAAGTTGCAAAACAAATGAGTAAACTAATCAACTGTAATGTAAACAGAGTACACATGATAAGATAGGCTGTCAACTGGTAATGCATTATGCGAAAAACCTAATGCATAGGAAAGGCTATATTTATACACACGAAGCTGACACACAATTTAATTCGCTCTAGGTTTTTCCGTGCAGTATATTCAATCTATTATGTCTTGTGGTTAGAGCAAAATTAGTGTATATTACGCACTAAATTATGTACCCTGGAAAACTTTTCTTCAATATGCACCTGTGCGCGCTTCGAATGAGTAGCGTTGTAAAATTTACATACATGGCATTTAACATAGTTGCTGAACACGGATTTCCTTTGCCCTGTGTCGTGTACAGTGAGCTACATATACCTGCCCCCCCCCCCTTTTTGTACTAACCATACTGCGTGCCACTGCACCTATATGCACGTCAGTAAACCTCACGACACAGAAAAAAAAGAAGCGCCTATCACCTATGCCTGCATGTTGCACTGGGCCTAAGCTAACCAAGCATGGGCTGTTGCTTTTTATAGTAAACACAGGCACCATGCTCATTGCAAGTATGTATCATGTCACTAAGCAAATATGCTATTTCATTGTACCACTATTTTTTTATCACATGGATGTATCTGTTGAGAGGCAAGATAAAAAGCAGTCACTTCTCAGAACTAATCAGCTTTTTTAAAACACATTTCTAACTTTTCAATGACACTTGCTGCTATGTGTTTGTCTCCAGAGAGGATACTTGATTTGACTTTCCAATCGGAGACATTACATAAATATACCATGTTAAGATGACTGCCTGGAGCACGTGAGAATTTTCATCTTGGTGTAGCATACTGTATCTTGATTTTGTTTACATTTGGTCAAATGGTACACCCAGTATACCCCCATACTCCCCATACTAGTGTTCTTGTCCAAATTGCATGCCAATGTATTTTGATTTTTTGGCATTGGCTCCTCTGCACTACGTGAAGTCGCGCTGCACTGGCTCTTTCACATCCTCGTGTCCTTGCAGCTGCCTTCTCGCGTTATATAAAGCGGGTGCCTGAAAAATATCGCATGCAAAAGTCAACACAAGGGCATGGTGCAAAACAACATCAAGACAGTCAAGGCCATGGCAATAAAAGAAAGTCTTAGCTCTTAGTCTTCTTAGTGAAATGCATGCAAAACATCCAAATGACTGCAACAGTCAACTGCTAAATTAACTTCAATTTTAGATCTACACAAAAAAGGAATAACGGACAGTTCATCCTCGTTCGGCACGAATGTTCGAATACTCCTTCTAATGAATAGAATATTGGTCATTTTCAGACATCATAGGTCTGTCATGAGTCTGGTGTATCGCAAACACCACTTGTGACACATCCTAAGCACATGCCCAGTGTGCCCCCCGCACCATCCCTTGTTGTGCCACTGCTGAAGCCATAATTTGAGGATTATAGCTGCAAACATGATGCTCAGTAGGGATGAAAATATTGTCCTTAAGTTCAATGGATATATGGATGTGCCTATAAAAAAGGACAACAAGGCTTGTTATGGCAAGCTTACCGACATTTCAATACTAACAAGAAAGTTCACTGCGGCTTGCATCTAAGCTTACTAAAAGGCATGAACTTATTTTCATGTATGAGGTGCGCAATGGAGTTCATTTTTTACAGACCCGACTTACTGCTGCAGTTTGAAACCTAGCATTTTAGATTCTTGAAGGCATGTAAAAGTTGCAGTTAAACCGCAGTTATTAGTTTATTACGCCATCCTATTGTTATGTGTATGACAGACTGGTCACACGGAATTAAAGTAACATTTTATTTTGATATTTTATTTCTCTACTAAAAATACTCAAGCGATAAACACATTTTGATCTGCCATGCAATAGCAAAATGCACACATTACGCTTGTAACCCCCAGAGGAAGGGTGATTTAGCTGTTCATATGACATAACTCTGACACGCCAACTCATATTAGCAAATGCAAAGGCATGTCCAAAACAATAAGCGTATGCAAAGCGCCCTTGCAATTGTAATTCCACACAGCAGCCGTTATATTCGATGCCGATGCATAACTAGCTGCTCGGCAATTCACCGAGTTCGTAGACATAAGCATCCTTTCAGTTTCGCACCGTGCACGAAAACCGCAACAGGAGACAAAACCAGACCTACCTATAATCACACCATTTCAATACAAGAGCAAAAACAGTTCAGTCTTAGGGATAAACACTGTGAGAGCGATTTAGTGAGCGACGGCGACGAGCAACGGCTCCGAGCGACAAAACGGGCCGTCGCTTGAACAGATGGCTCGGTTCTCGAAATCTAGAAATCGTCGCTAGTCACCCGAAAGTGCTATGAGCGACTAGCCAATAGCGCGAAGGCGGAACTGGATGTACATCGCTCAAATACTACCGATTGTCGCGCGGAACGAGCAAATGATTCAATTTTTATACGTGCAAGGATAAGAACCTACGGCAAGACCTCCGGAAATATTTTATGCTACTTTTTATAGTAAAATACATCAACGTAAATTACTAAAGCACGCGTCACCCGTGATTGCAGCCCTCATGCCGGCAACACCGTGGAGGCGTCGCTCTATATCGTCGCTCGCACGGACACGACTTGTAGGCGACGAGCGAACGCGACAGCCATCTCCATCGCGTCGCTTGTAGCTGCCGCGCGCAAGATCGCTTATATGGGGTTTATACTTTTTTGAGCATAAAACATGGATTCCTCATGCGTTTTCAGTAAGTTCAAGATAACGCGCCCAACTGACCTCTTGCAGTATGCAGCTGAATGCCTGCGGCAAAGTTTCTAACTAGCACTGGTGCTGCACGTAACTTCCGTGGTCGCAGATTCCCCCTGCGCGAGACACCGTCAAGCGCGCGGTTTATTTATAAAAAAAAAGCATGCTGCCAGCAAAATGACGCCTTCTGTTATGTGATTCCTTAGTTCAACAGCGTCCCGTACACAGTAGACTGCCAAATTGAATAAATTCAAACACACAAAACGCACGCTAATCACGCTCCGCATAGGCTCGGAATCATAGGCTGGTGAGCGAACCATTTTAAGCGTCCTCTCGTCTGGCGTCTTATTGAACATACCATAGTTCTGGCAGCGTTTGCGATCTTTAAAGCTCTTACGGACAACGACAAAGTGATAAAATCACATGCAGTTATCGCGACGACTGGCTTTTTCGATTGACATCGAGAGACACAGCGCGTATGCCTGGTCCTTTGTCAATCGCGTCGGCTAAGCGCAGCGACGACTTCCTGGTGATAGCATGACATATACGGACAATGTGCACCTAAGTTAGAATTCACTTACCGCGGAGGATTTGCTGTTATATCCAAGGTATGACGAACGACTGTCGTGTTTTCGTGGCGACGCGAGATGGCTGCCATACGATCTCCCTTGGCTGGCCTTTGCTGTTGCTGTGCTGCTCGGTGGACGGATCACCTTTCTCCGGTGCTGTGTTGTTCCGCGATCTTGAGCGCGCGCGCGCGCGGTGGAGCAACTCCGAGCGAAAAAGTAGAGCGCTCGCTACGCGTTCCTTTGAATTGCGGCGGCCTGTTCTCTTAGAAGCAAAACGATGTGTTCTTTGCTCAGCGTGCATGAATGAAACATTGCCATGTTCGGGGCCAGCCACCTACAGTTGAAGCAGAAGATTACGCTACGTTTTGTTCTCTATTGCCGCAAGAGTAGAACGGGCATTCTACTCTCTCTCAGAAGGGGAGAGTGAAAAGCACATTTCACTCTCTCCTTGGTGAGAGAGTGAACAATGCATTTCACTCTCCTCGACATTCTGCGAGAGTAAAACGACGCTTTGAAGAGTGAACCGGCCGCTTCACTCCTGCGATACCCTTCCTAGTTTTTAGAGTGTACTTGGCCCTTAATACTCTTGGTTACCTGGGTCTTGTCGCTAGAGGTCGAACTAAGAGGTTGAAACCACCTTGGTCTTTTGCGAGCCTCGATTGTTCGTTGGCAGTTCCTCACGTTCGTGCTAAGCGGAGTTCTCCTTTGGCGGCAACGCGTTCGCTCGTACTGGAACATCTTGAAACTGAATATGCACGTCATCTTCAAATTTTTACTGATGGCTCTGTGGACAAGGTCACAGGATCTAGTGCAGCTGCTTTTCACATTCCCTCTTTGAAGTATGATTGGTCCGTTCGCTTCACTGCAGTCGTGTCCTCCACAACGGCAGAAAGCGTTGCCATTGAGGCAGCTCTCAAAAAGCTACGGTTTTGTACGCCTCAACCTGTTGTCATTCTTAAAGATTCGAAATCCGCCCTTCAAAGGTTAGAGCATGGGTTCCCTACTGATGCCTTATCTCTAAGCTCCCTACGTTCGGTGCAAAATCTCCGTGTCAAAGGCTTCTCCATACGATTCCAATGGGTGCCATCACACATAGGTATCATAGGCAACGAGATGGCGGACAGCCTCGCCCATAGAGCGCTGTCTGGGAATCCTTTGAGAAAAGTGCCTCAAGAAGACAAGAGACTCTTCAGAGAAGCGGTGTCGTGCCACTTCAGTTCTTTGTGGAGCTCACCTCACAAGCCATGTGTGATCAAGGGTCTCGAAAGAAACCAAGCCACCTTACTGCTCCGCATTCGCACGGGCTCTGGTCGTACCCCTGCGTGGAAGTATAAGACTGGCTGGCGCTATCATCATTATGTTCAACGTGTGGTGTGTGCGGTGACATAGAACATTACCTAATGTGCTGTATTGTGTATAACGCGGAAAGGAGGGTGTTATTCGGGTCCCTCAAAAACAGAGGACTTCCTCAGAGCTCTCTTCAGGACATTGTTTTCCCGCGCGGGAAATCATTGTGTAGGAAGGAGGTCTCTCACCTTCTGTTAAATTACCTACAGGACACGGATTTGGCTTCCACATGGTGAACTGAGGAGCGACCATTTGTGATTGGGACGTCTGTGTCTGATTATGTGATTTATTTATTTTAAGTGTCGCTACGGTGGAGCAATTGCCGGCAGCAACTGCAAGGCTAATCCCACCTACAACAACTCAACTCAACTCCCATAAATATGCGTATCCAAGAAATCACTCCGTATACTGCGTCAAACAAGGCAAGTAAACAAATTGTGCAACCACAGATCGCAAAATCCTTAAGTGTGCAACTCTCCCTACCTCCCTTTACTCCCCCCGATATATCGCGCGTGACGGAAGGCGGCGCGATTGTTCCTCGCTTTTCTCCCTTGCGCACACAAGACTCAGCCACCATCGTCATCTCACCCATGCCACCCTCCACGCTTGCACTCGCGCATACGGCATGCGGCGCGCGTTTGCGATGTTATTGCCCTTGGACTGTGTTCATATAATTGCTATCGCAATTATATAATAAGAGTATCGGGCAGCTGGAGAGTCCTGGCCTAATACTTCTCGCAAAAAAGAAGTAACGGAATCGAACTTTCCCCGTGCGACAATTCGCTGCGCCGAAACAATGTCTTTTGTGGAGCGGGGGCACGGAAATGAAGAAACGCAAAGGAAATTATGTTAGCCACAACCGAATGCCCACTTTGGGCACCTACTGTGGCTACCGAAGGAATATCGAAGAAAACGCGAGACGCTTGGTCCACAGAGAACCATACGGCCACGGCGGCCGCATTTCGCTGGGGGCGAAATGCGAAAACACCCGTGTACTTAGATCTAGGTGCACGTTAAAGAAGCCGAGGTGGTCGAAATTTTCGGAGTCCTCCATTACGGCGTGCCTCATAATCAGAAAGTGGTTTTGGCACGTAAAACCTCATAATTTAATTTTTAAGCCATACGCACTCTGGTCGGTATCCTACACCGGCGAGACAAAAGACTTTCCGAAGAGGTACCGCTCAACCAAATGCGTTGCAATGCGTCGAGCCCCCACAGTCATGGCGGCGAGTGAACATTGTTTCTTTTTGTCGGCTGCTAGCCAGAGAGCGCCCAAAACTCTGCCAGGAGAAAATCCACTTGGTCAGAGAAAAACGAACGCGCACCAAAGTGCGCCGCGTGGTTGTCGGAGCAACACAAGAAAACGCATGCGCTCTGGCTGGCTACGGCAGCCCGCAGGTGGCGCAAACAAAAAAAAAATGAAGAGGCTCAATGTGTCCTCGCGAATAAAAGTCAAAGTAGAAGAATAAATAAGACCGTAGTTACCTTTGCTGGCTCTAGTGTCTTGATGTGGATGCTTTGGCGCAGGTGAAAAAAGAAATGTTGATAGTCTTTTCTGTGACGCAACAGCACAAATGAACCACCACAACGCTTCGTCTCATCGGACATCGCTGCGTGCTTTGTCAGCTTGTCTGATAGTGCGTTGATTTGGCTTGTCTCTTGTGTGATCTTATGTACGACTTTAGGAAAGTCAATGCACCTTTGGCGTCAAAGGTTTATAACAACATTAAACCCACACATTTCCGGAATTAAATGTCTAAAGCACGACGTTAGAAATGTGAATGCACCTTTCGCATCAAAAGTTTATGAGACATTTATACCCATAAAGTTTCGGTATCGAAGTCCACGCGGTCAGTAGTTTCCTCGGCGACCGCGAGATGCTTTGATGTGACCCCTCGCCACCAAAACGCCATTGAAACTTGGTGCTAGGATCGGTCTCCCTGCGTTATGCGAGTGCCGCTGCTTGGACGTTGCCGTGAACTCCAGCCTGAGTTCGGAATGTTCGCGCCGAATTGTCTTTTCGAGCGTGAACGAGACATTCTAGACAAAATTCAAAATGATATCTGGCGCCGGCGCTTGTTTAGGTCGGCTGTGCATGACAGCAGGAAAAAATTTCGGTGGGAGGGGGGGGGGGGGCTGTAGATTCATTAGCCCCCTACCCCTGGCCTCGCGCCTGGCGACAACGTAATCTGGCGTTCGTGAATTCCAACTGCTGTTCCCACCACTGTTTATCCCAGCAAAAAACTGCTGAAAATCTGTAGATGGTATCAGCGACAACTTGCTTAAATCATTTTGTAGGCAAACTTTTCTGTATCTCGATGCTGTGACGTAAGCTGTATATGGTAAAAAAGAAATAAAAGGTACACTTAAAGACGTTCTGACTAATAAATCTGCCATTTCGTTCAAGTATAGACCGTAGTGTCCTGGAAATCACAGCAAATATTTTTTTTGATGTTCTATGGACTAAACTTTGGAACACATTTAACATAGTTGGATTGTCGCCGAGGAAAGTGACGCCTATGCCAACAAACAATCTGTAATTGGAACAGCTAACGACATATTCGCAGAAAGTTTCCGCAGCGCCAGAACTAACGCCAGTAACAGTGCTATGAAAATAGGCGTGCGCACCGGAAGGCAAACAGCAGAGGACCAACCAAGAGAAGGAGAGAACGTGCCTACGCCAGCCTTCTCGTCTGACAATGAAGCATCAGTGGCTCTTACATTGATTGTTTTCAGATGCGAAATGTGATGTTGTTAAAGGTCGTTTATACAATGCAATAGCATTAGTTTATTTTGGAAAGATTGGATGCGCTTTGTAGACAGCAACAACAACGCATTCTGCTAAAGCATTAGTTTAGCATTTGGTTGGAAAATGTCGTGAAATCCAATCTGGATGCCTTCCTTGGATTGACCTGTTGGGTGAATACGTTGAATTTCCACATTCAGTAGTGTTAGCTGTGCCTGTCCGAATACCATCTGAGGGGTCGCGACCAATTATTATTAAAAAAATGTACTTGGTTCTTCTTTGAAGACAACTGCAAATTATTCTGCTACTCGCTTGTTCTTCGTTGTCTCATGCTCGTGTCCGTTAACTTTTCGGTTTTGCAACCGCGCTTCGCTATTTGTTTATCTTATTTTTTGTCATAATATATTTTATAATGCAGACAAAAAAATCGGTCGAAACACTACAGGTACAAGAGGCAAGATAAAAGCACAAATGTAAAAGATAACACAGGAAAACATTACGCAAGAGGGAAACATAACACCAATTAACAGTAGGTATTACCCCTAAACGGTACGTACCATGGAAAAACATTACGGAAAAAATAAAACATAACACCAATTAACAATATGTATAAAGTGTCTAGGTCCCAGAAGATTGATTATACTGTTCCATCTTAATACCGTACGCGGGAAAAATGAAAACTGAAAAACATTAGTTTTACCAGGATACGGGGTTAAAGCATGGGCGTGATGATGTCGTGTATGTCTAGTGGACAGACGAGATAAATATGCATGCCGGTCAAGAGCTAACTATGATTAAGAAGTAGGTAAAAAAAGTTGAGGTGGTAATTTTGTCTGCGTAGTTCAAGCTTTCTAATGTTGGTACCAGCCGTGAGTTCAAACTGTGAGTCTGTAATTTTAAACTTACAATAAACAAACCTAACACCCATTTTTGTACAGCTTCAAGTGTTTTTATGTTAGCTTTAGTGAAGGCGTCCCATACAAGAGTATTCTAGTTTAGGCCTTATATACGTAAACTAACTGAGTAGATTAACGTTAGAAAGAGAATGTGTAAGCTTATGTTTTTTGAAAATACAACTTCCGAAAGGGCGTAGAACATATGTTATCCATATGTAGCTTACCAGACAAGTCATTACTTATTGAATAAAGGGATAATCAGACATCCCCCCGTTCGTAGCGATTGCTACAACGGAAACCTATACGGGTTCCTCGAAAGAAAAAGCCTCATAGTTGAAGAAAAATTCGTCCTGGTCCGGGACTCGAACCCGGGACCACGGCCTTTCCGGGGCAGCCGCTCTACCATCTGAGCTAACCAGGCGGCTAGCAGATGGCAGGGCGAAGTCGAATTTGTCGACAGCACACGAAGCAAAGGCAAGTGTTTGACGTAGTAGTGCTGCGGAAACCCGCAAGGTGGAGACCTTGCGGGTTTACGCAGAACTATCATTAGTTATTGTTACAGAGAGATATTTGTAGTTGGTTGCCTGTTGTATTGATGTTGAGTAAAGGTTATACGTTAAATTGCGAGGTGTTTTTGTTCGAGTTACACGAACATAAACAGTTTTTTGTGCGTTTAGAGTCATACCATGTTCAATACACCAGTTTAATAGGTTATTAACACTTAAATTCAAATTATGTTGCTCATTAGTACAAGCAACTGACGAAAAAGCACACAATCATTCGCGAACAGTCTCATCTGAGTTCTTGGTAGTACTACACAAAGAATGTCATTTAGATAAAGTAAAAACAAGAATGGTACCAGAACACTGCCCTGGGGCGCGCATGATGTTAAGGGAAGAAAGCTCGAATTATTCCCATGCACTGAAACAAACTGGGCACGATCTGTCAAGTAGTCATCAATCCATGCAATAAATATATCTGCTAGATTAATGTATCATAATTAAATTGTGGTGAATAACTCTGTCAAATGCCTTGCTAAAATCATGGAATGTGACGTCCATTTGACAAATGTTATCCAGAGTTTCTGCAGATAAATGAACCACAGTGACTAACGGAGTTACGGTTAAATAACTCTTTCTAAAGCCATACTGAAAGTTACTATAGAGTTTTGTTCACAAAATTCCGGAATAACTTAGCTATTACAATTTAATCACCTTAGAATTTGGTGATATTAATGAGATAGGACGGAAATTTTCTAAGCTTGAATGGTTGCCTTTCTTAATTATGGGAACAACAGGAGCCCTCTTCCGATCACTTGGTAGCTTTGCAGTGAACAGTGAAGATTGAAACAGCACAATGACAAAATGAGCGATAATTTCTGCATAACGGCGAAGAAATTAATTAGCTAAGTTGTCTGGACCACAGGATGATTTTGTGTTCAAGTTCAAAGTCATTGCAAATATATCAGAGTAAGATATGAAGTCACCATCAGTGGGTTGAAACTCTCTTTGATGAAGAGTAGTAAGACTTATCTTGCGAAAGGCGCTATGAAAAAAGTTGTTAAAGTGCTCCGGAATGAATTTTAGACCTGTAACTGTTTTTCCTTTAACAAAGACCTGTGATACCTGCCTCTTGCAGTCCGTTAAGAAGTTCCATAACTTATTGATCGTCCCTTACAGCGCATACATGGACGAGGAACAAACAAGAACGACGAAGACAATACCAACTAGACCGTACCCAAACCTTGCTCCATAACTTAGTAGGATCATTTTGTAAAAGTTTGGTAGAGTTGTTTCCAAGCAAAAATCCTTTGATTCGGATAAAGCACGTACTAAATTTATTTTAAGTTCATGAACAACAGCGGATCGTGGATTACTCTTCAGTTGTTTTAATTTGTGTTTTAAATGGACAATTATACGTTGTGATGACCCTAATATGGGATAAAGGTTCGTGCACTCAAAAGGTTATGACGGCTCTCTTAGGCGGAGCCTCCGAGAACCCAATTGAGGACAAAGCCGTTGGTTCGAACCCACACACAAACTTTTAATGAAACAAAAAAAAAGCTTAGAATAAGTAGAAGAAAATAGAAAACATAAAAGAAACACTCAAATAGACATAATCGCAGAAAGAAACACACATGGGGCTTGCATGCGGTTAACGTGTACGCGAGTCCGGGCTTGCCACGAGGGCAGGGACGCGTAACAGTCTCGACGCGGCGACAGGCTAGCGAAAGGAGTGGCGCCGGTCTCACCATAGGTCGCGGTGCAAGCTGACCGACCGGGCGACCGGAGCGCGCCAGCTCTGGCTAGGCGAGGTAAAGCGGGCGGCTTGGTGGCAGGAGCAGACGGCGGCGGCGTTCTGGCCGGGCAGCTGGGTGTAAAGCTCGGGCCCGTAGCCCGACTGTTCTCGCCCTGCCCACTGGCGCGGAAGCTCACCGGCGTTGAGGAGCTGACGGCACGCTTGGGTAGACGGGCGACGCACAGGAACAGGTTGGCAGGAGGCCCCGGTCGGGTGAAGTCCTGGTGGGCTCGGGTCCGGAACCCGACGGCCCGTCTTCAACGCCCGCTCCGGTGGTTGACCTCCTCCTGCCGTCGCTCCCTGGGACTCTCCTGGCGTCTCCCTGCTTGTCCTCTCGTTCTGCCAGCGTACCACGCTTTTATGCGAAGCATATTACTAGAGCTCAACCCAGCTCCTCAGGCGCGGCGGTGTCGCCTTCAAGGCTGACCACGTGACACCGTGACGTCACGACAGATGAGAAACGGGGCTCCAACTCGCGCCGTCGCTCGCGGCGTCATATAAGCAGCTGCGCTTTTTTGTAAGGTGGCTTTGGCTCAACTCTTGCAAGATGGGCTGGGTGGGAATCGAACCAGGGTCTCCGGAGTGTGAGACGGAGACGCTACCACTGAGCCACGAGTACGATGCTTCAAAGCGGTACAAAAGCGCCTCTAGTGAATGCGGTGTTGCCTTAGAAACGAGCTGTTTCTAAGGCTCAGGCGTGCGTCGCTTGCTCAGGCGAACATTTCGTTGCCGCGCCGAACGCTGCGTTGCTCGACGCTCACCGCGTCCAATGCGGGGCGCGTAGTTGCTGTGCCGTAGCTAATTGTCTTACACCTCTTGGCGGGTCGACGGGAACGCTGTCGCGTTCCACTCTTGAAGGCGAAGCAGAGTAACGCATGAGTTGTTTCTTCGTCTAGCCGAACGAAATATAGCCAAGCAACAGCAGTTCACCAGGCGAAACAGTGGTTCAACAACTAAAATAAAAGCTAGTATGCTTCGCATCCTGGGCTTAACCTTAGCTAAGCCACAACCATTTTTTCTTCTGGTCTGGCCGATTTGGCATCCTCGGATTGGCTGCCTGACGCCCCGTGGTCTTTTCTAATTGGTTGCTTTTCTTCTTTTTGTTGTTTTTCATGCGCCGCGCGTTCTCGTGCCGGACGCTCTTCGGCGTCGTTGTTTTCCTTCTTCCAGCATGGAATCCGCCTCGGCGCGCGCACTCAGTGTCGTCTGCTCCTGGCCGTCCCGATCACCACACCATGTCGCGCACCACACATGACATACGTGTAATCGAAAGTGTGCTTTTACAAATATTTTTACATTTGGTCGGCATGAAAGTGCCCATGCAGTGATGGCACATTTTAGTAAATTGGTTCCGTAGCGCATCCAACATCTTTCTCATTTTCAATAAAGTCAGTGTAACAAGTTTCCAAGTTTTCTGCAATAGAGGCATCGTTAGATCTTGAGTAGTCCTTGAAGATTCGTACCGTTGTGCGTTTGGGAGTGACACAGTTGATTAGAGCAATAGTTACACTTACAAGACGATGATCAGACAGGCCATTTTCAATTAAAACGATATATTTTGAAACATCACGATTTAGAAATATGAAGACCCATATTCCTCGAGACGAACCTTGTAAACGGGTAGGCTGCCTCACCCCTTGAATCAGGTCAAGAGTAAGCATCATGTTCAAGACGGAGTTGTCATTTTTGTACGATTTCCGGCTTGCTTGATCGACGTTCAAATTAACATGTGGTAAGTTAAAGTCACCTATAAGAATTTTCTTTTTATTCTGCAACTGCATCACATGTTCTTGCAGTTTTAGCAAGTATTCAGGTGCAGCGTCTGGTGGTCTATAGCATGCGTACAGTACACAGAAGTGATTCCAACAACTTATTTTAACGAACCAAAACTATAGCTCGGTGACATCCGCTAAAACAATCGCTTGTATTGAAGGCTGGACACGAATAGCCACACCTCCACCCTTGCGTGACCAGTAATTACGAAAGACACTGTAACTCGCTGAAAAACCTAAATAATAAGTTATATCTCATTCTGCTTCATATTGTTATTATTATTATTAATATTTCTCATTTTCCGATTACATCACGATTCTATCGCGATGCTTTTCATAATTATACGAAACACAGCAACATACGACGATGAAACAGCAGGTTAATGCTAGTAAATGCTTACGCACCATTTATATAAGTCCTGCGGGAGATTTGGCGTGTTAACGCGACAGCGTTAAGGAGCTCGCGTCGCAGAAAAGCCGGTGTCGTCGGCGTCGGTGTCGGCGTCGGCCGTGAGCGATAAATCCCAGCAGGCACTTCATGAATAAAAAACAACTTGCAAGATGGGATTCGATTCCTGGTTCGATTCCCACTGGGTGGGAATCGAACCAGGGTCTCCGGAGTGTGAGACGGAGACGTTACCACTGAGCCACGAGCTCGATGCTTCAAAGCGGTACAAAAGCGCGTCTAGTGAACGCGGTGTTGCCTTAGAAACGAGCTGTTTCTAAGGCTCAGGCGTGCGTCGCTTGCTCAGGCGCACATTTCGTTGTCGCGCCGAACGCTGCGTTGCTCGACGCTCACCGCGTCCGATGCGGGGCGCGTAGTCGCTGCGCCGTAGCCCATTGTCTTACACCCCTTGGCGGGTCGACGGGAACGCTGTCGCGTTCCACTCTGGAAGGCGAAGCTTAAGCGTCCTCCAATTTTTATTCTTACATTTTATCCCAACCAAGAAACGAAGGCGGTATGACGACGACAGCATACGATGGCGCTGATGAAGCGACGACGATTGTAAGACGACAGCGTGAGGGCGACGGCAATGGCGCCTTCGGCAACTTCTTTTGTGGCGTAGAGAGACGCTAAATTTCGCATAAATATTGTAAGCTACGCAAGTTAGCCCATTCCGTTTTATCGAGCAAATAAAATGAATTTCACAGGAGGAAGATTTAGTGGGTTGTGTTTGTTTATCATCAGATGCATAGCGCAAGCTTTTAATTATTGTGCCTACACATACCTAAAGTATGTGTATTTACTGCTTATACCGGGCGTTTCCACGGAGATTTTAAGCAATAGTTAAAAATACGTGTTTCTAAACAACACAGCGGTTTCCTCGGAGAAATGCCGGCAGCGTAGGTGACCATGGGGTAACGGATGATACGTAACAATTAGTCGCTAAATAAGTATCATTAATCAACTTTTAAACTTTCAATTTCAGCGGGCTTGTTATAAATAGGCAAACTGAAGCGAGCTGTCCATACAACCTACATACACTTTTGAATCTGGAGAGATACGGTTACCAGCGGAAGTGCGGCGCGAAGAATTTCGGTGATCAGGGTGTGCGAAACCGAAAATGGGATGCTGCACAAAGTTCTCGGGGTAACTGCTTACTTCACCCGGTGGCCACTGTGTTGGGGCTCGATGTTCCTCCCGGTCGCAGCGCAAGGACCTCCGCACTCTCAAATGGCACAAATCGCCCCACAGGGCAAAAGAAACGCCTGCGGTGCTGCTAAGAAATAACAAACATAGTACCTCCACTTCGAAATATCCCCCCGTGAGCACAGTATCTCCCGCTAGAGGCGCCATACTAGGCACGATTCTAACCAACTTTCTCCCAGACTTATTATGGCATTTTCTTTGCATGACAAAGAGCACGAGATTACTCTTGTTAATTATCTATAATAATCTTGAGTATCAAGTCAGCTGTTTCGTGACCGTAAACTCAAAATTGTGCTCCGCATCATCGGCCACCCACCTGACATATGTCCACGTGGGTCTGAAATTTTAACGGTTTGGCGCGTGGTTTTCTGGTTCATGAGCTAAACCAGTCTTTAGCGCTATGACTTCGCACGCTATTTCGCTTGTCTGGAGTGGAGACTTTTAGCCGCACGCAACGTGGTCTGCATCGTACGCGGATCCGGATTACAACTGCTCCAACCCTGCGGAAGGCCATACCTGTCAGTCTTTGCTGGAACGTTGATCGTGCTTAGCGGTTAGGCAGAATTTAGCCTATATGAGACAAGCTAGAACGGAGACGCTGGACGACCGTGGCTGCAGGCAGAGGCAATTGCCGCACACTAGTATGCAAAGAAAAAAATTCACGAATGGTTACAATACATCATAATGCAAAATTTGAGCGCAGCCCTACACGTGTTTTCATTTTCCGATATATTGAGGCATCGAACCGATCACCGCACCGACTAGAGCTACAACGCGCGGCTCTTGAGAACGACCAGCCACACAGTCACCGCATCCTGGCAATTGCAACCTATGCATATGCAATATTTACCGGGAAGCGCTTGCGGGGAACGCCATGCGGGCAGGCGAGCTTTCTGGTTAATTTTTCCCACGCTCGGACGGCGGCGCTGCGTCCCTTTTGAAGCCGGGCGGTGGCGAAGTCACCAAGCCTCCTTGATTTACTCAGGTATGCAGTACACGTTTTTCATTAGACCATTTTTGTATACATCTCTTCAATCTTTTCCTCTTCCTCAAAAATTCTTTATCTACCATCTACCGCTACCAAAGCCTGTAAAGTATCCCGTCGTTTCAATCTCTTCCCTGCTTTTTGTGCACCAATACTCTAAATTTCTCTTGCTTATCTGGACTGCTGAACGAGTGAAGCTTCCGTCCACTTTAAATCCAAGCGCTTCTGGCAGGTGTACGTTACTAACCGGTCTCCCTGGGTGAATTCAGTCGCATTCCACTAGGATGTGCTTAACGACCTCCGTTCTCCAGCATACGCATGCTTCAACTAACTACGAATATTTGCTCCGCTATTTTTTTCCCTTAGCCAACCAGCTCGAGCCTCAAATAGCAAGGCCCCTTCTTTTTTGTTATCGTACAGATTTTCGCTTCTAATTTCTTTTTGTCCTTGTTGGAAGTCTCCGCCGTCTGTTTCGTTTCAATTCTTTGGATCCTTTCGCTCTCTGTCTCTCTCCCTTCCTTCCCGATTACTCCTGGTTCTATCTGTACACTTTCATATACACTGTACTTGGTTGCCAACTTTTTTACCTCTTTCTCCATTCTGCGTCTCCGCTTTTTGTGGATATGTGCACTTGACCCGCCCATATGATTTGATCCATGGCCTTACGTATTTCTTCAAAATTAATTTCACTCGGCGCAGCTCTGACTTCGAACGAGGCCCTAACCACGTACCCTTGCATTGCTTTATTTGCGATTTTGTCGTGGGCTCCCAATGCAAACCGTCCCACCAATCCTGGGTTATATTCCAACCCCGACAATATATCCAATTTTAGGCACAGGATGGCATTTGCTAACGTCATTGCTGGCCTCGTGACTCCTTTCTAGATTTGACGCCCCACCTCATATTTATTGTGGCACCAAAGTGCCTAGGTTTCGTTAGTGCTGCCTTCCTCTTCGCTTTTCTTTGCAGGTTATCCCCGTGCGCAGATGCGTGGACTTGAGCACCATCTGGTGACCCTTGAAGGTGGCTTCTGCTGCTTCCTTTCTCGCGCTTTCTTCGCTGCAGCCGTCCTTCCCTCGCTATTCCTCGCTGCGCTACGCGTTCGCTGTTTCATCCGCTGCATTTCTTCGATCGGCCACGCCGAGGTCGGACGAGGGATGCCGACGCTCAACGTAGGAACAAGCGCCTAAGAGCTGCGCTGCAAAAAAAAAGAAAAAAATTCGAAATAAAATAAAATAAAATAAAAAAATACGGCACCTGTCTCTTGTCAATCCGTTGATTCTGAGAGGTGACACGTTTCAACGCGTGATTGCTTTAGGAACAGTGCTCGGCAATTCAACGGGTAATTTAGTTTTAAGGCTAGGGTGGGACCAATAATTTTACAAAAAGTAGCACATCTTGATACGTGCCTATTATGGATTATCAAGCGTTAGTGCCCATCACTACGATTAACACGTTGCTGTTTGAGACTGCTCGTCTTAGCATGTCTAGTTACATAAATTTAGTTTAACGGCTCGTGCATCGCGTCACGTCGTAGTCACGATGAAGAACAATATCAAAACTGTGAAACATTCTTATTGGGCGAACCTGTGCCCAGAGCAACAAGTGACAGTAAAGCACTAAAATAGCGGCAAATACAGTCGGTGATCGTCGAATATCTGATCAGCAGCTCAAGCGCGCCAGCTTTTATGCATGACTCGTCGGAAGTTCCAGCGTAATTGCTGGTGCCTGCGTGTCTTCCAGAAAGTACCGCACAATTCGAGTAGTGCGTACATGCAATCAGAATGTGCAAGGTTGGTGACAACCGACAGCGAATAGAACGATCGATAACATTCGAGAAACTTCTGATGCATGCAGCTGAGCCCTGGGCTGAGCGATAAAGTTTAACATTTGTAAGCCGGTGAAAAGTGGTCACTCGAGAAAGACAAACAAGTACGCCTGTTAATACCCCCCCTCCATAAATCTACAAACACACGCAAACAAAACCACGCATAATAAAGAAAACGCAACAAGAACAAAGTAACAAAGAAAGTCCCTAAGTCAGCGGGCGTCCAAAGGCTCAAGGCGCACCACATGGGCGCTCCAGGTCGTGCGCGGCGCCGCTCTGATTGAGAAATGCCGTCCGGCACGACTTCATAGTACAGTGCGCCAACACGTTGGCCGATATTGCAGGGTCCGAAGTAGCTGCATAAAGGCTTTTCGCTAAGCCCTCGCCAGCGTATCGGGTGCGAACCCAAACACGGTCGCCGGGCTGGTACTCGATGTAACGTTGTCGAAGGTTGCACTGCTTGCTGTCGGTCTTCTGCTGGTTCTTGATGCGTAGGAGGGCGAGCTGTCAGGTTTATTCGGCGCACTGCAGATACGTGGCGACGTCAAGATTCATTTCGTGGGAGACGTGCGACATATGCCGTCGAGGGTCGTCATCGCTTTTCTTCCGTAAACCAGCTTGAACGGCGTGATCTGGGTTGGTTCTTGAACCGCCGTGTTGTAAGCGGAGGTTGCGTACAGCAGGACGTCTTGTGCTCGACGTCGACGTACATTAAGCATGTCGGCGAGGGTCTTCTTCAGCCTCTCCGTAAGCCCATTCGTCATGTACGTCATGTACAGGGGGTGATAGGTAGTTGTCCTCCTGTGGCTTGTCTGGCTGTGTTGCAGAATGGCTTGGGCGAGCTCTGCTGTAAAGGCGGTTCCTCTGTCGATGATCAGGACTTCTTGGGCACCTTGTCGCTGCAGGATGTTCTTGACGAAGAATTTAGCAACTTCGCCCGCACTACCTTTATCCTGAGCTTTCGTTTAGGCGTAGCGGGTAAGGTAGTCGGTCACGACGATTCACATATTTCCAGATGTTGCGTCGGAAAGGATCCCAACAAGTCCATCCCGATCTGCTGAAGTTGTTGGTAAGGAGGCTCAATCAGCTGTAGTAATCCCGCTGGCCTTGTTGGCGCTGTCGTGCGTCACTGACAGTCTCGGCATCACTTGACGTAACGGGCGAACTTGGTGGTCAGGCGCAGCTAGTAATGCCTTTCCTGTATCCTCGGTAGAGTCCAGAAGAACCCAAGTTGCTTAGCGGTCGGATGGTCATGTAGGGCGTACAGTACTTCTGGACGCAGCGATGCGGGAACAACAAGAAGGTAGCTGGCGCGGACTACTGAGAAGTTCGTTTTTACGAAGACGTCATTTTGGAGGGAGAACGAAGACAATCCTCGCCTAAATTCCCTAGGGATAATGTCGCTGTTGCCTTCCAAATACTTGACAAGGCTTTTGAGCTCCGGGAATGGTCATTGCTGTTCAGTGAAGGCTTCCGCACTTTTTGCTCCTAGGAAGGCATCGTCATCCTCGTCGTTTTGCGGCGCGGGTTCAATAGGGGTGCGTGAGAGGCAGTGAGCGTCAGGGTACTTCCGACCGGATTTATACATGACGGTTAGGTCAAATTCCTAGAGTCTCAGACTCCATCTAGCCAGGCGTCCTAAAGGGTGCTTTAAATTTGCCAGCCAGCACAAGGCGTGGGGGTCACTTACAATTTCACAGGATTTGCCCTTTAAACTTTACGGCTTTAAGGGTGGAATTTCGTGGTAGCTGAAATGACGGCCAGGAATTCCTTTTCCGTCGTAGAATAATTGGCTTCCGCTACAGCGAGCGACTAGCGTAAGCAATTACCCTTTCATATCCGTCTTTCGTTTGGATTAGGACGGCACCGAGGCCTAGATTACTTCCATGCGTGTGGATTTCGGTGTCGGTGCCTTCGTGGAAGTGGGCTATTGGCTAGTAGTGACTGCACGCGCTGTTTAAGCTTTTAAAGGGCGTCCATCTGCGGTGCTTGCCGCTTGAAATCGACATTTTATTTCGTGAGAGAAGTTCTTGGGCTCGGCGATGGGCGAAATGTTTTTGACGAAGCGTCTGTAATAGGCACGCAAGTCACAGATTCTGCGTACCTGTTCTTGTTGGTAGGCTCAGGGAAGTTATCGATTGCAGATGTCTTCTGCAGATCAGGGTGGATTCTAGCTTTGTGACGTGGCCCAAAAGCAGAAGCTCGTCCTAAGCGAAGCGACACTCTTTCGGCTTCAGAGTGAGCCTTGATGTCCTCCAGTACTGTCCCAAGGCGCCTATGGCGGTCGTCGCCATTCCCAGAGAAGACGACGACGTTATCTAAGTAGGCTACGAACATTCTCCAGCGGTATCGCTTGGTCTTCAGATACTGTTATCCACTTGGACTTGAAGTCGATGATTGCACCATATTGGTTCATGATGTGCTTGCCGACAAAGAGATCTCGTGAACACCGTTGCAGAATAAAGAAGATGGCAGGGTAGGTTCGGTCATGAACCATAATTCTTGCCTGCGGATTGCCGTCAGCGTCATTAGGTGTCCTCCAGCGGTCCGAATTTCGGCGCTTTCCCACGAAGTCTTAACTTTCTTCAATTGTGCGGCGGAGGATCCACCCATGACGGAGTAGTCGGCTTCTGTGTCTACTAATGCGGTGACAGGGTGGCCCTCGAAAAGCGCGTTGAGGTCGGTGGTTCTTTGCTTTGCGTTGTAGTTAGGGCTTGGCGGCGGGTCAAGGCTGCATCGCGTGGCCGTGTGACTGGTACGTCGCATCGTGAGGTCTTTTTCAGTGCATTCTTTGCTTGCAGGCTTCGTTGGGATGACGGCGTGTCATGTTGTTGTGTCGTCGAGATAGTTTCTTTGGCGTCTTCGTCAGTGGCGGAGGATCTTCGTCAGTTCGACGAAGAGCAACCGCAGCTCCGTCGGTTGCTGCATCTAGTTGGGCGCGTTTAAGGTCGGCGCTGCGTTGCCAGGTAGCGCCCTGTTCACGGCGAACGGGATGGTTGTCGAGGGCTCTAGTAAGCGGTTGCGAAGTATTCAGTGATATCGCGTGGCCGTTCACCCTGCTGTGGGCGCGGTGCATTGACGGCATACCCCCGAAATCCCAAGTCGTGGTATGTGCTTTGGTGGTAGACATGTCCAGCTTCCCGGCCGTGAAAGCCGAGGGAGTGGTTGTCGGGGGCGCGCCATATGTCCATCTTCCTCCAGTAGCTGCGCTAGGCGATGAGTGGGAGTGCTGGAGGCGGCGACGGTTGACGACGGAATTGCGGCGTTAGGGGGACCTGGCATGGTCGCTTAAGGAGACCTCGACGATGGGCGACGGCGGCGTAGGCCATCGCTTCCGGCTAGGGTTGTAGCAATGCCGGAACTTCTGGTACTTCTAGTGACCACTGAAGCTCTTCTTTAGCTATGCAAGCGATCGAGGTTGGGCTGTGACCTTGGGCACAACTTCTGCAGTTTTCCCGTACGACCACTCTCATCGTCTCGCGCTCATCGGCACCCAGCGCTAGAGCTTTGGCGCAGTTTGTGGTCAGCCCACGGCGGTTGTATTGCCTGGTGCGCATTTCAAACGTCTTCTCGATCATTGTGGCTTCCCAAAAATTCAGCGACAGTCATGGGCGGGATGCGTATCGATCCGGCGAGTAGTTCTTCCTTCACACCCCGAATCAAGAACCATCCTTTCTTTTCTTGAGATATGTCGCGGTGAGCGTGGCGGAATAGGTGAGTAATTTCCTCCGCTAAGATCGCGAATTTCTCGTTTGGCAGCTGCATAGGGGTTCCCAGTAGAGCCTGGGCTCCCTCTTTGCGCAGGACGCTCATGAGGGTCCGCGGGAAGCCGTTACGGAACAGGTCTCATGTGGTCAGGGTTGATTCCCGGTTCTCAAACCACGTGCTGCCGGCGCCTTCTAAGGCAAAGTACGCGTGTCCAAGTTTGTCGTCGGAGTTCTAGCTGTTGAACGCAGCGACCCATTCTTATGTTTCTAGCCAGCCGTTTGAAGAGCGGGATGGTCTTCAAATGATGGTCCACCGAAAGTCGGTTGCTCCCTGGGCACTATCACCATGATTGGAGACGCTGGGTCTGCCAATTGTAGTGGCTGCACGTCTACCGATAACATATACGTGCGCTACTGCGACACGCCCCTTTGATAAGAGCTTATATACCGCGGCGCCGGGCGCAGCCGGCGCACTTCTTCCCAGCTTATCACAGCCGGCGGCCCAGCTGTACTGGCGCTCGCCAGTCACCTTGTCAATGGAATAAAGCAATTCCCTTTGCGTACTGTCCCTGCAACCGCCTGGTTCCTGCCTGCCTGGAAGAACACCACACGAATTGCGTTGTACACTTGGCCACGATCTTCTTTGTTGTCTCAGGTGTAAGTCCGTGTTCCGGGGACAGGTGTTGTAGCCTGTGGCTCCTTGGGTGACGGCTTGTCGAAGGCGTCCGGTACATGAATGCAGAGCACCTCCACCAGATGTCGCGTGGTATTGACGCTCAAAAAGACAGTAGCAAAATTTGAAAGGCGAAACTAACCTTTGTTGGGCGAACCAGAAAAACAGCCTACACCCAAAGTACAAGAATAGTGGCTAACACAATCAGGAATAATCGAAAATGCCCGCATATCTTCAAGAAAGTACTATAGAATTGGCGTCGCGCATGTAGTCAGATTGCACAAGTTTCGGTGACAACAGACAGCGGATAGGACCATTGATAAAATTAGAGAGACTTCCGATACATGCGAGCGCGTCTTGCGTTGAGCGATAACATGTTTTAGACAGTGAAAAGCTGTCACCCGAGATAGGTACACGTGTCAATATATAAAACCGATCGTGAAGACTACTGACGAAACCTATCCGAAACGCTCATGTTGGTGCGTGCAGAAGTCCTTTCAAGGCATAGGTGCCAAACTACTCGCGAAATAATCGAAGCTTTTTAAATAATACCAATAGGTGACGCATGCATCAGTGAAGCTTCGGTTTTGTTGTCGTAGTAGGAATGTCTATATTTGCTTAGCACACGCGCTCACGCTACATAATCTGTTATTTGAATTTCTTTATGGCTCTGTGGGTTTCTTTTGCGGTAGTTCTTTATGTTTACCTTTACTTTTATTTAGATGTTATGCTTTGTTAACCTTCACATTTGTATCTCACCACATGTGCCTTAAGATATCCGATATTTCTCAATAAAATGTTCAGTTGATAGTCAGCGTTCGTCCTGTGTATCTCGTCTACGTCTTTGTCCTAACGCGCCAACAAAATCCTGTTACCGTGCCAACAAGCCAAACTATCGATCATACCTCCAAATTGTTTGCAATGTTCAATTTACACCGCGAGTAATGAGGATAATGCGTAATGAGTAAAGAGGATAATTTTAAGAATGATAACTATCTTTATTGAAAAAGGTAGTCAGTTATCGGCTAACATATATGTATTCTGCCCACGATAACCATTTTTGGTTTTGACTTCCTGCGTACCACTTTATAAGGCGTGTTGTATGCTGTTTTCCGACTCATAAAGTCGGAAAACAGCATAAAGTCGACCCCCTGCGCCCGGTCGCTGAATGTACACTTTTTGCCGGAGCACAGCGCCGCCCCCTCCCTCGGTCTAACGGCCCTTCGCGTGGCGGAAGACGGCGCGTTTGCTCTCCGCTTTCTTCCTTCGGGTGCGCCAGCTTGGGCCGCGATCGTTGTCTTCCCTCGCGTGTTTTCCGTCGCACATGCGGCATACGACGCGCGGTGTCAGTGTTGTCGTTCTTGGACTTTATTTGGAACATCAAGGCGACGGCAAAAGTGCGCTTCGAGTGTCCATATGATTGCTATCGCTCTAAAGAACTGGTTCAGAATGTCCATCTAAAGCCAAGCGTCGCTTGTCCTTCTGTTAGTCCTATCCCTTGGAATGAATCAGGAAGGACAATTTATTTTAAGGTGATGAGTTGTTGAATTCCACATTTAATTCTGGGGTTTGCCTGCCAAGTCCACAATTTGATTATCATGCACACCGCAGTTATTCTGACACCCACGTGATCTTGAACGCGCGCCTAATGGAAGGGCTTTGCATCTCGTACCTGTCGAAATGCGGCCGCCGCGGCCGTGATATGATCCTGCGCCCTTGTGCTTCCCAGGGCAACACCACAGCCACTAGGGCACCGCGGCGGGTGGCGATGGGCTCTGACCTTTGACCTGACCTGCTGCTTTCGCAAGACAAAAAAATTAAAGAACGACAACGAGCTTACGCCGCCATAAAACCTCGCATAGACATGCCTCACGTTTGGGCCATGCACAATACCTGGTGTTTCTGCGAATACTTCAAGCAATTTTTAAAGATCATCAATCACAGACAGCAGAATTACAATGCTCGAGCTGGAATGTTCAAACAGGACATTATCAGGAGGAGATTTATTTATTGATTTACCCTAAGGCCTTTCGGCATTAGAGAGGGGAGTGGCTTATACAACAAATAAGAAGGAAGTAAATTACGAGGTTATACACAATATTTGATAATTCTACAATGTTAGCTGAAAGTATGATGAATGCAGTAATAGAACATGCCATATAAAAGTAACATTAAAAAGAAAAAAGGAAACCACCAACAGTAGTTCCTACAAATGCTTGCTATTATACAGTGTTAGCTAGTGCTCTTCGAAAATTATCATTGTTATTAATGGAAACAATGTCAGAAAGAAGTTCTTTGCAATCTTTGGACGTACGTGGCAAAATGAGTGTAAAAAATATGTCGTGTTACATGCACCAATCTTAACTTTATGCTGATTATCAGTACGGTGATGAGGAGGAGTAGATTTTAATGAAGAGAAAGGAGGAGAGGTCGGCCTGGAGAGCCAGTCTCTAGCCTGCTACTCCTCACTGGGGAAAGGGGAAGTGGGAAATACAGGGAAAGGAAGGTGGCGGGTGATTATGTTATGGCACAATGAGATACTATATACACGTTGCCCAATATACGGATGCGCACTGTAGACGCAATACTTCCATAGAAAGAGTAATCTTGTCACAAAAAGTTATTGCGCAAACTCATTTCGCACTGACTGCACGTCTCACAGCTTCTAAAGACGATCGTCTAAACCAGTCTCACTTAAAAAGTTCAAAAGTGATTTTATGGCACGTTGGGCACAGTGAACACTCCTCCACGCACCCAAAAGCTTTTCTTCTGAAAAGGGGCGAGAGTCCAAGCTGTCAACTGTATATTTGAGTGTTCTTCGTTCGGCCGCATATTGAGGTCACACGGAATGTACGTGAGCTATTGTCTCGAGAGTGTGACAGACGCTACATTCAGGGTCTCGTGCTTGTCAAATCTTGTGAAGGTATCGGTGGGTGTATGCCACACCCAGCCGTAATCGGTGAATGAGTGTTTCCTGGCTTCTCCGCAACCGAAGTGGAAGCCGGAATAGTAATCCCGCGTCAAGTCTATGGAGGCGCTCTTGTCGATGTTCGGGGTTGTCCCAATGTCGCGCCGTAGAAGTTTTAAGGGAGGTATGGAGAAAGGCGTTAATGTCATACCGGGAAAAATGAATTTTCATAATAGTTCCGTCAGTGTGCGCCTTTTTTGCTTCCGCGTCAGCCTGTTCGTTTCCAGCTATTCCACAATGGCCAGGAATCCACTGCAGCACGATGGTATGCCCGGAATGAGACGCCTCAGCAAGCAGAGACATGATGTCATAAACCAGAGGACTATATGCGGTTCTGTCACTCATATAATTGTTGATGAGTTGCAGTGCTGGTATTGAGTCACAGAAAACTGTCCACTTCTCGAGACTCTGTTGCAGTATGCAGCGAACTGTTTCTCGAACTCCGGTCAACTCAGCTGCTGTAGACAACGTCCTGTGTCTTATCTTGAACCGTTGTGCGAACCCGATTCCTGGCACCGTGTAGGCCGCCGCGGAAGAGGTCAGTGTCACAGAACCATCTGTAAAATATGTTCGTAATATCCATACAAGTAAGCAATGTATGATAGCGCGAAATGCTTTAGCCCAGCAAGCGGCATCTTCGACTTCTTGGTTATTCCAGAGATTGAGAGTCTCCCCATTGGCTTTGCCATCGTCCAGAGTGGAACTTCGGGTATGTCATACGGTTCGAAGTCCGACGGCAATAAGTCTTGCTGCGACAACACGGCTTCTGAGTAGGCGGACACAGGCCGTACGCTTGTGACGTTCGTGAGTGGATGATTCCTGTGTCTTGTCAGTAGCCTTAGATGCACTCGCAATGGCTCATGTTGCAGATAAAGTCGAGCTGGGCACGCATGTGCCTCTGCCATAGTGCCCCAAGTAGACGCACATCGTGGTAGTCCTAGGCAAATTCTCAATGCGCGAGCCTAAGCACTTTCAAGCGTGCGTACAGCAGTTGTACTAACCCGAGAAAGTACAGGCGCACTGTAGCGGAAGTAGCCAACAAAAAGTGCCAGGTAGAGCTGCAGAAGAGATGACTTAGATGGCCCCCATGATTTTCCAGACATATGTCGAACGATCTGAGTAAAGCCCAGCGTTTTTCTTAATCCAGAGAGGTGCTTCGACCAAGATAAGTCACTGTCGATGATGACTCCGAGAAATAGTAGTGGGTTACTGAAGGTATAGTCTTCTCATCAATCATAACGGGGTAGCAGGCCATTGACTTCCGCGTAAATGCCTTGGTTACACCTTTTTCCGGTGAGAGCTGCATTCCGCGACTGTTTAGGTATGTCGACGTTATCGACACCGCGCGCTTCAGCTTCGTTTGCACTTGCAAGCGCGTAAAGCTCGTGGTCCATATACAGATGTCGTCTGCGTACACAGAGACCGAGACTGTGCCTGCGTGTTCTTTAACCAGTCCAATGAGAACGATATTAAATAAGGTTTGGCTCAATACACCTCCTTGAGGCGCTCCACGATAGACGGAGTGGTTTCTTGTTTCACCGTCTGTAGTTATAATGAACATCGTTCTCCCTTAAAGATAGCTGGCTATCCATTGATGCATACGTCCCCCTACGCCACATCATTCTAGGTCACTTAAAATTGAATCATGTAGAACGTTGTCAAAAGCACCCTTGATATCTAGAAAGACAGCAGCCGTTAATCGACGGCGACGTTTCTGATGTTCAGCAGTTGTTACTAGGTCAATGACGCTGTCGATTGACTACCTACCCTTTCGAAAACCTGTCATTGTGTTTGGATATATATTAAGCTTCTCCAAAAGCCACTCCAGGCGCGTCAAAACCATGCGTTCCATGGTTTTACCTATGCATCTGGCAAGCGCCACAGGTCTGTAGGAAAGCATAGCATGAGGCGTCTTGCCTGCTTTGAATAATGCCACAATTTTGCTTGTCTTCCAGTGTACAGGCACAGTCCCCGACGACCAAGAGAGATTGTAAAAAGCCAGGAGCTCTTCAGTCGCTCGAGGGCCTAGATGGCGCAAGGTAGAATAGGTAATGCCATCAGGACCAGGCGCACTTGAGTGTCTTGAAGAGGAAATCGCTGCACATAGCTCTTGCAGCATGAATGGGAGGTCGAGACGATCGTCTATTGTTGGAGGAGCACACCTGAGCACTGAAGCTACCGATGTTGTAGATCCAGAGAGGTGTATGCAGAAATCTTCCGCGATTTCCTTCTCACTGCGCGTCTGGATGGTAGCCAAAGCTAGGAAGGGACGTTGCTGTTTTGGAGGAGATGGTAGTGCTCGTACAACATGCCATATTGTGGACAACGGTTTTCTTGGGTTCAGGCTGCTGCAAAAGGACCTCCAACGTTGTCTGTCGAGCTTGTCTAAATATCTTTGAATTTTCTTTTGCACGCGGTGTGGCGTCCTCAAATCTGATATCAATTTAGTTTGCCTGTATTTCCTCTCGACGCGACGTCGGACTGCCCGCAGCTCTTCATATCTAACGTCAACGGATGTTCTTGAATTTGATGTTTGGATGATGCGTGTTGTTGCGTGCATTGCTGCTCTAATGCGCTCTTCAATCTCTTTCGGTCAAATTACACAGTTGCAAGATTCTGCTAGCTTGTTCTGAAAAGCATCCTAGTCAGTGCGTCGCGTATGAAAACTTGGAAATCTTGTAAACCATCTCAGTTGTACATAAGTAGGTAGGTGATCACTGCCATACGTTTCAGCATCTGTGCACTAGGCAGCAGAAGACAAAAGGCATCGCGAAGCGATAGCTAAATCGAGACAGCTGCTGTACGTTGTGCCACAAAGAAATGTTGGTGAGCATCGTTCAGGATGTCAAGTTGCTGCTTGTGAAGTTAAGAAGTTGTCTTCCTCGAAGATTTGTGAACCTACTACCCCTAAGATGGTGGTGCGCGTTGAAATCGCCTACAATAATATGAGGTCCTTGGCAAGAGTCAAGAACAAGTTTCAGGTGTCCAGAGTCTAATCTTCCCCTGGGAGAAATATAGCCACCGATGATGGAGGTTATCCGGCGCTTTAGCTTCAGTGTTGAATGAATGTATAGTTTTTATTGGCGCAAGGGCCAGATATGGCGAAAGAGCGCCAGCTTCAGTGTTATAAAGACGTACTCGTTGCTGGTATGCACCGGAACTTGGTTTAGCGAATACGTGAGGTCACATCGCACACATAGTAAATCTTTGCTAGTAGTTCCACTTGTCCCAGACGCGAATTGTTCATATGCAGAGAGTCTAAATGGCGATGTCATATTCGGTTCGCATATTACGATGACTGGAAACCGATGCTTGAGCACTCTCTGTTTAAAATCTCCCAGGCGCCCTGCATTCTGCGACCAGCGCAGACGAAAAGGTGGGCTCCCCTGCTTCTGCGGCCATATCAAGAGGCAAGACGCAAGTTCCCCAAGCTCAGCAAAGTGCTCACCCGTGAACAGGGTGTACTGATTCGTCAGGCCCAGACAGAAACACTCCCTACACCAGCGCGAATGCACCTCCTCCACGGTCTCTTACCTGAAGATCCCCCACCCTGCCGATATTGTGGAGAACACCCGAACACATCCCATATCCTCTGGTCCTGTGGGCCACCCCCACCTCCCCTTCCTGCCCCCACAAATCTTTCTCCCCTTCCTGCCCTCCCCTTCCTGCCCCCACCAACGGTACCTTGCGGCGTTTATCAGTGCTGCACTGAAGAATGCCGCAAGCGAGGCTCTGGACTGAGGGCCTTTCCACCATACCAACCAACATGAAAATAAAGTTTTTTCTCTCTCTCTCCCAGGCGACCCCGTAGGCCTCGTGTGTTCCATTGGAATATTACGGAACCGCTTATCCTTTCCTGTAGTGACAACCTTGAAGTTGATGATGGCGTTTACTAGCTTTTATACAGCAACAAGCACTGGTTCTAGTGCGTCGACAATTTGCACCGCAGCCTTGGCAACGCGCGTCTTAACTCTGATGAGCAGCATTCGCAAGGAACGAATCAACTGTGCAAGCATTGCCTTGATTTGCGCATCCGACGCGGAAGGTTCATGTTCACGCTGGCGTTCCGGCTGCACTTCTGTTCTCCGAGATGCCAGGGAAGGCCCTATAGTAGTGTCCTTGGTGTTCAGAAGAGTAGACGTGTTTAAAGGTGGCTGTGACGTTTTAGGACTAGCAGGAGCACGCGATGACTTTTCCTGGAGTACAGGTTGTCCTGTTGTCGATCTGATCTCCTTCTGTGATTTCGTGAGCGCCTCTGGCGGTGGTGGACCTTGGTAGCCGCTTCTCTGTGTGTAGATCGATCTGGTACCATTTTCCTTAGCACGGACATTTCAGTCCTTAATTTTGGACCGTCCTTCGACGTTGCCTTGTGCGGCCCATCGCAGTTAGGGCACTTCAAGTCACAGCCAGCACACGTCAACTCATCGTGATCACCACCACAGCGCGGACATGTCATCTTGTTCACGCACACAGCACTTACATGCCCGAGTTTCTGGCGTTTACGGCACTGCAAAGCCCTAGGGATGTATGGACGGGCAGGATGTCGCACATAACCCACTTTTACATGTGTTGGTAAGGTCTCTCCCTCAAAAATGAGTTTTATGCACCTCGACCGTCCAAAACGGTGTACGTCTGTGATATGGACAGTTGAGGAGATTAGCGTTGGGAGATCGTCATTATCAATATTTGTATCGACATCGTAGATAACACCGGCGGCGCTCTGCCTCCATTTACGATGAATGAGCGGACAAGTATATTTCCTAGCTCAGTTACAGCTTTCAAAGTGTCGAGGATGGTTCGTGTAGTCACATCAACAGTAAGTATGTTTCTTCTCGGATTAATTCGGATCTCTGTTATTTGCCCTGCAGCCAGCCTCTCGAGATAGGCGATGAGAGTTTGCCTATTGAGGGAATCGAGGTTGCCTGTAGCAGCGACGGGGATGTAGGCGATTGTGTACGCTTGCTGTGTGGGCGGCTTATTGTAGTTAAGCACACACACGCTTGATGTTCTACGAAGTTTCCTCTTCAACCGACGAGTTGTAATATGGTCACGACATTAATTTTGTATGAAGTGTAGACTGGTGATAAAGCTTTTGAACAAATGAAAGGCGGGAAATTATTCGACGTCTAGCTAGCGGTTGAAGACCCAGATTCGATTTCATTGAAGTACACGCTCCCACCACGGCTGTAGTTCCAAAGAATAAAACGAGTGGCGTTGTTTTGTATTAGTTCAAGGGAATGTATTAGGTTTCTGTAGAAAGGGTCCCATATAGCTGCAGCGTATTTTGATTTTGGCCGTAGCAGCGATTTATAAAGTATTCATTTCAAAGGAGAGGGAACACGAGAAAAGTTACGGCGCAAGTATCCCTGCAAGCGGTTGGCTTGGTTAATTATACATCCGACGTGATTATTCCGCGTTAATTTAGATGTTATATGCAGCCCTAAGTAGTTATATGAACTTGTCGATTCTAAAGCAACGTTATTCAGGAGTACACAGGCAAGTTATCGTTAGATAGGATTACTCTTAGAAATTAGCACTTGTTAATGTTGAGTTCCATTCGCCACAATCGGCACCATTTGCTGACGTTATTAAGATCGGCCTGAAGCAGGGTGATGTCGTGTTCGTTAGTTATTTCTCTGTGGATTACACAGTCGTCTCCAAATAAATGTATGTCAGAGGTTATTGCTGAAGTTAAGTCATTAATATAGATGAGGAATAATAGAGGTCCCAGGACGGAGCCTTTTGGAACACCGGACTAAACGTTCCTATGAGGTGATGGTCATGACCATTAGCTGTTACGAACTGAGAAAGGTTAACGAGAAATGACTTAATCCCTTTTAGAATGTAATAATCGAGGTTTAGTTTGCTTAGCTTATAACGTAAAAGGTAAGATACACTTTATCAAAGGCTGTCGAAAAATCTGGAAAGATGCAATCGGCAAGACAAGAACTGGTGTAGTTTTCGAGTAAATGTTAATAATTGCAATTCACATAAAAATGATTTTCGAAAACCGTGTTGTACATGCGAAAAAAATGAATTAGATTCAAGAAAATCCGTAAGTTTAATAAAAATATTAAGTTCTAGCAGTTTGCAGCAGGTACTGGTTAATGATATCGGGCGATAATTTGTTTGCGATGTTTTGCTGCCAGATTTATGCAAAGAAATTATTTTTCCTATTTTTCATTCTGGCGGAACAGTAGATGTGTTTAGTGATTGTTCAAATAATTTGGTTAATATAATGGAACTATAAGAGCAGGTGTTTTTCAGAAATTTAGCATTGATGTTATCAAAGCCGGGGGACGAATGCATCTTCAATGAATCTATTAGTCGAAAAACTCCGGGAACTTTAACAGTCATTGGAGGCACAGTTAAGAAGTTATGCCATTCGATACAGGTAGTTCAATTTCAGCTGTGAACGAGAAATTTTTAACAAAGTTATTACTCAGGAGAGTTGCGCATATGTTTTTCGGAACAGGGTGACCACAGCAATTGTTAAGAGTGATAGAATCAACGCAAGGTGGATTCATGGCGCGCCAAAACTTTTTTACGTTAGTTATCAGAATAGATTGTAATGTGGTTGATAAGAATGTTTCTTTAGCGTACTTGAGCGCGGTCACACAGGCGTTAGAGGCTAACGTGTAGGCTTTCTAACGTGAGTCAGTGGGTGCTTGCTTCGCGGTACCATACAGTCGTCTTTTTTCTTTTTGAATAGCCGCTTTAAATGATTATTGTATCAAGGCGCGCGCGGGTTGCATGTTATGGCACGCGTTGGCATGTGTTTACTGATTAAGCGATTTACCTCTGCCGAAAACATATTTCAGTTTGACTAAACACTACGATTTTCAAAATCACTCAACAATATGTAAGCAATAGACTCAGCTCATAACTTATTGCTTCAAAATTAGCTTTCTTACAGTATCTAATGATTTTTTTACTCTTTGAAAGTTTCAGAAACGGAGTATTAAAGCGAATATTTATCTATAAGCGGTCACTAATACCTGGTAAGTAATCGATGGCACAGGCATAATCGGGACGATTGGTTAGGATCAAATCGACAATGTTTGCGGAACTTGATGTTAATCTTGTGGCTTGTGTGACTAATTGAGTTAAGGGAAATGTAATACAAACACCCAAGAAACTGTTAGAATCAGAAGAAGATAATAAGTTAGGCATATCGCAGTTCCAAGCTGTATTAGGAAAATTTAAGTCCCCAAATGAGAAAAGAGGTGTAGAAGGAACTTTGTCCTGGTGGAACTTATTACATCATGCAATTCATTGGCAAATGCGAGTGACGAGGAAGGTTGACGATAGCAAACACCTAAAATTACCTTTTGATGGTTCAGAGTTGCTGTAGCCCACACGGATTCCTTATTGGTGCTGATGTAAATGGGTGGCGATGAGATGCGTTTCGAAATGGCAATAAGTACGCCACCCCCACGGCACTCTGCTCGGTCACAGCGGTATATCATGAATTGTTTGCTATCATCAAACAGTTCTGAGACACGAATGTCATTCGAGAGGCACGTTTCGGCTAAAGCTATTATATTGGCTGAACACGTGCCAATTGCGGATGATAATGAGTCACGGTTTTTCAGAACAATTCCGATGTTAGTATAAACGATGCTGTTTTGATTATTTTGCGCATGCCCACCGCCCCTCACATGTCCCTTAGTAGGAACGTGTTGCGAGGCAGCCGAAATATGGTTGAAGCAGACGTTGCGTCCTTGCGTCTCCTGAATACTATTCGAGTGAGAATGGTACATGTAGCGTTCATTGTTTAGTAGCAGTTTCTTGTAGCTGCTTTTAACCCTCTCAGGCATACGGGCCTCATATGAGGACACATATTTATCCTGCTACAAAAGTCGTCCAGTTGCTTGCAGCGAGTCACTAGCTGCATGGTGTCCTCATTTGAGGACATGCCAAGGTTTCTAAACTGTTACACAGATGGCGCTTGCTGTCCATGTTTTTTGAAGCGCCAGTCTCTAAAGGAGAGTAGGCTTGTTCGAGGTCACTGAACGTTCGTAGAAAAGAAAAAAATAATTGCTCGACAGGCTATGGTGCTCTTGGACTGTACAAAATATCTGCGCAAAGAGCAACTTTTGAGCCATATTATCTGATTTTGTTGCCGTTTTTTTCTTGGCTATGGGCTCGGTACAAGGAAAAGAAGAGGTGTCCTCAATTGGGGACATTATGCATGAAAAGTGTAGCCTTACCTGCAGCGCCACCAAACAAAAATGTACCCGCAGAAAGCCAGACTTGGGCTGAAAGCGCGTGTATTTTCCCGCGCTTTTCGTGCACGGTTGAGGCAGCTTTTGCGGGAGTTTTTGGGTGTGTATAAGTTCCCCATTTCCGTAGACCGTGGGAAAAACGATACTTTTCCAAGATGTCTTCAAAGCGAGGACTGTCCAGAGAGGAAATCGATGCTCTTTTGGACCTCTCATCTGACTCTGATGACGATTCCGACGCAGATGATTGGGAGCAACTACTCACCGACCTTGACACTTCCAGCAGCTCAGAAGAAGAGAGTGATGACCGTGAGCCTGTGCGTGCTAACGGCGCTTCAACAGGCTCTGCTACAAGAGCCCCCTCGAAGACATCTGCCGCGAGAACGGACAGCACAGTGTGGATTGCCGACAAAGACAATGACTATGCAGGAAAGCCTCCCGATTTCCTTGGTGAGCATAGGGTCAACGTGCACGGTACACACCCGATTGACTACTTCCTCGCCGAATTTCCAGACTCATTGCTGGAGCACATTGTTTTTCAAACAAATTTGTATGCAGTGCAAAAAGGCAAAGATAGCCTACGGTTCACTTTACCAGAGCTAAAAGTCTTTCTTGGAATGTGCTTGGTAATGACTTACATCAAATACCCAAGAATCAGGAATTACTGGTCCACAGAATCCGGCCTTAGAATGGACATTGTCGCCGATTCAATGCCTGTAAACCGTTTTGAGGAGATTCGAAGATTCCTTCACTTCAACGAAATGACCGACACTCTAAGCTACCAGAATGACCGCTTGGCTGGGATGAGGCCAGTCATTGATACACTCAACGAAGCATTTTGCTCGGCAATTGATTCTGAGGAATACCAATCCGTGGATGAGATGGTGATACCATTCAAGGGGCGCTCCTCCATAAAGCAATACCTCCCAAGTAAGCCGAAGCGCTGGGGCTTCAAGGTGTGGGTGAGAGCAGGAGTCTCTGGCTACATTTATCGCTTTGAGGTATACCAAGGGGCAACTGGTGGGCGAGCCAAAGTTTCAAGCGAATTTGGTATGGCCGGAGACGTTGTCATCAGGTTGTCCGAGGGACTTGAAGGGAAAAATCATAAACTTTATGCCGATAACTTGTTCACATCTATGGCCCTCGTCCGAAAACTCAGAGAGGATCGAATATGGTTTGTTGGGACGTGCCGTGCAAACCGTCTGCAAGGAGCGGATAAAAAGCTAAAGCCCTTGAAGGAGCTCAAAGCAGACGGAAGGGGAAGCACATCAATTTGCACCTCAGTAGACAACATCACAGTGACAAGGTGGCCGGACAACTCACTTGTTCATGTTGTTTCCAGCTATGCAGGACGGCAGCCCGAAGGCACTACCAAAAGGTACAATAGAAAAGAGAGCAAAGTAATGGATGTCACCAGGCCATACTCCGTGGAAGTTTACAACAAACACATGGGTGGTGTCGACCTCATGGATTCCTTGATTGCAAGGTACAGAAATGACGTCCGGAACAAAAGGGGCTACTTGAGAATGTTCTTCCACCTACTAAATGCAGCAGTTGCGAACGCCTGGATGGTGTGGCGGTGGGACAAAGGTGCGGAGCATTATATGGACCAACTTGAGTTCCGAAGTCGCGTTGCCAAGGCGCTCATATTTCGCGGCGAAGCAGCACAGAGTTCGAAGCGATGAGGCCGGCCATCCAACGATTCTTCGCCAGCGCCGATAAGAAAGAGAGTGCTCCACCATGTGTCCCTGGAAAAGAGGTTGGACGGCGGGCGCCATTTCCCAAAGAAGAGCGACCAAAAGTACGCCAGCCGCTGTCGAAGTCTCGCCTACCGCAGCAAGACAAGATACCTCTGCGGTCGCTGCAACGTCCCTCTTTGTCCTGAGTGCTTCGAATCCTTCCACAGTGGATAAGTGGAATGTGCAAGACCGATCGTCAGCATTTCAATTTGAACTGAAATTGTTTCAGTGTTCTAGTATGAACGCTCAATAAGTTTTTGTTACATATATTTATTGTGTACTTAAACCAGAGACTAATGTCGGCTTACAGCATGTTGTCCTCATTTGGGGACAGATCGGAAATGTGATACAGAGACTCTTGATTACTCGTAATAAAATTTTATCATAATCTTTGTGGCCTCTAGTAACACTTTTAAGTAAAAAATAATTTTTTTTCTCCTCTGGATTTAATTCATGCATGAGAGGGTTAAACAGTGGCAAGTATGGTTGTGATTTAGCAAATTCAATTGATTTTTAAAGGGCAAGTCGAGTTGCAGGTGAAAAGTCCCCATTAACTGCAACGTTGCTAGGTCTTAACTGCGCGCGGGATGAAAGTACGGGTTATCTGGCTTGGTAGCTAGTAAATTTAGCAATTATCGGGTGACATTTGTTAGTTTGGTAAGTGCCCAGCCGGTCGGCTTGTTGAATTTAATTGCTGGGAAATGAGCCAAGAGCGGCGTTAAGTTCTGAGGTTAGTTTTTCTTCTGTCAGTTACCAGGTTTCCTTCGAGTCAGGTAGGCCATGAAATATTAAATTATCGCGACGAGAACTGTCTTCCAGATCATCCAGGCGCGATAATAAGGAGCTGTTCTTAGCAGTGAGGCTGTCTACGTTGTCTTTCTTGCGTGTTAGATTAGTGTCGAAACGGTCAAGGGATTTCGATTTTTCTTCTAAATCGTCAAGCCTTTTCCGGACACCTCCTAGCTCAGTTTGTATACTTTTCTGTCTGTCTTTAATGGTTTTGACATCCGATAGAAGTTCGGTTTGACACTTCAATGAATGTAGTCAACGAGAGTGTACGTCCTTAAGCAGCCTAAACATGATCTTCATTTGGTCTGCGAGATCATCAGGCAAATTATCCAATTTAGATAAAGCGACAGTACGTGTATAAGATAATGAAATGTATAATCTACTATTTCTCATACTTCTTCTTGCGCTAGCATGTTACTACAAGCACGAACACAAAACACTAACAGATGGTTGAACACTAACTGAGGGTTGAACCGTCTGTTTGTGTTTAGTGTTTAAACTTTGAAAATTTTGGTTGCAGTGCACGAGTGGGCAGGATACATGAGCTCGTTGAAGTATTTTGTTGGTGATTCTTTTCACGATTAGTGGCACTGCCAATATAAAATAAAGTGTGCGCAAAGGATGAAGTAAAGTGCAAAAGAAAATGCCTTCATTGAGCATAGGAGTGTGTAAGTTGTGTAGAACTAGGGTCAACAAACAATGCCCTTTAGAATTCACATCTAGGTCTTGATTCAGAAAGGCATTTGCATGCAATCGCTCATAAGGAATCTAAGCAGATAAGAAGTCAGTTATTATTCAAGGAATAGGGCTAATAAAGAACTTGGAAGGACATTCACCTTCTAGTTTATGCCGCTGAATGAGAATAGGTTGTGTGAACCATAAGATTTATTCTAACAGTCCAGCAGCTGCCTATAAAAGAGCGTGAGCTTCTTCCACCAGAGGCGGAGCATCTCGAAGACACCGTCTGAAAACGCTAGCTGTGACGATAGAAGACTGAGAACGCTTCCCTTACCCCAGTGCCACCGCAAGGTGGTACCGCTACCATTTAATAGTACTGCATGCTATTACCACATGCTGGTGCCGCTGGAACCGTTACCTTTAGTACCGCACAGTGGTCCGCTATTCGCGATACCACCGCTACCATGTACCAACAGCGCCACCGAGCGCATAGAGGTGCCATATATATCAATACCACCTGGAGCACAGGTAGCAGTTACATCTTGGGGATTGGCGTACTGGTACCAGTTACACTCCTACCGCCTACATCACATGGTGGTACTACAAGTACCTATACCACCAAGACCACCGGTGCCACTAGTTCTAGATCGATCTTCAGGATCGCCGCACCACCTTTATCACCGGTACAAATAATACTGGGAGCACCGTAATACTGGTACAAGATCTATCTTCGGAATAGGCGTGCCGGTACCGATGCCAGTGGTGATGATACCACCGGGAGTACCTTACAACAAGTACGAAATCTATCTTCGGCATAAGCGTAGCGGCACCGTTACCACCGGTAACGATACCATCATACCATCATGAGCACCGTACCACAGGTACCAGATATGTTTGCGGGATCGACGCACCACTGCTGTCATAGGGACCAACAAGACTGGTACCAGCTCCATCTTCGGAATGATCGGCACACACTTATAGACTGCACTACCGTCGGAATCAGCTCAGGAATTGCCAGTAGCTTGCAAACAAAGAGATTGTCATTAAGTGTTAGCTTGGTGTACTGAGTTGAATACCGCTGATTTTGAAGTGTATATGAAGTGGACGTGTATATTCGGGCCTGTCTACGGAATAATTGAACATCAAATATATAACACTTTCTGGCAAGCCGTGCTGAAAGCAAATTGAACACAAGCAGCTTTGTCGCTACGCTTTTTCTTAGGACGTCATCACCGTTAGGTTTTCCTAACGTAACCGTCGAGGAATCCCTCGATCGTGACGGACACCAGTGCCGTGTTGGTGACGGACCCAATGTGGACTGCGTGAACCAATGTGGTGCCATTAAAATCAGGACAATGTGTTAGCATAAGCAGCAACCCTGTTAACGTATTACGCTGTAATGGCAAAGGCTGAAGAGCAGCAAGAAAAACCTACAAGGGTATTGGGAGCCCATTAGAACGTTCCCAAGTTACCTACAGAGCACAAAGCTGGAATTTGTTTTGTCAATACTTGCTCGAGCAAGTTCCACTGTAAACACTGGTATAGTGTGGATAATATGGAAATGCGTACTTACTTATTTTTATTCCGGGGACCGCGTTGTTGCTAACTGCCTACTGCTAACTTAGTGATCGGTCAGCCCAATGCGCGCCTTCATGCTTTGGAATATGCTTGAATCTTATCGTTGATTCTATCTCTTGTGTGCGTTCTCGCCGAACTTTGTGTAATCAGACTGCATGGGAGACAAGAATAGTGTCGTACTTTGTGGAAAGGTATGCGCGCACCAGGAATACGCTGGAACATTTCACGAGTCATGTTTAAAAGCCCACGCGCTCGACCTGCTTGACAAACAGATGAAATTTCGATCATCGACGAATGTGCCCACCTCTATTGTTGCGCTGAGCGTTACTTCTTTGCTGGACACAGGTGCGCGCAATAAGAAGTCGGTTTCTTGACTTGCATTGTGCCACTGTAGTTATTCACGGTCACTGCAGCCTATCCATGTTTTAGCGTTGCGAGTAACTTACCGATGCCGGATGTCCAGCCTTCAACACTTGTGCGATCGCTGCGGCAATCACGAATTATCTGCGGTTGTTCCACGGCACCAATCTTCACTGAGACATGGCTGCTGAATGGTGGCATACGATATAAAGTTCCTTTCAGTAACCGTAAAGGAAACCGCCTGATGCTCACTAATTGAAACATACTGCTTCTATCGCATGACAGTTGGTGTGTTTGCACCCTTGGTGAATGCTGGGCCCATCCCTGGCAAGCCGAAGGCAGAGAAAATGCACTTAATAGCCCTGGCTTTCGTGTGATATAGAAAATTCGCAGTTTCGTCCGATATGCTAAGCATAGATTGCAAAAGCAAATTAGTCGACAGTTATACGAAATAAGGCTAGTGGTTTTATCGGCCGTATAAACAAGGAACCGTTCGATTATAAACTAAATTAACAAGCATGGTGCAACGTGCACAGGCAAACATAAACACATCACACCCTATGACCGCGGACACTTTGTCAAATCGCTGGCGTGAGCAAGCGTGGCAGTAGCAGTGAGTGAAATGAACTTCGTACTGTGTATCGGTTCAACGCAAAGAGCGGCGGGAAAACACACTCAAAGCCGTCTGAAGATTGCTTTCAAGACAGGACGCGCCGTACGGCACCATGCAAAGTGCGAATTGCTGGTAGAATAGAAGCCGCCTCCCCCTCCCTCCCGCGCTGCCTACCCACATTCCCGCACCTCGCGCTCGATATTGAGCCGCGATCGTCAGTTTCCCGTGCACCCAGTCGCGAAATACGCAGCTGCTACCGGAGCCCAACGCACCCACTCCCTAACTCCCATGCCCCCCACGGCCTTTCACGCTAGGGAAGAGGGCGCGTTTTCTCTCTGCCTCCCTCCCTGTCGCGCACCAGATTGAGCCGCGATCATCGGCTCCCTCGCGTGCTTTCACTCGCACATAGAGCGTACGGCGTACGACGACTGTCTTATCGCGCTAGGACTTCATACGGAACATCGCGGCGGGGCGACGCCAAAAATGCGCCGGGAGTGTCCATTTGACACGTGAACGCATTTATATTGTACGGGTGAGCGCATTTGCCGTCCACTAAATGTTATCGCTCAGCGCAGAGCGCGTCTACAGGTATCGGAAGTTTCTAGAATGTTATCGATGCTTCTATCCGCTGTCTGTTGTCGCCAAATCTTGCGTAATCTGATAGCATATACGCGCGACACGAAGGGCGTAGAACCTTGTGTAAGGCATGCAGGTCCCAGCGATTACTCTGGAACATTCGACGACTGATCTATAAAAGCCGACGCGCTTGACCCGCTGATCAGATTTTCTACGATCACCGACTGTGCTCGCCGCTGTCGCCGTTCGTTCTTTGAGTGTAGCCAGTTTTTGAGGGCACAAGTTCGCCCAATAAAACGCTAGTTTAGTCTTTCCCTGTTTGGCTGCTTTCTTCACCGTCACTACCACGAGACAGCTGGTGGAGGCGCTTCGCGTTCATGTACCGGACGCCCCCACAAAGCCGTGAACCAAGCCCGAATGCGGAAGACATCACCAACGTTAACAAGAACCAGTGCGGTAGCCGCAGGCTGCAAGCACTGCCCTCGGAGCACGGACTTTTGCCTGAGACGAGCAGGAAGATTGTCACCAAGTCCAGCCCAATGGCAGCCTCATCGTCCCCCATCGTGCTGCAGCAGCCCAGGGAGCCTCCGACGTTCCACGGTTCAACGTTCGAGGACCCGGAAAGCTGGCTTGAGACGCTACATTTAACAGCTGGAACAGCGACGACAAACTGCGAAATGTCTTCTTCGCATTGGAAGACGCTGCCAGAACGTGGTTCTAGAAACGAGAAGCCACCTTAACGACCTGGGACCCGTTCCGAAGCGGCTTCCTGCAGACATTCGCAAGCGTCGTACGCCAAGAACGAGCCCAAGCGCTATTAGAAACCCGGGTGCAGCTACCTAATGAGACAACCACGATCTTCATGGAGGAAATGAGCCGTCTATTCCGCCAGGCCGACCCTGATATGCCCGAGGAGAAGAAAGTCCGCCTACTCATGCTTGGTGTGAAGGAGGAACTTTTTGCCGGAATGGTACGAAGCCCATCGAAGACCGTCGACGAGTTCCTTTGCGAGGGCACCAGCATCGAGAAGACACTCGAGATGCAAAACCGACAATTCGACCGCCGCACGAACTCTACAAACTACGCCGGAGTTCAATCACTGGCCACTGAGGATCTACGCGAGACTATCAGAGCGGTCGTACGGGAGGAGCTGCAGCATTTCTACCCAAGGTCGCTGTCAAAGTGGATTCAATCGCTGAAATCGTCAAAGAAGAGGTTCAGCGATTGTTTGGAGTCCCTGAGGTGCAACCACGATCACCGCAACCTCAGCCGGAAGCGATGGCCTACGCCGCCGTTGCCCCCCGTCAAGGTCCCTCTCCACGACAACGACAGGGCCATGTAATGCCGCACTTCCGTCGTCCACCGCGCCGCCGCCAGCACGCCCACCTGTCGTCCAGCGCAGCTACGCGAGGAAGACGGGCATTTGGCAAGGCCCCGACCACCGCCCGCTCTGCTACCACTGCGGCGAAGCCGGCCATGTGTACCGCCGATGCCCATACCGCGACTTGGGATTGCGAGGGTTCGCCGTCAACGCACCGCGCCCTCGGGAAGGTGAACACCCTCGTGACATTGCCGACTACCTCGGCGCTACTTAGTGGAGCCCTCCACGAACGTCCCGTTCACCGTCACCAGGCTGCTACCTGTCGCCGCAGCGCCGCCCATACACTGGCCCAGCACGGGGCCGCTCTGCGAGCCCATATCCGCAAAACCATAAGCAGCAACCGATGGAGGTGCGGTTGCTGTTCGTCGAACTGACGAAGATCCTCCGCCGCAGAGGAATACGCCGAAAATCCTGTCTAGACGACATGTCAACGAGACGCCACCATCCCGGCATAGTCTGGAAGCAAATATGCCGATGAAAGACAACCTGACGACGCCACGTACCAGCCACAGGTGAACGTGACGCAGCCGTGATCCGACGCCAAGGCCTAACTGTAAAGCAATACAAAGAACCACCGACCTCTACTTGCTTGTCGACGGCCACGCAGACACCGCCTTAGTAGACACAGGAGCCGATTACTCCGTCATGAGTGGACTCATCGCCGCCCAGTTGAAGAAAGTTAAGACTGCATAGGAAGGCCCGCAAATTCGCACCGCTGGAGGACACCTCATAACGCCGACTGGGATTTGCACAGAAAGTATTACCATTCATGACCGGATTTACCCTGTCACCTTCGTTATCCTCCAACAATCTTCACGAGACGTAATTCTCGGTATGGACTTCCTGAACCAACACGGCGTAATCGTCTACCTGAAGTCGAAGTTACTTACGCTGTCGGAAGATCAAGCGATACCCCCGGAGAGCCCTCGTAGATACCACGCCTTGAGTGTGCTTGAAGATCAGGTGGGCGTCCCGCCTCGTTCCAGCATTGTTAGTTCGGTTGGCACCGAAACACCCGCTGACATAGAAGGCGTCATCGAAGGCGACCAACATTTACTGCTCGACCGCGAAATTTGCGTCGCGAGGGGGATCGGATCGCTCGACTGCCTGGAGGGAAAACTGAAGTGTTGCTGACAAACTTCAGCCAGGAGCTCAAGCACATCAACAAGGGCACGACGATCGCGTACATCGAGGAAATTCTGGAAAGCAGCAATGCGTTTGTGCTCTCGGATTCTGCCGCATCTACTCCGACAACCATGGTTCGCGAACCAGACTTCGACCTAAATCCAAGTCTCCCCACGATTAAGCAACAGCTCAGAAGTCTACTTGAACGATACAAAGAGTGCTTTTCCATGTCATCAAGGATTCGACAAACACCAGTGGCAAAGCATCACATAATAACCGAAGTATTTGACGTAGTAGCTCTGCGGAAGCCCGCAAGGTGAAGAGAAGTAACTATAAAGGGAAAAACAGACATCCACCCGTTCGTAGCAATTGCTACAAAGGAAACCCATACGGGTTCTTCGAAAGAATAGCCTCGGAGTTGAAGAAAAATTGGTCCTGGTCCGGGACTCGAACCCGGGACCACCGCCTTTCCGGGGCAGCCGCTGTACCCTATGAGCTAACCAGGCGGCTAGCAGATAGCAGGGCGAAGTCGAATTTGTCGACAACACACGAAGCAAAGGCAAGTGTTTGACGTAGTAGTTCTGCGGAAGCCCGCAAGGTGTAGAGAAGTACTTATAAAGGGAAAATCAGACATCCACCCGTTCGTAGCAATTGCTACAAAAAAAAATCCATACGGGTTCCTCGAAAGAAAAGCCTCAGAGTTGAAGAAAAATTCGCCCTGGTCCGGGACTCGAACCGCGGACCACCGCCTTTCCGGGGCAGCCGCTCTACCATCTGAGCTAACCAGGCGGCTAGCCGATAGCAGGGCGAAGTCGAATTTGAAGTCGAAGTAGGACAAATGCCTACCACCCGCAGACGAATGGTCTCACGGAGCGCCTGAACAAGACCCTCGCCGACATGCTAGCAATGTATGTCGACGTCGATCACAAGACGTGGGATGCCGGCCCGCCGTACGTAACCTTCGCTTACAACACGGCGGTGGAAGAAACAACACAGATCCCGCCGTTCAAGCTGGTTTACGGCAGGAACCCGACGACGACTCTCGACGCCATGCTGCCGCACGTGAACGACGAAGAGAATCTTGACGTCGCTACCTATCTCCAGCGCGCCAAGAAGCCCGATAGCGCACCCGCCTACGGATCAAGAACCCGCAGGGTACCGACAGCCGACACTACAACCTCTGACGACGCTGATCTCGCGAATGATCTCATCAGCTTCCTCATTCAATCTAATCCTGGTTATTGTAATGTTTTCAGCATCGATGTTCAAGACCTGTATTATAACATTCCACATGAAGAACTAATGATAAGCGTTAAACTGTGTATCACCGAGGACAATGATGAGCTTAAATTTTCTAGCAGCTGTGGTATATCTGTCAGCAGTTTTCTCGAGATTCTCTCTTTTTATTTAGCTTCAACTGTTGTTGAATGGAAAGGAAATTTATACCGACAAAAATCTGGCATTTGCATTGGGTCCAAGGTAGCACCGGTACTAACATTTTCCTAGGTAGCGTAGACATAAATATAGAAAGTAACCTAGATGACCGAACATTAAAAGTCCTAAGATACGTTGATTTTCTGATCTTGGTGAAGAGTACTAATTTCCAACATATGGTTCGTAATGTACTTCAAGTATTCCACAAATGTGGTTCAGGGTTAGTTTTCACACATGAAGTGCCAGATAAGAACGAACATCAGCGCTGTCCTGTGTGTTCCTGCCTTCTGTCCTCGTCTTTTTGCGCTGCCCCTTCAAGATGTTCAACGACGCTACGTCCTGTACCAGCCTGGCGACCGTGTTTGGGTTTCCAAACGTCGACGAGAACTCAGTGAGAAGCTATTGCGACGCTTTTTCGGATCCTACAAGGTCATTCGACGTGTTCGCGAACTAGACTTTGAGGTCGTGCCGGACGGCATTTCGCATTCGCAGCGGCGCCCCTCACGACCTGAAGTAGTTCATGTTGTGCGCCTTAAACCGTTTCACCAACGCTAACTAAATTTGGGGACGTCACATCGCTGAACTTTCGATTTTTTTTAACTGTGTCACCTTGGACTTTGTTTCTTTGTTGTTACGTTGTTTAACAAGTGTTCTTTTGTATTTTACTCTCCTGTTATGTTTGCAGCATCGGGACGATGCCTTTTGAGAGGGGGAATTGACACTTGAACTCGTTTATCTTTTACGGGTGAGCGCTTTTGCCGTCCATTAAAGGTTATCGCTCAGCGCAGGACGCGTCCACATGTAACGGAGGTTTCTAGAATGTTATCGATGCTTCTATCCGCTGTCTGTTGTCGCCGAACCTTGTGTAATCTGATTACATGTATGCGCGACGCGAATGGCGTAGAACTTTGTTTGAGGCATGCGGGTCCGAGCGATTACTCTGGAACATTCAACAACTGATCTATAAAAGCCGACGCGCTTGACCCGCTGATCAGATTTTCGGCGATCACAGACTGTGTTCGCCGCTGTCGCCGTTCTTTGATTGTAGCCTGTTTTTGAGGGCACAAGTTCGCCCAATAAAACGCTAGTTTCGTATTTGCTAGTTTGGCTGCTTTCTTCCCCGTCACTACCACGTCACAATATAATTGCTATCGCAATAAAAGGCATCATGGATGGATGTATGGATGATATGGGCGTCCCCTTTTAGACACGGCGGTGGGTTGCGATACCAAGTTCTTGTATCAAACTTTCTTTGGGTGGCGATACCAAGTTCAAGTACCAAACTTTCTGAACCCCTACTGTGAACTTTGCTTTTGAGCAACTCCATTGTTTGCGGTTTGGCTACTTTTCTTCCACCAATCTTCGAATAGACTCCTACTTATCTCTATTGCGGACGTGTTTACTTTCCCCCTGCTCTCGCTGAACCCAAAGGCTTCAAGTAGGCCAGAAGTACCTAAATCGACCGCTGGGCAGATGTCTTCAGATTCCAATAACACATGCTACATCGTTTCCCTAGCATTAGCACCGTAAGCACATGCGTCTTCTTTCCTGATGTATCTCGCTTTATACGTGCGTGTTCTAAGGCGCCCTGGTCCCGCTCCTAAAAGTAATAAGCTTCCCTTTCAGTTGTCATAAATTGTTTCTTTCTGATTTCATTTATACCTCTTTACCAGCTACTCATAGCAGGTTTCTTTTCGATTGCCTTCACCCAACAGATTATGTACGTCTTTCTGACTTTCCGCTTGACGCTCTTCATTGCAATGTTGCTCACCGTACCGGTCGCATACTTGCGGGTATGCTCCCTAGTTCTATTCCTCCACTGTAATTCACTGTTTCTCTTGTACTATATGAATATTCTGCTAGCCCATTTACTTTCCTCGATATTCCTCAGTCGTTCTTAATAATCAATTTTACTCTGAGGTTCCCTCACTTCAAAATCTGTCCAGCCCTTATCACCCAGCACAGCTTGATTTGTAGTGTTCCCGTGACCGCCATACGCGAGGCGTCCCAATGACCTTGGGTGGCCATCAAGTCCTGATTGTAAAGACTTCAAAACAAAAAAACCCATTTCCAACTATAAGTTCTGGAACCATTACACCTTTGCACATACCCCGGAGCACCTCGTACTTACTGCAAACTTTATTTATTTATTTGTAAAGCTCCTTACAAGGCTCCTACATGGGGCATTGAGTAAGGGTGGCATGGAATCAACTAAGCACATACGACCTCATAACAATATGAAGGTAGCGAAAAAAAAAACAGCCCAAAGATTAGAGAAACATATTAGCTCTATACAGCTGTGTTTGAGTACTGTAAAAAGGAACTCAACAAGCTTATAACGAACGTATCACAGTGCAAGGAGAAAGTGCAAAAAATAAAACCAAACAGTGAGTATGATATCAATGTTTAACAAGGGTTAAGCAAGTTGAGTGATTGCCTGAATATTTCACGGTCAGTTTCCGAAACTATGTTACCGGCGAGGCTGTTCCAGAGCCGAATTACACGTGAAATTGTAGACGAGTTAAATCTTTCAGTTGTACCAGAGAGGCGCATGAAGCTAAGGTGATTGTGTAATCTGTGTGGCGTGTTCGATGACGTTTCTAGGTGTAGGGAACGTTTGTTAGTGTGGTGGACGTACTTCTGAAATAATGACGAAAGGGCTATGTCGCTACCATTACTTAGCAGCTGAAGTTCAAACTTTCATACTTTGTTCAAAGATCACGTTTAGGAGCACGGACAAAAACCCTTCAACAGGCTTGATTGGGTCCATGCCCTCTATCTTCATATCGCTCTGTGTTTAAATATCGCTGAATTTCTATTCCCCTTTGCTGTTATGGTTTTTTAGTGTGTTCACATATACCCATTGGATCACGAATATCCTTTGGACATCCCGTTTTAGTGCGAACGTCCAAGTCACGGTTAGGACGTCCAGTGGATAACACGAGGACATTAACTTCGAAATGTCCTATTTAAGACATCCTTCGGACATCCACACCACTGAACAAAAAAAGAAATCTAAAAGAAATCCCAAAAGTTTATTCCTATGAATGTCCGAAAGATGTTTTCAGCGGGATCTTCCATACCAGCCATATGTGGGACCCACACACAACATCCAACACGTACTACGTGATCATATCGCGGAATGATAGGTCTTTTCCATGGCTGCCTTCAACGCACGCTCTTTCGAAAAGACATGTCAGCCAGCAACGTGAAGCTGCTGCACTCAGGATAAAACTTGCCATGCAGGCGATAAATGGAGAGGTTGCAATAAATGGCCGAAATTGCACAAGCATATCGGAAGGGAACATCATAACATGGTAGGCAGAGCACTGGAATAGCTGCGCATTACCACCCACTGCAAGGCTTAACGGAATCAATCGTGTCCTACGCTCCTACGCTCTCCGAACATGTGGAGAAAGCCGAGCATTGCAACCTCGGCAACGGGTGCACCCAGGCCGTAGAACAGAGTCGTGACTTCCAAGTCGAATCGCCACTGTCTGTCGCATGCACCCTTTTCGCTGATTTGCGCTTAGTCGGTCACATGACTTAACGCAGCCTTTTTATTGGATCTCTTCGCCCTTCGTTGTAGGCTCGGAATGCCTGAAGGTTGCTGGGCTGGTGCGCTCCGCGCTCTCCGAACCTCAATTCGCGCGTTTTCTCTGGACGTGGTGGTTATGTTATCTGCTCATGAGTTCCAGCGCGAACGTTTGTCAGCCCCAGGTGAGCGTTTTCGTCGTGCTCTTTGGAGCCCTATTTCCGCGGCGCCAGTACGTCTTATGCCTATCAAAATAAGAATGAAGGTAATGAAGTCCGTGTTTTTCTATTAGCAGCCCTGCAATCTTTTTGACTAAAGTGTCGTCGTGTTTCCGCGTAATCGAATGACGGCTATTGTACATCCCCATGGTTTGCGGCGACGGTAACATCAATCGGCGATTTAGCATCCGTTGTGCTGCGTTTGGTTTTATTGTACTACTTTTCTGCAGACTTCCTAGTATACTCTGTCCTATATTTCTGCGTAGCGCTGAGAGTCACCCAAAAGAAATTTCTGAATGCGACACTTTAGAATTGCTAACTTAATTTATGCCTGTTACATTCGTGAACAGTGATGAATAATGAGAACATTAATATTAATGATAATAACTATTCCCGACACACACTGCCTGGAACGTCCTTGCTTGAGCTTCGCTTGCGTTTTCTTTACGTAACGGCGATTGCGAGAGCAATCGTGCAACTACCTAAGGTTGAAATAGCTGAAATCGTGCACGCATTCGTATAACGGTCGGGGCACCTGCTGCCGAGTGTCGCTAGCAACGCTGCTGAATTTTAACACGCCTGTCTTTAAGCCTTCTATGTTGTTCTTGCCAAACAGTGTCATGCACGTTTCTTGGAATTACGAAAATTTTGGGCAACTTGTTAGACTTGTGCTTATTTACACGTGATCACATGCTTGTATGGTGGTGACATCAAGAAAAGTTTAGTCCTCAGCTGTCTGTGACGAACGAAACATTTACGCCGACCTAATTTCTCGTTCCCACGTGGTCGTAGTTTTTAGTACGTAACCGCTAAACCTTTTCTCAGTTGACTGTTTCTTTCGCGCTCTGAGGGATAAGCGTGTCGCTGAAAAGTCGGTACGTATCCTGTTGGCATCTTGTTTCCGTAACCGGAAGTGCCGAAGTTATCTGAAAATCACGTATGTTCGCAATAGCAGAACTTTTGTGGGTGTTTCTAACGCGGTATCAAAATTAACTGCCCGTGAAGGCTAGTCACGCTGCTGAAATTACCCACGCGTGTATTTAAGGGCGGTATTATTTTTGGCTAACAGTGTCGTGGACGTCATCGTAATAAGAGACATCAGGGCGAATCGTTAGACTTCTGCCTATGGATGCATGCTAGTATGGTGCTAAGGTCAACTTCACATCTCAGGTCTGTAACGACGAAACCTGTGCGCTGATTAACGCCTTCGCACGTGGTCGCAATTTTTTTATTAGTTTCTCAGAGATAACTTTCTTAGAGTTGACTCTGTCACGCCCTCGTAATGAGTAAACGTGTTGCTTAAGCTTCGTCGGCCATTGGCCTTATGTTTGCTTAAGGATCGCGCTAGCAATCATAAAAGCAGCGCAAGGATAAAAGAAGTGAACATTTAACTTATTTATTTATATACTCTGAATGTGACGTAGGGCAGTACAAAGAGGAGTGGGATTCTATACAATAAATGAAGATTGTGGTTTTGAATGATGATAAAACAGCATGTCGCTATCCTTGGAATGAAGGAATAAGCGTTGAGGTTTGTGCGTGAAGTGAGGACGTGGAATACAGATGTCGGCAACTGCATCATTATTGGTGAACTTGATCCTCGTGATGGTTCATTGGCCGGTCGCGCTGCTGAACTTTAGCACGCTTGTATTTACGGTGACAAGCACGGTGAAGCTCAGCATTGCGGCCAGCCAATTAACCATCACTTGCAGCATACCAGACGTAAAGAAAGCGTGGTAAAGGTCAGCAATGCGGCTGGTCAAATAACCATCACGTGTAGTACACCAGTCGTAAAGAAAGGTGTGGTAAATTTCAGAAGGGCACCCGGCCAAATAACCATCACGTGCAGCATACCAGCCGCAGAGAGAAGTGTGGTAAAGTTCAGTAGTGAGGCAGGCCAATTAACCATCACGCGCAGCATGCCAGCCGTAAAGACAAGTGTGGTTAATTTCAGTAGTGCGCCCTGGCAAGAACGTCGCTTGCAGCATACAAGCCATAAAGAAAGGCATTTGAAAGTTCGGCGGTGCAGCCGGCCAATTAACCATCACGTGCTGCATAACAGCCGTAAACACAACTGTGGTAAAATTCAGCAGTGCGGCTGGCGAATTAAGCATCACGTGCAGCATATCATCCGTAAAGACAAGTGCAGTAAGGTTCAGCAGTGCGGCTGGCCAAATAACCATCACGTGCAGCATACTAGCCGTTGTGATGACCCTAATATGGGGACAAAGGTTCGTGTACTCAAAATGTTCTGATGGTTCTCTTAGGCGGAGCCTCCGAGAACCCAATTGAGGACAAAGCCGTTCGTCTCGAACACACACACAAACGTTGTTTAATGGAACTAAAGAAGGCTAAAAACTAAATAGAAGAAAATAGCAAACATAAAAGAAACACTCAAATACACATCAAGACACATCAAGACACACATTTGGGGCTAGTATGGAGCTAAGTAGTTCGCGAGTCCGGGCTTGCCACGACGGCAGGGATACATAACAGTCTTGAAGCTGCGACGCTGCGACAAGCTAGTGAAAGGAGTGGCGCCGGTCTCACGAAAGGTCATGGTCTAAGTTGGTTGACCGGGCGACCGGAGCTGGCCAGCTCTGTCTCGGAGGAGTAAACCAGGCGGCGTGGTGGCACGAGCAGACGGCGGCGGCGTTCTGGCCGGGCAGCTGGGTGTAGAGCTCGGGCCCGTAGCCCGACTGCTCTCGTCGTACCCACGAGCACAGAAGCTCACCGGCCTTGAGGAGCTGGCGGCACGCTCGGGTAGACGGGCGACGCACAGGAACAGGTTGGCAGGAGGCCCTGGTTGGGTGAAGTCCTGGTGGCTCGGGTCCTGAACCCGACGGCCCGTCTTCAACGCCCGCTCCGGTGGTTGACCTCCTCCTGCCGTCGCTTCCTGGGACTCTCCTGGCGTCTCCCCGGCGTCTCCTCCTTCTGCCAGCGCACCACGCTTTTTCTTCTCCCTGGCCGCTTAGGCATTCTCCGATTGGCTTCCTGACGCCCCGTGATCTTTCCTAATTGGTTTGCATTTCTTCTTTTAGTTGTTTTTCTTGCGCCGCGCGTTCACGTGCCGGACGCTCTTCGGCGTTGTCGTTTTTCTGCTTCCAGCACGGAATTTCCCTCGGCGCGCGCACTCCTTGTCGTCTGCGCCTGACCGTCCCGATCACCGCACCATGTCGCGCACCACACATCACAGCCCTAAAGACAAGTGCAGCACAATTCGGCACTGCGGCCGGCCAATTAACTACCACTTGCAGCATACCGACTATAAGGAGAAGCGTGGTAAAGTACAGCCCTGTGCCCGGACAATTACCCATCACGTATAGCATACCAGCGTTAAAGGCATGCGTTGTAAAGTTCCACAGTGCGGCCGGCTATTTAACCATGACGTGCAGCATACCAGAGGTAAAAAAAGCGTGGTAAAATTCGGCAGTGCGGCTGGCCAACGAACCATCACGTGTGGCATACCAGCAGTAAAGATAAGTGCGGTAAAGTTCAGCAGTGCGGCCGGCCATTGAGCCATCACGTGCAGCACACCAGCCGTAAAGCCAAAAGCGGTAAAGTCCAAGAGTGCGGGCGGCCAATTAATAATCACGGAAAGCATACCAGCCCAAAACACAAGTATGGTAAAGTTTAGCAGTGTGGCCGGCCATTTAACCATCACGTGCAACATACCAGCCGCAATGACAAGCGTGGTAAAGTTCAGCAACCCGGCAGGTCATATGCCTATGGCGTGCGTCATACCAGCTGTACATACAAGAGTGGTAGAGTTCAGCAGTGCGGGCCGGTCATTTACACATCACGTGCCGTACCAGCCGTAAGGACAAGCGTGGTGAAGTTTAGCAGCGTTAACAGCGACTTAACCATCACGTCCAGCATACTGGCCGTGAAAACAAGCGCGTTAAATTTCAGCAGTGCAGCCAGCTAATCAACTATGACGTGCCGCATACCAGCCGTAAAGACAAATGTGCTAAAGTTCCCTAGTGCGTCTGGCAACTTAACAATCAGGTGCAGGTTACGAGCTCTAAAAATGAGCGTGGCAAAATTCGTCAGTGCAACCAGCCATTTAACCATGACGTGCAGCTTAACGCGTGGTAAATTTCAGCAGTGCAGCCAGCAATTTAACCATTACGGGGAGCATACCCACCATAAACACAATTGTGGTAAAATTCAGCAGCGCGGCCGCTCAATTAACCACCACGTGAAGCATACCAGCCGTAAAGTCCAGCATGATAAAGTTCAGTTGTGCGGCCGGCCAATTAATCATTACGTGCAGCATACCAGCCGTAAACACGTGTGGAAAGTTTCAGCATTGCAGACAGCCAATTGCCGTCACTTGCAGCATAACAGCAGTAAAGACAAGTGTGGTAAAGTTAAGCAGTGCGGGTGGCCAATTACCCATCACGTGCAGCAACCAGCCGTAAAGGCAACTACACACTAAGAAAAAAAAGAGTATCCCTTACTCTTTTCGAAGAGTCTGGGCTCGTCACGTATATGACACACTTTGTGGGAGACACCCGAACTCTCTTTTGGCAGAGAGTCCCACGACTATTTGTGCTCGATACAAGGTGTTTACATGACTCCGCACACAATAGTCATGCATACTCTGTTGTAGTAGTCGCCTATACCCTCTCAAAAGGGTCACAAGACTAGTGCTGAGGGAGTCCGTTAAAAATTCTAGATGAGTCAAATGACTCAAGATAAAGTGTCACATGAACACTGCAAGAATGATTCAGGTAACTATTCTAGATGAGTCTGATGACTCCAGCAGTGTGTGTCAAGTTACCCTTAGTGCGTGGTGCCGGTCTCTTGCAAATAAAGTAAAGTAACTAATTCATGTAAGTCGTTTCACTCTTGGATAGCAGTGACGAGCTGTTTTTCAATATGTGTCAACAACTCTTGCTGTAAGTACACACAACTACAGCTAGTTCTCAGGAGGACTACTGTGAAAAGACAACATAGGATAACAAAGAATCCACAGTAAACTTGCCCAAAAGCACATGGCAGGTTAGCAAGAAAAAGTTAATATTTCGTCAATCTTTGTTATTGTCTTCTGGAAAATTGAAATGTGTCAGTCAGCACAGAATCACTATGAAAGCAAGACAGTTCTCGTTACTATTAAACTGGAATCAATAGCCAACCAAGGAAAGCAGTCTTAAATAAATATCCAATACATAGCCTGCAGCTGCATATGCATGACACTGAAATGCCGCTCGGAACCATAATGAGAACCCAAAATATTATGTAACTCATGTAGAAGTTCAATTCACCACCTGACAAGTCTCTTATAATAGGTCAAAAGATTATAAGTTCAACCTATTTCCCTGTTCTAAAAGACTTAACTTACGACTTAACATTCTAAGCAAGTAAGCTACACAACAAGAAAGGCTGCATTTATGTACAAAGGAGACCCAGATAATGAAGTGCAGCAAAAACAATATTCCAACTTAGATGACATAATCTATACATTATACTATGCTTGCTGAAAACAACTGGTTGGCAATTCATAATCCAATCTAACAGTAAAAGCAGCTGTCTTACCTTATGTCTTGTTGGCACTTTTTCCCACACAATTTCTGTTAGCGTGAGATGAAAATTGATCTGAAAAACACCACATTAAAAAGTTGTGCATCAATTTTATTCCGTCATACAACATGCAATGGTGCATAAAAACTTCATACCTGAAAAAATTACAAAAATAAATACAACACTTATACTGATTATTTATTTATGTTGAGAAACATACTTTTGCAAGACTAAGTATAATAGCTCACACAGATAATTTCACAGGTAGAAATAACCGCTAATACAAAACTTTCCATAATGCAAACAAGTTGACAAAATAAGTAGCACAGGTAGCTGTATTTTGTTACGGCAAAGATAGCGCATGAATGATGAGGACAAGGGAGGAAGCAGAACACATAAACAAACTATACCCAGCTGCATGCATGCAGCTGTAACAATACACATAGTGCACAAAGCTCCAAAAGAAACAAAGAGGAAGATGTGAGGAAGGCTTTTACTCATCACAAGTCATCCTGTAAGAGCACATTATGCACTGGCTGTAATCTATCCTCAGCCCATGCATGAATAAGTTACATTAGGTGCCACATTTACAAATCACTCATACAATGTTCCTGTGATTTTCCTTATTCCAATCTTTAACTTAGCAAGCATGACTGAGTTACGTAAAGCCTCCCTACGGCTTGGCACATATACAGAAAGAAGTGTTTCTATAAACACTGGAGGTCACGGACGGATGACTGACACATACCTATTTTAATTCTTTTGTCTTTGTCATTATGATTATCTACCACAGTAGTTTGTAGAGTGAAACAAATCCAGATAATAGACTGTGGGCAACCAAGTGTGAATATCTGTTCACGATCTCTACCTTTCTCTGGTGTCCCGCTAAGGTAACAATGGCGCAAAGGATTGTCTTCCCAATGTATGCGTTCCCACAGAACAGGAGCAGATGATAAGCCACATTAATGGTGCGTGAAATAAAACATCTGTGCTTAACTTTCCACTGCCGCTCCAATCTGGAGTGATTTTTTTTATTTATTGTGTACACTAGCACAGGTGCTACGTAGTCCCCTTGGTGCCCAAAGCAACTCTCACACCACAGCAGGATGTCACTTTTTTTTAATTCTAAGCGGAACTCTGGTTATGGGGACAATTGCGAACTTATATTTTTCCTTTGTATCTTAATTATGTTGACCTTTAACTTTAGCCACTTTACTAATTTTCTGCAGGTGCTGACAGGCCATTGCACCAATGCTAGGTTTTGAAAACACCAGAGCAGGGCAGAAAGCAAGAACAGACATTTATAATTTGGGTGCCCACTGTGCATTGCGTGATGTGTTTCAATGAACGATAAAACTACTTCGTAGATAAACATATGTAAGATAACAGAATTAAGCTCGAAGCCTACCATATCAGTAACTGGGAATTTCGTGATTTTTGGAATTTCGGGATTCCCAGTGATGAAGAAACAGTTTTGAGAATATGTGCGAAGGCAACCAAGTGACTCATGCTCACAAAGGAAAAGAAATAAAAACAAGCAAAATTACAAGAGCTTCGAACTTGCAACCTAAAGTAAGACACCTGACATGACTGATTTATGTATTTACTGAGCATAAATTATACCTAGCGCATAATCTGCTTGTATAAGATGACAAACAATGAGTTACTGTTGCTTTCTCTCTGGGGCATTTGGCTCTTCTGAATGCATGCACATTGTATGGCACAGCTGCGTGGATGTAGCTGGGCATAGTTGTGAGTCAGTATCACTCTGTTTCTATGATCCAGCACTATTATCGTTATATTTTATAATTAGCAAGCAGCCTAACTATCGGGTTGCCCAGCTGTATTCTAAACAAACATACTCAGTGGTGGTCCAGCCAGTTTAGGATTTGGAGCAATTTTTGGAGCAGGAAAATTGTCATTCTGGAGCAGTTATGGAGCAGAAAAATTTGTCTTTTTGGAGCATTTGGAGTAGTACGGCAGTAATCTGTAGCCATTTGGCAAAGCTTGTTATTACTGTGCAATCAGTAAGTGAAGAGTGACACAAGACACAAAGCCAACGGCAGCACAAAATTACGAATGCGCCAGAACGATTTGCGCCGTTATGCGTGCACAAGACAAAAAGTGATGGCCAATGTCCTATGTGCATTCCAAATAACCGATGTGCTTTGATTGACTTTACCGCACCGCACAAAATGTGTATTAGTATGCCTAAAACAATGCTAGAAGCTTTACAAGACTATGCGCATATGAACAGTGCCAAAATGAGTACCGTTGTGCACCATGTCGCAAAGATGGTACACTCGCTTTCGTTGCGAGGCAGATTGTCGCCTTCCCGTGTGTCGTGTGGCATCCGCAAATAAGTATCAGTCGATTCGGCGCAAAACCGTAATTTTTCTCACCTATACCCGACTGACCATTCGTAGCGCTACCGATTAGGCCCAACTAGGCCGAGGCAGTGTGCCAAGGCGAAAATTGGCTGTTAGCCAATTTGACCGGCAAGTTTTCCACTAGTCATCACGGAAAGCTTGCCGCTAATATATTCGTATGAGTGGCTAACCGGCGATCGGTTCCGAGATCATGTAGTACGTGTTTTTGACAACTGTCGAAGCCGGCAGCTACTGCAATCGCGCATAGAAGCTTGCAGATTGGCAGAAGGTTCCGAACTGCATGTGCAAACGCATGAATCCGCGTGCATGAACACGTATATGATACGATCTCCGTGCCTTCTAGTGGCTAATTGGCCCTATACCTTCGCACATGAGCGCTGCTTTCGTCGCCGTTCCCTTTGTCGGCGTCGGGTATAAGAATTGTTTCGATTAGAGTTGATGACCGGGACGACCCTTGTACCAATACAGGCGTGCCTCATAATCAGATTGTGGTTCAGCCACGTAACTGTTTCTGTCCCGGACTTTCCTGTCCTGAAACCATCCGAGTGCCCCGGTTAGGCTACGTGCAATGCATCGGCCTCAGCCGAATATTTCATTTAATATGCAAAAACAGAGAAGCAAATAATTGAGTCGCGAAATGAATTATTTGAATGTTAAATTTATTCGTATAGTTGATTCGTAACGTCCGATTTTCGCACTCCCTAGAGGCCGTGAAAACGTCCGAAAAACGAATCTGCCTTTTACTGCCCCCAAGGGCTCAAATCACCACATAAACGTTCGAAATAGCTCTGAAGGCCTGAAAGTACAGTTACTAGGCTTATCGGTGCTCGCACTGTGACAGAGAAGCGAGTGCACGGATGTGTAATTAAGGAATACAGTACATACTGCGTGCCGTGATAATTGCCCCTTCCACTTTTGCAATGCTTCACCGCAACAATATTTCGCGCACGCTTCACCGCATAACACTGCTGTATTAAGAAGAAGCTGACTTTCAGAAGCCGGCATTATTTAAACGCGTCATGCTTTCCGAGCTTCGAAGCCATGGGGGAGGATTACAAAGACGGAGTCGGCGCGGTTGCTAACATCGACGAATTGCTTTAATGAAAAACAAGGCACCGAACAGCAAGAAGCTTGGTTGCGGACGTCGAAGTAGCTGTAGGCCTAGCTGCGGTGGCCTAGCGCAGCGTTGCCGCGGCAGTGGTCGGCGGCCAGTGGATCTGCGTGCGCGAGCGCCTGTTCTAAACGGCGAGATAATAAAAATGGCGGCGGAGGTGGCTTCGATTAATGCCGTTTCGGATCTACGATCATGGAAAAAGTCCGGAAAATGGGACGGCGAAGAGTTTTTGCATCAGAAATTTGAGACATTCTTATACATTGATTGTGCGGTACCATGGCAGTGGCGCGAAGGCGTCCGATCATTGGGCATGTCCGAAAAGTCGGGCGTCCGGAAAATCGTTCGTTGACTGTAGTCGCAAACCCCACTGAAAACATTGCATTGCCGCAAAATACCGCGCTTTTGCGCAGTTGGCGCAAATGGCACTTGAGTGGGCGCAGCCAGGAGCAGGCAAGTCGAATTGTAGCAGAATGGCGCAAATGGCGCAGTTGGACCACCACTGCATACTGACAGATTTCCCTGTTTCTTGCTAACATAAGGAGGCGGGTACATCCTTTCAGATTTCAAGAAACAGCTGTGCAAGAGAACAAATGCGGAAGACAGAAAGTCTACAATGATCAGTACCTTTATTATTAAATGCCATGTACTAGCTCTTTCTGCAATGAATACCTCTATTTCCAAAAATTGTAGTCTGAAAAAATAATTGGAAAATATTTACAAAAGCGACAGAGACTAGAACTGCATTATAATTGCAAATTTCTTCTTTAACAAGATCACAATAATTGAAGTTTTAATAATTTCAGCAAAATGGCTGACGTCCCATTATTGAGGCTAGTCAGTGCTCAAGGTATTGTTAGTTTGTAGGAGTCCTCAGACGGACAGCTGTGAAATATTTATCGCCATACTTGGTGGAACATGCTTTGTAATAAACAAAGCATGTATTACTTTGCCACAAAACATTTTGCAAGCCTTGCGGGACAATTCTGTGTGCAAGATAAACCTATTTGATCATGTCTTTTTGGGTTGTGTATCTCAGAACTGGTGCTAGTCTGAGTTCTTAGAAACTAGACTTATTGAGTACTGTAATTATAATGCCTGCCACTGCTATAAATTTCTGTTAGCGAAAACTGTCGCATTGTCATGAAGCAGTTATGTTCAATTTTTAGTGGCAGTCACTGCTGAAACACTCAGTACAAAACACAAAACAAAGATATGCAGTTAAAATGTAAATGTCGAACAAAGTTATAGTCGATTCTGCATTTCACGAAACTGTCTTTTTTTCTGTCACTGTGCCAACACCAAGTGCACATTCACAAACATTTTAGTATTGCACTTCTGGCAAATGCAAATATTTCAGTGTTTACCAGAAGCCCCTGGGAAGACAGCCCAGAGTCGCTTCGACAAAAGGACTTGCGTTCAATTTGCGTCGCTATGTTGTAGGTCACTATAGCAAGGGGCATGTTTTGCTGATTGAATATTACTCGAAACAGTTTTATTACTTGTACTAGAGGTTTGAAAAGAGAGCAAATTGTAGAGTTCTTCATGCAGATTTCATATATGTCATTATTATTTTTTAGCTGCTTTTTGAGTTATGTGATACACAATGGGAAAATACAGTGATCGTTGTGGGCACTTTCTTGTGTACTAAATTTTCACAAAAAGCAGTGTGCTGTAGCTAACTAAGCTCTTTGTAGACTGCAAAGTGCCAATATCTATTCAAAGAGCATGTAATGTTACTAGAAGTGCACCCTATTTATTCGCCGATGTTTGTAACGCAGCTAAGATATTCGCCCACCCTTAGCGGAAACGTGCCATATTAGGATAGTGGTGAAGACAAATGCCGCAGTTTCTGCAGCATGCCCGCCATGTGTTCCTATGTCACTGGCAGCTAAGCGCCCCCATCTGTTTCTGTCCCCTCAAAGTGGACATGGCTATGTTATTGCCACAAACTTGCCGATATTATTCATTACTGATACGGAAGAAACTGTTTGAATGCACGTAATGTACTCACGAGAAGAAAAAAAATCGCGTGCGGCGCGTTCGGTTTGCTCTGCCGGCCACCATTTTTTTTTTTTTTTGTGTCCCGCACTACATATAGCGGCAGCCGCCTATTTGTTGACCTGTTGTCATCCCGTAGCAAATGCCGGATGAATTTTTTTTCTTTTTGCGGGAAATTTAACCCGCATAATGATCGGACCCCTGAATTTGAGTCAATTTTATTTACAAACAAGTGTGATCATTATGTGAGTAAATAGGGTAACACTGAATTTTTAGCCTGTAAAGGCGTTGTATAAAAATGGGGGCAGCCAACTCTAGTGTGACAATAAACAAATATTTGTTCTCACAATAATGAAACCAGCCATAATATATATCCTCACAAATTTGGAAAAGAATGCCCAAAGAACCTTGCTGATTGTCACATTAGTGTCCTAAACAAGATCTTTTGATGTTTATAATTCCTAGTTTAATTCACTTTCTCTAGTAAATGGGCTCTGACCTAGACTACTAAGTGTAGGAGACTAACCCAGACCTGGAAGCCAATATTTAAATCTGAAATAAAGACATTCATCCCATGACCACATCACTGCTATGTCATCAGAAGCGAGCATCCATGGACATATTGTCTGTAAAATAATTTTTACATGATCTGTACTGTTACTCTTGCACTAATAAATTAGGAAAGGCATTTTATATTTAAAGCACTGCTGTAAACTTTTGTGTTTGAGAAATGCAATACTCAAAAGTGTAACACAACCAATGTGTGCATGAAACCCACGATGCCTTTGACATTCGTCAGTGTGGCAAATAGGCACTGAGAAATGCCAAGGGCATCATACCTTTCGTGTCTCAAACCTTGTATGCGAGTATTACTGGTATCTTTGCAGTGAAAGGAAGTCACATTATTATCAGACTTATGAGGGGAACTCATGTTTCTCTAGTTTAATTTTTTTTTTTCCTGTGCTCCTATATTCTTGACTTTTCCAAAAATAATGGGCGTCTGAAATAAGTACCCTATACTGCGCCTAAATTTTTCCTGCACCAAAGCCCACGTTAGGTTACATTTCTTGAACACTTTGCAGTGCTGTAGATTATCAAAATGAAGAAAAAAAATGCCATAAGTTTTCATCTTAGCCTTCTGTATAGCAATTATGAACCTATCAATTACATACACAAGTACAAAAGAACTACGAAAAACTAGGCATAAAGACAGACATACATTATAATAGCAGGAATCAATGGTGAGAATTCTAATATAAAGGAACCATTAAAATCTAGGTACTAAAGACACATATGAATTATAATAACACAGGTATTTGCTAAGCAGTTGAAGAGACAGAATGTCTCTTTAAATCACTCCACCCCAACATTCATCCATGGTTCGATGAGTGACCATAGCTGCTGATGCTGTTGGGATAGGTGGGAGCTGTGAAATAGGTGGAACGTGTAGAGGGGTCACCAAAGGTCGCTTGCTGGTTGCACAGCAGGTTGCCTTGATCTCCGGACTCACTCGACACTCATGCGTTGAGCCTGGTTATACGTCGCTTGCAGGAGGCCGGGCCAGAGTGTGTGGCACAGCTCGGGTAAAATTTTGAGGCAACCTGAAACACAGAGACTTATCTATAAGCACCAAAATATTCTTCACCATAGGGCAAACCTGAAGTTTACCATCGGCACATAGCAGATAATGAAAACAGACACAAGTCGCCCGACTTGAGGTATACAAATGTGCAAAAGTGTAAATGAATGTGAAGAGCTGCTTATAGGATGGAATGTTTCATTTTGTCTTCTGTAGATCAATAATAGTATCTTAACATAAAGTTAAGTGTACTTGGCCCTCCCTAAAAATATTTATATTATGGGGTTTTACATGCCAAAACCACTGATTATGAGGCACGCCGTAGTGGAGGACTCCGGAAAGTTCGACCACCTGGGGTTCTTTAATGTGCACCTAAATCTAAGTACATGGGTGTTTTCGCATTTCGCCCCCATCGAAATGCGGCCGCCGTGGCTAGGGTTCGATCCCGCGACCTCGTGCTCAGCAGCCCAACACCATAGCCACTGAGCAACCACGGTGGGTATAGCCCTCCCCTATTTGTGTAAGTAGGCTATTCCATGCGAGCTGTCCCGACCTGGCACAGGACTACTTGAAACTTTTTGAAAAACTGGAGGCTCTTCAATATAGTACAAATGTTAATTTCAAGAAATACTTAACTTAAAAAGGTTTTTACTGGCGCAAGCACTAAGTGAGATTTTGTGTAATGCACCAAACTATGCATCATAAAAGGCATAGCTAAAAAATTGGTTCCTTCATTAAGGGGGCCAAATTTTTCAGGACAATAAAGAGGCCTTACACCAAAAATTGAACTGCTTATAAGCCACTGCTCAGTTTAATATGGGTCATTAAAAATGGACAAAATGGCCTATTAACTTTATTTTCATAGAACTGGCTTACAGCAAAAGCTGCAAATTTATGTTCTCCACAGATTTAGGACTTGTGCTGCATGCAAAAACTGGTTTCAGGAAGGTAAATTATGCAGCAGTGCACAGAGATGAGGATGAACTAGCAAAAAAAGTCAGTTTTGGTGTAAGTTTATCAGCATACTTACTATTGAGGCAGTCTTAGTAAATTTATGCCCAATACAATGTATGAGTACACTGTATTGTTTTTAAATTGCTAAACCTTTATCAAAGCAGTTTTGTGTTAAGCAAGAAAAAAAATTGTACAAGTGGTCTCCTACTAGTTTCAAAATTTGCATCGCGTTTCGTCTAATCCACTTAGCCTCTTGGCGGCTAAGGCAAAATGCATGGACTTGAGCATTCCTGCACCGATAGCAGGGAGTCTAAACTTCTTTGAAGTTAATTCTTTCATTGCTGAGTGGCTACAAGCCACTTCACTCAAAAAGTTGCCATTTAATTACATGTATTTACCTTAATCTTTGTCGGCTTCCAGCCTGCTTGGCATCATCACGAAGGCTGCCAACTCCCTAGTGGACGTAGTCAGGACACGGTGGTGGCAGGACGCAGTAGCAAGAGCCGCCAAAGGCTTCGAACTCCCTATTGGACGTAGTCAGGAAACGGTTTTGTTAGGATGGCGGGGCGGCAGCCACCAGAGTGTACCTGCAGCAAATTTGCACAAATGCTCTTAGTCCTACCATGTCACAATTTACATGAAAGATTCAGTTGTCTGTGTAACATGGATACCAATACAAATAAATGTAAACAGTTAGGTCCTACAACACAAGTAGAACATCGACGAAGAAATGGTACTTATGTTTATCAAAATCCAACCAATGACAAAAAAGAATGTGCATCCGATTTGCGCATGGAAGTTCGGTGGAAACCTGAGCTCATACCATCAAGTGATCTGCTAGTCAACTGCAAGCCTCTTAAAATGTCATTGTTTATTTTTTACACGCACTATGTTAAGCTGCATTAAAACAAGTTCAACATTTTTAAACATAAGCAAATGACGAAGCAATTCAATTAATGAATTCCAGTGGTCGTTAATGCAACAAATTGCCAGCTCTGAATGAAGCTGGCTAAACTGGGTAGTGAAAAATAACAATGTCGTTCTCTACATCTTGTTTTTCTGGCTTTCGCTGTAGCATTAGAATACACAAGAAATTTCACCTTCCTGACATTTCACCCTATTAATTTTTATTCCATAATGCATAATACTTCAGCAAAAACAATCATGCTGTCTTTTAATCATAAATAGTGATAGAACAAGAAATTTTACTGGAGCCAATGTTTTCACAAGAAAACTTATCTCCTTCTCTTTGTCGAAACATTGGCTTCAGCGATGCTCCTTGTTCTACGGCTCTTCATCAATTCAAGTCTCTCTTCCTGTGTACCTCTGTACTTTCAATGTTGTATCAATGAAATTGTAATAACGGAGTATTAGTAAATGTAGCTGATGAAGAACTTGGGCTTGTTGGTAGATAACAACAGAGTAACTGCGCAACATAGACATACGGACAAAGGAGGCTTGTGTGTGTCGTCTCCTCCAGCCATGTCTCTCATTTGGACAATTACTCTATCTCGATTTAAAGTATTACCCTTTGCACAATTATGCTGAAATGAATAAAGGCCAGGAATGTGGACACAAAAATGACAACAAATAGCATCATAAGCTAATGAGATATGAAAAAGTGCCTGCTACGATCTGTCTCACCCATAACGTGCTGGATAAGCTGGCGTCTTCTTCTGGATGTTGCCATTTCTTGAATACCTAAAATAAAGTACATTTCAAAATTATAAAAATACAGAGAACAGCAGCAGTAGCAGAGGAGATAACGCATTGTGTAGTAAAAGAAAGTAAACTAATCTCTGATCCACCGCAGACGAAATTTCCTTTATTAAATTAGTAGAAAAATACACCACACTTCATTTCACTCAATGCTGTGAGCGTTTCTTGGTACAAGAAAAAAAGGTATTGTTCCATGAAAACAGTATAATAATCATAGCCTTCTACTTTTACAAAATACGCTACAGCGACTAAGCCAACTACAGCTGTATATACTTAAAATTGTTATATGCACATTACAATAGCCAAGACAGGTTAAACTTGGGTTCATATGCAGCTCACGGGGAGGTACAACTTTGCAATCAACTCATTTCTGCTTGCCAAATATCTGCACTAACATAAGACTACAAATAAAAAGACCCTCTTTTTCACAAAACACTGGACTCAAAATAGAAAATCCAGTAGGAATACCACAAATTCTCTACATAGCACAGCCAAGTTTTGTAAGCCTAGTAGGATTTACTATATAAAGGTTGCAGCCAATTCATGCTTTTAAATATTTACAACCATGAAAATAAAGATTACATAAAAAATAATAACATTATACATCGGCTTATATTGTGAGCTAATGTGTTTCTGACTTGCAGCCAAATGCACATTAAATTTGTTGTTTCAGCGCTTTTAAAGCGTTGTGTCTGTTCGCGCGTGCATGCAGCCGCCTTACCGCTACGAAAAGATCCGTGCTACCAAATCGCCTGACACTGCCATACAGCGTTGTAGCGTTTTTATTATTTGCGGTAATATACCTAAAGCGCTAGTAAATCTTCAGAATACACAAGCTGTTTTTTCGACAACCTGTCTTCGCCAGCGAAAGTCACACTGGTGCTAGTATTGTATCTACACTTCAAGTTACGCAATACTTAGTATTCTACGGATTTTTCGGTGCGACAGGACACTCGTCATTGGAGTCGTTAAGAACGGTGTTTATCTATGGCAGTACAGCTTTGCTATAATTTCAGATGCTCTCCTGAGGCTTCCGTCTGCCAGTAGTATTTTCGTATACATACGCGCACGCATGCCTATGAAAGGTCTGTGAACTGCCAAGAGAAACGTGGCGCAAAATGTAGCCGTACCGGAAGGGCCGAGTACGCGCCGTTTGTAAACTCAGAACAAAAGCTGATATGCTTACCTGAGAGGTTAAGAGAAATATGGCACAGGTCATTCTCCGCTGGTAGTCCTTCGTATGCATCTTGTCGTCTCTGCGTTGCGATCTCCCATATCACAAGGAAAACGCAGTGCAAAACGCAACACTTCCGGCGCTTGTGACGGTCCGGCGAGATGCGCTTGTTCGATGTCGGCAAAGACGAAATCGGCGACACGCCGCTGCTGGCGGCGGTCCTCCTCGTCGCAATCACACAGCACGGACACACGTTCCCACCGTAACTTGCCGCAACGCCTGGTTGCAGTCGCCCCTAACGCAGCGCTTTCAGAACCACTCCATAGAATAAAGAACCACCACTCGACGACAATGTACACGCGCGAGATGCAACGCAACTGGAAAATGGCGTCATGCTATTGACGGCTTCGGCTTTGGATCATTCGGATTCGCATAACTGAGCAAAACAGTTGCGCTAGTTTCGGTTTTCTTTCCATGCGTTGAAATAAAAACTGTTTTGCTCACTGATAATTTTACGTCACGTAAGTAATGTTCACGAATGAAACAGCAATGAATTTAACGCGCGTCTTGAAATACCCGCTACGTTCACTTCGCAGAAGCAAAATTTGCTCTTCCGAGTGTGGTTACGTTTGAAATATCTATCGTTGGGCTGTCGGAGCGTGCTCGAAGTGGGAAGACGCGGCGTAATTGTGCTTAATTTGCTTAGCTATAACGGTGCGGCTGCCCTTGATCTCTGTCGAGTGCAGTTTTCTCTGATGTAAGGTAGAACTACAAAGCCGCCGACGTTACTGAATAATCTAGTGCACCTGAAGCTGCCAGAACTCCGGTATTTCCTCCACAATTTCTTGCGACTGCGTTCCGCTGTCACCAAATGCGCGCGTAGTCATTTGGCGAGAGATTTAGCAACACATTTTCCAGGAATATCGTTCACCGCTGTATCACGACGTGGAGAAGCAGCGCTGTTGGTCCTTAGTATAATTTTCTGTTTATTGCGAATTTTACGATAGCAGTTATATGGACACAACCGACGAAATATATCTGTCGGTGTCACCGTGAGCTTACGTATAAAGTCAAGTGCGATAAGATCCTATCCCGCGCCGTTGGCGGTGCGCGTTAAAGGAAGTGTTCGAGGCTGAGCTGGGCTGGATAGGCGCCCCAAGTATCTATAGGAGGTCACGTGATAAAACGCGCGCAAGCTGGGAGAGGGATGCGCTAGTTTAGTTCGCTTCTCTCCTCCTCTAGCCGTTGCTCTAGCCCGGTCTTGCGCCACCCTCGGTCTGTTTTGGAGATAATTTCCGATGGATGCAAAGCTGGGGGGGGGGGGGGGGGGGGGGGGCGCTCAGATAGCACAATTTTTCGGAGACGCTTTGAAGGAAGAGGCAGCATAAGCGTTCGGTCCGCTCTGTTCGCGCCCTTCATTACGCCAACGCTGTGACAGCGAGTGTTCGCGTTCATTGAGTGAGATCTGTCGATGTTTGCACGTGCGCTCGTGACCCAGTGCTTGCTAATTGAAGGAGTAAGCGAATGTTTACTGCAGTTTATTCAGCCGATGAAACTACGAACCTTGGTTCGTGCAATAGTTTGTGCAGTGGTTCATGCAGCATTGGGGTGAAACTGTTATATTTTTGTTCTTATATTTCTAGGGGGTTCCAAAGCAGTGTTGCGTACGCTAATATTTGTTTCTGGTCGCGGAACGCAATGCACTGCGGTAGCCCAGTGGCTTTGGTGTTGCGCTGCTGAGCTCGAGGTGACGGGTCCAACCACAACCGCGGCAGTCACATTCCAACGGGTTCAGAATGTGAAAACGCGCGTATACCGTGCATTCCGTACACGTTAAATAACCCGAGCTGCTGAAGATAAATCTGCAGCTTCCCATTACCGTGCGCCTCATAACAAGATACTTGGAACTTAAATCTTCAAAATTTAATTTTAAGTCGCGGAATTACATTTACAATCGACACTGTTGAGTGCGCCTACTGAACTTCTTATCTCGTTGCTGTGCTCTCTTTATAGTAGCCAATAATTTTTTTTTAGATTTACTTATGGTCAGAATCCAATGTGACAAATCCAGGTCTTCCTTAGCATAGGAAACCAGCTATCGCTTAAGTGTGTGAGGTACCAACAAACATGCTCAAGAAAAATCAATATATAGAGTTCGAAGTAATTGCAGAACATGACAAGGATGAAAGAATGATACACCGCATTACAACCAGGACAGGAACCCGAGGGCCTGCCTAAAATAGAAGAGGATACCTGGTATTTCTTCTCCTGCATTAAAATCTTTCTCTCGGTAGACACATTTCGAATATCAGAGGAATCGCGATCTTTCACGATGACTCTTCGCGTACTATTGAGAGTCAAACGACCCATGCGCAAATGTTGACTCTTGTTTTCTGACTCTACTCGCGCAAAAGTGGGTCTTCGGAAGAAAAAAGAGAGTCAAGTTGCCGTGACTCACTTTTTACTTTCTTTTTTCTTAGACTGTACGGTAAAGTTAAGCAGTGCGGCCGCCCAATTAACAATCACGTGCTGCATACCAGCCGTAAGACAAGTGCAGTAAAGTTCGCGAGTGCGGATGGCGAAATAACCATCCCGTGCCGCATACCAACCGTGAAGAGAAACATGCTAATGATAAGCAGTTTGGCCGGCCATTTAGCCACAACACACAACATTCGAGCTGCAAAGACAAGCGTGGCTAAGTTGAGCAGTGCGGCCAGCCAATAACCCATCCCGTGCAGTATACCAGTCGTCTAGACAAGGGTGTTAAATTTCAGCACTGTACACTGTAAAATAATTTACACCCCTAAGGGTTTTTTTGAGTGTCTATAACTAACCCCCTAGCACCCTAGAAAAAGCTGGGTTTTATAGGCAATTACACCCTTATGATGGTGATTCTATATTCCAATAACACCCTATCCCTTGAGGGTGTTTTGAACAACATATTACCCTTCGACCCATGGGGTGTAAGGGTGTGATCAGGAATATATTACCCCTTCACCTATCGGGTGTAATGAGCAATATAATAGCCCTTGCTATAAGGGTGTTGAAGTACGGCATGTTGAATCGGGTACACATGCACTTCATTGTATGTTTCGTAAGTCTACAGTCAGGCTAGCACACAGAAATGTTATGTACGGTGTGCATACAATAGGTAATGTGTTTCCAAACGCATGGCATAGCAACTTTGAGAGAAAACACATAATCACGTGTGAGTGTTCTACGTGAAATGGTCCATTCACCACAGATACAGGAAAAGTGACTGCATGGAGGGTCATTTATTCTAGCCACCTGTACAATATTTAGAGCTTGCACTACGCCTTGTATGTGGTGACAAGTCTTGTGGTCGTTCTACACTGAAGAACAGTCTTATTCAAACTAATGTTCCAGGGCACAGGTGAGGCTGGTGATGCCTTTGTGTAGCTCCATTCCAATGTCCTAACGCGAGCCATCATAGATGAAGCCACTTCTTCATTGATCGCTGTAGCCATCTGCTTGTTTTCTACCTGCAAAATGATTTGTTGCAATTTAATGTCAGGAAAAGTACACGAAACATGACAAGCAGCGCTTCCCTGCATCATTCACTTTAATATTTCAAGATCACATGAAGACCAGGATAAAGAAAACAAGCACAGATAGTGCTTACTTCCAAGAAATCATTATTTCGAAAGAATAAGGCATTTATTCTGCCACATTATGAATGCAGGAGAGACAGGCAACACAATTATATGAGGGCAATTCAGAAATTATTGCCTCCAAGCCCACTACTTTGCCAATATTACTGCAAATATTTTGAACTCTTTATCATTGATGCACTTATGTTTATGCTATCGAATTTCGCCTCACCTTCCTATCTCTTCTCGTTCCAGAGTAATCGAGCAATTCATGGCATCCAGTGGTGACGTCCAGTTGAAACAGCAGGCTGTAATTGAATTTCTGACTGCGGAAGGTTGTGCGCATATAAATATTCATCGCCATCTGACTGCAGTTTACGGGGATGCCTGTGTTGACGTCAGCACTGTGGAGAGGTGGGCAAGGACTGTGAAAGACCAAAATCCTGCCGCATCAAACCTCCAGGATCAGCACCGAAATGGACGGCCCACAATGGCTTCTGATGAGGGTCATGAACATCAGGCAGATAAGTTGACTCGGGGCAATCACAGGATCAAGCAATACCAGATTTCAACAACATGCGCCATTTCCATTGGCTCAGTGAACCACATCATTAAAGACCTGCGTTACAAGAAGACTTGCGCTTGTTGGGTGCCACGGCAACTGAAGACTGACATGAAAATGTTGATGCATAGCCAACAAGTTCATATCTTCTTGTAACCCAGGAGTTTCTTAATTATCTGGTTCACTGAACCAATGGAAATGGCGAGTGTTTTTGCAATCTGGTGTTGCTTGTTCCTGCGATTGACCCGATTCAACTCGTCTGCCTGATGTTGATGATCCTCATCAGAGGCCGTTGAGGGCTGTCCAGTTCGGTGCTGATCCTGGACGTTTGATGCAGCTGGATTTTGATGTTTCACAGTCCTTGCCCGCCTCCGCACAATGCTGACTTCAACACAGGCATCCCCGTAAACTGCTTTCAGATGGCAATGAATGTTGAAGGGCGTAGAACCTTCCCCAGTGAGAAATTCAATTACAGCCCGCTGTTTCAAGCGGACATCACCACTGGATGCCATGCATTGATCGATTACTTTGGAACGCGAAGAGATAGGAAGATGGGGCGAGTGACATTCTATAGCTTAAACATCAGTGCATTAATGATAAAGAGCCAAAATGTTTGCAGTACTACTGGCAAAGTAGTGTGTTTGGAGGCATTACTTCCTTAACCGCCCTCATATTACAGCAATAACGCTGGGCAGTTTGTTTTAGTGTGTGACATCTGACCCAAAACTACAATTTGGAATGTGCACAAATAAAGATGCTCGTGTTGAGTCCAATAGATTGCTTACAAATATATCAATCCTTTCTTATGCAATAAGTTTACAATGAGAAGCCACATCATCTCACTGCAACTTTTCCCTACAAGCAAGTTATATTGAAAATAAGGTGCAGCCATATGCTTTGCTATGCATTGCAGGGTAACCATCAAGAGGTACTTTGACATTAATGCCTTGCTCCCAAAACCAACAGTGTAAATGCCAACTATTGTATCACAGGAGGTGGTGGTCACAAGGCAAAAACAAATTTGCAGGGTTTACGTGCCTAAACAATGACCTTTCATTCATCGGTTAATATAACACATGGCATTGTTGTTTTGCCTGCCTCCTCAGGAATATACATTATTAATAGGAGTAGAAATCAGCATTTTCACAGAAGCTTGCTCCTTTAACAAGAGGCACAAACGATGCTGTTCTTCAGATTTCCCAGGCAAACAATGCAAGCATCACTATACTCACTATTACAAACAATGCAAGCATGACTATACTAAGCATCACTAAGCTGACCTTTATTTTTTTTCTTAATCTATGACCTACACAGTGGCTGGTAACAAGCCCTCTCTCAGAACTATTTGGCATCTCTACTGGAAGCCCTACCTACACCTTTTAACATCATCTTAGACATCTCCACTAAGCAAGCACACAATCCTGCTGGTATTTTTATTACAGAGGTTTTCACTAAAGATCTTACAAGCAAGAACTCTTTAGCATCTGATCATTTAGATGCTTTGAACTGGAACAACACAGTGAATGCATCATGCTTAACAGAAGTTTAGCTATTTTAATCAAAGCACAGTTAAAGCCTTTCATGTATGAAGTTTGTCATCTGCTTTCACTTGATCTTGCTGGTTATCTGATTGTGAGTTACACTAAGATCAAACATTTTAATGGCCAACATCTTTCATCTGTGAAGCGCAGAAAACTTTATTGCACTTGTCAGTGTTGTTACGGCATTCTTAAATGTGATGATTAGGCTGCTGGCTGTTTAGCACTGTAGTAGCATTGTACAGGGTGATCATTTTTAAGTTTTATGGAATTTTTAAAAGTTTCCTGTCCTTCTTGTCATTCTTGTCCTTGAGCTAGATTATTTGAAGAGGTGGACATCACTAGCATGAGAAATCGAAACACATGTTCGACTAATTAAAAAAAATCACTATTCACTTCGTAACTACTTATTTTACTGTGCATATTGCAATTTACGAATTGTAGCCAGTGAGCTTGGAAGACGTGTGCACTTGAACTTCCAGGATGACACCAGTTTAGGAATAATTTCCTGATAAAGAACACTACACAAGGGTGTTCCAGTTACTTTTGTGCATCAGTGCATAAAAGCACATTTTGTTAAAGAAGTAAGTGGAACAACAGTGCATTTTACGGCAAGTTTGATGGTACATATCTCCAAACTGGCATCATTCTGGAAATCAATTCCAAAGTGGATGCATCTTGTAATCTCACTGGCTATGATTTGTAAACTACAATATGTGCTTCAAATATGTGGTGGCACTGGCAAACACTCCTAGAGTTCTACTAGGAAACATAAATACCGAAGAAAGTGGATGGGGAAAAGGCACCTGTTGTAGTTCAATTGGTAAAGCATCGCACGCGTAATGCGAAGACGTGGGTTCGTTCCCCACCTGTGGCAAGTTGTTTTTTCATCCACTTTCATTTTGAGTAATTTATAAATTCTTTATTTCATTTACTAATAACAAGTAATTTACCCTAAGTTGTCCTTGGTTAGTGTTTGCTGGCTTCTTAGGATAAGATTAATAAACATCGGCCCCTCAGTTAAGCCACTTTCTTTTTGTTTATATGTGCCATGAAGTAATTAATTGAAAGGCTAATTAATAGATTTTGGTTAATTAGTTGAACATGTGTTTCGGTTTCTTGTGCAAGATATGTCTGCCTGTTTGAATATTCCTGCTCAAGGACTAGAATTATGCTATATGCAACAGGTTATATTTAAAAATTCCACAAAACTTAAAATCATCACCCTGTATAAAGACACTGTGAATTTTAAAACAAGCTTCAGTGAACCTTACTGAATTAACAAATGGCCAGTGTAACTAGCATGATTATCCTAGAAATCTTTTGTAGCTTATAAGCATAGAGCATTTCACTTACACATTTAGGAATGCGAAATTTTCTTGAAAACAGCCCTTTCTTTTTAACAGCTAGCATCCCTGCCAGTTTGGTTAGACATAATGTTGCACGACTTCAATAGTACTGCAAAATCAGATTTTTTTTCTGCTCCCAGTGTCTAGCGATATATCTTTACCAGTGTCCTTAGCAGCTGAGATAACTAATGTTCCTGCAGGTAAATATCAGAAAACATTGCGATAACTGCCAAGTAAATGCAATCGTGCGTCTTGCTTACAATACAGCATGTGCTCTACCTCCTGCCAGGTTTGTTCTACATATCAGGCCAGCATGCAACTTGTACAAGAGGCACCTTTCGCAGGCATGAATATATTTTATGAGGTTATCGTGGTGTCAAAACATGACATCAACCATAATGCCTTAAACTATTATATGAAACACTTACTTGTACAAAGATAGAAAAGGCACCAATTTTGAATTTAGCACATTCGGTTTACAGTACCATAGCAGAAATAGCTCAACTAGTACAGGTACGCAAACGGGCTAGTTGGTATTGGTCGATGACATTCGACAATGTGAACTCGACAAAGGATGGAGAAAGAGGTGATAGCATTTGTCTCCATTTCTCGCCACTTTCGACGTCCTTTGTACAAGTCCGCACTGTTGAACATCATGGGTCAACAAGCACAGCCTGAAAAAAATGTCATGAAAGAAAACTTGGCTCTCAACCTCAACAATTCTGCCTGTCAGGTGTTATGGTTTCTTCAGAACTTATTTCTTTATACAAAGTCGTGCCCATCAAGTAAAGCTTACTGAAAGAAATGAAGAACAACATCAACACCTCTCAAGGCACATGCATCAAAGGAGTTAGAGCATCATACACATTACCTTTATGTGCAAAAGTATTCTTTTTCTTAGGCAAACTGCATTTCTAGTTTCTTAAAGCCTATATATTCATTTGTCACAGCTATGGGAAAATCACAAGGTGGAAAAAGATGTGTTGGTGCAATTTCAACATTTATGTACAACAACAAAAGGTAAAGCACAGGAAGTCTCACTGCTCCTCTGTCTAACTGACACTCAGTTTCATTTGTCATGTCCACTCCCATCCTGATGGCAGCAGAAACAGGAAGAGAGCAGCGTGGTTCAGAAAGCAGACGAAGGAGCTGATATCCTAGCTGACATAACGAGTAAAGAAGGGAGCTGGTCAGGCCATGTAGTGCAAACTTGAGACATCATTAAATAGTGCGAAAAAAACAACGGACGACAACAGACACACGACAGAGCTCTAGGCTTCAACTGAAATTTTGGCTACACAGAAACATAGGATTCAGGGGATGCGACCTCGATGAATGGAAGCAACATTCATCTTTCCCTTTCCCTGTCTGACAAGGGAGGTATCGGAGCAAATTGATGGATAGGTTCATTTCGAGATACAAACACTCTTTTTGGCGAGAGCCAGGGAAGGGGTGCTTACACACCTATCACCCACTTTTTGATGCAAAGTGCTTCGAATATTTACATGTCGACCTGCCTCTACAGCCGCATGGGCAGATGAGCGCTTTGAAACTGCTCAGTGCATGAGCACCTACAGCAACGATTGGCCAGATGGCCTGCAGCCACTGACAGCTGCCCTATCTTGGTTCCCCGAAGCAGACTTTTAAACACCGACCTGTTTGACTTGAGGGAACATAGGGCTGCTTTCAGTGCCTTAGTGACTAGTGGCCACCTGGCCAATTATCGCCATACGTGCTCATGCACCGAGCAGTTTCAAAGCAATCGTGCGGTCAGGCAGCTCCAGAAGCAGGTTCACAGCGAAATAAATATACGAACCACTTTGCATAAAGAAAGTGGGGAACAGGTGTGTGAGCAGCCGTCCCTGGCTCTTACCAAGAGTGTTTGTATGTGAAATTAACCTGTTCATCAATTTGTTCCGATAACTCCTGTGTTGTTTCCGTCGGTCGACATTCTGTGCATCCCATGTTTCTGTGCAGCAAAAATTTCAGTTGAAGTCTAGAGTTCTGTCTTATGTGCTTCTTGATGTTGTCGTCTTTTTTACGCTAGTTATTGATGTCTCAAGTCTGCAATGAGCACCAACTAGCCCAAGTGCATTCTTCAACCATGTAATGCATAGGGCAGATAACCAGTGGCACATTCGAGTTACAGAACGGATGCCAAGGGAAGAGAAGGGTAGTCAAGGACGGTAGAGAATTAGACTGTACGATGAAGTCAGGAAATTTGCAGGCTTCACTTAGAATCAGCTAGCGCAAGACAGAGGTAATTGGAGCTCACTGGGAGAGGTCTTCATCCTCCAGTGGAAAAAATATGTAGACCAATCGTGATGAAAAAAGTATACCTGTCGGCTCAGACATCTTCACTGTCTTTTGAGCAATGTGTAGGCCCAAGACAATCAGCCGGTTCCCATGCAATTGCTTCATGCTGACTAACTGCATGGGCACAAGAAAACAACTCACCATTAATACCACCCTAGATTGACCACTTAATAAAAGAACCTCTCAAAACTCCAAACACAATTAAGCATTTACCAGCTTAATAAATACATATATACAAGCCAAGAATAGTTACAATAACCATACGCTTTATAACTAGACATTAGAATATGGTAGTGAAACGTAGAATAGCCGTAGGAACCCGCCGCGGTTGCTCAGTGGCTATGGTGTTGGGCTGCTGAGCACGAGGTCGCGGGATCGAATCCCGGCCACGGCGGCCGCATTTCGATGGGGGCGAAATGCGAAAACACCCGTGTGCTTAGATTTAGGTGCACGTTAAAGAACCCCAGGTGGTCAAAATTTCCGGAGTCCTCCACTACGGCGTGCCTCATAATCAGAAAGTGGTTTTGGCACGTAAAACCCCAAATATTATTATTAATAGCCGTAGGATGTTCATTGCAGTTCATTTCAGAAATACTGTCGACCACTGACAGGACGCCTTAGGCAGGGTTCAGTCGTACAACAAGAAAACAAATAGGAGTAGTAATAAGCATGCGTGCGTGAAACCAAATAACGAGTTCAAGGTCGAGAAATAAATGATTAGGCTCGGTGTGCTTATTTATACAAAAAGATTAATTCATAAACAAATAGCGCAACCACGCGTTCATCCTGAACGGCACGAAAGCTTCTAGAACAAACGAGTACAACTAAAAACGAAGGATAACCACATAGCCGGGATGGTTGTGGTTCTTTTGTATTAGTTCTAGCGATGAAAACACAAGCATTGCAAGCTACCTGCGTCATTACCTACCACGTGACCTGGGACAAAAAATAAAAAATAAAAGCAAAACGAGTGCAAGTACACAAGCGACATTTAATACGTTTGTCACACTGCACACTTTTGGCCACGATCGATCCTGACTGCCATCGAATTTCTGGTCATGTTTGGCTTCCTTGCTGAATCTGCGGACGGGAGCCAATCGCGGTGGCAAATTTCGATCCAGAACAGGCTGAATCGTGATCGAAAGTGGCCGTGTGACACCGTTATAAACAGAATGAATTAGCCAAACCAAAGTATTATTTACCTGCCTGCGCCGTATACTGACGCGTAGCAGTACTTAATTCTCTACAACTCTATGTGCTGTCACAATTAGTTGAGGACACACGAACAATGAAACATCCGATATATTTTTACTTCTTTTTCACGTTCGGTGCCCGTAGGCTCCGCCTGAAGTACACATACTACACTCGCATCCAACACACCTTGTGCTGTCCTTTAAAGAAATTACGCGAAAATTACTACCACAATGACGCACCATAAAAACGCGACGCTGAATGTGAGTGACCACGTACGTACCTTTTATATGAGCCGTCCATGCGCCTTGCGAAAGGCACCTCGGTTTGAAGGCGGAGCGCTGTAACGACGTGTACTCTGGGCACGCCACTTCGTTTACGTAGTGGATGGACGATGTTGACGATGGATTCCGCCGAAAAAAAAAAGTCCACTTCATCACTGTTCAGGCCGAATGGAAGATGTTTTCTCGTTGGCCACGAATGACGGCCGTCGTAGGCATAGTAAACACACTGTCACAAAGAAACACCGATGTCGTAGGCCGCTACTGCCTTTCTTTCTCACGCATAATCGCGTCGTCTTCAGTCGGGATGCTCCCTTCGCGTCCATGAGCACAAAAGTACACGAAAACAACGAGGTGGTGCAGCCTAAACGTAGCGAAAAACAATCTAATTACTCACAACTTCAAGACTGTCGCGGAGAACACGCACATGTGCACCCGGCGGCCCGCCGCGACTCAGCAGCGATCGCGGCGACACCCGTCGGTGGAAGTTATTGCAATTTCGGTTTCGTTTTCAAGGCATAAATACATATATTCTTTTAAACTACATGTGTTTATTACTTTCGGGGCTATTTATTTTACGCTACCTCTAAGCAATTATTATAATTATTATTATTATTATTATTATTATTATTATTATTATTATTATTATTATAAACAACAGAGGCAGATCCCACGCACTGTGGGAATCGACATAAGCGCAGCTTGCCGTTCTATTTGCGTTCACTGACGATATTTGGCGATGATGTTGACGGCCTACCACAGTTGTGATGTGATGTTGAATGTTATAATACAGAAAGACGTGCTTGCTCGAAGCGCTGTTGCGCGCCATTTTTCGTAGCTTACGTGAAAGTTAACGCTCTAATTCCTTTACACGAGCGCATCGCATCGGGGCTGAAGCGTTGATTTGCCGAACAGCCATTTGCGTGTTGTCGTCTTGACGCTGCGGTGCTTTAGTGCGGCTTTGCGTCTCTGCATGCCCTGAGTCAGTGATCCACGTGCACAAAACTGCGCGGTGCTTACTTTTTAGATATAGAAACGTGCCCTTTCATACCTTGAAGTAAAATTATTACTGTTTGCCCGCAACCGTTGCCATGTTTAGTAGTAGTGTTCCTTTTATTGAGGAGACCCCAAACGAAGCATGCTTTGTGTTTGTAGGGTGTGAGACCGGGCTAGTTGGCATTTCATGCCGAAGTGACTAGCGCTGGAGTGGACACGGGGCACAAAAGGGCGACCACGGCGACAGCGCCCTTACCTTCTCCGGCGATCATCCAATGTATGCGAGCTGCCACGTGCGAAAAGTGGCATTATTTACCCAGTTCGTATGGGTGTTGGCTTTAAACATTCTCTTGTCATTAGTCTTCCAGATGGCATTGTGTCGATGACCAGGGTGTTTCAGTAGGCATTATGACGGCCAAAGGGGTCCAGAGAGTATTGTAGCGATGCCCACGAAGTTCTCGCTAAAAGGGCTCGCACACGCCTTCCCTGAGTCCCTCTCATGTACATTATGCGCGCTCTCAAACCACCCACCGCCGCGGCTGGCAAGGCAGTGACAGCAGCAGCAGAATTGGAAATTATAAGGGAGGAGGCATAGAAAGCTTCGCTTTAAAATCTAATAATAATATATGGGGTTTTACGTGCCAAAACCACTTTCTGATTATGAGGCACGCCGTAGTGGGGGACTCCGGAAATTTTGACCACCTGGGGTTCTTTAACGTGCACCTAAATCTAAGTACACGGGTGTTTTCGCATTTCGCCCCCATCGAAATGCGGCCGCCGTGGCCGGGATTCGATCCCGCGACCTCGTGCTCAGCAGCCTAACACCATAGCCACTGAGCAACCACGGCGGGTGCTTTAAAATCTAACAGAACGCCTCTGTGCACACTGTAACCTGTCATCCAGAGCTCTGGTGTTTTGACAGAGTTCAATTTCATTCTACAAAGTATTTCCCGTATTCAGCATGTGCACCTGTCCTACCCGTCTCGCGAGGGGAGACGGGTGAGTCTCGCACAGATCTGCATATGCCAAGACATCTCGAACGTACTTTGCAGGTGGGCAATCGCGCGCACACTTGAAAAATGCCTCGCCACTGTTCCGTGAACAAAGATGGGTCTGCAAGTGCCCTGCCAATTTCTGGAATCTCATTCTATCTATAATGATTGGCTTAATGTCCTATCCATGCAGGCAATAATACTGTCTCCAATTTGGGAGGGGAAATATTTGAGTAACTAGCGCTGTTAGTCGGTGTGGCAAATACTGTATGCATCGCAAATTGTACGTTGGTTCTTTATACTTTCTCACATTTTCCTCCCTTTCTTTTTGAGCACTGCGTTCTGGCAGCTGTTTGTAAGCCAGTAGAACTCTCCTTTCCTATACAACTACAAACTTAATAGTTTCTCTTTGTGCAGCCAGCTTCGTAAATTGACGCAGACGCGAAGCCATGAGCGTTTTGCACGGCTCTTTCTGTAGAGGCTGCTTGATCAAAGCATTGTGGTGGGTGAGAAGGCACAAGTTTGCCTACGAAGCTACCTTGTTTTTAAACGTCAGAGAAGCAGAACGAATTGGGGTTATTGATTCCGCGAAAGAATCTCAGGTGGGGTCAAATCTTCCCGAATCGGCGTATCTTTTGTCCGCGTAGGGTTCGTCGCCCCCTTTTCTGCCTGTTTCGTTGTGCTTGAAAGAAGCCTAGACGACCGCATTGCTTTGGAGCAATTTTGGCGCGTCCAGCTGCATGCTGTCACGTGGCCTACTCATTTTGCTGGATTGCTGGCGTCCCACAAGCAAGAGCTGCACTTGTTCTGCCTTGCTGAAAACGTTTTGAACATTTTTCTTTTTGGTTAAATATTCTATACTAGAAAAAGTATGTGCGCGCTTTTGGATCCCGCGGAATTTGTGCGTGACGACATTTGAGAACTGTGTGCCACCTAGCCCACTATGACATAGTAGTGCTTCAGCAACAGGTTTTTCGCAGGACATATTTAAAATGGCTCATCAAAATAGACAGTGAAACGGTGGGGAACCCTCTTCAGCAGTTTTGTGGGCATTGAAAGTCCGACTTGTCTCGGGGGGATGGGGTAGGGAAGGGGAGGGTCCGCTTCTGGATCCGCTACTGGTTTGTAGTGTTCGTGGGACACGCTGTGTCTTTGTACAACTGTATGTTTGTGAATGTAATAAAAATAAACAAAAACACCCTTGCACCCACCTCCAATATTCTTAGTCAGTGCACCCTTTTGGTGGGTAAAAGGGTGTTATGACATCTAGAACTGCCCTACGCTTCGCAAGAAGTCATGATGATGGGATATTTCTAGAATGAAAACACCCTTCAAGGGTGTTATGACTCGCAATTCTCACCATCAAGGGTGTAAATTATTTTACTGTGTAGTGGGCCGAAAACATCGCGTGCAGTATACCAGCCGTAAAGACAAACGTGGTTAATTTCAGCAGTTCGGCCGGCCAATGAAACTTTACGTGCAGCCTACCAGCCGTAAAGCCAAGCGTGGCCAAGTTAGGCAGTGGGGCCAGCCAATTAACCATGACGTGCAGCATACCAGCCGTAAAGAGAAGCGTGGAAAATTTAAGCAGTTTGGTTGGCCAATTAACCATCACGTGGAGCATACCAGCCGTAAACACAACCGTGGTACAATTCCGCAGAGCGGTCATCTAGTTAACAAACACTCAGCTTACCAACGGTAAAGACAATTGCAGTAAAGTGCAACAGTGCGGACGGCCAATTAACAATCATCTGCATCATCCAGCCTTAAAGCGTGGCAAAGTTAGGCAGTGCGGCTGGCTAATTAACCATGACGTGCTGCATACCAGCCGTAAAGACAAGTGTGGTAAAATTCAGCAGTGCGGCCGGACGTTTAAAGATCGCGTGCACCATGCCAGCTGTAGAGACAAGCGTCGTAAAGTTCAGATGCTGCGGCCGGCATTCTAACCATCACGTGCAGTATACCAGCAGTAAAGACAAGCCTGGCAAAATTGAGCAATACGGACGGCCAATTAACCATCACGTGCAGCATACCAGCCGTAAAGACAGCGCGGTAATTTCCGCAGTGCGGCCGCCCGAAAATCCATCACGTGCTGCGGACCAGCGTAAAGATAAATGTAAAATTTAGCAGTGCAGCCAGCCAATTAGCCATGACGTGCAGCACACCAGACGTAAGGAGAAGCCAGGTAGTGTTCAGCAGTTCAGCCTCACACTAACCCATTACGTGCAGCATGCCAGCCCTAAATACAAGCGTAGCAAATTTTAGCAGTGCAGCCAGCCAATTAAACCATGACGTGCAGCGTACCAGCAATCAAGACACGTGTGGTCACATCTGGTGGAGCTGCTAGTGCGTTCATATACCGAAGGCCCCCGCAAAGTCGCGATCTAAGGGCGACATCTGAAGACAACGCCAACGTCGCCAGGAATCAGAGAGCTAGCCGGAGACCGCAAGTACTGCCCCCAGAGCACGCACTTTTGCCTGAGACGACAAGGAACATGGTGGCCAATGCAAGAACCCCAATGGCAGCCCCGGCGACCCCATTGTGCATCAAACAACCGAGGCAGCCACTTAGCTTCCGTGAAGCTTCGACGGAAGGTCCAGAAACCTACCTGGAGACTTTCGGAAGGACCCCAGCCTTAAAGAATCGGGGCACTGAGAATAAGCTACGCCATGTGTACTTTTCCTTGGAAGATGTCACGAGGACATAGTTCGAGAACCGGGAGCCTACCCTTAGAACGGTGGACCTGTTCCACAGTAACTTCCTGGGGACCTTCCCCAGCGTTGTCCTAAAAGAAAGGGGCGAAGTTCTATTGGAAGCCCCAGTGCAGCTACCTAACGCGAACGTTACCATATTTACGGATGGAATGAGCGACCTGTACCGCCACCTGGAATTGTTTTAGGAGAAAAAGTTCTACTCATGCATGGTGTGAAGCAAGAACTTTTGCCAGGAATGTTATGAAACCCACCGAACTCTGATGAAGAGTTTCTTCGCGAGGCCACTAAAATCGAAAAAGCACTGCAAATACGGAACAAACAATTCCACCGCAGCATGGTCTCAGCAAACTACGCCGCTGAAGTTGGATCACTGGGCACCGACGACCTGCGAGAGACAATCAAAGCGGTCATGCGGGAGGAGTTTCAAAAGTTGTTCCCGTCACCAAAGCCTCAAGTGGCTTTCATTGCCGACGTCGTACGCGAGGCGATCTAAAAGACACTCGGGGTTCCTAAATCGCCGCCGCCGAAGCGATGACGCATGCCGTCGTTCCTCCGCCGTCACGTTCCGTCACCGCAGCCAGCATGCCAACCCCACGCAGCACTGCAAAGAAGACTGACGTTTGGCGCGCCCCCGACCACCGCCCGCCGTGCTATCGCTGCGGGGAAGCCAGCCATGTCTACCGCCGACGCCCATACCGCGAAACAGGACAACGACGGCTCGCAGTCAATGCTCCGCGCCACCACCTACGGGAACGCCCACACAATATCGCCGCCGCTTAGTGAAGCCCTCGAGCCCTCGATAACCGTCCCTTTCGCCGTTAGCAGGCCGCTACCTGTCACCGCAGCGCCGATCATAGACTGGCACAGCCCGGGGCCGGTCCGCCAGCCCATATCCGGAAAACTAAAAGCAGCAAGCGATGTAGATGCGGTTGCTGTTCGATGAACTGATGAAAATCCTCCGCCGACGACGAAGTCGCGGATACGACTATCTTGACGACACATCAACGAGACGCCGCCATCCCGAAGAAGCCTAGAATCAAAGAATGCGCCGACAAAAGAAGACCTGATGACACGACATTCCAGCCACAAGTCAACCAGTCAGAACCGTTATTTGACGCAAACATGAAACTGCAATGCAATACAAAGAACAACCAACCTCTACGTGCTTCTCAACGGCCGCGCAGTCAAGGCTTTAGTGGGCACAGGAGCCGACTACTCCGTCACGAGTGGACCCATCGCCGCCCAGTTGAACAAAGTCAAGATTGCATGGGAAGGCCCTTAAATCTGGGCCACTGAAGGACACCAAAAAACAGCAACCCCTATCTGCACTGCAAGAATTACCATTCATAACCGAATCTACCCTGCCACCTTTGTTATGATGCAATAGTATTCACGAGCAATATTCTCAGCATGAGCTTCCTTAACCTACATGGCGCAATCATCGACCTGAAGTCGAAGTCAATAACGGTATCCGAAGACCACGCGATACCGCAAGGGAGCTCTCGTATAGAGATCTCGTAGTAGAGTGTGCAAGAAGATCAAGTGAGCATCCCACCTCGCTCCAGCACTGTCATTTCTGTCGGCGCCGAAACACCCACAGACCTACGAGGCTTCATCGAGGGCGACCAACATCTACTGCTTGATCGGGATATTTGCGTCGCAAGAAGCATCGCTCGACTGCGCGCAGGAAAAGCAAAAGTGATGCTGACCAAATTCAGCCACGAGTTCAAGCCCGTCAACAAGGGCACAACGATTGTATACATCGAGGAAACAGTAGAAACTAGCAATGCATTTGTCCTCTCTGATTCTGCCGCATCTACGCCTACAACTGTTGTCCCCGAACCAGACTTCGACGTAAATCCAAGTCTCTTCTTGAGTAAACAGCAACAGACCAGAAGTCTTCTCCGACAATACAAAGATTGCTTTTCGAAGTCATCGAAGATTCGACAAACACCTGTTGCAAACCATCGCATATTAACCGAAGTGTGCGCCCGACCATTCCGCCAGAGCCCTTACCGAGTTTCAGCGCAAGGACGGGAAGCTACAAGTCCACAAGCTGATGAAATGCTGCACGAAGACATCATCCAGCCGTCGAAAAGCCCGTGGGCATCTCCTGTGGTCTTAGTTAAGAAGAAGGACGGAACTTTGCACTTCCTGTTGATTATCGCTGCTTGAATAAACTAGCGAAGAAAGACGTATGTTCCCTCCCACGGATAGGCGACGCATTAGACCGACTATTCAATGCTAAGTAATTTTCGTTGATGGATGTGAAGACTGGTTATTGGCAAATTGAAGTCAACGGAAGGGATCGAGAGAGGAGCGCGTTTATCACGCTGGACGGCCTCCTCGAGTTCAAGGTGGTGCCATTCGGACTTTGATCTGCGCCTACAGCCTTCCAGCGCGTGATCGACATGGTCTTGGCAAGACTGCAGCAGCAGACTTGTTTCGCCTATTTGGATGACGTTGTAGTCTGCCCCGAATTTCAAAGATCACCTCAGGCGTCGTACAGGCGATCAAGTCATCTGGGCTCACCCTGAAGCCGGAAAAGTTCTGTTTCGCGAATGAAGAGCTCCTTTTCCTAAGCCATGCCATTAGCAAGTGTGGAGTTCGTGCCGACCTGCAGAAGACAGCTGCCGCCGCTGAGTTCCCTCGGCCCGTCGACAAAAGGCAGTGCGCAGATTCCTTCGTATGTGTGCCGATTACAGGCGCTTTGTAAAGGATTTTTCAAGGATTGCGCAACCACTAACGCAACTCACAAAATCCGACGTCGACATTAAATGTAAAACACTGCAAGGTGACGCCTTTGAAGATCTGAAACAACGGCTGGAGTCAGCGCTGGTGCTTTCACACTTCGACGGAGACGCCGAGACGGAAATCCAAACCGACGCAAATATCGCATAGGCCTCGGTACCGTGCTATCTAAAAGGACGGACGGAGGTGGAAGCCTAGTAGCTCACGCTAGCCGATTACTGTCAAAAGCAGAAGCGAAATATTCTACGACGGAGAAACAATTCCTTGCGATCATGTAGGCTACGGCGCAATTTCGGTCTTACATATACGGCACGCACTTCAAGCTGGTACGCAATCACAACGCATTGTGTTGGCTGGCAAACTTCATGGATCTTGCAGGTTGCCTAGCACGATGGTGTCTCAGACTCCAGGAATTTCGCATCACAGTCGTGCGTAAGTCCGGGAGAAAGCACTCTAACGCCGCCGGCCTGTCGCGCGCCCGTATTCACTTGCCACCGCAAGGCGAACTCGACGACGACGCTTTCCTAGAAACAATAACTGCAGACGACTTCGCCGGACAGGAACGGGCCGACGCAGGGTTACAATGGCTTGTGGAGTACTTAGTAGGTAAGACTGACGTTGTATCTAGAGTATTTCAGCGCGGACTGTCTTCGTTTTGCTTGCGCACCAATGTCCTCGTGAAAAAAATTGGCTGCGGTTTAGCTCCGCCTACCCTGGATATGCAAAGCGAAAGCTTGGTTTAGCCTGGCTAAGTCTTCGTTTCAGTTAGTTAACGTTTGATTTAGCTGTAAGTATTATACTTAGGTATACAATCATCTTTAAGCACGGTATGATGGCTGTGTCTAGGTCGGTGGCTAGACATAACTGCAATTAATTAGGCTTGGGTGTACAAGCATTGTTCGACGGTACGTGCGACACCTGTTGTGCCACAGCGAAAGCGCCAGTGCTAGACAAGCAAAGAGACGCCGTGAACATGCGCAGCGTCGAAGCGCAAACGGAACAGGCCGCGAAGGCGGTCGCTGTATTGATCTCGACGGTGCAGCACTGTTGCATTCCGGACCCTCTCTAGTGGAGCAGCTCGCCGAGCGATATCCGCGGGGTGGTCAGGCACCGCCTGACGACTACGGCGCAAAGCCTCCCACTCCCGCGCAATGCTCGCAGAAGACGGCTCCACCTCGCTCTCAGTTCGCACTGACAAGGCGAGCTTGGTGCTCCTATTGAAGTACGCCCACACTAGCGACGAAAACGCGCGCGACACGCCGCACCCGGCAAGCGCCCGCGCGGCAGACGCGCGCGGGCAAGTCCACAGTCCCGTTTTGCGGCACGCGGCAACGGCGCGTGGAGTCCCGCGTTGTCTCGTTCCATTCGATACTTCTCGTGACAACGTGCTCTTCGTTCTGCCGATTTCGTGTTCCATCGGAAGTGTCTGTGTTTCTTGCGCCACTGCCGGCCACCCTCAGCATGTCGGATACGGACGAGGAGCTACTGGTGACTGTGAACACTATAATACTTGTTCTTTACTTGTGCGACGCCGACGTGCCAGAAAGCGAACACGAAAGCTTTGGGTGCACCCTATATGGCGGTACAGGGACACTGAGGGCCAGGCGCACACTCTGCTTCCCCGCCTTCACCAATTACTCACCTGTCATGCCAAACTGCTGCCCAATAATGTGCCAGCGGTTGGCGCGCAGCTCCTTGTCCTTAAGATCGACGTTAGCGCGGAAATGTCACAAGCTGTCATGAACCACGCCTGCCGCGTAGACAACGAGATGAAAGAAGAGGACGACGTTAGCCAAGCTGCCGCGAGACCGCTCTTCAACAACCGCGCCTATGAACCAGCTTCATCCAGTTCTGCATTAAACACTTCGTGTGTAACATTATGTAAAAAAAGAGGTGAGGCATGCAGACAGGACACAAGAGTAGAGAAGTGGACACGAACGCGAAAAACACGAAAAATTTCATGAAATGGCTTTTAATACATAATTTTTTTTACTATGTGTCATTCATTATGGGAGTTTATAACCGCAACATATTTCATATATAAGCAGGTAGAACTATCAGCTTGGTCAGTTTGTACAACCTCGTTTGAGTGAAGAAATCGAGTTTCACAAAGACAACCTCAACATTCTTGATTGAAAAAGGAACACCTCAGATGACATGCAGTCCTGTGAGTGGGAATTGCACAGTTCAAGAAAAACAAATTCAAACTGGCACACCGATCCTGAAAAAAGAATAAGCACCTGCTACTGCAAAAAGCTAATTAATTGATAGGTTTTAGAAGCCCAAGGGCATCTTTGGCCAAAGAGCGCCAAGGCTATACTGCAAAAGATAAACTTAGCGCATCTTTACAAAGCAAATACATAAAGAAGACTCATGCTTCTCTGCACTACAGTTTCTTTGCTCTAGCATGAAGTCATTTTAATGCATGCACATGTACATACACACGCTACATCCAAGTGTAACAGCTGCAGAATTAAAATTGGGCCGCATCGAAGTCGCAACCTTTAACCCTTGATCCCAAGCTGTACTAGTGACTGGAGGTAGTACCAATATCGCCAACGACGAGTCACCCTCTTTATGCTGCTCTGACTGTCAAAGATGAGTTACAGGCAGCATTGAGGGAAAGCTGCCCTCAAGAGCAGCTTTTATTTTTGTGTTATTTTTAACCAGAGACCAATGAAGTAATATATCTTTAGAATGAGAATGACACCGAAAAAAATGAGTACAATAAAATTTGGAAAATTTGGTACATTTCTCTGGAATTAACTTGGTGGTTAACGGGTAAAGCGGCAATCCAGAAACTAGAACAAGTTTTGACATGCTTGCTACCAGTGAATGCTAGAAAATATGTTGGTATTCTGTAGTTTTGTCCAACAATGCAAAAGGGATTCTTAATAACTGAGGAAATAAATGGAAAGGTATCATGAAGTATATTTCGTGAATGTAATGCAGAATCACTCAACTTCTTTTACTATATAATCTCCACTCGATTAACCTGCACTTTGTGAACAAGTTCAGGAGGTGCTGCATTTCACTACTCGTTCCACAAGTTCAACATGGCTGCAACTGCACGTTGTGATTCGTTTTACTTAGTGCAGGCTTTGTACAGGGCGAGTTCACAGCATTTCCTGCACTTGGCCGAAAGGTAGTGCATGTTGTTTGGATCCGACCTGCTGGTACGATCTGTTGGGAACTCGGCGCTGACGCCCGTGGTTGTACCTGGGTCGCAAGCCCCAAGGGTAGCGTTGGCCTGGCGGCCTGGGGTACAACTGGAAGCATCCGAAGGTCCCGGCAAAGCATGAGTCGACTGGTAACAACGAAACAACTTGTTTATTTTAACATCGCAAAGAGTTGGTGGTCAGGTTTGACCGAAGTAGAGAGACGGGAGAGCACTTCACTCAACAGACGAAATCGGAGCCCTCCCTTTTGCGTCCGGGGGCAGCTGTTTTTATACTCTCGCAGTTGAGGGCAAGAAGGAACCCCTCAAAAGACGAGCACGTGAATGTACAATGGGCTAATGGTGACGCACACTGTCGTAGCGATGCCGTAGCACCATGACGAGCACGATCTCGTAGCACCCTGTCGAGCACGATCTCGTAGCACCCTGTTGTAGCGCTGCCGGTCGGGCACAATGACTGTAATGAGAGGATGGTCCCTGCTTTGGCATCGCCTGTTTCGGGCACAATGACTGGAATGAGAGGATGGTCCCTGCTTTGGCATCGCCTGTTTCGGGCACAATGACTGGAATGAGAGGGTGGTCCCTGCTTTGGCATCGCCTGTTTCGGGCACAATGACTGGAATGAGAGGATGGTCCCTGCTTTGGCATCGCCTGTTTCGGGCACAATGACTGGAATGAGAGGGTGGTCCCTGCTTTGGCATCGCCGCAGTCGCGCCTGGAAACACCTGCCGATGAGTGTTGCGGCGACGACGATCGGGCCAAAATGTCTGCCGCCCCGCCGCAGTCGCGCCGGCAAAACCACGTGTCGCAGGCGAAACGCAACAGACCGCCCCGCCGGGGGAAGGAGATCCCGATGGACAGGGGACTGCATCCGCTGTCCGGAGGGATGTCGCTCGATGATGCTCATAACCGAAGTCGGGCGTCCCCCGACGTTTCTTGAGCGCAGCGCACAGAGAAGGCCTCGTTCTCTCGTTCAGGTTCGCACGGGACACTGCAAAGTGACTTCGGGAGAGTTCACATTTTTGTTCTCGTTCCCGGCAAGTGTTAGAACTACGCTGAAACTCAACCGCTCAGTCAGCAAGCACGGCACAACCCTCACTAAGCCCTGCCAGGCTCTTTCCCCTTTTTATACCACTGCCTAGTTCCTTACAGTAGTCTAGCATCACTCAGAACGCGTCCACAAATTGAAAAATTGCACTAGAAAGCATATCATCACTTTGAAACACTAAACAAAAGCAATATGTTAAAAAAAATCCTGCCTCAGGAAGAAAAACATCAGTAACAAACAATTTTGAGGCTGATTCCTACGTTAGGGGCTTCGACTTAAGCCATCGGCGTTACCGTTGAGACTCCCCTTTTTGTAACGCACCTCAAAGGAATATTGTTGTAAAGCGAGGCTCCAGCGCAGGAGGCGGCCATTTTTGGGAGAGATGGTCTGCAGCCATTGGAGAGGGCAGTGATCCGTCTCAATGATAAACCTCGAGCCGGCTAGATAGCATGACAATTTCTGAATGGCCCACACGAGACACGCACACTCTTTCTCGGTGGCGCTATACGCCTGCTCACGACTGGACAGCTTACGACTAGCATACAGGACGGGGTGTTCTACTTCTCCATTTTCCCGTTGGCACAGTACAACGCCCATGCCTCGCTCACTAGCATCGCACTGAACAATGAACCCTTTTGTATAGTCTGGCGATCGTAGCACAGGCTGGCTTGTTAGGGCACTCTTTAGGGCGCTAAAAGCTCTTTCCTTTGTCTCGTCCCAGACGACTGTTTGAGGCTCTGTCTTTCTTAGAGCATCCGTCAGGGGAGCCGCGATATCAGAGTACCTAGGGATGTACCTCTGATAGTAGCCGGCGACACCTAAGAACGACCGAATATCGGTCTTTGTGCGCGGTTGCGGAAAGTCTCGCACAGCGGCCACTTTTATTTCAGAGGGGCGGCGACGACCCTGACCAATCACGTGACCGAGGTAGACAACCTCGGCCTGTGCTAACTGGCACTTAGGAGCCTTTACTGTCAAGCCTGCTTCGCGCAGGCGGGTTAGCACTGCCCGCAAGTGTGTCATATGCTCAGACCAGGATGCGGAGAATATCGCTACGTCGTCTAGATACGGTAAAGCGAATTCTTGCTGTCCCCGCAACACTTTATCTATGAGACTTGAAAAACAGTATGGCGCGTTCTTCAAACCAAAACTCAACACTTTAGGACGGAATGTTCCCATTGGTGAAATGAACGCCGCATACCTACTAGCCTCTTCTGTAAGTGGAACCTGCCAATAACCCCTGACAAGATCTAGGGTGGAAATAAACTGAGCGCTACTAACTTTCTCAAGGCGCTCCTCGATGTTAGGGATCGGATAAATTTGATCCTTAGTGATGGAATTAAGCCTGCGGTAGTCGACGCAAGGACGAGGTTCCTTGCCCGGTACCTCAACTAAAATCAAAGGGGAGGTATAATCACTCTCACCTGCCTCAATAACACCGAGCTGTAGCATTTTCTTTACCTCAGCCTCCATAATATCGCTCTGGCGGGGTGACACCCGATACGCCTTGGATCGTACTGGCTCTGGGGAGGTAAGTTCTATATCATGAGTAAGTACCGAAGTCCTACCAGGCCTCTCAGAGAACAGACCTTGAAACTCTTGTAATAGCTGGTGTAGTTCGGTTTTCTGCTCAGGCGACAGCGGTGCTTTACTGATAAGGTCACTAATGACTTGACCGGTGTCTTCCCTGTTCGTCACTGAGCCTAGTCCCGGAAGCTCGACCGGAAGCTCTTCAGGAACGTTTACCATCATGCACACCACTGCTTCCCTTTGTCTATAAGGTTTGAGCAGATTACAGTGGTAAACTTGCTGTGCTTTCCGCTTTCCTGGCAGACTTACCACGTAGTTAACGTCCGACAGTTTCTGAACAATTCGCGCTGGGCCCTCCCACTGCACGTCTAGTTTGTTGTTTAGCGATGTGCGCAATATCATGACCTCATCGCCAACCTCAAAACGACGGGCCCTGGCTGTCCGATCATAATAAACCTTGGCCCTCTGCTGGGCCTTTGTCATTGCTTCACCTGACAACTCCTGTGCCCTTCTTAAGCGTTCGAGGAGCTTAAGCACGTACTCCACCACGACTGGGTCGTCGCCCCTACCTTCCCACGATTCTCGAAGCATGCGAAGCGGAGATCGAAGCGAGCGACCGTACACCAGTTCAGCTGGCGAAAACCCCGTAGCCGCATGCGGCGCGGTCCTTAAAGCAAACATCACCCCAGGCAGACACAGCTCCCAGTCAGTTCGATGTTCAAAACACAACGCTCTCAACACGCGCTTCATGACGGAGTGGAGCTTCTCAACGGAATTCGACTGTGGGTGGTACACTGAGCTGTGTAGCAGCTTTACCCCACACCTTTCGAGAAAAGTTGTCGTCAAAGCGCTAGTAAACACTGTGCCCTGATCTGATTGGATTTCCGCAGGAAAACCAACTCGCGCAAATATGGACAGTAGTGCATTAACTATCTCAACTGAGCTGAGTTCTTTAAGCGGCACTGCTTCAGGGAACTTTGTCGCTGGGCAGATCACAGTCAAAATGTGTCTGTACCCCGTGGCTGTTACCGGCAGAGGTCCCACAGTATCAATAACGAGCCGTCTAAAAGGCTCCGTAATGATAGGTACCAATTTCAACGGCGCCCTCGATTTGTCCCCTGGTTTGCCCACCCGCTGACAAGTGTCACATGTCCTCACGAAATGGTCTGCGTCCCGAAAACACCCTGGCCAATAGTACTCTTGCAAGAGACGGTCCTTAGTTTTCTTAACTCCTAGGTGTCCGGACCACGAACCCCCATGCGACAAGCGCAACAGATCCTGACGATAGCATTGAGGCACGATCAGCTGATCGAACTCCACTCCTCTTCGGTCTAGATACTTCCGGTACAGGACTCCACCTCTTTCCACAAAACGCGCAGTTTTCCTGGCGATACCTTCTTTGACATTGCAGCGCACGTTTTCCAGGCTGCCATCCTTTTTTTGCTCGGCTATCAAAGCCGACCGGCTGACTTTTAGCAACCTATCAAGTCCGTCTGACGTAGGCGCGATGAGCAAATCAGTAGATAGCTCTTCTAACTTTCCCGAATCGGGATTTTCCTCTCCAGTATCTGGCGCCTTCAACGCTACAGACTCAATTTTATTCAGTTCGGGCGTGCTCTGAATATCAGCTTGCTGCGCCTCTGACCCTTTTTCGTTGTTTGATAACGTCGGCCCCGCAACTACCGCCTTTGCAGCGAGCTCCCGAACCTTCGATCTGGTTAAGGCCTGAACACTAGCTTCACCAAACAAAAGCCCCTTCTCGCGCAGGAGGTGATCGGACCTGTTTGAAAATAGGTACGGGTACTGGGGGGGCAGCATAGATGACACTGCCGCCTCCGTCTCAAGCGCTCCGAAAGGTCCTTCAATAAGCACTTTTGCTACCGGCAGACACACGCTATGAGCTTCCACGGCTTGCTTGATCCATGCGCACTCGCCCGTGAACATATGGGGTTCTACGTAAGACGGGTGAACTACATCCATCGTTGCTGCGGAATCGCGAAGCACTCGGCACTCTTTCCCGTTCACGAGGAGGTCTCGCATGTAAGGCTCGAGAAGCTTCATGTTCTCGTCAGTGCTGCCTATAGAAAAAAACACAACTTTTGGTGTTGTTTCCGGACACTGCGCCGAAAAGTGACCCGGCTTCTGGCACGTATAACACAAGCGCGCTCGCCTCATCTCGAACCGCTTTCTGCGTTTGGCTGCCGCCGTCTCTTTACGTTTGGTCGGACTGCTTTCGCTCGCATCCGCACTACGCGTGTCCCCCTTTAATCTCATGGGTGTGAACTTCGGCCTCTCAAACTTCGAGCCAAATTCACCCTTTTGACCGTCCTTAGCTCCGCGAGCTCGACGCGTCACAAACTCCTCGGCTAGCTCAGCGGCTTTAGCCACCGTACAAACGTCTGGCCTATCCAAGACCCAGTATCGCACGTTCTCCGGTAACCGACTATAAAACTGTTCTAGCCCGAAACACTGCAGAACTTTATCGTGGTCACCAAACGCTTTCTCTTCTTTGAGCCACTCCTGCATGTTCGACATAAGCCTATACGCAAACTCTGTATATGACTCACTTTTGCCTTTCTCATTTTCCCGAAACTTCCGACGGAACGCCTCCGCAGACAGCCGGTACTTTTTTAGCAGACTCGATTTTACTTTGTCGAAATCCTCTGCTTCCTCTCTATCCAAGCGAGCGACTACGTCGGCCGCCTCGCCGGGTAACAAAGTGAGCAAGCGCTGTGGCCACGTTTCCCGAGAGAACCCCTGCTTCTCGCACGTTCGCTCAAAGTTAACCAGGAACAAACCAATGTCCTCTCCAAGCTTAAACGGCCGCATCAGGTCAGTCATTTTGAACAATACTCGTTCTCCTGCACCGTGTGCCTGACTTCCATTACGAGCGCGTTCCATCTCTATCTCGAGACGCTTCATTTCCAAAGCGTGTTCGCGCTCTTCTTTTTTCTCTTGTTGCTCTCGCTCTTTCTGTTCTTTACGTTCACGCTCTTCTTTTTCTTTTTGCTCTTTAAGTTCGCGCTCCTGTCTTTTTGCAGTCTCTCTCTCTTCAATGGTCTCAAGGCATTCCGACAGCTCGTCATCCTCAGCCTCTAACTCAAGAATAGCCTTTATCAGTTCTGGTTTTCTTAGTTTGTCTGAGACATCCAGACCCAACTCTCTTGCAAGCTCCAACAATTTCGGTTTGTGCAACGACTTCAAATCCATGGCTGCTCTGAATGCTGCTTTCTCTACTGCTTACTATTGTCTTGCCGCAAACTAACCCGGCAGCAACGACAACCACAATTACCAGCTCTGTTTCTGACACTAACAAAAGCCTGGCAAAGCTCAGAAGAAGAAAGTCCCGCACTCACCAAACCTCGCAGCCAAGAGTCCAGCGCAGTCGTTCCGCTGCAGGCAACCAGTCATCCCACAGGGCTCGTTGCACTGCTCCCGGATCGTCGTTGAGCTGCTCAGCATACAGTCAACTGCATCTCTTCGCTGCTGGCCTCCGTTGTCGCGATCTCACCGCTGGCAGACAGTTGTTTGGATCCGACCTGCTGGTACGATCTGTTGGGAACTCGGCGCTGACGCCCGTGGTTGTACCTGGGTCGCAAGCCCCAAGGGTAGCGTTGGCCTGGCGGCCTGGGGTACAACTGGAAGCATCCGAAGGTCCCGGCAAAGCATGAGTCGACTGGTAACAACGAAACAACTTGTTTATTTTAACATCGCAAAGAGTTGGTGGTCAGGTTTGACCGAAGTAGAGAGACGGGAGAGCACTTCACTCAACAGACGAAATCGGAGCCCTCCCTTTTGCGTCCGGGGGCAGCTGTTTTTATACTCTCGCAGTTGAGGGCAAGAAGGAACCCCTCAAAAGACGAGCACGTGAATGTACAATGGGCTAATGGTGACGCACACTGTCGTAGCGATGCCGTAGCACCATGACGAGCACGATCTCGTAGCACCCTGTCGAGCACGATCTCGTAGCACCCTGTTGTAGCGCTGCCGGTCGGGCACAATGACTGTAATGAGAGGATGGTCCCTGCTTTGGCATCGCCTGTTTCGGGCACAATGACTGGAATGAGAGGATGGTCCCTGCTTTGGCATCGCCTGTTTCGGGCACAATGACTGGAATGAGAGGGTGGTCCCTGCTTTGGCATCGCCTGTTTCGGACACAATGACTGGAATGAGAGGATGGTCCCTGCTTTGGCATCGCCTGTTTCGGGCACAATGACTGGAATGAGAGGGTGGTCCCTGCTTTGGCATCGCCGCAGTCGCGCCTGGAAACACCTGCCGATGAGTGTTGCGGCGACGACGATCGGGCCAAAATGTCTGCCGCCCCGCCGCAGTCGCGCCGGCAAAACCACGTGTCGCAGGCGAAACGCAACAATGTTTACGCAGCAGGTATGGCGCCGCTTTTGCACGAGCGAGGTGGAGAAATCATAGTTTCATACAATAATTACTAGAGGGAACTCTGACGCTAGTGTATACAGGAGATGAAACAAGAACGGTTGTACCAGCATTAGAATAATTGGAAGTACATGGATACTGAAAAAAAAAAAGGATTTTCTGGCAGCCAAGCTGAATACACAGTAAATGGAGAACCTTAAAGAGCAAATACAGTTCTCACATTAGATTGATAAAGTGCAGCAGAAATGGAAATAAATCAGTGATACTGTGTCTGTTGGCTTCGAATGCAAGAAACATAAAAACAGGACCTTGCAGCCACGCCACTTTGAATTTCCCGCGTTTGCTATACCTCAGAAGTTTGGCATCGTCCGGTACTCGGGGATAGTAATGGCTTAAAATTAAGATGAACAAGCGTCGGCATAAATTAACAGGATACTTAACCGGGCAATATTTGCGCATAAAACAACTCACGTAGCGAAGCTACTGTCAAATACCCGATGGCGCATCTGCGGGCACTGCGGTTTGGGCGAACAATTCAAAAAGGAATGCGAGTTTCACTTGTTTCACGCCTACTAAGCTAAGATAGAATTTGAGTTTCTGACTAAACTATACTGGATATTTACGCTCCGAATAAAAAGCTGGAAATTTTGTTATGTCACATTGCATACGTATCAAAGTGAGGAAATTGCTTTAATTGTATTCTGCCCAGGCGGCATGTAGCAGCTACCGCTCTCATGCAACAAAAGCGTGAAAGGGGTACTCGCGGCACAGAAAACAAACACATAGAGCGCCAACGTTACGACCCTTGGAGTTGGAACTAAGCACGATCAAGCCAGTTAGTTTTCTAGCCTTCATAACGCCATGAACACGATCAAACATCGAGCAAAACAACTGTCTGCTCTCGAAAATTATTAACGCTTCCATTTATATACCTATAGCTGCCACAAGCAAAAGTCAATGGGCTAGCTGTCCACAAGCCGCAGATTAGACTGACAGCGACACATTACGGTAACGTAAAAGAATTTCCACGCTACGCTGACTTAGCAGCCGCGTGTGCGCTAAGTGCCGCAGTTCTCGTTTGCCGCTCGAAATTCACACCATGATGACGGGCACTGCATCTTTCACATGAAATATTGCACGCTTTGTTCCGGACACATGTTCCATGACACATGTTCCGGCCATAGGAGGGCGAAACGCACTTGCACGTAAGTACATACCTGAAATCCGCATGCCGGAAACCCGTCGACGCTTCCAAGAACGGGGCTTGACTTGGACGTGAGGCACTTCTATCAAATATTTTACATGCGACATGTTTCACACCGACTGCGCGAACACGAGAAAATGCCGCAGGTCGCAATGCGACGCCATGCACCCATGCATCTACCTATGAGCTGCGTGCGCGAACTTGCAGAAAAATAAAACTATGCCAAAGCGGCAGGCGCGAAAGGATGGCGGCTCTCGTTGCGGAGACGAAGCGGACGAAGCAATGAAGCGCGAATGAATGTTGCCAACTGTTGGTTTCGTGTTATGCCGGCGGTGATGGCTTTAGTGGCATGTGTTGCGGCTGTCTAATTTTTTTATTTCTTTTCCCCAAACAGTATAGCTAAGATCAGTTCTTTGTTTGTATTTTTACTGTGTCGTTTGGCATTATCTTTTTGTCTTTTTATGGTATTAAGCGGCCAATTATGGCTTGCCAGATCCGCGCACTCCAGCTACGCGCGCAAATCTCGGAGGCCATAAGACAACGTGTTAGGAAATGCTGTTCTTGTAGTTGTTAACGTTTCATCATTGTTTCTTCAATTGAGATAGAGGGGTAGTGTCCCTTTTCCAGGGGGTGGGGAGGGGGCGATCAAGACAGCATCGCTCAGCGGGGGGCGGGGGAGTAGGTTGGTGTTGGTTGTTATCGCGAAATTCGCGAACCCTGCGATTTTTTTTATAACGTAAGCATTTCTATACTTACCCAACAAGAAAAACCATCCGTCCGTCAGTCCGTACTGCACGATATTTTTTCAAAATAGAACCCGCTGCAGCGAGTGAATTCACCTTCGTGCTAGCTCTCGCTTCAACGCGACCAACGCAATGGCGAGAACACAGCGCTCATGAAGCTTTCAGCTCATGCCGCACTATGCGCTTTTCACAGATCACTTTCGAGATAGGTGTACGCGCGTCTGTTTTCAAAACGAAGCAAACGGTGAGAACACAGCGCGTGAAGTTTTCAGCAGTGGGCACACTCTGTCCACATTGCAGTTCGCTTTCAAGATACGGTTCGCGCGGCCGTGCCACAAGCAGACGCCGCCGGAGAACGGTTGATAATTGTTCGACGCGGATGTGAAGTGCAAAAGTGTGATAACGGCTCAAAACGAACGGAACGTCACCAGCGCATCTGGCCTCGCCACCTGCAGTACTTTGCTTGCGCCATTCACTTGGCGCCGCCGACCACAGCAGCACGTGTCGCCGCAGCGCTGTCGCTTATAGTCGTGGGATCAAGATTCATAACATTGATAACGACATGGACTGCGTGTAGATGAGGAAGAGTCACAATGCTTACGCATACTCACACAAATCCGAGAGGAGTTCCTGTGTGATTTTTTTTACCGGAAATGTGCAGTCAGCGGTGACCCAGAGTTGACAATGCATGTAAGGGGGGTGCGAAGCTTTTCTTTTTATGAGAGTCTTCCCCAGCTCCCAAAGATCTGCCCAAGCTAAGACTTGCTGATGACTGTACATATAGGTGGTTTTTTTATTGTCGCATGTCCTCGAACCGCCACGAATCCTACTGCGTAATGAGAGTAGAGCGGTATTCACGTCCAAAAGGAAATGCAGCCCGTAATTGGGCTGCCTAAGGTTTGCGGCCCGGCGGCAGCTGCCCTCCCCTCCCCCGTTTCCGTTGACAAGTTAGGGGGAGGGGTCTAGATCAATCTTACACCCCCCTCCCCACAGTAGCATAGCCAGAAATTTTTTCATGTGAAGGGGGGGGGGGTCCCAATTGACCGTGGAGGGGGAAGGAGGGGAGCCACTGCCCCCCATAGTAGCAAAAATTTACTGTTAGTGAGCGTTACAAGTACCCGGCGTGCCCCACTTGGCTACGCCGCTACTCGCCTCCCCCCCCCCCCCCGCTATCGACGCAAATCGACCTATCAGAAAGTGTATGACACGCATACATGACATAACATGAATGACATGCCGCGAAGCTGGCATGGATGTCGTCACATCATCAGCATCATCAGCTTATTTTGATGTCCATGGCAGGACGAAAGCTTCTCCAGCGATCTCCAATACCCCTGTCTTGTGCTAACTGGTTCCACGCGTCTTCAAGTTTCCTAATTCCATCACGTCCGCATTATTCTCTGCCGTCCTTGACTGTGTTTCCCTTCCCTTAGCACCCATTCTGCAACTCCAATAGACCAGCAGTTCTCTCCCTTACGCATTGCAATGTCTGCCCAGCACGACTTCTTCCTCTTAATGTCAACCAAAATATCAACTATCCCCGTTCGCTCTCTAATCCACATCGCTGTCTTCCAGTCAATTATCATCATGCCTAACATTTTTCATTCCATCGCTCGTTGCGCGGTCCTCAACGTCTTCCCAAGCATCTTTGGTAACTTCCATGTTTCGGCCCCATAAGTTAGTAACGGTAGAAAGCAATGACTAGCAGTAAGCTCCCTGGTCATGATTTAGTAATGCCTGCCGTAAGCTCTCCATCTAATTCTTTACTTTTGTTAATTTCCTTGATCAGAGGCTCCTGCGAGTAATTAACCTCAATAAACGTATTTCTACGCAGGTTCTAGAGGCTGACTTCCGACCATGACATTCGTTCTCTCGCCAGGCTGTGGAACATTACTTTTCCCTTCTGCATACTAACTTTCAATCAGACTCTTACACTTTCTTCTCCAAGGTCCTCAAACGTTTGTTTCAAATAGTCTGCGGTGTTGCTGAGTATGCCAATGTCATCTACAAACCGTAAGTTGGCGAGCTATTTACCGTTAGCCCTCACTCCTAACCATTCCCAGCCTAACTGGTTGCACACCTTTAAGTATTCAGTGATAGCATTGTAAGTATTTTACCATTGATCATATGAAGCCTTTTGCAGATATCTGGCTATGCAAAGTCTGCGTGTTAGTGCCATCCGTTCCATATCAACACTCGTGGGCAAATTCATTTTTGACCGCTGTTCAGAGTCAGTGCGCTGCTGCCTAGATGCCCCAATCTAATCATTCTAGCTACCTTATTCAAGCGCAGGTAGCGCGCGTTTCATGTATAGCCAATATCAACGCGTCAACTGGCAATGTTAATTTATCATATACTGTAAGCTTGTTCACTTGCTCCCTTATAATTAGGGTGTAAATTAGAAAGACTGGGGTGTTCCAAGGGTGTCTCCTTGTTGAAAACCCTTTTCCGTTAAAAAGGGTCTTTCAAGGGTGTTTACAAGGGTGAAAAGAAAAGTGCACCCGCATTACACCCATAAGGGTGTGAAAATTTTAAGAGTGTACCCCAGTGGTTTTGAAGCATTAGCACATATAGTAGTAATGTGATGGGCCCAGGAAAGGCTTGGGGCGAGATTAATGCCTAAGTATTTGTAGGAAGTAGCTACAGAAATTGGCTTATTATTTACGTTATATTGGAAGGAAGAGATTGAGTGTTTACGGGTGACAGACATTACTTTGCATTTAGACGAATTAAGATTCATTAACCAAGTGTTACACCAATCGAATACGAGAGGAAGGTCGTTTTGAAGAATGAGGTGGTCATCGGGGCTGGTTATAGGGCGGTAAATATTGCAGTCATCTGCGAATATTCGCATGCGGGATGTTAAGTTATTAGGAAGATCGGTAATGTATATTAAGAATAGTAGCGGCCCAAGAACGCTACCTTGTGGCACGCCGGAAGTGACATAGGAAAGGGGCGAAGAAAGGTTGCTAACGACATTAAATTGTCGGCGATTAGAAAGAAAGTTCCGGAGCCAAGTTAGTGTCAGTGAATGCAATCTTAGTACGTTTAACTTTGAAATTAGGCGGCAATGGGCTACGCGATCAAACGCCTTGGAAAAGTCAAGGAATATGCAATCAGTCTGTACATTATGGTCCATGTCTAAATGCAGGTCAGTCGTGAATTCTAAAAGCTGTGTCTCACATGACAAACCCTTTCTGAACCCGTGCTGATTCGTGCTTCTTCAGTCCTGGTCTTTCGCGCCTTGATTTTACTCATTCAAATATATTCTATAACTGCTTAATAAAGTATGTTGCCGTGCTAGGTTATGTCTCAAACCCGGTTTCGTATTTTGACTTGGTACTGACCGTCAAGAACACAGTATGAAAGTGGTGAATAACGAAGCTGACTGTTATTGGGCGAACTTGTGCCGACAAAAGCTAGTTACACTCTAAGCACAACGATATCGGTGAACACAGTCGGCGATCGCAGAAATCTGATCAGCGGGTCGAGCGCGTCAGCTTTTATACATGAGTCATTGAAGGTTCGATTGTAATCGCTGGTGCCCGTGTGTCTTCCACAAAGCACTACATGCAAATGCAGATGACAAGGTGCGGTGACAACAGACCATCGTTAACATTAGAGAAACTTCCGATAACATTTGTTAGACGGTGAAACGCGGACACCCGGTAAATGTAAACAAGTGTATGTGTCAATACCCCCTCTTAAAAAACCCCGCCCGGATACTACAAACACGAAAGGAAACCACGCTTAATAAAGAAAACAAAACAGTAACAAAATAACAAGGAAACTGACTCCCTAAATGCGTCAGGGGGTCTAGAAAGGCTTAAGACGCACCACGTGGATGACTAAGTCTAAGGTAACAGAGTCCAAATAAAGAAAGTCAAAATTTCAGCTATGCGAATTCCCAAAGTTCGTTAGCGCTGGTAGAACGGCTTAAGCCCCACAATATGAAATATTTCAGGTCGTGCGCGGCGCCGCTGTGATTGCGAAATACCGTCTGGCACGACCTCCGTAGTCCATTGCGCCTATGCGTCGAATAACCTTGTAGGGCCCTAAATAACAACCCAATAGTTTCTCTCCGAGTCCTCGTCGGCGTATCAGGGTCCAAACACAGTTGGCGGGCTTGTGCTCCACGTAGCGTCGTCGAAAATTGTAGTGCCGGCGGCTGTCGGTCCTCTGATAGTTCTTCATGCGCAGGTGAGCTAGCGGTAGCGCTTCTTCGGCGTGCTGGAGACAGGCGGTGACGGCGACATGTTATTTGTCGGTGAAGTGTGGCAGCATGAAGTGTGGCAGCGTGAAGAGTCGTCGTCGGGTGACTCCCGCCAACCAGTTTGAATGGCGTGGTCTGGGTTGTTTCTTGTATTGTTGTGTCGCAAGCGAATTTGACAAACCGGAGCTTGGCATCCCACCTCTTGCGTTCGACGTCGACGCACATCGCTAACGTGTCGGCAAGCGTCTTGTTCAGTCGTTCCATTAGGCCATTCTTCTACGGGTGGTAGGCAGCGGTGCTCCGGTGGCTTTTCTGGCTATACTTCAGGACGGCTTGTGTAAGCTCAGCTGTAAAGCCGTTCCTCTTTAAGTAAGGAGGAATTCTGGCGCGCCATGTCGAAGCTGCATGTTATCGACGAAAAATTTAGCCGCTTCGGATGCGCCACCTTTCGGCAGAGCCTTCCTTTCAGCGAAGCGGTTAAGGTAGTCCGTTGTCACGACGATCGACTTATTTCAGGATGTTTATGTGGGAAAGGGTCCCAACATGTACATACTGATCAGTTAAAACGGTCGGAAAGGATGCTCGATCGGCTGTTGTCATCCCGCTGGCCTTGTCGGGGGTGCCTTGCGTTGCTGGCATTAACAGGATGTTTTGATGTAGTGGGCGATGTCTGCGGTCAGGGGTGGCCAACACTACTTGTATTCTTGCTGGACTATTCACTTGTATTCTTTCGATCCCAAGGTGCCCGGCAGGCTGGTCCTTTGCAAGGCGTGCAAGAGTTCTGGCTAGAGTGTTTCTGGCACAACGAGGAGGCACTTTGCGCGGACTGGGGACGAGGACGTCGCTGCGCAAGCAATGAAGGCAGCCCACGCCGAAATTCTCTAGGGAAAACACCAATATTGCCTTCTAAGCAATCCACAAGGTTTCCTAACTCAGCGTTTGCTCGCCGTTCTTTGGCGAAGTCGTGTGCAGTTATTGTTCCTAGAAAGGCGACGTCGTGCAGTTCGCCTTGCGCTGGCGGGTCGATAGGGGCGCGGCACTAGCTGTCGGCGTCATAATGCTTCCTCTCAGACTTGCACACGGCCGTGGTGTGGAATTCGTTGAATCTGACACTCCATCGTGCTAGGCGACCTAATGGATCCTTAAACATTGCCAGCCAACACAAGGTGCTCACCTCTAAGGCAGAAATTTCCCCTAGCCCAAATGATCGCAAGGCACGCTCTCTCTGTCGTGGAATAATTATTTTCCGCTTTTTACAGTGACCGGCTAGCCTAAACTATTACGCTTTCAGCCCCGTCTTTCTATTGAACTAACACGGCATTGAGGCCTACGCGACATGCGCCTGTGTGAACCTCCCTCTCAGCGTCTTCGTCGAAGTGTGAAAGCACCGGTGGTGACTGCAGCTGTTCTATCAGTTCTCCAAGTGCGTCATATTGCCGTGTTTCCGATTTGAACTCTACGTCGGCATTCGTGAGAGGAGTTAATGGTTTGACATTCCTTGAAAATTCTGTTACAAATGCTTGTATAGGAACAGAGACCAAGGAATCTGCGCACTACCTTTTTGTCGAGGGTCCAAAGCAACTTATCGTGGCAGCTGTCTTCTGCTGCTCGGGGCGAACTCCAGAATTGCTGATGACGTGGCTGAAGAACAGGAGTTTGGGAATCGCAAAACGGCACTTTTCCATCTTCAGGGTGAGTCAAGATGACTTGATCGCCTGTGCGACGCCTCAGGTGATCTTGGAAATTTGTCGCAGACTACAACGTCATCAGAATAGACAAGACAAGTGTGCCACTTGAGTGCTGTCAAGACCTGTCCATCACGCGCTGGAGTGCTGCAAACATCAAGTCCTTATGAACTTTGAACTTGAAGAGGCCGTCTGGCGTGATAAACGTGGTGCTGTCTCGACGCGTTTTGTCGACTTCAATTACCACTAACCAGTCTTGACATCTATCGACGAAAAGTATTTAGCATTGCAGAGTCATCCCACTGCGTCGTCTATCCGTGGGAGGAGTATACGTCCTTCATCGTTATTCATCGTTATTCATCGTTCAAGTGGCCATAATCTACACTGAAGCACAGAGTTCCTTCCTTCTTCTTCACTGAGACCAAGGGAGGCGCCCACGGGCTTCTCGACGGCTGGATGATGCCGTCGCACCGCATTTTGTCGACTTGTTGACGTATAGCTTCTCGTTGTCACGTCGAGACTCCGTAAGGAGTGGTCGAGTGGACTCTTCGGTTATTATGCGATGCTTCGCAAGTAGTGTTTCCCGAATCGCCGATGACGTCGAAAAGCAGTCTTTGCATCGTAGGAGGCTTTGAAGCAGTTGTTCCTTATTGATGGAGAGACTTCGATTTATGTCGAAGACTACTTGGTGAACTATGGTCGTCGAGGTAGGTGCGGCAGAATATGAGAGGACGAAGAAATTGCTGGTTTACACAATTTCCTCGAGGTATGCGTTTGTCGCGTCCTTGTTGACGTGTGTGAACTCTAGGCTATACTTGGTCAGCATCACTTTCGATCTTCCTCCGTGAAAGTGCGTGATCCCTCTTGCGGCGAAAATTTCACTATCAGGCAGTAGACGCTGATCGCCCTCGATGACGCCTTCTACACCTGCGGGTCTTCCGGCGCCGACGGAAATGACAGTGCTGGAGCGAGGTGGATTGGTCCCTTGATCTTCTAGCACACTCAAGGTGTGCTGACTACTAGAGCTCTCCGGTGGTGTCGCGTGATCATCGAATAGTGTTAGCGACTTCAACATCAGGTGAATGATTGCACCGTGTTGGGTCAGGAAGCCCATGCTGAGAATTACGACTCGTGAACACTGTTGGAAGTTAACGAAAGTGGCTGGTTACGTTCGGTGGTTAACGGTAATTCCTGAAGTGCAGATTTCGGTTGGTGTGATTAGGGGTCTTCTAGCGGTCCGGATTTGAGGGCCTTCCCATGCAGTCTTGACTTTCTTGAACTGCGCGGCGATGGATCCACTCACGACGGAGTAGAGGGCTCCAGTGTCCACTAAAGCGTTGACTGTGCGGCTGTTGAGAAGCACCTCGAGATCGGTGGTTCTTTGAATTGCGTTGAACTAACCATAAATCGGAATACTGCAATACATTAACGAGCTGTCACGGTGGTGCGGCCATATTTGTTTCTCCTAATATTGCTTACCGAAGAAGACATGACCTATCCTTAACCATTACTAATTGCGAATCTGTTTGGATTGAATTCAGCAACTGCTTTCTTGCTCAGAACACCAAGCATTTCATATTCGGCTGCATTTACCGTTCTCCTTCGTCATCAGTTAATGATTTCCGTACCAATCTTGATCATATCTTACATACTATATCACTAGAAAATAAGAATGTTGTTATAATGGGTGGTATAAATATTAATTTACTCGATGAAACATCACCCATATCCATTCACTATAACAGTTTGTTCCATAGCTACGGATATGATTGTTTAATTGTCGTCCCCACGCGAGAACTTTCTAACGGCACAGGTACACTTATTGATCATGCTCTTTCTAACCTCCTTCATTCACCAGAGGCACAAGTTTTGCACATTGACATTACTGATCATTATCCCCTGCTCTTACGCTTCAACTCCAACGTACGACCTTGCCCGCCTTCACACACTAAAGACGTTCTGGACAAAGTCGGCTTCATAACTGCTGTTGCTAATACAAATTAGTCTGAAATTAAATCACTAAACGACCCACAGAAAGCATTTTCCACATTTTTTTTTCACCTATTATTACAAACCTACGGCAGTTCACCTGCAAAAAGAAATGTAAGAAAAAACTGTAGCATTTTCTCACAATCCATGGATCTCGCAGCCGTTATTAACAGCACTGCGTAAACGGGATAACTTATATAGGAAAACCAAAAGGCAACCGTTTAACATGAACTTACGTGCCCGATATAAAAACTTCTGTAACACTCTTACCTGTAAACTAAAATCAGCTAAGCGATTGTATTTCGAGCAAAAAATTTTGCAGGCGGCTAATAACAGTAAAAAGAATGGGTGATTGTAAACTCTTTCTTAAACAGGAACACACTACTAAACCAAGTATCCAGAATTTTAAATGATGGAGTCGAGCTAAATTCCCCTGCAGATATGGCTGAGGCATTTAGTAGTTTTTTCTCTCCTAACAATTTACCTTCTCTTACACAGGCCATCAGCATGAACCGTCTACCTCATTCATTCTTTTTCTTTCCTACAACGCCGGAAGAAATAACTGCAGTTATAGATAATCTAAAAGTGACAAGCGATGGAATCGATGAGGTCCACCCTGCTAACGTTAAATTAATTGTGCACTTAATTTCAGATATACTTTCATTTATTGTTAACTTATTTTTCAAGACTTGTTTATTTCCTTCTTAACTTAAGCGTGGCAAAATCATCCCAGTTTTTAAGAAAGGCGATAGCTCGCTATTCAATAACTACAGACCTATTTGCATTCTACCATTTTTTGGGAAAGTTATTGAGAAACAAATTGAAACGCGGCTAATGAAATACATTTCTAAATTTAATATTCTCTCATCATGCCAGTTTGGTTTCCACCACGGATATTCTACAGAGATGGCACTTATTCATATTACTGATCAACTAAAAAATTAATCAACGAAGGATTTTTCGCCGCCTCAGTTTTTATCGATCTAACGCAAGCCTTTGATAGCATAAATCATAATATCCTTTTTTCGAAGCTCGAAGCTATTGGCGTTTGTGGGCCTGCTCTCTCACTACTAAAAAGCTACTTATATAACAGAGATCAAGTTGTTTCCATTTCCAACGCTTATTCTAGACAGCGAATTACTAACGTTGGTGTGCCCCAGGGATCTATCCTGGGGCCACTTCTGTTCTTGGTTTATATTAATGATTTACCTAACTGTCTTTCTTCCACTAAATGCATTCTGTACGCAGATGACACCACCATATTCAGATTTCATAAAGATATCTCATCTCTAGTAAATAAGTTAAATGCTGACTTAGAAAATATCCTAAGGTGGTGTAATGTTAACATGTTATCTATTAATGCAACTAAGACTAAATTTGTTGTATTATCTTCTCATCAGCGAAACATACCATCCATTCCACCTATCACTTTCGGTTTTCACCGCCTTCCTCCAAGTTCATGTTCATCTTTTCTTGGTATTCTACTTGATTGTAATTTGAAATATCACAATCATATTGCTCACATAAAAAAGAAAATAGCTTATGGTACACGCATCTTAATTAAAACACGCCCTTACTTCTCACGTGCCACATCACTCTCACTTTACCACTCTTTTGTCCACTCTCACATTACTTATGGCATAATATGTTGGGGTTACACCTATAATGCTCATACTGCATCTCTCCAGACAGTTCAGAACCGAGCCATAAGAATAATTACTTACAGCACCCGCTTTTTAAATGGCACTTCTCTGCTACACGAGAATAACATACTTAATATATCTGGACTCACTAAATACAACCTAGGTATATTTTTCTACAGATTTGCGAATAATGAGGTACCATCGATCCCATTTTCGCCTTCTAACCTGATGATTCATAGTACCACCAGATTTGCGTTGAATAACAATGTTCTTTTATCAAGAATCCGTACTAACTATGGTAAACAGACTGCAGAATTCTCTTCCATATCAATATGGAACACCCATCCTTCCACAATAAAAAACACAAGATCTTTATCACATTTTAAAAGAGAACTAAAAATGCATTTTTTATTGACAGATTAACCACAAGGATTACTGTAATAATAATAATAATAATAATAATAATAATAATAATAATAATAATAATAATAATAATAATAATAATAATAATAATAATAATAATAATAATAATAATAACTTTATTTGCATCCGAAATACACGATGCCGGAGGCCTATAGAAAAAGCTGTCGCATTGCAGCTTGACAAGGCCGCAGGCCCCCGCACTGGCAACTTCACGTAGCAGTCAGCAAATTATAAAATATATGTGAGTTATAATCAGCACTCACTGAAATCCATACATACAAAAAGATAAAACTCATTCCATATTCAGACATCGTTATACAAATTATGTTGTACAATTTTAAGTTATACAATTAATACAATTACAATTGAAATACAATTAATACAAGTAATACAATACAATTTGAAGTTATACCATTATGAAGTGCAAACATTCAGCTTTCAAGACACTATTTATCCATACAAGAACGCCACCAGAGACCAGCGCACACAAAATGAACCGCAGAAAGCGCAGATAACTCCGCAGTAAAAGTGCAGTAAAATTATACACTAACTATACCATTATTTTTTTCCCTTTTTGTTTTCTTCTTCTACGCACTAAAGTATTTTCGAAGGTCCGTAAAAGTAGTTTTGTCAGGCTCTACATTTTGTTTCTGTAGTGTGTTCAATAACCTTGGCAGCCGGTTTTTTAACATTTGTAAGCCGTATGTTGTCCTACAAGTATCTATTGCCCATGTTTCAAAATTTCGCGTATTATATGTAGTAGAGTGATATTTCAATTTCGCTAACTGACGCAAGCAACAAGTATTATTTTTTATCTCTTGTTTATATCGCTTGTACAGGCAATAATCATAAATATTTGTTACTGGCATTATGTTGTACCTGCGAAATAAGGGCTCAGATGGATAGTACCTGGGTACATCCGCAATAACTCGCAGAAACTTTTTTTGCAAAACATGGATTTTTTGCAACTTGGTTTGCGTCGCAGAGGCCCAAACTAGGTGACAATAATTAAGTCTGGAACAAAATAAAGTATTGTAAATTAGCATCATTACACTGCGTGGTAGTATGCTTGCGTTCCGATACACGAGGCCGATTACTTGGGAGAGTTTTGTTGTTAACTGATCTATGTGCTCGTCCCAAGACAAGGTATTGTGGAAGACAACACCCAGTGTTTTAATAGAAGGCACTATTTAAATTCGAGTTGAGTTAAGCAGAACCCTTTGATGTAATGTTACCTTCTTGTTTCTAGCGTGAAACAAAACTGCCTTTGTTTTCTGTACATTTATTTTTAAGGCATTTTCTTCTGTCCACTTTTCAAGTTTACCCAGGATTTCGTTGGCGTTGCGAAGTATTTGGCTGGTTTCCTTTGCTGACAAAAATATACTAGTATAATCTGCATAAATGACGAATTTTACTTCTGGACATATACTTACAATGTCATTTAGATAGAGATTGAAAAGAAATGGTCCCAAGATGCTGCCTTGAGGCACACCACAAGAAACTGCTAATGGATCCGAGTGAAAGCCTTCTATGTCTACAATTTGTTGCCTATTTCTTAAATATGAATAGATTAGAGAAGCAGCAACACCTCGCATACCGTATCGTTCTAGCTTCCTAATGAGCAGGTCATGATTAATAAGGTCAAAGGCCCTTGAAAAATCTATAAAAATGCCCAGTATTACATTTTCTTTTTCGGTTTGATCTAGTTGTACTCTTTTTGTGCAAGAAGTGCCGATTCAGTGCTCAAACCTTCACGGAAACCGTACTGGCCGTCAATCAAGATGTTGTGTTTCTGTTCGAATTTTTTCAGTCTCTTGAGGATTACCTTTTCAAAGGCCTTTGAAAACACGGGCAATATAGAAACAGGCTGGTAATTGCCCATATCGTTCTTGTCACCCTTCTTATAGAGTACCTTAACACGAGCAACTTGCATTTGGGGTGGAAATATCGCTTGCTCGAGGCATAAGTTAAATATGTACCGTATGCATGGAGCAAGCAAAGTCGGTCATTATTCGCTTTTTTTTCTCTTTTCTTCCCTCTTTTTCTCGTTTGTTGTTGTAAATAAACTGCTGGTATTTTGTTCGCGCACAATTTTGCTGCTACCATGAGATATGCTAAACCTTGTTATTTTTTGTAATCAATCCTGTATTTTGTTCTGTAACCCTTCTTTTCTTGTTGCTTGTATAGTTCCTTATTATATGCTGTTGTTGCTTTTAGATGTTAACTACAATAACTGTTCTTGTACAGGAGGTCCCGATACAGTCTTTGACTATGGGACCTCCTTCTGCATACTAAGTACTTGTAATTGTGACCCAACTTGTAATAATAAATTTGAAGTTTATAATAATAATAAATGAAGTTTCGTCTTGGGATTGGATAACACTGTGTCGTGTCGACTTGAGGTCTTCTTTTCTTGGCGTATTGTACGCTTTTGTGTTTCATCGTGATGTGGACGTCTCGTTGATATGTCATCGACATAGTCGTATCGGCGACTTCGTCGCCGGCGGAGGATTTTCGTCAGTTCGGCGTACAGCAAACGCATCTACATCGCTTGCTGCTTTTAGCTTTCCGGATACGGGCTGACTGACCGGCCCCGGGCTGAGCCAGTGTGAGATAGGTGCTTAGGCGACTGGTGACCACTCGTCGAGGGCTCCACTGAGTGACGGCGAGGTAGTCAGCAATATTGCGAGAGCGCGCACCTTGCATCGGGCGCGGAGCATTTACGGCGAACGCTCGTAGTCCCATGTGGTGGTATAGGCATCGGCGGTAGACATGGCTCACTTCCCCGAAGGTATAGCAGAGCGGGCGGTGGTTGGGGGCGCGTCAAACGTCAGTCTTTCTTGGAAGACTGCGCGGAGCGACGCGTTGGCGTGCTGGTGACGGCGGCGGTGGATGACGGAACTACGGCGTTACCGCGCCCTAGCGCGGACGCGGAGGGGGAACGTGACGGTGGGCTACGGCGGCGGACGCCATCGCTTCCAGCTGACGCTGCGGTGATTGAGGGACCGCGAGCGACTTGGATCTCCTCGTGTACGAGGTCGGCTATCGAAGCAACCTGAGGCTGTGATGAAGGGAACAACTTTTGAAGCTCCTTCCGCACGACCACGCTGATGGTCTCTCGCAGGTCGTCGAGGCCCAGTGATTCAACTTCGGCGTAGATTGCTGAGATTGTGCAGCAGTTGAATTGTCGGTTTCGCATTTCCAGTGCTTTGTCGACGTTAGTGGCCTCCCGAAGAAACTGTTCGACGGCCTTTCGGTGGCCTTCCTAACATTCAGGCGCAAAATTGTTTCTTCACACCACGTATGAGAATGCGAACTTTCTTCTGCTCAGACATTTCTGGGTCGGCGTGGCGGAATAGACGGCCCATTTCTTGCGTAAAGATGGCGACGTTCTCATTAGGTAGCCTCACTCGACCTTCCAATAGAACTTCGCTTGTAGCAATCGGTCACCGAAAATAACGCCCCTATCTCGCAATAACATGGCTGATCTCTTTGAGAGCAAGCACGGATAGAATTTAGAGAGCTTTCCTGCAAGGACAGCTTCGGTTGTCAGCTTGCCGAAAGGGCCCTCGATGACCACTGTCACGATTGGCAAGCATACGCTCTTTACCTCCACCACATGGCGGATCGATGCACATTGGCTCGAGTAGTCGGACGGTGGCACATACGAGGAATGTACAACATCCTTTGTTGCCGCCGAGTCCCGGAGTGCTCGGCACGGTTTCCCGTTTACTACCAGGGGATGCATGTAAGGCTGCAACAAATGTATGTTTTCTTTCCACCTACTGACACACGAAAACGCAACCCATCCCTTTGTGAAGTTGAACTCTGTGATCCGGCGCATCGTATTTGTAACAAATTAGAGGCTTCCTGGCCTCAAAAGCGCTTTTGCATTTTGTGCATCGGTCACTTTCTCACTCGGTTCACTGTAGTCATTTCGCATATACCTCAAGGCACCTTTCTTGCTTTCTGTCAACTCGAAGGCTCGAAGGGTGCTGCACATAACAGCTATCCACAGTTGTTTTGTTATTGTAGGACCTATCTACTCCTAGGCAGCTGCTAAGCTGTCGGCGTGATGCTTACTCCTCGGCAAGATTGGCCGTTTCGTCGCAGAAGGTACGTCGCTCTCGTCCTGTAACCAATTCCTTTCCTGCTCTTGGAGACAGTTGTAAAAATGCTCTAACAGAATCCTCTCCACTACAGTATTCCTGTCACCGTAGGACGCAGCGCCTTTCAGCCACTCGGTTAAGCTTACTCCTAAATAGTGCAGAAACTCAGGATAGCTCTCATCCCTTGATTTCCTGGCACTCCGAAATGATTCTCTAATTCTTTCTGCGCTGTCTGTGCTTTCTCAGAAGGCAAACCTTGGCCTTCTTGCAGTTCTGCGCGTCCTCCTTGCTAAGCTGGTTAACCTCCCAGCCTTTCCTTCTCCACTTCTTCCTGCTTTGCTGAGTCGCGCAACGATCCCTGCTACCTAGCAGGGCAGAACCGTCCGTAGCCTCTGAAACCGCGCGTCTAGCTCAAACGACAGTTTGTCGCCCGTTCGTTCAAAATTTACAAGATACGGACCGATATCCCCTGATGCTACAAATGGCTCCATGTGCCTACACATTTTGAACTCTTCTTCCTTGTTGTGAAGAGGTGCTAATCGCTGGGGACAATTGCCCGACTTATTACTCAAGTTCGAACTTGAGGAGCTCGATCTCGCAGTCAAACCTCATACTCCTGTCATTTTTCCTGCCTTTCTCACCCTTGCTGCTGTCTTCCTTTCTCCCTTTCTCGCTCTTGCGGCTGTCTGAGCTGTTATATCTTTTTTTGTGCGATGAGGCTCCATGCTTCACTGAGCTTCTCGTCACTCCCGAAATCATTGATTGACGGTCTGATCATAGGTTTTCGTGCAAAACCTTTTTTTAACAGCCCCAATTTTTCAAAAAAAATGCAACAGGTCCGGCTTCTGCAGCCTCTGCAACTCCACGATCCTTTCGAGTGCCTGCTACTCCCAAAACAACAATGCGAAAGCACCTAACCTGTAGGTTTTCAGCAAAGTTATCTACCAGTTCTAAATGTAACCCTCTTTTGCCTTCTTCAAAAAAAAAAAAACACCCGAGCACTCACCCACACGTGATCGACGCTTCGAGACAGCTGCTGCCTCGCTGGCGGACCGTTGTTTGCCCTTGTAGCTTCAGATGTCACCGCTGATCACCAGTTTATGCGGCGCTAAGTTATGTCTCGAACACGGCTCCATATCGTAGCGTGACTGAGGCTTCGGGTTGAAAAAATTAAAAGCCCGGAAGTTGGGAAAACAATAACCAACAGAGTTACTGGCATTTAACAAAACTTATTTACATCGTTGAATAGGAAAAGCAGAGAAAAGGCAAGTGTTTAGAAACGAGCGTCTGGATGAGGCTCGTTTCCATCGCCGAGAGCAGCTCGTTTTCACTCCGCACCGTCGTTGTAGCACCTCTGTTCCAACCCTCGTTCCTGAAGATAGCCATTCACACACAGGTCACATCCCACAAGACGATAGTCATTCAAGAATTATAAACAACAATGTTGCAGACGGAGCATCGGGCCGCGGCCCCACCAAGTTCAAGCGGGCGCAAAGGCTGAGGCAATGTCGGGTCGTGTAAATGGGACAGGAGACTTTTTACTCCTAGCTGGTCTTCTCTGCTGCTTCTCAGTAGAGTGCAGGCAGCAGTTAGTGGCGCTTTTCTTCCGGGAAACGTCCACGAGTCCTTCGCTTCGTCTCCGCCTCCCCTTGGGTGGCAACTCTTTCTTCCTTTCGACGCGCTTCTTCTCTGTCTAGGGGAGCTCGTTACCGGGAAATTAGCAGCATCCAGCATCGCGTGGGGACTGTCCTCCGACTATCTTCCCAGCGTAGCTCGCATTGCACTCTTGTGCGTGGCCATCAGCATGTTGTCTAGGGCAGTCATAACAAATATTCGAACGTTCGCGCCTCATGAAGTGATTAGTCATAAACATGTGTTGTTCCCCCTTTCATGTATCTCTCCCGCATAGCCTCAGTGAGGTTCACAGCTAGCAACATTGTGAACCTGCCTTCATATTCACTTTATGATAGAGAGCTGAGACAGCCCCACAGGCTCAACTGTCGACTCTGTCATACTGTTCGTTTTCGCCAGATTGCTTCGAAAATGCGGTGAGATGTTGTTAGTGGGACATAAGACAGCATACCTCAATTACCATGCTGAATCTTCCAGAAGTACTACTTCTCATTCACAAACGTGTCTTCTGCTAGTTTCACGGTGGCATGTACACCCTTTATCTCTTTTATGGGTTACTGTGCTGCTGAGGAGGAAAGGCATACTTTACGGGTGGGGGGGGGGTCATGAGATTGTAGTGATTTATTGTGCTCTCCGGGACGAAGGAGGCGCGATGACAAACAAGCCCACTCCACGCGTGTTCAAAGTTTCGACTGCTTGCCAGTGATAGGCACATGCCTGATGAACCGCTGACCACGAGGAGTCGGGCAGGCGGGGGGCTGTTCTGTTTGTGTCCACCTAGTTCACATCCCCATTTAGCCCGCTGCTAAAGTACTGATGGGCTGGACTGAGGTACGCGTGAAAAGCATACACCCGCTCACAGCAAAATCTGGGGCGCTATAACGTAAAACTATAACAAACTTTTCTATTCCAATTCTGCAATCAGCCCACCACGATTGGTCAAAAACTTTTTGGACCACCCCCCCCCCTTCAACTGTCTGTCACGCGACGTCATGAAAACCGCGATAGCTCTCCATATGATATGAAATGTGCACACTGATTAAGCACAATGTGACTGAACAAAACAAAAATAGTTATTTCTGATTCGACGCCTTTTTGCCATTGTCCCTCGGTTATTGGTCAAAAGTTTTCGAGCTGCACCCACTTCACCTGCCTCTCACGCGACCTCACAAAATCGCAAAAACTCCCCGCGTCAAAGTGACGCGTACGCATTAAAGATGAATTAATATGCCAAAAAAAACTGAATTTTCTTCCGAACGCAGGCTGCCACGTTCCGAAAGGAATAAAAGATGGCTGCCGCCGATCGCTCCGGCACTGGCATCTCGCCCCTGCCGGAGAGCTTGCATTTATTTGCGTGTAATAAAACTTTTTGCGTTGCCATGTAACGCTTTCGAGAACTTTCGGCACGTTTAGGACGTCGTTCTGCCAACTCTTTGCTAAGGATCCGTTTTAGCGTCAATCTTAAGCTTCCGTTGCATGCCGCCGCGATAGTCGACGAGCCACCGCAAGCTAAGTAAGAGAAAGCGGACCAATCGCAGACGCCGGCACCAGCCTCTTCATCCGGTTATCGATATTCAATGCAGTGGCTCGGTCCCATCGAATCCCTCTCCACTTGAGCATGCTCCTCGCCTCTTGTGAGCCAGTTAGATAAGACAAGCCGCTAACTGCAGACAATGTTATTTGTTTTTCAAGCGAACAAAAGTGACCTCCTAAGGCCGAGGGGAGCATTTGTTTAGTTTGCTGCGACAACCCTGCGGGTGACCGCCCGATGCTTGCGTCGGCGCTTACGCAAATTTGACGTCAGGAGATTAGAGTAAAAACATATTGGAATACTTTTACGTTATACGGCCCCAGCACTTCAGCTGCAGACCAAATGGACATGCCCAAAACGTGGACACTTACAGATTACCCCCTCTCTCAGATGCATAAGCCAGGAAGTGAAGCAAGCCCTTTATAGTTTAATTACAGGAGTATAATCCTTATTGGACGTTATAAACACAATAAACTCCAGAAAGGTTTAGCGTAACGCGACAGATGTTGGTAAGCAACAACAATGAACTCTCCCGGCGACATGTACAACAAAACTCACCCCGGGTGAATAAGAGAATGGCTGAAAAGAATAAAAATCAACACGAGCAACTTATGATATATAAAGGTTATTAAGCGCCAGAAAAGCTGCACTCTTCTATTATTTTTTTTCTTCAAAAATGCCCATAAATATCTTTAGAGACGGTATTACATATAGGGGTGGGACTAATACAAGGAACAAAAAACAACACGAGCAAGTGATAACATATAAACGTTAATAAGCGCGGCAAAGCTCCATTTTTTATAATTTTATTCCTAGGGCGCCCCTAAAGCCGTCATAGGCGGTATTACTTAGAGGGCGGGATTAATACAAGGAGCAAAAAACAACACGAGCAATTAATAACATACAAACGTTATTAAGCGCAGCAATAGCTGCATTTAAAAAAAAAATATGCCAACAATGCCCCTAAATGCCTTCATAGCCGGTATTATATAGAAGGTGGGACTAATACAAAGAACAAAGAACCATGCGAGCAAGTGATAAAATACAAACGTTACTAGGCGCGGCAAAAAACTGCACTTTTTATAATTTTATTTCAGAAATACCCGTAACGTTATTAGAGGCGGTGAGGCTGATAGAATACAAAAGTATTGCAATATTTAGCAAGCATTTATGATGAAATCGTAAACTAATGCAAAGTGTGGATTAACAAAAGTTTATTACAGCAGAACCCACCTAATGGTGACTGCCGACTGTAACGCGTTAGCACTGAAGCAATATAGCTACACGACGTACTGCCACCGTCGAAACGAGTAGTGTGTCACGTGTGCTACAGGCGAGACAACCCTTTCGTGCATCCATACGAATATTCGGCGCAATCTAGGTCCGCCCCTGCGAAACCTGCGCGTAAGCTAAAAAATTCGTGGCGCGCCGGTGCGTGCTGAGAAACACGCCATGGGGCAACCAAGCCCCTCTCTCGCGGTTCTCTATGGGCACGTTGCGCCATCTAGTGACACTGCCGAGAAGTCATCTCGTTGCCTCCGAGACGAGAAACCTTGTGCGCCTGGTGCGGGCACTCAGTATTGTTCCGTCGTTTGCAACACGCTCCGTGGCACATACTCCGGGACCCGAGCTGGCGAGAGGTTCGTTGAAGAACCGGGTGCATTTCTTGCGCCGCCTGCTAATGTGTAGGATTGCTGTCTTTAAAAAACTCTTGTGACGTGAGTTCAATAGCGCTCAGCATCGGAGAAATTGAGGGGATCTTCCTCCTTATTGTAGAGCGCCGCATTTCCGGTAGCTCATACGTAGTTACCCAAGTTAACGTCAAATAAATTCATTGAAGAGCGACACACCTACTGGCCAATACCGAATGATCCAAGTCGGCATCAAAGAGTTCCAGCCAACAGCGGTACCTACCCTCACTTACAGTGACCCATGTCGGCGTGATATGGGTTCGTTTGGGAGCGGCACGTATGCACGCATTGCCATCTAATCAGCGATCCAAGTTTATCCGATAGTTGGGTTGGAACCCCGTTACCTCACCACAACAACCCGATGTACTAGCCTTTTGACCACTGGCTACCGGTGAATCACTTATGCGGGAAAACGGTCAACTACAATTATAGAGATAGATAGATAGATAGATAGATAGATAGATAGATAGATAGATATACAGACAGACAGTCAGATAGATAGATAGATAGATAGATAGATAGATAGATAGATAGATAGATAGATAGATAGATAGATAGATAGATAGCCCCACAAAGTGTGTAAAGCACTCCTAGAATGCTAACGGGTAAAAAAATTCACAAATACACAAGGTACTATAACCCAAGTGAGAAATAGGAAAAAGGAATGGTACAATACATGCACACTTAATTCCAGCTACAATGCGTTGAAAGTAATTACTAAACATGTATACTGTCAAGAATCACAAAGCCGAATAACAAGTTAAGCCAGAAACAGTAAATATTTACCGAAAGAATATCATATCGCTACAGAATGTATAAAAAAGAGCGTGCAACAGTTAGCATAAACGAATGTATAAACGCGATAAAGAATCTGAAAAGTGTCGGTCGACCGCCGGGCTGCCGGTTCCTCACTGCGGTGGTCACCAAGGAAGACGCGGGCCCAGCGTCGACCTGCTCGCCGGCGTTCCGCTGTCCACATTCGGTCCCTGAATATGAACCCCATCCTGCCGGAGGCTCTGTGCCGAGTGGAGGCACAGAGCCTCCGCTCGGCCAGATGTCCAAACTAACTGTGGCGATTGCGTGAGGTCCCGCAGCTTGAACAGTATTGAGGATGCTCAAACCCAGCTGATTTACCTCGCCGCGTAGCTGCGGCTGTCGGTGACTGTCACGCCGCTCAGTACGATTTAGAATGAGCCAGTGCTTTACCGTGCGCTTTCGCGTTGTAGCTCATACTGCGCGCGTTAGTATTTCTGGGTCTACCTTGCAAGCAGTGTTGCTGTCAGTAGAACTATCAGCAGTACGCCCCTACGGGGATACACGTATTCTTTACCTCTGCGATTTTGCTGTCACCTGGCGGCTCAATCGGCTGTGAACGTGGGATTGTATTTGCAAAAATTTGCCGAAGTAAAAAATTCGCAGTTTATCCCGCGTGGTGCATCATCGATTGCGGCAGCAAATCAGTACACGGCTATACGAAGTAAGACAGTAGATTTATCGGCTGTATAAACTTGGAAACATTGGCTTAGTGACTGAATTAACGAGCCTATGGTCATTTTCAAGATCATTTTCTAGACGCGGCGTGGGTCGCGCGCGGCCGCACAAAGTACACACTTGTAGTCAAGAGTTCGACGAAAGTTCGTCTGGTCAGGTAACATGATGATGAAGAAATTACGGCCACTGACCAAGTCAAGGTGAAAGAACACACAGAGACGTTTCGGGACCCGTACGGGTTCCTTGATCACACTAAAAGCGGGCAAGAGCCGCAAGTCGTTTTTATGCCAAAATGTGACGTAGGGAATGGGTGTAGTTAGCAGGAAGATTTCCATCAGTCCTGTTGATACTGTTGTCAAAATGGAAGCCCGTGTCCTCCATCCAAAGCCGTCTCAAGGCAAGTCGTTCATGAAACGCGCTGGCGTCCCATATGTTCCTGGCGTCAGCGAAGCTCTTAGCCGCGTATTCTGAAGATACGATCTCAGAATAGCCCACATGCCATCCAACAAGCTGAGAAATCATCTTGGTAACGTTAGGGATCGGCTCGAAAGCAAGAATTGTCCCGGTGTCATATACAAGATACCATGCGCAGACTGCAGCTGCAGCTACATCGGTGAAACCGGCAAATTCACGAGAAGATTAAACGAGCACCAAAGGGACGTCTCCAACAAGAAAAAAGTATCGAACGCCCTTGCCGAACGCGCCGATAATCGCAGTCACCGCATCGATTGGGAAAACGCTGCTATAATAGCTAAGGAAAAGAATTCGATGACGCGACTCTTGTTAGAATCTTTATTTATTCAAACTACTGACAAGAGTATCAACAGGACTGATGGAAATCTTCCTGCTAACTACACCCATTCCCTACGTCACATTTTGGCATAAAAACGACTTGCGGCTCGTGCCCGCTTTTAGTGTGATCAAGGAACCCGTACGGGTCACGAAACGTCTTTGTGTGTTCTTTCACCTTGACTTGGTCAGTGGCCGTAATTTCTTCATCAAAGTACACACTTGTTGGCAAAGTCACAGCCGCCACCCCCCCCTCCCTCTCTCTCGCGCTTTTTCCTCCCTTGCCTCGATTTACGACGCGCGAAACGGAGCCGCGATCATCAGTTTCCCTTGAGGCCGGTCGCGAAATGCACTGTTGCTGGGGGGCACCATGCCGCCCACCCCTCCCATCCCCCCTCGGCCTTTCGCGCGACGGAAGACGGCGCGTTTGCTCTCCGCTTTCTTCGTTTGCGCGTCAGATTAAGCCGCGATCGTTGGTTTCCCTCAAGTGCTTTCACTCGCACATACAGCATACGACGCGCAGCTGCCGTGGGCCTTGGACTTAGTACGGAAAATTATGGCGACGCCGACGGCAAAAATGCGCTTGGAGTGTCCATATAATTGCTATCGCACAAAAATTGTTTATAACAGGTAGGCCGCCTCACGCAGTATCAGATCTGCTATCACTAGTTGCGGACGCCTGCTCTTACGAAATGGTCTCGTGTAGAAAATGTTTGTTCAATGTCGACCCTAATTTCTCATGCCCAGGCAGACAGCGCGCGAATTGAAGTTCCACCACAGCAAACGAAAATGCATCGCCTGCTTAAAGAGGCGTTTAATTTCCGTAAGTATTAAAAAAGATTGCTTATGGGTCACACCTGCCCGTCTCGATGATGAGAGTCGTATGACAGTTTCCGGTTCTCGTGAACATGCTTGCGTGCTTGGTCTCTTCCGCTTGAGTATTTGTGCAAATATAATTCGTATGGATTCCAATACCAGCTTGAGTTTGGATTAAGCGTTACCACCTTCCAGAAGCACGAGGTCACCGGATCGAATCCCGGCCACGGCGGTCGCATTTCGATGGGGGTGAAATCCCAAAACACCCCTGTATTTAGATTTAGGCGTGCGTTAAAGAACCCAAGGTGGTCCAAATTTCCGAAGCCCTTCACTACGGCGTGCCCCATAATCAGATCGTGGTTCGGGCACGTAAAACACAATAATTTGATTTAATTTTCTACCGTTCTTGCCCCGTTAAGGTTTTTTCGCCATAGTTAAGCACGCCGGATTGACCGCCGTTTTTCAACACATGAGTTTGGTGTTAAGCGTCGAAATGATTAGCGCTGCCTCGGACAGCCGATATAATATATTAGCAGCTTTCAGGTACAAGCGCTAGCAGTTAAAGGCGAGTGCCAGCAAGGCCCTTGAACCACGCGCTTTTCTGTCCCACGAAATGTGGCACACTGAAGTTTTTCACAGCTTGCTTTCCACTGGAAGCTACTTTGCGCATGATGGTGGAACGACCACTTTCTGAGTCACGCTAACGCGGGAGGCTCACGCGACTTGTTTGCGACACGTTAGCGACGTCGCAGGCACGTCGAACTGAATGCCGGATGAATGGCGCGTTCCTTCACGGCTACGCATATCAAGAGCCAACAGAAAAAAAAAAGGAAATTCTCAACGAGCATGTCAGAATCCATGTGCCTTCTAGGAAGAGAAAACATCGTTCCTCGCTTACAAAGGTCGACAGTGTAAGGTACTTTCAACTGACATTGTGAGGAAAGCACTCAGGGTCGCCATTTAAAAGGCGTTAGTGAAAGGGCGCGACATGAAGCAACCTCGTGCGGGCCAAGTAAGGTCGTTTCGCTTAGGGATGCCGACAACGAAAGCGACATTTGTCGTTCCCGACGTGTCTATAATAAACATGGTGGCAATGACGTGTTTACAGCTCTGCAATCATTGCCGGCGTATGCAGTCCGCAAAAGCGTAGCCTTCGAAATCTCTTTTTTCTTTCCTCATAGGCAGCGGTTGCTTGGGAATGGATTACGACACAACCCCAGCGACGATTAGTCACCTTCTTTTGTGTCATCTTCTAGTCTCGAAACTTAGTGCCTAGGAAGAGACTGGACAAAATAAAAATGACAGTGAAATTGTGCCACCTCGCAGAATCGCAACCAAATTTTGAGTGCAGCTGTTTCTTTCGAGCAGTTGTCATGAAGGTTGGCGGTAACTAAACAGCATTGCAAACAGCAAAAAACGTTGTACGTATATGACTGCTTCATTTGAAAACCTGCCCTCATGTAACGCTTTGGGGATCTTAAATCTTACAAACACCCTGATTCATCCACGCACACTTTACTTTGCCAGAATATTGCCAGAACACAGTGTATCCTTCCCTCCTATTATTGCTAAATTGGATCTCGGTTGCATGCACTGTTCCCCCAAGGTGTACTGATACATTCTGGGTTGTTGTAATACGCCCTTAATAGGCTTTGAATCGCTTGCATACGTATTCATTGCTAAGGCCGTAATTACCCAGTTGGCACAAAGGACAAAGGGGGACGCAAGCTGTACCTTTAAGGGTATGACGCGATAGCTTAATCGTTCCCTTCGATGGTTCTTATTCTTTCACAGACAGTGTTGTTTTTTCGCATTCATTCGTTTATAAAGATTATCACAGCACAGGGTCCGTATTGTTGTATTGCTGAGTGTGAACTGTAGCACTGTGCAGTTTACGCACATAACGCTGATTTTATATTGACGCACATTAACTAACACGCAGTGCAATGCACACGATGGAATCTGTTTGAGGCCCACCTTGTTGTGCATTGGCCTAGCCTCCGCTTGTTGTTCTTGCAACACAGGGTCCTCTTGACGCCCAAGCCGCTTGACTTTCGCCTCTCGCTCTCACAGTCCAGGGTCTTCTTGACGCCTCAGTCGCTTAGCCTCCACTTGCCCGCCAGACACGCCTGGCGTTTGCTATTGAGCTCCTGTCGGTCGCGATCCAAATTCGTGGTTTGTGATGCGAAGCTTTGCTTCTGGCGTTTCGCCGCTGCTTGCCACGCACGCAACTCGGCGTCTGCGCGTCGCCTACAACGCTGGCGTTCTGTGCGATTAACACTTGTTTGCGCTTTCTGCGCACCTGTTTTCTGTGGTCTACCGGTACGCCGAGGTGGAGGTACAGATGGGTACAGACGCTTCAGAAGACGGCCCAGCACACGACGCCAAAGACGAACCGGACACATTAGCCATTGCAGAACTGATTGCAGCACACTGGACGTTGAAGACAGAAATGAGGAACGAAGTTTGCATGAGCTCGCGCGCAATCTGTTGGACAGCGGTGTAATTAGAGCCCGGGGTGGCATGGTGCATGGTGGCACTCAAGAGCCGTCGAATGTAACTTTATGTGAGGCAACAGCAGATCGTCTTTATTTAATATGGCGACAACATGCCGTAACTCAGTGCCAACAATTGTCAAATACTGCTGCACTCGAAAGAACGCTTACACATTAACCGCGCTTACATTCGTACCTTTCAAGCTTGCCGATGCGGCGAAGCGGTAGCGTGTCCGACTCGCGAGTCCGACTTTAAAGTTAAAACTCTCTTCAGCACTCGTTGCATACTCTTTCATACCAGCGGCTCCACCTCTTGCATCTTGAATGTCTTGTTTTCCCTGTCCATAAGATTTCTGATGTCAACCCATGCGAGCTCTATCAGATTTAGTCGGCAGATATACGGTGGCAAGCGCACAATGAGGTGGCCTGACGCTGCAGGGATACAGTTCACTCTGTATCGGTCTCCACACCCGTTATAGTTTTCGATGAGCTCCGTAAACTGAGCTTTTACTATGTCCTGGCCATACACAATACCCTTTGCAGGAAGCCAGTCATGTATTTCCTTTTTGAGGCATTCGCAACACCTTTTCATGCTTCACGGAGGGATAACTTGTATTTTCCATAACTATAACACTTCCAGGTGGCAGAAGAGGCCGCAATCTCCACATGAACCAATTTTTCTAATGCTCTCTAATAATCGGCTCATGATAACCGCTTCACCTTTTCTTTGCGCGAGACACGTTGCCTGCACCTTGAACAAAGCCATTTTCATTGCCGCAGTGGGTCACAAGAATCCTACCGCCTTTGCCACTGAGGTTTGGGAGGCCCGTCAAAAGTCTGGATTGATGCGTTTTATACAGGGTATCTACGGTTTCGTCAACCCACATTTGACTACTCGTGTGGCCGGCGTCGGACTCGTTTCGTCAGCGTAAAAGATATGCCCACATGGTGTCGCAATTCTGCAATCTGGCGCTGGTAGCGGCGGCGAGACTGCGGAATCTTCGTCGCTTCGATGAGCACTGCGTTCCGAGACCGCTTCTTGTATCGAAAGCAAAGCTTCTTCAACATCCTCTGCATAGTTACCGCCGATACGGATGTCAGCTCCCTGTCCCCTTCAAAGCGGCGCACCAACTTGGCGACAGCGGGGATCTCGTTTCTCCAAAAAAAAAAGCTGTGCCTCACTCTTCGCAACACCCCCAGGTCAAAGTGGTCCAGCTTCTTTTTTTTGCTCGCGGCCTCTTCCCCCAGAACGCTTCTTCGGTGTCAACACTAAGCCAACCTTTTTTTCTCCCACGCCCACTGGTGCTGCGTCCACTCGCTCAGCTTCGTGAGTTGTGCTGTCCTATTGACCAGAAAATTATGCTGGCTCCTTCCGCATACTCAGTGCGAAGTGCGAACTCAGCGTCCGATCGTTCTTTAGCGAGCAGATTTTGTTTATTTATACAGTTCGTCGGACAAGAAGTCCAAGCAGGGTGAAAAAATTGATCCGGCCCACTGAGATCCGGCCCACAAGTGGATAAAAAACTTGCCGCAGGTGGGACCTGCGGCAAGTTGTTTTTTCATCCACTTTAATTTCCATTACTTTATTGTTTCTTTATTTCATTTATTAAGCACAAGTAATTTCCCCTATGTTGTCCTTGGTGTCAGTGTTTCTTGGCTTCTTATGATATGACTAATGAAAATCGGGACCCTCGGTTAACCCCCTCTCTTCTCGTTTATTACTTGTATACGATGGGATGTTAAATTCCTGGAGTAGCAGACTCCAGCGTGCCATTCGTGCAGAAGGCTCTCGGAGGTTGGTCAACCAGCACAAAACGTAGTGATCGGTCACAACTTTAAATGGCCGCCCGTAGAGATACGACCTAAACTTTGTAGTAGCCCAAATAACCGAGAGACACTCCTTCTCTCTGGTGGAATAACTGGACTTGGCGCGTGACAGATTGCGGCTCACGTAGGCGACAACTCATCGAGTGCCGTTTTGCCGTTGCACCAGGATAGCTCCGAGACCGTTATCGCTGGCGTCAGTACGTACTTCTGTGTCAGCATTCTCATAAACATGACCGAGCACGGCAGGAGAAGACAATCGATGTTGCAGCTTCGCAGAGGCGGTCTGTTATTCACCAGTCCAGAAGAATGGCGCGTCGTCACGCTTAAGGCGAAATAGCGGCTATGCAATCTTCGAAATATTTTCAGTGAAGCGTGAATATGTATGTCAACCCAAAAATCGTTGGACACTTTTCTGGTTGGTTGGCGATCGCAAAGCAGCTACGGCAGCAGTGTTCTCGGGATCCGGCCGAACTTCTACGGCGCTCACGACGTGACCAAGGAACTTCAGTCCGTCGTAACTGAAGCGGCATTTCTCTGGCTTGAGTGTAAGGTCAGCCGATCGAATGGCTTCGAGTAAATTCCGAAGGCGTCGAAGGTTTCTGAAGGTTTCAAAAGTTTCTGAAAAGACAGTGACATCATAGAGATAGACGAGGCAGCTTATCCATCTGTGGTAAGTGAGAACGGTATCCATCATTCACTGGAATGTGGCTGGAGCAGAACAGAGGCCGAAAGGGAGTACTCTAAATTCGTAAAGGCCATCCGGAGTCACAAAAGCATATTTCTCAAGGTCCCGCTTATCTACTTTAATTTGCCAGTAGCCACTTTTCAGATTGATAGAGGAGAAATACTTCGCGTGCCTCAGCCTGTGCAGAGAATCGTCCACACGAGGCAATGGGTATAGGTCTTTCTTTATGACGTTGTTTAGCTCCGGTAGTCAACACAAAACCGAAGCGTGCCATCTTTATTTTGAACAAGAACGACTGGCCATGACCAAGGACTGCATGAAGGTTGCATTACGCCATCTTTATTTTGAACAAGAACGACTGGCCATGACCAAGGACTGCATGAAGGTTGCATTACGCCATCTTGAAGCACTTCCTTTACCTGCGTTTGAATAGCATGTCGTTCGGTCGGGGAATCAAGATAAGGCTGTTGCCGTATGGGGGGCACGTCGTCATAGGTGATGATATGGTGTTTCGTAATCGATGTTCAACGTGCTTTCGACGACCGTGCAAAGCAAGAGCGGAACTCAAGCAAGAGCTCGCGCAGGAATTGTTTGTTCTCTTCAAGAAGCATTGGACTAATGTCGACGTTGCTTAGAGGTGCGTCAGCAGTCAAAACAAAACACTCAGTGACATCGGCGATTGGGCCGGCGTAGGCGATGACAGTACCGGGAAAATGGTGTCGGTGTTCGTAGCTGAAGTTCGTGACAAGAACGTCACAATGGCCATCATGGAGGTCAATAAGGCTTCTTCAACGCGAACAGATTGAGAAAGCAGGAGAGAGCGATTGCTTTCTGCGACCGCTTCACCCCGCATAAAAGTCTGTCACGTGCCACTTGAAACACGACACTTGCACGCGGTGGCAACGTGACAGGGTCGTCGATGACACGAAGAAATGCTGGAGGATGGATGATGTTGGCCGTCGCTGCGGCGTTCTTTGTCGAGAATGTGACGAGGCGTTGTCGAATGTCGATGATAGCTCCCTGCTCCCTGAGAAAGTCCATGTCCATGATTAGGTCTAGAGAACACTGAGGGAGAATGCTCAAGCTGGCAGTAAACGTAGAGCCGGGAATCTGTTTCGTGTCGTGCACATGCCGAGTGGTGTGACGATGTGGCCGCCAGTTGTGCGAACTGGCGTTGGATTCCAAGGCGTCGTAACTTTCTTCAGAGGGTGGCCAGTTTTTCAGTGATTATAGAATAATCCGCTCCCGTCCGTGTCCAGCAAAGCAGTCAATTATCGACGGTCGAGCAGCACAGGAATGTCCAAGGAAATTCGTCTTCCGTAATCAGCAGGTACTTTCGTCGTCGATGTATCGTCGGCCCGCCTATGCGTCACCAGCGGTCCTTGAGCACATGCAGACTAAGCGGACTCGCCTCGGAAGGCCGCTCTGGTTAGTTTTACCGGCGCGGGCTCGGCGACCGACCTTGCACCACGCTCGAATACGTACGGCGAGTCGGAGAAAACCACCGCAGTCAAGGGGAGCATTACTGGTGTCGAGCTGATGGGGATCCGCGCTGCTGGGCAACGTATTCTTCAATTTCAGCAGGACGCTGGCCGAACCTTGGTGGCGGCGAGCTTGCTGAAAATCCGCGTAGTCCGAGGTCTCGATAGGAGCACTGTCGGTAGACATGCCCAAGCTTCGCCACAGTGAGAGCAAAGCGGACGGTGATCAGGGCCGCTATCTTGTACACGTTCGAAAAGCCGACGTTCGATTTCGCCTCCCGCAGTTGGACTATATTGGCCTAGGCCGCGATATCGGCGCAGCCTCGACAATCGCGCGAGGCGAAATCGAACGTCGGCTTTTCGAACGTGTACAAGATAGCGGCCCAGGTGCCCGCCACACGTCGGATTTCCTTGGGACCTGTCGGTGATCCTGGTAATACGAGGCCGCTTGTACGGGCTGTAGCATGGCCGGGCACGTGGTGCGAAGCGGGGGGAAAGTTGGGGCAGGCTGCCTCAAAGCTTGAAAATATGACTACAGGAGCTGTCAGTTCTTAGCGGTCGAGCTTCTGTGTTGAAGGGTGGCTCTTTTAGCGCATGCTGGACTTCGTCACGGAGAAGGATGGACAAAGAGCTGAACGTCGGTTGTGAGGGTACCGGCAATTTCTGGATTTCTTCGTGGATTACGGAACGAGTGAGCTCTCGAATGAAATCGACGTGGCCCGCGAGAGCTCCGACGAAGTCAGTAGGTGAGGCAGCGGTCGCTTGGCATTCATATGATATTGCCCGCTGCCCAAGAGTTTGTTCCATGGTGACAGCCTCGGAAAGAAATTCTGACACAGTCTCGGGAATACTGCGTACGAGACCGCCGAACAGCTGCTCTTTCACTCCGCGTATCAGGTACCGCACCTTCTTTTCTTCCGACATGCTGGGGTCGGCTCATCGAAAGAGACGCGTCATGTCCTCGACATGCACTGAGACGCCTTCGTTCGGCATTTGTATACACGGGACTGGAGGTCACGCTCAGTTAACTCTCGGCGATCGGGGCTCGCATGCGTCTCAAGAAGCCGGCGTTCGAATTCTGCCCGTGAAATTGAGTAGCGGATTGAGTAGCGTACAGTGAATCGGCGTTGTGCTTTCCATATCGGTTGGGTTGGTCGGAGCTTCCATTTTCTCTGGGAAGGGTCAAATCTCAGGGGCATATCCACGGATCCTTCTGCTGGCGTGGTGTACAGGGGTAACCACCGGTATGGGGCTGGAGCTCCTGCTGCTCGGAGGGATTTGGTGCATAGATTAGATTACCCAGCACCTCCATCAGTTTGTCACGCACTAAGGCAAGAGCAAGCAACGGTACCAGCAGCCAGACACGAAAAATGCCAGACACGAAGGGACGGTTCTCCAGCTGGCGCGGGATCTCTTTTTGACTTCGTCGTCTCCTTCGGCATTATTGCTGGGCCCGCAATACTGACCGTTTGCGGGCTCAAGGCACCAGGTAGCAAGCAATACCTATTCGCCTAATTTCATAAAGAAATAGAAACCCCTCTGCTATTCGAGGCGTCCGTACGCCGCTGCAAAGCAGTACGTGTTTGCCAGGCTATGGTGGCTAGAAGGGAAGGTGAGAGCATCGGCCGGCGCGGAGTGTAGAAAGAGATCATGCTTGCTGCGGCGGCACTGCTGTCGACACTTAGATTTCTTAGATCGCGATCGGCGGCTCGCTTCCGCTGGTCGCGCGCTCCGTGAGCGAGGTAGTTTTGCGTTGTTTTAGCCTCGAGGAACATGTGTTGACTATGTGACGCTTGCTCACCACAGGAACATGAAATGCTAATTGGCCAATGTGGCCAGGCATTCTAAACAAGAAGATAACAAGTCTAGCATTACACGCAGACGTACTAGACGAGCGAGTAACGCCTACGGATAGGAGGCTCTCGCCGAAAACTTTCATTAGCTAGTTCTTTAGCTTTTTAACTTTTTCAGGTATTTTATCCAGTGAAAGAGCGCAGCAAATTCACGAAAAAAAGCGCTGGATTTCTCTCGGCTGTGAGCGTGTTTCGTTCTCAAGCCGAAAAAAGCAACAGGGCCCTTGCAGTACAACACAACATTTTATTGCAGGTATGGTCAAGTACGTGGGCAAAGCCAGCCAGTAAGGACAAACAAGTGATGCAGCCTATAAGACAGAACACATAAAAAATTTAACGCACCATGCAAGGTACAACACACCGTAGCTAGCCACCGTAGCCAGGCTTGCAGGATACCGGCGTCTGCCGGCGACCGAAGTGTTACCGCTGGTTCGGAGTTTACATTTCCTCATATCGCTGCTCCTGTTCGTGCTAGAGGTGCAACAGTCGCCCTTGCATGTCGCGAGTCATACGATTTGGCCATCGCTTTATTTCAGTGGCCACCATTTTTTGCTGACAAATGAATTTTAGACGTCGTTTCTGTCGCTTGCGGCGGTGGAGTGCGCATGATAGCCGGCTACGTGCCGACGCAGTCAGTAAACTTATTTTGCTTGCGCTTCAAAAAAGTAAACGCTGACGACTACAAATTCATACCTTTGATCTAGCTTAAATTTCTCATCGCCTTAAAAAGAATCTGGCTGATATCTGCGACGAACATGCAGAGAGGATTGGGTACGGTCACGTCTCGATGTGCATCGGCAGCCGCGGACAGTTGGACGCTGGCTGCACTTCTCTCGCATTTACAGCTCCGCTTCGAGCTACAGGTCTGACACTCTTGTTCTCTTATCACGAGAGGCAAAATTCAGACTTCAGGTTATGTCTTTCTATGCCAATGGAGCTACCGTCGAAATTGCCTTCGTAGTCAATTGTCACTTTCGTGCCTGCGTTCAAGAGCAAGAGCAACTCCCGGTTCACCGTTGGCATACAGTGCAAGGAATTTGTCCCCCGCTCCCGCCTGGGTTTCGGAGAGTTTGGTAAAGGTGTCCCTGCATTTATGTGGTCAGTCTGAAAGAAGCACAACAAGAAATGTGTATGTGGGGGGGGGGGGAGGGGCTGAGGGAGTGTCAATATTTTAGGAGGGCTACCTGTCCCCAGCCCCACCGGCCACTGTACAATGGAACTATAAGTGAAATTCAAGCGCGCACACAGCAAACGAGAAGGGAAGGCAAGGGCACATACGTCCTCATTTGTTGAGTGCGCACTGCTATTTCACAGTAAAATTATACCAACTCGCCCAAATTTGAGTACTTTTAAAATGGGACGCCGCAGTGAAGACCTCCACAATAATTTTGACTACCCGGGGGTCCTAAACGTGGTTCAATGCGCACTGTGCACAGTCATGTATACATCTACATAGTTGAACCCCTTCCCCCTCCAGATGGGGTGCGCTGCAGCATCCACGGCCGGGAATCGAAGATGCAACGTCGTGTTTAACAGCTGAAGGCAAGAACCATTGGGACAGTAGTGAGTAATAATAAGTAATAAGCACATGCCAAAGCTCAAATCATAATCAACAGCAGTGAAGATGGCGCCTAACTGAGGGACTAACGGCGGGGCATACCGAGACTAAATGTTTCTGTTCATCCCTCTGTTAGTACCTCTGAAGGTGAGGACCAAACACTTTGTCCATAACATATGCGCACGGCACGCATCAATCGCAGTTACTCTCTTAACAGACTATCCACTGATAAGGAGAACTAACTGCAGCAATTGCTCCAGCCTTCCTCATTTGCGGCTCAGAGTATGCGCGTTCATCGGAGCGCTGGTTGCGTTCGATGCAACGCCACATAAATCTTGCGGCCTAATTGAATTGATAAGCGCACAACATAGATTTCATACTTAGATTGTAGAACTTTCTTTTTTCCAATAAGTATGCGATGATAAGTCGAATTTTTTTGCAGTATTTCCAACAGTTTTGCTGAGGCTAGATGGGACACATATGCGGCCGCCGGATGATGCAAACCTTAGTCCTACGGTTTATTCTACAGAACTCACCGATTACGCAAGTCATCGCACTTTTATAATATGCAGCCAAAAGACAAATAACGAGAAAAATTCGACAGATATTGTCGGCGCATAGATTATTCTGCAGCACACCGATTTCATTCGCATAGCGCATGACATGCAATGTCTTGTTTGGCTGTTCTAAATTTCTTATAGTATATTCACTCATCTTAAAACTTTTTGTGCACAAACAAACAGGGACGAAGAATAGGAGCAACACAAGAAAGCGCTCATCCTTGTGTTGCCCCTATTCTTCGTCCCTGTTTGCTTGCGCACAAAACGCTTTTAGATGAATCTGTTCCAAGTAGGGCGACTCACCGTTATGCTTCAGTATATGCACTACCATATTCGTGGCCCATTGACTATGCGTTCATGATTGGCCAATGATTCAGATTGTGCTTACGACACTTTGACAAAGGAGCTACATAAATCCTATATATTTCTTTTTCTGCAAAATTTTGTGCAATATTTTGTATTTTTATATTTTCGATTTAGCCCCGTACCTTCGGTATTCTGCTAATAAGGACCTACTTATCGTAAACTCTTTTCTCGCATTCTGCCTTTTTTATTTCCTATATTTTGAGCTACCCTGTTCATGCCCAATTCTGAATAATGGATATGTGCTGTCGCCTTAAAAGGTGTGTATTACAGCTACGCCTGTTTATTTACTCATAAAGTAAAACAAAGCTTCATTCTATAGTTTGACGTGCCCTAACCACAACCTGATCGCGAGGCACATTGTAGTGGTGTGATCCGGGGTAATTTTGACCACCTGGGCTTCCTTAACGTGCAGCCAATGCCCGTTAAACGGGCGCTTTTCACTTCGCCCCATCGAAAAACGGTCGCCGTGGCCGGGATTCGATGCCGCGACCTCGTGCCCAGCCGCAAAGGTCCCAAGCAAATTTGGCGGGTTTGTTTAGATATGTGTTGTACGTCTTACCTTTATTCTCTCGACAAAGGTCATACATCGGCTTCACCTTCGTGACATCACTGCGTAAACGACTGATGCTATGCATTCACCTGGTCATGTGCTTGCGTTTTGGCTCGTGCGCGCGTTGTAGTGCATAAACAAAAATTGCATGAGGGGACATATGGCCTAGTATGAAAAAAAGCGCAAATGCACATTAGTAAGGCTACTTCTTGCCAAGTTGGTTGATACGCAATGAGGCCACTGTAGCGCAAAGAAATATGGACAAAGAGGGTAGGACACCACGTACTGTGCTGTCCCCTTCTTTGCCCGTGTATTCCTTTTTTTGCGCTGCGATGGTTTCCATGCAAATGCAGACATCACAATTAGTTCACATTTAATTAGCCGCTTCACTAATGATCCATTTCGCACTGATACGCATTGTTTCTGCATATTTTTGTATTCTGCTACCACCTAAATGGGGCACAAAAGTCAAACCTATGACATTCACTGTCGTACACCCGGGTACTCATAGGGTTTCTATGCACGTCGTCGCCGGAGTAAAATACAAGGTTGTAGATGTTTGCAGGTTGTGAATAAAAATAAACTTTATTAAAAACAAGTGTGCGTAAAAGTAACTGGATAAAACAATGAGGAGTGTTGCGATATAACATCAATGACTGCGCAACACCACATGTGGGTACACAATAAGCGTTACAGGAAATCTCCGTTCGCAGTTAATAAATTCAAATAAGGAACGTCTAACAGGACCAACTCATCAGATTGTTCACAGGCTAAAAACCTCACGAGACACAATGAGTAAGATCGCAGTCACTAGTGCCAGACATGAAGTCTTGCTCCGTCGCATTGAAATCATGACACTGAACTTGTCATATTACTAAAAACTGAACAGTAGCTGTAGAAGCTTACCTTCCGGCGCATGCCTTCTTTATCATCACGTTGTCGCATGTGGCGTACTACTAAGAAATTACATGACTGGATTGCCTGATTGATTGATTCTCAATAAAGTGGTATGATTTTACAAGGTCCTGCACAAGAACAATGCTATCAGAACAGATTCTTGCTTAAGGTGCAAGCGGGTTTATCCATTGGGCCACACGTAAGGACACGGAGAAAAGGTGGTTGAGATGCAATAAAATATAAATATATTCCTCGCTAAATACCTTCAGGGCTCAGCTCAAGCCAACGCAGAGTCTAAGCCAATTCACAACAGGAAGCTCGATAATAGAGATTCAAAACGGCCGAATTTGGCGATAACAAGAAAAATAGATACTTCCGCAAAAAACCAGTGCGGAGTTGGCGAAACATGCCTTCTGGCTTACTGCTGCCGCGTGAAGCTTATGCGAACGCTTTCACTTGCACGTCAGAGTGGAAAAGTGATTCACGTGGTGTCCTTGTCCCCCAGTTAGTGGGTGACACGTGTAGTAACTCAGTGGAACAGCTATGCCTGCAGAGAACCGATACCAGACACGACGAGGGACGACGCACACTTCTGAGGCCACCTAGAGACATGCAGCTACTTCTGAGCGCGAAGCACAGTACAAGAAAAGTTGCTTCTCGTGCAAATCCCGTCAGTGTAGGCGCTGAGTCGAATAGGGCACGCCAGAACCAGCCACGGTACGGAAACAGACGAGCAGCAGCTGCTGATCCGTGTGGCTTGTGTCCGAGCGGCGCTCACTGTCCTCATCATCACAGTTGGCTTCATTTTTGGCAGTATGGCGCCAGTGGCTGGCGCGCACTGGTCAGAAGTTCTCGTAGTGGTGGATGAAGTACGGCAGCTTGCGGCTGTTGTTCACCGTCTCGCAAGCGGAGCTCACACTTTTCGTGAGAGCAGAAGGCCCGCAGCTGAACACGCCCACTTTGCTCACCTGCAGGCGTCAGATTAGATTAGCCTAAAACATGCGCACAGACATTCAGCAGGATCAAGCTTAAGGATTTACTTACGATTTCATCTAAACCGGAAAATCACCCGTGACAATAGTACGGAATATTCAAAACAGGAAACTCATGTAACAGACCCGAACACGGCAACTGCATGCACGGTAATTGCAACACAAATAAAAATAAGGCAACCTCTTACTTATGATGGCTGCGTGTAAGATATACTATGTTCTTTATCTTTGGTGGATTTTGTTTTTCCATAGGCGGCCTTTATTTAAGTATTTCGCGTCAGTTCAATAAAATGAGTTCCGTTATAAGTGTCATCTGTTAGTTATTTTTTTATAAGGTCACTGCAATATTTCCAGATTCATTTCCTGTCGCAGTAATGAATAACAGCCACGAAGCAATGAACGAGAAGAGCGGTACCAATGCTTATTAGCCATTTAATAAGAACCCAAAAAACAAGCCACCAAAGAAAACATAGTGGAAATTACATGTACTTATTATTGAATTAAATAATAAATTAGTGGAAAGGAAAGTAGATGTAAAATTAACTTGCCACAAGTGGAGAACGAATCCACGCTTTCGCATTACGTGTACGATGCTCTTGCCGATTGAGCTACCGCTGCGCCATTTTCCCGTACACTGTACGAGGTATTTATGTTATCCTACTAGAGAATACCTGGGTGTGTAAGCCAGTGCCACTCCTCACGGCCTTGAAGCCACGAAGCATGACATTTTTCGGTACCCGGAATGGTCTCCGGAAACAAAAGTCAAGGGTTATTTTTAATCACTTTCAGAAATTGAAAGTACGCATTTCTGAGAAGATCTCTCAAAAGCACTATGTATGGACAGCTGGGCTAGTTGGTTATGATTAGCATTATGAAACATCGTTCCAGCGCACAACTGAACAAGGACAAGAAAAGAAAGACAACGCGAACGCCGGACTTCAACATTTGAAGTCCGGCGTTCGTGTTGTCTTTCTTTTCTCGTCTTTGTTCAGTTGTGCGCTGGAACGATGTTTCATAATGCTCTCAAAAGCAGTCAGAGAAAAGCAAGACACGTCGCCACGTATATTTATCTGGTGCTCTCAAATGAATTCTTCACAGATAAACTAAACATTCTGAATCTATATTTTGCGGATGAATGGTAATGGAACAGATCACTCGGCGTGGATGTCATGTCGCGCTCAGATGAAGCAGCCAAAAGAAGTCGAAGTTTTTAGCGATAGCAAAGTACCATTAGTAGCGTTAGCAAAGTATTAAACATTTACACGAAATGAGGTTCGTAGATTTCACAACCTTATTAGTCGAAGAAACATTCCATCATGATCATCAGCCTATGTTATGTTCACTGCAGGACAAAGGCCTCTCCCGCGATCTCTAATTAACCTGTCCTGCGCCAACCGATTACAACTGAAATCTGCGAATTTCGTTACTTCATCACCCCACCTAGTTTTCTGCCGTCCTCGACTGCCCCTCCCTTCTCTTGGCACCCATTCTGTAACTGTATTGGTTCACCGGTTTTCTATCTACGTATTACCTGGCCTACCCAGCTCCATTTTTTTTACTGCGAAGCTGTATGCAGGGGCCGAATCTTATAACGGTTCGGTTGGGGAACCGTTCTTTTGGCCTCACCTGATTGGCCGAAATTTTGATTACGTCACAGGGCGTCAGAGGCAGCGGGGCGGTATCGCAATTTTCGAGTACGTCACGCATCTGTCAATCATCTTCAAAGCGAACCGGTCGTAGGAACCGGAGAAGGGGTAGTCCGCTTTGGGTTCCCTTGCTGTGGCTTGGCTGTTGGCTTGTGACCCTGGCCGCGCGCGCCGGTCGCGCGCCCCCGGAGACGCGCGGGCGTCGCGCGCGCGTGCGTTGGTTGCTTCGGAGGCTATTACTTGCCTTCGTCGTCTGCTTGGCGTTGCTCTTTCGGTGTCGACCACGGCTGAAAATGCGATACGCTTTCGAAGAAGTGACGGATAATCAGTTGCACCGCCTTTGCTGGCTTTCTACGTAGACCTTTTGCAAGCTACGCTATCAAATGGAGGAGACTCGGGTGCAAGCGTACGAGTGGCCATTCCACGCAGAGGAAGGGATATTGCGCGCTGCGGTTCATCGCCGCCGGCCTGCAGCTCCCAGAGCTCAGTCGGACGCGAGGCATTAATCGGAATTGCCTAGATCTCTGCTGCCGGCATTGTCCACAAAGTTGCTCTCGCAATTACTGTGTTGGCCGGTTGAAGGGCTGGGTCAGCTTTGCCGTGACTTCAGCTTCAAAGTCAATGCCAAGGAGATATTTGCACGGTGAGATCGAATTCCCAGTGCTATCGCCAGTGTGAATAGCTCGCAGATCGCCGTTCAGCAGTCAGAAGGGTTCAACCTAGGCTGGTTCAGCGCTTCCTTCGTTCGGCTGATAAAACTATACAGTCAGGACGGGAAGGTATTGTGGAGCTCTCTTATTTGGCTGCCCTTTTTTCTCTGGTTCCGGATTGCCACAATGTGTTCCTCCATTTCCCGGCACAGCGCGCACCGTCAGCACCACACTCTTCGATTTTACTTCGCGCAGGCAATGCAGGGCCCGTATATCCTAATGTTCTATTTCAAGTCCATTGCTTCCATCACGCGACGCGCCGACGGGCAGATCGCCGGGATAGCGCCAACGCGGCGGCGAGCTAGTCATGTCCAAACCGAGGACGAAGGGGGAAAAAAGAAGGAAAATTGATATAGTCGGCTAGTAAAGGTGTCCCTAAGAACCAGTTAACGGTTTTGTCGCGCTCGCTACTTAAGAAGTGCTGTCAGTGCGTTCCTGTTGCGTGCATCGTGCCAACTCCTGGGTAGCGGACGACATAGCGCTGCGCTCTGCCAACCAATTTACGCTAGCGATACCACCAGTCGGCTGAGAATGAAAAAGAATGACATTAATAAATTGCTTCTGCATTGCGCAAACGCCCGACACCACAAGTTTATATTTCAAAACTTGTCGTATAATATTTAATTTATATTTTACATTCATTTAGCAAGCACAAACATTCTGCAATTCCTCGATTAGCTCGTCATATAATGACGTACACTTCAGAGGTGGCACCCTCTCACCTATTGGTCGTGTACTCCCCTTCTTCCACCGCCGGCTTGGGAGTGGCACATCTAATGACGTAAGCGGCGAAGCGGACGGTTCGTATTCCGAACCGTTATAAGATTCGGCCCCAGGGTGTTTCACGTAACTTGCGCCAAGGAATTTAAGAAATGTGGTTAGCCGCAGCCGAATGAAACCAATGACATATAGTTTGACATCATGCGGGATTTCATAGAGTATTTTTTTATGTTCCGCTAAATTGTTTGACTAAGCTGACTTATGCAACTTTTTTTATTCACTTTACGGCCAAGTGAGTTTCGTTTTTTTGCAGAGGGGGTTCAGAAACGACCGATCCAATATTTTTTTTTGGTGCGACGTACATGCTGCACAGCGATTTTTCTCGGTGTTTAATAAGAACTCGCGAAATATGACATAAAACCACACGCCTGCGCTCGTGCGCAATCGTGTTGCAGTGCTTCCAACCCTGCGTCGAGCGTATCGCTTATCAGGGACGACTGCGCCTCTTTTCCATGCGGCACAACCAAAGATGCTGACGTATTGTGAAGCCGATGCCTAGAGTTGCGGCCGGTCACGTCGCCATGGTCTGTGCGCGTGGTTCTTTCTCACGAACCGCGACTTAGAGCGCTGCAATGCGGTAGTGCAGGAGCGCAGTCGCGTGGTATTCTTTCATATTTCGCAGGCTTTCTTTAAACGCTGAAAAAATCAGCTAGCAGCATGCACACTAAAAATTGCATCGCTCGTTTCTGAGCTCCCTCTACAACCCAATGAAACGCACTTGGCCCTAAAGCCAATATCGAAAAGTGCGAGCGAATATTGGATGAAGAGGAGAAAGAAGCTGGGCTGGCTCGCGTGCGGCGCTGAGAACAGTTTTCACTTTGCGTTCTTCATCTTGTAGATTGTGGGGTTCTCACACCCGTGCTCTTGGGACAAAGGAACGACAAGACAATACTGCGAACAATCACAAGGGCATTTATTGCGCCTTTCATAGATCAATGCCTGCCAGCCGAGTTGCTATCCACAAAATATGCCGATGGGCGCGCGACAAATCTAGAAGTCCGACTCACCGCGACCGGATAACGAGCGAATATGTTCGCCCCATGCTGGATCCCAACGCCTGGTCGTTCGCGCGTACGGTCACGCGAACGGTGGCGCGTTCGAAGGATGCCACGTGAGACGGTCTGACAGAAGCATGGATCGGTGCACGCGCGGGACGTCCGCGTCGTACGCTGACCCGCAGCCAAAGACGAAGCGTGTTCTCCCTTGCACCCCCAAGTTACCCTGCCGCAAGGCGGGGTTAGCAGCGCAACACTTGCGCCATCTGTCTTACTGCGCTTCAACCACAGCGACCGCCGCGGGCCCCAGGCCACGCGGCGAAGCCGCACTGCACGAGAAGGAAGCTATGCGGCAAAAATAACATATCAAGGGTCGTGTGAGAGTCGCGCATCCCCGCATCCCCCCAACCTTATATCACTGCTTATTCCGGCGAAACATGTTACACGGTCTAACATCAACCCGTGCTTCGCAAACAAGGTAGTATATGCAATATTGGCCGCGCCGAGGAAATGTCCACACGCTGTCCAAAACATGCGAGCCGACTGTCCTTGGGTACACCGCTAGCATCCGCTGGTGCCAGCAGCAGCTCTGCAGACTCGACGGCACGATTCCAGGTCACGACTCCGGAAACGGCGACGCAGTAGACGGCACAAGCAAGGGTCGCTCGCGCTCTGCTGGCGAGAGCCGCGGTACCTGTCGGTGACCGCCGGCTCTTTTCTCCACCGCCGAGGGTTGCGAGCTGGATACAAGTGGCCGCCGAAGTCGCTGCGCCGAACTAGCCACAGCATCACCATCGGCCGGGGTGGCTCGATCGTAGTCCGAGGCAGCAGCGCAGACGATGTGCCAGTGACAGCAAACCAGGGTTGACTCCAATCACGCTGCGTACACTCAACACACTCGGCAAGCACTAAAGTAGTGCAAGGGAGAGGAATTCTGCATGCTTATCGCCCGCGTGTTACGATGTTCAACCCGGCTAGCAAAAGATCGGGCAGCTACTCAGATGCTAAGTTCACGTGAACGAAGCTCGCTTCCTTAAGCCGAACGAGTAATTTTAATTCCTGCGAGGCTAACTAGAATGAGGCAAGCAAAGTGCAACACCTCAACGCCACGATCCACCAGGTTGTGTCCCTCCACGTGCGACAGGCAGCTTCGTAAAGCCTTAGGCGTAAAACGTCGCTACCCTGACAACAACCGGCATCCAAAAAACAACAGCGAAAATGGGCGCAAAACAGGCAGCCGCGAGGACACGTCAGCTCTCTTAGGTGGTCCTACCCCGCTCGGTGCACAGAGCATCCGAGTTGACGGCGCGCACCGTCCCAGACGTTGTCGGAGCGCCCGGTGCCAGGCCGCAATACCAGTCAGCCCGTAGCGGCACCCGTGGCCCACGGCCACCCGGCTCCCAGAGCCACGACTTCATCACAGTCAAAGAGATAGAAGAAGCTGTTTACATAAGAAATTCAGACCAACCACGAGGCTTCTGTACTCACTCGTTTCAGGCTTGCCACTGCTCCGCGGGCGCTAAGGCTCGCTCTCCCAGGATGCAGACCGCGTGGCTCACGTACCGACGAATGTCATTAAAAAAATCATTTGCGAAAAGGCTTAGCATGTTGAAAAGTTCAAACACACTATAGCCACCGTCGCCTCACTCAAGAAAGCACGCCGCCAATGCTAGCGATTAAAATCCACGCTAGGCCTACGCTTCGTTCAAACAAAGGTCTCGAACGAAGGAAAACTGTTAAAACTATCGTCCGATGCACCAAGAGGTTCACGTTGAGCAGCCAGATGTGGGATTCTCATACCCGTGCTCTTGGGACAAAGGGACGACAACACAGTACTGCGAACAATCACAAGGGCATTTATTGCACCTTTCATAGATCAATGCCTGCCAGCCGAGTTGCTATCCACAAAACATGCCGATGGGCGCGCGACAAATCTAGAAGTCCGACTCACCGCGACCGGATAACGAGCGGATATGTTCGCCCCATGCTGGATCCCAACGCCTGGTCGTTCGCGCGTACGGTCAGGCGAACGGTGGCACGTTCGAAGGATGCCACGCGCGACGGTCTGGCCGAAGCATGGATCGGTGCACGCGCGACCCGACCCGCAGCCAAAGAGGAAGCGTGTTCTCCCTTGCACCGGCAAATAACCTTGCCGCGAGGCGGCGTTAGCAGCGCAACACTCGCGCCATCTCTCGTACTGGGCTTCAACCACACCGACCGCCGCGGGCCCCAGGCCACGCGGCGAAGCCACACTGCAGGAGACGGCAGCTATGCGGGAAAAACATATCAGGGGACGCGTGAGAGTCGCGCAGCCCCACAAGATAAACGCGATTCAACGTCATAATAATAAACACTTTGCATAATTCATCAAAGTTATTCACTAATTAGGTTGAATATAATAAAAGACCCTATGGAGCACCCCATGACGGCAAACCATACGCCGTTGGTTTCCTTCAGCTGCGGCTAACCACTTTCTTTAAATCCTTGCAAAAAGTTATGTGAAACACCCTGTGTATAGCTAGTGGTCGATGCCCGGGCGTGTACGCGTAGCGTCGACGCGAAAAAATTCTCGCATCCAGTTTCTTGCGAATGTTCTCTGCAGGTCTCAGTCTAAGGTAGGTATCTTGCAAAAGATTATACTGAAACTGGCCACTAAGAAGACTATCATGACGCCGAGTTTCATTTACTTGTGATGTGAAGTTCAAATTGAAGTTGTAAACGCTACAAAATTACCGTCTGCTGTCAGTACATGACCGTCTACGCATGAACTATGGTTGCTGTAACTAATGCTTTATCCAAACTATCCCAAAACGAAGTATATGGCAACTAGCCACAAGACTACTCTAACATTACGCCGAGTTTCATCTACTTCTCATAATTACGTTGTTAACAGTGAAGTTGAAAATATTGTGAAATTCACGTCCGCCATTCAGCGGTACTTGCACACGTCACTACTTTATGAAAGAAGGATAAATCGCTCCACAGTCAAAGGATGTATTAACGCGATAGCATTAAGGAGCTCGTGCCACAGAAAATCTGGTGCCGGCGTTGGACGTCGTTGCGGCAAAAAAAAAAAAAGAAATTCGAACCGCGCATACCCAGGCCCTCCATGTGACCGAAGGAATTTACTGAAATAATTGAAGTTCTCAAGCGAAAATACGTAGAAAAAATCGCGAACTACGACCTACAACCTACAGACGTGATAGCTCTCGGATTGTAGTTTGACATTCTGCTACGTGAACATTCAAAGAAACCACTTTTGCAGCGTTTATACAATACAAAGACAGGCCTCGGCAACCAGAATTGGCGCGCGCCGGCGCGCGGGCGGGTGTCTTGGGGGCCACGGAGCTGCGGGCCCAGTTCCTTGCAATACCTTTAGCTGGCCCTCACCTCCGCTGCATATACAGGGCCAAGAAATACCTCAGGTAACAGAACATAAATACATTTGTACATGGATAAACAAAGTTTCCACAGGAAAAAATCATAACAGTAAAGGGGAAGAAAAATGCAGCCATAATGAAGCACAGAGTGCTACGGGCATACAATAGGTACGAGGTCCTCCGAGGTATGTGGAAACGTGTAATGGTTCCAGGGCTTACTTTTGGAAATGCGGTTGTTTGCTTTAAATCAGGGGTACAATCAGGACTCAATGAGAACCAAACTTCAGTGGGTCGCCGCGCATTGGGCGCTCACGGGAAGACTACAAATGAAGCTGTGCAGGGTGATATGGGCTGGACTAGTTTTGAAGTGAGGGAAGCTCGCAGTGAAATTGAGTATGAAGGACGACTGAGGAATATCGAAGAAAGCAAATGGGCTGGGAGAGTGTTCAGGTATCTGTACAGGAAAACAATTGATTCGAAGTGGAGGAAAAGAACTAGGAAGCTTACCAGCAAGTATGCGACCTGTAGGGTGGGCAACACAGCAACAAGGAAGGTCAAGCGGAAAGCCAGATAGGCTGAAATAATCTCAAGGATGGCGGCAGTGGAAAAGAAACCTGCCATGAGTAACTGCTTAAGAGGAAAAAACGAAATCAGGAAAGAAATTATTTATGATAACTCAAAGGGAAGCTCATTACTTTTCGAAGCGAGATCGGGATGCCTTAGAACACGCACCTATAAAGCGAGGTATAAGAAGTAAGAAGTATGTGCTTGCTGCGGTAAAGCTAGGGAAACGACGGAGCATGTTTAATTTGAATGTGAAGACGTCTACTCAGCGGTCGATTTAGGTACCACTGGCCTCCTTGAAGCCCTTGGGTTCAGCGGGAGCAGTGTTAAAGCAAACATGTCCGCAATAGGCATTAGCAAGAGGCGATTGGAGGATTGGTGGAAGTAGGGAAACGACACAAAAGTACAGTTCGAAATAGGGGATCAGAAAATTTGGGTGGTGTAGTTCATGGTGTTTTTTTTCTCTTTTTTATTGTTTAATCTGGGTAGGACATTAGGCAGTATAATAGCAAGAGCTTGGTGGGCGAAAGGGGACGCTCATAACATCCATCCATCCATCCATCGTGGCCCACGCAAGAGGTTGCGTTTCTACCACAAAGCCGACCTTCGCGCATAGCATTTGCACGCATAATAATAATAATAATAATAATAATAATAATAATAATAATAATAATAATAATAATAATAATAATAATAATAATAATAATAGACGAGTCGCGCAAGCAAAAACACACCACACACACCACAGCTTCGCTGCTCGTCATTCTTCGCGGAGTTGAAGCGCTGATGAATTTTTTTCTCTTATAGTCAATAAGAATATCGGATGTCCCCGTTTGCTCTCTGATCCCCACCGCTCTCTTCCTTTCTCTTAACGTTAAGCCTAACATTCTTCATTTGATCGCTTTTTGCGCGGTCCTTAAGTTGTTCTCAAGCTTCTTTGTCCGTTTCCAAGCTTTTCCCCATATGTCAGCACCGGTAAAATGCACTGATTTTACAACTTAGTTTTCGACAAAAATGGTAAGCTTCCAGTGAGGATTTGGCGATGTCTTCCATATGCATAGCAACCCATTTTCTATTCTCCTGTAATTTTCCTTTTGTTGATCATGTTCCCCTGTACCCTTTCGAATAGAATAACACATGGAGGAACATGGACTACACCCCAATTTCATGTACGGATTCCGGAAAGGCATGTCAGCAAAGGATGTCTTTCTCCTCATCAAGGAAGACGTCCTCAACCCACAACCGGGCAGCAACAAAAACCTACTCCTAGCCCTCGACGTGGGAAAGCCTTTGCTAATACAGCACACGAAACCATCCTAGATGGCTTCGCCGCCATAGGATGCGGAGAGCGAGTATATCAGTATACCGTGGCTTATCTCAGTCACCGCAAAGCCCGCATTGGCGTAGCAGGCAAACAATCAGACATATATGATCTACCGCAAAAGGGTACTCCACTAGGATAAATATTATCTCCTTTCCTCTTGAACACCGGACTTAGAAAACTTGCATTACAACTGGAAAACATCCCAAAACTTGGATGTGCCTTCTATGCCGACGATATCACCATATGGGCAACAAAGGGTTCATACGGCGACAGAGAAAACACATTACTAACAGCTATCGAATACGTCGAGTCATACCTAACCAAAGCAGGAATGAGATGTGCCCCACACAAGTCGGAGTACCTTCAAGTCCGGCCCAAGCAAACTAAGGAACATCGAGCCCCACCAATACATATCGAGATTGCCGGGCAACCTATAAAGCGCGTCCGGACAACACGCTTACTCGGTATGCACGTCCAGGAGAACAACGGCATAAAGGTAGCCTCAGGGAAATTAAATCACGTTATAAGAAGCATCGCGTCACTCATCGCCAGAGTATGGCGCAGCAAAGATGGTTTCACAGAGGACGAACCTTAAGACTGGTACTGGCCCTCGTCATCAGCCGTGTCACGTACGCACTCCCGTATCAAGTCAAGCGCCAAAGCGGGACCCAGCGCATGGATACTCTTATAAGAACGGCCTACAAAACTGCCTTACAACTACCATCAAGCACAAGCACAAAGAAATTACTAGCGCTAGGGGTATACAACACCTTTGAGGAGCTAGCAAGCGCCACCCTCATAGCGCAGAGGGAGCGCCTCAACAAAACACAACAGGGAAGGCACCTTCTTCAACGGCTGGGGTACCCGCTGACACCCCAGTACTGCAAAGAAGAAACAACTCTTGCCTAACCACATTGCAGAGAACATTCTAGTAGACCGTATCCCCAAGAACATGCACCCCACCCACAATCAAGAGAGGAGAGCAGCGCGTGCCCGCACGTTGCACAAACGCTGCTTCAGAGACCTAGATACATACTACACGGACGCTAGCCCGTATCCCTCGTCGCCACGTCGTGGCCCCAAATACACATTCGCCGTCGTCAACCAGGGGAACCTGGTAGCCTCTGCCTCCATCCGCGCCACATGCAGCGCAGCAGCAGAAGCAGCAGCGATCACTCTCGCACTTAGCGACGCCGAAAGCAAGCGTCCTTACGGACTCACAGGCGGCGTGTCGCTTATACACGAATGGCACCCTCCCTATACAAGCCATTCGAATCCTGGGCCACTCACTAGAATGGACCCACGGTGTCGTCTGGTGCGCCGGGCACAAAGGCCTGCGGGGAAACGAAGAGGCGGACTGCGCAGCTCGAGGGCTCACAAGCCGAGCGCCAGACCACACCGTTCTTCAGCCCCCGACAGACCGACGAGCGACCCACGAGTTAACCACAAGTCAACAAATACTGCAGGGCCAATGTCTCGAAAGAAGACAATACGCTCCTCCGCATAAAGCTCTCAATAAACTCTAGGCAAGGGACTGGTATCGTCTACAAACGAACATATACCCACACTTGTCTCGTCTACAGGCAATCTCCCAAGACAGATATACGTCCCGGGCATGTCCCTGGTGTGGCAACCACACAGCGACACTCACGCACATAACACACGAATGCACCGACCGTCCGGGCGACGCAATTTCGCCACGAGTCAAAGCACACGCATTCGCTACGTGGCCTTGGGAGGCGGGACTCTCCGAACTGAACATGGGAAGCCAACTGGCGACCGTCGACCAGGCCCGGCGAGCTGCGACCGCCAGTGGAGCCCTGTCAGAGGGAACCACCCGCCAATAAAACAACCAACGACTTCTGTAATAATAAAGTTCCTTCTCCTCCTGTGAGTAATCGACCTAGGTAAACGTAAGCCTTCACAGACTGTAGAGGCTGACTGGCGATCCAGAACTCTTGTTCTCTTGCCAGACTATCCCCGCACAGTAATATTCAACCCCACTCATACACATTCTCTGTAAAGGTCCGCAATCATTTGTTGCAATTTGTCCCCAGTGTTGATGAACAGGACAATGCCATCTGCAATGCGATGGTTGCTGAGATATTCTCAGTTTACTAGCTCGAATATTCTTCGAAGCATGCAGTGAACAGCATTGGAGAGATTGTGCCTGCTTGCCTCACCATTTCTTTGGAGGTGTCTTTTTACTTTTTTATGGGGAATTACGGTAGCTGTATAATCTTTGTAGATATTTTCCAAGATATTCACGTATGCCTGCTGTCCTCCTTGAATACGTAATGCCTCTATGACTGGTATTTCAACTGAATCGGATGCATTTGCATAATCTATGAAAGCCATATAGAGTAGATGATTATACTCTGCAGATTTCTCGATTACGTGATTGATGACATGGATATGAAGCATTGTAGAGTATCACTTCCTGCCGCCAGCCTGTTCTCTTGGTTGACCGAAGTGTTGTCCTTATTCTATTGGAAATTATCTCGCTGAATTTTTTATACAATACTGGAAGTAGGCTAACGGGATTACCACTTTTCAGTTCTTTATTGTCTCTCTTCTTGTGCATTAGTATAATGTCGGCATTCTTCCAGTTCTCTGGGATCATTGAAGTTGATAGACAGTTTTTATAAAGGGCCACCAATTTTTTCAGCATTATGTCTCCTCCATATTTGATTAAATTGGCTGTCATTCCATGTTCTCCTGCCGCTTTTTCCCGGGTCATGTCTTGCAAGGCCCTTCTAAATTCATCGCTAGTTATAGAAGGAGCCCTCTAACCTGTTCATTGCTACTTCGAATGGAGGGAGCGTGGCTGCTCTGGGTGCTTTACAGGGCTATATAGAATTCTTCTGCTGGTTTCAATATATCCCAGAAATGGCTGGTGATATTACTCTGCTTATCTTTCAGCGCATACATTTTGGCTTGTCCTATGCCAAGATTTCTCCTGGCTGTTTTCATGCTGCATCCATTTTTTCATGCTTCTCAGTCTTTCTCACATCATAATTTCTAATATCTCTTATTTCCTCCTTGTTGATCACTTTCTACAGTGCGCGAATTCTATCTGATCTCTTGAGTTGGACAATTTCACGTTTTGTCGTTTCTTTATTAGGCCCTTTGTCACTTTGTAACTTGGGATAGCTTACCTACTCGTTGCCTTGGTGCCTTACTTCGTACTTTAAATGCGGCTTCTGGAGCCAGACTGGCTACGGCTTCGTTCACTACATCTACGTCGTCTTTATCTCCTTGTTCTAAGGCTGAATATTTGTTTGCAAGCACCAGCCTGAATTGGTCTCATTTTACCCTTGCTGCGTCTAGGTTCGCCTCTTTCTTCTTGATTAATTTTACACTTTCTCTCTTCATATCGAGCTAAATGCTAGACCTGACTTATACCCGTGTCACACGGGCAACTCGGATCTCCTTCAAACTTCCTTCCCTTAAAGGACAGCAAGGGAGTTTCACCTCAAAGGAGTTAGCTCCGTGTCACACGGCCTATAAGCGAGCTTTTGAAAGTTGCCGCTGGGGGTCCATAAGGCGCTGCTCACCTCGTACGCAGTCATGAAAGAAACACGTTATATATTGCTAAAGAGTTTTGGTTAGTTGTCTTTTCTTACAAAATACAATTATTTATGCATTGCATTTTAAATATGTCATCTATCTTAAAGACAAAAAAACGAGCATGTACTCAAGATAGCATGTACCTCATACACAGCGATTTTGTCCGCTCTGCTAGCCACCATGTGCGTACTCGATCGCGCGGTTGTGGCTGTTTGGCCGGGGGTCAGGGCAAACGCAGGGCAAACGCAGCAGCCATTACGAGAACGCCCGGTTCGAGAGTCGAATGTAGCTGCTCAACTCAAATATCTTTGTCAGTCCTCAAATACTATATTATGTGCAATAAAAACAGTTATAATTGCTGGTAAAAGTGAAATTAATAAAAATGAGGGTGATTTCTTGACTCGAAATTCAAGCACGCTAGGAACAAGAGTACTCCCTTCAATCTGCAAGGGAGATCTTCCATCTCCTTTCGCTAGGAACTTCCCTAGACTTCCTTTGCTAAAGGACTGCCGTGTGACACGGCACGCATCTCCCTCGAGATAAAGACGTCCTTGGTTGAAGGGAGTTAAAAGGATTTAGCCGCGACCGTGTGACAGGGGTATTACTTATGATCCCTGCACTTTTGCCCTACCTAACACTTCTACATCCTGCACTATGCTGGAATTGGCAGAAAATCTGTTTCATTTTTTCTTGCTCCATTAGGGCTTTTCCTGGTCCATTTTCTGTTGCTACGCTTCCTGAAGGAGGTACCCATTATTGGGAGCTTATTCCTTTCCGCAAATTCTACCGAAATCTCTCCTCTAGTGTTCCTAGAATCGATGCCGTAGTTGCCAGCTGCTTGTTCAGCAGCCTGCTTTCCCCCCCACTTTTGCATTGAAGTCGCCCATCAATACAGTATACTGAGTTTGCACTTTTCTCATCACTGATTCAACATCTTTATAAAACTGATCTACTCCGTCATCCTAATGACTGCAGGTTGGAGCCTAGGCTTGTACTACCTTTAATTTAATCATATTACTAAGTTTTATTACCACTACTGCTATCCACCTATGGTACTCCAGTAGTACCGGTACTACCAGTACTCACCTACGGGGCAGAAACCTGGAGGCTTACGAAAAGGGTTCTACTTAAATTGAGGACGACGCAACGAGCTATGGAAAGAAGAATGATGGGAGTAACGTTAAGGGATAAGAAATGAGCAGATTGGGTGAGGGAACAAAAGCGAGTTAATGACATCTAAGTTGAAATCACGAAAAAGAAATGGGCATGGGCAGGACATGTAATGAGGAGGGAAGATAACCGAGGGTCATTAAGGGTTACGGACTGGATTCCAAAGCAAGGGAAGCGTAGCAGGGGGCGGCAGAATGTTAGGTGGGCGGATGAGATTAACAAGTTTGCAGGGACGACATGGCCACAATTAGTACATGACCTGGGTTCTTGGAGAAGTATGGGAGAGGCCTTTGCCGTGCAGTGGGCGTAACCAGGTTGATGATAACTGCTATCCTTTCATTATTGCTCTAGAATTCATCAATGTTGCCTGTTATATCCTTATGAATTAAGAATCCTACCCCTTATTGCTTCTTACCTGGAAGTCTTCTATAGCAGTGGATGTGGCCGTTATTCAGCACTGTATAAGCCTGACCAGTTCTAACCTCACTATGGCCAATAATATCCCACATAACGCTTGACACTTCCTCAAGGTGTGGACCTAAGCTAGCTTTACTCGAGAGGGTCCATGTGTTGAGCGTTGCCAGATTCAGTTTCCATTGGCGCACAGCCGTGATCCAGAGATTCTTAGCCCCCTCAGCTGCGCTGCAGGTCTGACCACCGCCTTGGTCAGATGTTGCGCAGCTGCTGGGAGCTGAAGGCCATGGGTTGACAGTAGGAGTCACGATGGAGGTAGTGGCCGAATACTGCACCAGGGAGGCCAATTCCTGTTCTGTTGAGAGTTTTTTCTTAAGCTTAGTGGTCCTTCCTAATTTTGTTGCACCTGGACTAGTATAGCCCTACTGGCTCTCGGCATTTTATCGCAGTGTCAGGTGCCACCCGAAGCCTGGAGATGTAGTGTACTGAAGGAGGATTCGAACTTAATACCTTGAGATTATAAGATCGATGTTAAAAAAACAGTAGAGGATTTGAACCTTTTACTATAGCAACCAAGCATCCGAGATAACTCAGTAAGTTGAACCTACATGCGACGAGGGCCAAAACAACGCACGTACTCAGAAAGTAGCTCCGCGATAGAGGGATTTCCGCGCTCACCCGAGAACCCCTGTCCACGTGCGCTAACAGAACACAGCTGGTGACCTATTCGCCTGCGTAGAAGCCTTTTTTTTAGCTGACCGAATGTGCACCCGAACAGCACGCCGCACCTGGCCCCGAGCTGCAGGAATCCCTTCTGTAACGAATGAATAATTCTATGCGGCTTATTAGCTGAAGAAAGCGCCAGTCACATGATCATTTAGTGAGGCGACGTGTGCTTCAATCGTGGGGACAACCGTGTTGGAACTGATTAAAGAACGAGGTATGCACTGAATCTGGGAAATATCTATCGATCAGGCGTAGCGACTAAGTTTGGAATAATTTATGCTATAACGAAGTGGAAAGCTATCTGAGCGCTCCTCGCCGCGATGTATGAGACGGTATTGTTTATTTGGCTCGGAAGCGAGCGCTGTTCTCCAGTCTCTGGCCGCGTCAGTGGGTGCCGGAGAAGAGAGCATAAACAGTTGCTAAAGAAATATGTACTGCGCACCCTCGCCCTGTCGTGCACAGGGCCACTACAGTGGCTCGTAGTTACGTCTGCTGCGTAGCCTGAGTATCGCGGCCGCCATGAGGTGCCGCGACAACTGAGCCCACTGAGCCTCTGCGGATCACTCAAGGCAACAGCCTGCTCTGATTGGTATCTGTGGGTGATGTGACCCAAGTCGCCGAGATCTAATGAGGTAATTCGCTTCCCGAGTAGAACACCCCCGAGGTGTGTGGCAATCGCGGTCGAAGCTCGTTATGTTAGGAATCTTTCCAACGCGAGTCCGGAGGGTGGCACCCATCGCTTACCCGTACTGCGTGCTGCTGATGTATCCGCATGAGCGAACATGATGATCGTGTGACCCTACAAAACAGTGTGATTGTCGTAGAGACAAGTGCGAGAGGAAATGTGCTACTGATGGTTTCACTCCGCTCGAGAAGAGCTACAGTGCACTAGAATGCACTGTAGCAAGGCAAAGAGAGGAGACGCCGTGAAGTGAAAGGTAACTTGACCGATACGCTTTAAGTTTGCTGCGCCGATGGATGGTTACAGTTCCAACATCCAAATTAGATTTTAATTGCGCGCCGCAGGGGTGCTCAGTAGACGGAGCATTATAGAAACCTCCCGGTCTGCCGGCGAAGACAATGAAGAAAGATTGGGAATACGGAAAAGACGACCACAGGCTGTCTTTGATTGCCCATACCCCCGCTTGTGTTGCATTACTTCTTAAGGCTAAGTATTTCTGAAATGGTCTGTTTAAACGTCAAGTGCATTTCTCCACTCCAATAAACAGCGGATCAGGGGCGAAAATCGAACAATGTGAAAGGGCCCGTAATGGCTGCTGTGGTAATGACTTCTTCGGTCTTAGAAATCTGAAGGTCGTTTCGGAAACTGCAAGCTGTTTTGTAAAAGGCCCTTCCTCCTTGGAGAGTCGGAGTAAAGCTCTGGTTATCGAGAAATGTGGCAACATTCAGGGTACTATAATTTTTTCATCGGCGCTGTATGAAGTGGCGACCAAACACTATACTCGGCGACCAATACCAATTTCCAGCATGTGTTCGAACTCGTGCTTGGTTATTGTTAAATTCTCTCCTGCATGTTCATGGAGTGATGCATGACACGAATGGCCTTAAGCGACAATGGTTGGTTCGATGCTGTGGCAAAGAAGCCAACTTCACTCAGGTGAAGCGGTCAGGGTTGGAGTTAATTTCCTTTCCCTTTCCCCTCTGGTAGCTTCAACGCTAGTTAAGGAGGGAAGGTGTTTAAGGTCCCAAGTCGGCGCCCCCCGATGATCCGATTGCACAGGGGCAGCGCGAAGGAAGAGCCGTTGTCCGATAAAGTGACGCTTTATTCAAACACCGAGGCGTCTGTCCGAGTCCATGACCGAAGATCCGCTCTCTCCACACAACCAAACATGACATTTTAAGCCCTCAGTTGCACAAACGAGTCGCAGATCAGTCAATCACACATGCGATTTTACATAATTGTAACCAATAGCACAACCACCTTCGTGTCTTACACGGCATTGGTGGAAACAGTGGCACTCTTTACAACATGCCAGGGGATAGGATTTTTCAAAGACACGTGTCATCGCCCTCTGCCTTAGGTTAGGCTGCGGGTATCGGCCCTTGATTTCCTTTCCTTTTCACCTGCAGGCAACCGCCACGCAAGCTGCGAGAATGTTTCCATGAAACGACGGCTCATCGATGGAATGTCTGCCATACAGTGGGCAGCGCTGCCGGTACTGAGAAAACTCTGTCCCCCATGCAGCTGTGGGCCGGTCCGCTTAAAATCCAAGCACCATAATTGGGACCCGATGGCAACCACACCCAAAAGCATCCATCGGTCGTAGCCGGCTAAGTGGTGTAAAGCTACCGCCGTTTTCAGACATTCTATGTTGGCGCACGCGGATGCCAAACATCAAACCGGCTGGGCAGTGTCGCGTCGCCCAATTTCCGTGACCGAGACGGTCGACGGGACATGTGGGAAGCGCATGGACCTTAGTGGTGGCGTTGACCTCGAGCACCCCCTACCTTTCAACGCTCCCCTTCAGCTCGGGCCGTCTACCCTTTTGTTGCGAGCGAGGGTGCAGATCTAGTGTCTTTTCTACGGCGCAGTCCCTGATCGGTTTTCTCTCCACGCGTGGGTGTGTCCCGTGTCCCCTCTTCGCGGAACCCACCTGCGTCCTTCGTTTCCGGTGATTGGCCGATACAGCAGCGTGTGAACTCGTCCTGCGCTTTGCTGTAGTCGCCTAAACTGGGCCACAAAAGAACAGCAAGGTCAACTCCGTAACCTCAAACTGAAAGTTGGAAACTAGGGACTTGGTGTATGGGTTCCCAAAAGCGTGTCACACCATGAAAACTCGTGCAGTGATGAGAGGCGGAAGTCATGCGGGCTGCACTTTGTTGACTTGTAGAATTGAGTATGGCCTTCATTGCCATGTCAGCTAGGGGGCCCAAGTTAGTAAAGTCGGCCCAGATTACTGGCGCGACTGGCTGATGATACGGGAAATATCCACATGAACGCTCTTCTAAATCTAGTGTTAGGGGACAGATGTCAATTCAGCTTCCGTTGAGAGCTAGCGGTTTACCCATCAGTCTGGAGTTCCTGTCTACAACAGCCTGGCAAGAGACTGACCACTGATCCCCGAGAAAATGCCACCCACTTATCGAGTCTTGCAACAAGCAAATACGACTGTCAGAAGCGAGAGTATCTTGTCACCGTTAATGGATTCGGGCAACTTATGCTAGCCAGCCGGTCAGTTGTGCGATGCGTCACGCTGACGGCGAAAATCAGTGACTCCTACAAAGCGTCGGATACTGAGGAGTGTCTGGCTCGAGACTGACGGCTGGAGCCGGTTGACGAACTAAGTTGAGACCGCGCGAAGCATCACGTCTTTGAACTGTGTTGCTGTAGCGCCGTCGGCCTTTAAGACGAGGTTGCTTGCCTCAACGTCCCCGAGCCTTCAAATATTGGCGCGAATGTTAGCGAGGTCGACCTGCCGACCTGCTGAAGTAGGATTTGAAGTAAAAGCTCTATGCGTGAGCAATGTGCTATGAGCCCGGAATATGTCGACCGTATTTCAGAAATTGAAGAATACACAGAACATTGCTGCTACCCTGACCTTATCAGCGAGGGTGGCCATTGCGCACAGGCTAAATTCAGATGCAGATTTCCAAGCCACCTAAGCCAGGGTGGTAGGCGGTAGGAAGCGGAGAAGGTGTTGTTTCAGTAGAGTGTCGTAGAGTGCGGAAAATAGCTATGACGAACAGCGGTCCCCAGGTTCTGTGGACGAGAGGAGCTCTTGCAGCCGCGGGAGTTCACTAATCTATGTACGTTAAAATTACCCCCTTCAGTATGGCGCCGTGCCTAGTGCTGCATTTAGCACGTGAAACACTTCAACGACAGTGTGATTGGTAAAGGCGCCGAGTAAGTGGCCGTACAGCCAGCTTTGAAGTACTTGAAAGTGACACCCTATCTCAAAGCACAAACTTGTCTGCCACTCAGCCGTTGCGCTGGGGTTTCTAGTTTATAAACCCAGATGTCAGTATGGCACGGCCACAAGAGATGTAGTCGTACTGTGCCGTAGCTCATAGCGGGGTTAACAGACACACTTGATTTGTTGCTTGTCTGGGGCCTGGTGGAAACTTCTTAAACACACTTTTCCGTGGTCCTGTGACACCACTGTGGCGAAATGAGAAACTGCCACGTGACGAAGCAGAATCTAACTACTCAACTCTCTTCACAGGCGCAAACTCTCCGATGTTGGCTACTTGAAAACGAGCCTACACTTGAATACACTAGCTATGAGGTTGGTCGGGCCAGAATAGATATAGTCATACTGCACAATAGCCATACACAAGGCGAGGGACACAGTTGACTTGATGAGTAGCCGCTGCCCGCTGAAGACTTCAGGAAAGCTGTTCCTTAGCCTGGCCTCGCCAATTTGGTAAGAAGATATTACCATGGGAAGAAGTATCTAACTTCTCCAACCCTCCTCACGGGTTCGGGTTCCCACTTAGCTCACTTTGCCCTGCCGCATTTTATCGTTGTCGCCTCATCGACGCCACCATCGTTTCGATGTCATTCTATAATGTGCCAAGGCACGGTACAGTATCTTCAGTCGCGAGCTGTTGGTCACCTACGTCACCATTTAGCGCTTTCACTAGCTTCTGGAAGGACACTGGTCGGCATGTTGGCCGACGATGAGCCTCTCCCTTGTGTTCAGCACACGCTTGTCAATGTCACCCATGAACGTCACCAATTGGCATGAATCTCCCAGTTCGCCACTAACATGCAGCGTGTCAAGGGTGAGCTAGTACATTGGAGAAGCCTATGCCCTATACTGTGTTGCAGTGGTTGCTTCCACCACTACTTCTATCAACTAGAACGCCCTAGCAGAGGCAAGAGCAGCGTTCGCAAAATAGAAGTGCTCCCACAGCATCCCTTATCCCTGCGTTTCGACCTGATCTTGCTCACGTGTGTGCCCTTCTCGCTACGGTCCGACAGGCCAGCATCTCTTCTTGATTGATGATTGATGTTTAATGGCGCAAGGGCATCTAAGGCCAAACAGCGCCAGGACATGTGTTATGGTTTAGTAAAATTGTGAGATTAGGACTATGACTTAAAATAAAGGCTGTATAGAGGCCTACACGTAAGATATATCTTTAAACACTAGTGATTGAATTCTAAAATAATTACTGAGACAAATATAGGGCTTTAAATGCATTTGCAACAGGCACACATGTTAAATTATTCTGGATTGTCCAAGTCCCTTGGTGTACAATTCTTGCTTACGCAAGAAGCGCAAGAGCTCAGACATACTTTTGTGCATCAGACTGTGCCTCACCTGTAAGGCGCAATCTGAAGGTTAGGATGGCATGAGATGATGTCGAGAAAGTTAACTTTCGCAAGACAATTAAGCACTCGTTTATAGTTAAAAAGTGCATCTTCTGATAAGAACATCGAGGAATGGGGTGGTATATGGTGTGAGTAGAGTTCTCTAAAATGAGTCAATCGGTGTCGGTGAAGTTCGGGACACTGAATGAGGTGATGTAGGACGGTTAAGTTCTCACCGCAGCGTGTGCACGTCCGTGGGTCAGTTGCAGTCGAGAGGTACTTGTGTGTGCCGTAAGTGTGTCCTATTCCGATTCGTGCCAGTGTGACTTCAGTGTGTCTATCAAGCTTCAATGGGAAAGATTAGGTCAACTGCAGTTTAAGCAGGTGGAGCTTATTTTCAACTGCCTTGTCCCATTCAGCTTGCAAATGATTACGGAGTGCCTTTCGTACGACAGGTTTCATGTCCACACCAGGTATCCAGCTTACATCAACGGTATTCCGATGAGCCGATTGTCCAGAATTTTTGTATGCGATTTCATTGCCTGTGATCCCAGAGTGGCCTGGCACCCAGCATACAACAAGAGCCAGGTTTTGTTTACGCGCTACGTGGATCTGTTTAAGGAGCTGGTTAATTACAGGGTTTCGGCTTGGTTTGCCACAGGACAGGGCTGTGACAACGCTTAAGGAATCTGTGTATATTATAGACTTTTGTATATTGTGTTGTACTGTATACTCAATAGTGATCAGAATACCGTACACTTCCGCTGTAAAGATACTGCTATGTTTATGTAAGGTTTTAGAGTTGGAGAAGTTTGGGCCATGGGCTGCACATGATACCGAAGTTGTAGACTTTGAAGCATCAGTGAAAAATGCCATAGATCTATACTTGTCTTCGAGGGCCAAGAAATGTTGCTGAATGAGGGCATTTGGACAACTTTTTGTTGAGTTCTGTAAAGGACAAGTCACAGGTGACTGTACATCCATACCAAGGTGGGATGGGTTCAACGTAGTCGCTTTCCAGCAGATCTATGAAATCTGCTCCGAGTTTTTCTGCAACGGATTTTACTGCTAACGGGAACGGCGGTGCGTGTGAAGGCCTGTTTGAATACAACTGACATGTGGACTGATCACTTATGAGTGCTTTGCATGGATGTTGTTTAAGGGACATGGTTCTTATTGCGTAGGTGACTCCGAGATATGTGCGCTGATAATCCAGTGGCCACTGATCCTACTCTGCATAGAGACTTTGCACAGGGCTGGTACGAAAGGCACAAAGTGCTAGACGGATACCTAAGTGATAGATAGGATTGAGTAGCTTAAGTGCTGTCTTTGAAGCCGACTGATAAACAATACATCCATAATATATGCGTGACAACACAAGGCTTTTAAAAAGATATAGGAGACAGCGCCTATCTGTTCCCCACGACTGGTGAGATAAAATCTTTAAAAGGTTCATTGTTTTAACACATTTCAGCTTCAACTCTTTTAAACGCTGCATGAAGGTTAGCTTGGTATCGAAGATTACACCCAGAAATTTTTGTTCCTTTCTAATTGCCAGGCTTCTCCCATTCATCGTAATGCAAGGGTCAGGACATACCCCTCTTCGTCGGGAAAACAGCACACAGGTAGTCTTTTCTGCACTGAATTTAAAACCGTTTACGTCTGCCCATTTGGCGAGCCGATTAACAGTTAACTGTATCTGGCGTTCACATATGGACAGATTGCAAGATTTAAAGCTGACTTGGATGTCGTCCACATAGACAGAATAAGACACCCCGGATGGTATAGCAGAGCGGAGAGAGTTCATTTTAATTAGGAATAGTGTGCAACTTAGCACACCTCCCTGTGGTACGCAGTTTTCTTGAACAAAAGTGCGCGAAAGTACACTGCCAATTCTTACGCGGAACTTCCTTTCAGACAGGTAATTCTGCAAGATTGTCAGCATATAACCACCAATTCCATAGGACGCCAGGTCTTCCAGAATACCGTATCGCCAGGCTGTATCATGTGCTTTCTCAAGATCAAAGAATACAGATAGACAGTATTGGCTGTGTACAAATGCATCACGCATATATGACTCAAGGAGAACAAGATTATCGGTTGTAGACCTTGCTCTTCGGAAGCCCCAGATTGTTGAGGATCCAATATACTATTATATTCCAAAAAGAACACTAGGCGACGGTTAATCATTTTTTCATATACCTTAAGTAAACAGCTTGTGAGTGCAATCGGTCTGTAACTGTTAACTAAGGAAGGGTCTTTGCCGTGTTTGAGTATTGGCAGGACTATTGCCTGCTTCTAAGATGAAGGTATATGACCAGTTGCAAAAATCTTATTATAGAGACCTAAGATACAGTTTAGGGTCCCAAAAGGCAGATTCTTGATTATTTCATATGTTATGGTGTCAGAACCTGGAGCCGAGCTGCCACAAGAGCCTAGGGCAAGCTTGAGTACATGGATTGTTTGTGGTTTGTTGTATCCTTCTGATGACAACTTGGTTGGACGCAGAGGGATATTTTCAGCTATTTTTTTTATTGGTGTAAGAACTTTTTGGTATAATTTTCGGAGCTTGATACCCACTGAAAGTGCTCACCAAGGGTGTCTGCTTGATCTTCTATAGTATCGCCAGAGCCAGTGATGAGAGGAAAAGGATTTGGATGTTGCCCTTTTAGTTTACGTACCTTATTATACACTTTGCTAACATCCGTGTATGAGTTTTTGGAGGATACGTAGCGTGTCCAGCTTTCTCTTTTCGATACTCGGCGGATACGGCGGCCTTTGCCTTGCACCGCTTAAATTCTATTAGATTTTCTGTGGTTGGGTAGGGTGAAAATCTACTCCATGCTTTGTTCTGGAGTTTCTTTGCAGTTTCACAGTCTTTGTTCCACCACGGTTTTGGATTTACTTTATCTGTGCAGGACTGAGGTATGCAGTTTTTAGCAGAAACGAGGATATGTTCAGTGATGTAGGTGGTTAGTTCCTCAACACCTAGGTGGTCCACATCTTCCAGGCACAGTTTACACATGTTTCTGAATTTTGACCAGTCTGCACTATGACCCAGGTAGCACACAAAGTCTTGAAAACGTCGTATTAAGGGATTCAACGTCTGAAAAGGATTTTTGACCAAAATCGACGCATCAAAGACGTTCCAAACAAGATAGCTTAAAAACGAGGGGTGAATACGTTTTTATAACGTTGGAAGCCAGACAGCTTAAAAACGAGGGGTGAATACGTTTTGCAAACGACTCAAAACGCCACCGCCACGCCACGGCGCGTCAGCCTCTTTAGCGGCTTCTACAATATTCAACAACCCATCAACGCGATCCAACCTTGCGCAAGGTGGCGATACCGTCGTCAAATCATGTGACCAAGGTGGCCACGTGATTCGTGATGCCGGGCAGCCGGGCGAGCCGGGGCATAGTCGCGTCGTCATGGCGTCGTCACGTCACCGCACTCGCATTGCGCTGTGGTGTGTTTGCGGCTGTTCTGAACGTGCTGCCGCTGCCCTTTGCTATGTAAGTGTTGCAGTGTTTTGCTGTCAAGAAAACGATATTCTGTGATCAGTTTGGGTTGTGCAATATGTTTGTGTGGTTTTAATTTGGAAATCAGTAGTGTTTTCAATTGTTATTTGATCAAGGCGGCCACGTTATTCGTGAAGCCGGGCATAGTTACGTTATCGCACTCGCATGGCACTATGGTCTGTTTGCGACTGTTCTCAAATGTGCTGCCGCTGCCCTTTGTCATGTAAGTGTTGCAGTGCTTTGCTGTCAAGAAAACGACATTCTGTGATTAGTTTGGGTTGTGCGATCTGTTTGAGCCGGGCATAATAACGTTATCGCACTTGCATTGCGCTGTGGTATGATAGCGGCTGTTCTGAATGTGCTGCCGCTGCCCTTTGTCATGTAAGTGTTGCAGGGTTTTGCCGTCAAGAAAACGACGTTCTGTGATTAGTTTGGGTTGTGCGATCTGTTTGTGTAGATTAATTTGGAAATCAGTAGTGTTTTCAATTGGAGGGCGCGGAGTGGAGGGCACTAATCAGCTCTTCAAGTTCACTGTCATGTTATGTGAGGCGCCTTTTCACTGACGCTGTAATTAAGGCGTTAAGGGTAGTATAAGGACGAAAGTTAGAGGGACGAAATCGTGCCTGTGTGTCCCTAGCGTCGGGGTCGGCCGCTATGGGTGATCCTAACAAGAAAGCATTTTGCAGAATGCGAAGAAAGGCGGCAAAATTTCTGTCTGTGCGCACCTTGCCGATCTCCGCAATAGAGCCATCATCGTGGTATTTTAGTCTCCCGTTTAGCAAGAGTGTTGCAGACAAGGGAACTGGTTCAAACAGGCTTTTTTTAATGATTCACTACTAGTGCGGTATCCCAAAAGGTGAGGTCAAGTGCTCACCCTATTTTCTTCCCTCGCGCTACAGCGCACTGACAGAATTTTGCGTGCACCATACCGTGCTTTTATCGTTTGCGCTTCAGGTTCTCGATTGTGTTTTCGCCCCCTTTACCCACGTGATGGGTATTTCATTGTATTACCGGGTACCACATGTGTCCATATATTGTGTCCAATATATGAAACGGCCAAATTCGATTTTATTTGACGCCTCAAATGGTAGTAATGTATTGAGTCCCTTGTAGCTTTGTGCTTGTTATCAATTTTACTATTTGGCGAATGGATACAACATGTACGCTGCATAACTCGCTTGTGCATACTGCATACGTGAGTCGAGTATGCCCTTGGTATAAAATAACTTGTATGCTTTAGGTAGTACGATTGTTTGCAGTTTGGGAAATGTGTCGGAATGTACGCTGTGCGCCCTTCGCGCTTTACGGCGGCCTGCCGAGTTCGTGCGGGTGCCATGTGTGCGCATGGAGTTCGCGAAGCGCTCTCGCAGTTTTTTTTAATATATATATACATGTGTTCTGTTCGCGCGCTTCGCACAACAGGGCATGTCGCAGTTCTTTGTCCTTGTGCAACACATTTTCCTAGCGTACGTCTGTGCATTATTTGGTACCGGTTTCCCACGGGGCTCTTTTAGCCGCTATCCAGTCCGTTACAAATCGAATTTCTCGGTCGTGATGGCTCCTCTGCGCAAACTACGAGAGTGAGCCAGTCGCATCGATAATTTCGATCCGGATCGGGCTTGATCGCGATCGAGAGTGGTCGTGTGACACCGGTTTTACACATGGCTCCCACGTAGGGAACACTAAGTTCAATGCTACTGAGTGAAGAGCAAGTGCATATATATGCCAGTGGTGGTATGTGGGCAAGTCTTTTTGGTGAAGCCAATACTTGTGCATTCAAAACATTTCAATTACCAGCGTAGTGCATCAATGTGTCTACTTCGACAAAATAGAGCACCAGTGCAGATATCTGAACATACCTGTCCAGGGCAGCAAGTGTGTCTAGATTGAAACCACTACCAGCATGTGCGGCAGTTCTATTTCCAGCAGCGGGACTGCACAATAATCAGTAGGGTGCTCTCAAGCTGTTTATCTATGAAGCTCTGCCTGGACTGTGTGCCAAATATTTTTGGACGTGAAAGTGGGGCTGAATTGGTAAACATCAGTGGAACTGTGCCTGGACTTTGTGGCAAATGTTTTTGGATGTGAAAGTGTGAGTGAACTGGCAAAGAATTTGCTCTGGGCTACATGTGTTAAACGTTTTTCTCATTCAGAGTGATTTTTTTTACTTTAGGAGACTGGAGATGTGCGCAAAGTGGGACATGTCAGTGTGCTAATTATTGTATTTGCTGGCTCGCAAATTATTCGTTGCAACTTTGTTTTTGCCAGAGAGGTACAACTTTGCCTCTTGTAAAGGGCTTTTTAGATAAAACACTTACTATTTATTATGACCATTGCTTCCTTTGTTACACAAATGCAGCTTCCAGTGCATTCCAGTTTATTTCCATGTTTATGTAAGTTTCTAATATGAGGCTTGCATATTCATTTCTCACGTTCTGGAGTGGCAAGATGCAGCATTACTGTCTCATCGTTCGCTGTACTACAGTAGTGTTCACTTGTTACACTGAATCCCCCGTTTAAGTATTCTGTACTAATTTCACTTGATTGCTTTTTTGTTGTATGGTTATTTTTTTCTCGCCATTACCTTCTTTGATATATCCTAAAGGCAATATTTCCAATTTCGCATTGTTCCCATTTTTCTTTATTTCTGTCACAGGATTGTTTTATGATGGTATGCGGTGGTATTTCTTTTTGTGCTCTTTTCAAGCTTCTAGCTGATTGGTAACATTGCTTGGAGGCAGTTACCATCCAATTCATACTCTTGCATTTTTCAGTCTACTTCTTCCATTCGCTCCGATGTCACTTCTGCATAACTCTAGTCCATCTAATAGCACGCGCACTTTACTATGATAAATTAGACACTTTAGTACACTCCAGGTTTTTCTGTTAATTTTTGTATGTGTACTTGGAATTTTGTTTATGTGCTAGTGAATGTTCACTTTCGAGTTCATTACGAATCCTTTCTGCGACTTTCGTCATTGTTGATGTACTTTTATTTCTATTTGCATTTCTCACACAGTTTGTTGGAACCTTGCATAAGCATTACATTTTAATAAAGTGTTCTTGCTTTGTCACAATGTTCTCATTTCATGCACTCTTGGCATGAAGGGCTTGGTCTGGCCACCTGCCAAGACGTGGCCATTTGTTCTTTGCAGGATGTCATTCCCATTGTGGTTGTAAGCATCGTAGCTTACTAAAGGCGGTATTAAGGATTTATTATTCCTAACAGGCTCATTTTCGTGCGACTTGGTAGACGATGCGCCGGCCATGCGGGGAACAGTGCTTGGCACTGCGCCATGGCTCTTACAGTCAACACGGACGCTTCTACTCATCTGGGGCGCGATTGGATATCGTTGTTCGAAACACGCGATCAGTTTCACCTAACGCGATTAGCCTAGGCCGTGCCAACGGGTGCGGCTGACGACATCTGCGCGGCATAGGCCAGTCGCGTGAGGCGAAACTAAACGCGTGTTTTGAACAACGATGTCTCATCGCGCCCGTCACCCGCGAAAATTAGCTTCAGATGATCGTAAACCTTTCAAGACCGATTCTAGACCAGCTTTTTGAGAACGTCCTAAAAACGTTTAGAAATTGGTTACGAATAGTTTTGGCAAAGGGATTACTTGTGTCTTTCCCAATCCTATTTCTAGACCAGCTTTTCGAATACGTCTTGCAGACCTGTTCTAGATCGTCTCAAGAAAGCAATTAAGCCGGACATTAGCAGAGATATTCGACGTTTTCCCGCCGAAGTTCTCTCATTCGTGACTTCTTTAACCCGGTTTTATCGTCTTGGATAAACGCTACGAAAACGTTACGTATCTCTTTTGTGCTACCTGGGGAAGTTTCCACTTTTTGGGGTAAGCTGGTCCATCGTGCCACTATTTTGTTTCTAGGAGTGTTGGGTAATGATCGCTCCCATATGGATTACTGATGACTCTCCATTCCAGGTATGGAAGAAGTGATGCTGACCCTATGGCTAAATCTATACTTGAATACATACGTGTTGTGTGTGGAACTGTAATAGGTTGGCTCTGCCTTGTTAAATAGGCAGGCTCCAGAAGAAAGAAGCAAGTTCTCTATTACCCATCCTCTCGCATCACATCTTGAGTCACTCCAGAATGTGCTGTGAGCATTGAAGTCTGCCATTACTATATAGGGTTCGGGAAGCTGGTCAATCAGTTTTTCAAATTCTGCCGTGTCAAACCGTTCATCAGGCGATATATATATGGAGCAAATCGTTATAAGATGATTGAACAATATAGCCCGAACAGCCACTGCTTCAAACGAACTCTGGAGTGGTACATGCTGGCATGCTACTGACTTTTGGACTATGATTGCCACACCACCTGAAGAAGAATTACCATTATTTCTATCTTTACGGAAAACGATGTACTGTTTTAAGAAGTTCTGGTGTGTAGACTTTAAATGTGTTTCTTGAACACAGAGCAGTCGTGGCTGATATTCCACTAGTAGATCTTTGATATCATCTAGATTGCGAAATAGGCCCCTGGCATTCCATTGAATTATTTGTGTAGCCATATCGAGGAAGATTTTGGTTGTGTGTGTTCAAGAGCACGTAGTAAAGATAGATAGATATGTATACTAGGGCGGTAACCGTTTAGGTTACCGGTCCCTTTCTTTGAACAGTTACAGGTATTTTATCTCTTCTAGTGCGCTCTTGAGAGCGCTGATCTTTCGGCGTCGATGACGCCGGGGATTTTTGATCGACCTCCATAACCTTCTCAGAGGCGCTGGAGGATCGTGAACTAGGCGCTGAAACTCACGTCCCAGGCCGTGGAGTTCGGATTAGCTTTGGGACCTGCGGAACCGGAGTCGGCAGGTCCACCTTCGATGTTGATGGAGCAGCACTTGCTGCAGCCACCAGGTGGGCAGGCGGAGTGATTACCGGACCACTACCAGCGACCGCGGTAGACTCCCGAGGGATTTGTGACGCTGCCCCCCCGTCGCGCCACCTCGGAAAAGCTTGTGTGATTCAAGTATGACAGACGTTTCCTTGCTTCGTGAAATGTTATATTTTCTTTGACCTTTAATGCAATTATTTCTTTTTCATGCTTCCATTTAGGGCACGTTCTAGAGTAGGCTGGATGGCTTCCATCACAGTTCACGCAATGTGGAGATGAGTCGCAAGTGTCTGATGGATGATCGTTCGAGCTGCATTTCGCGCAAGTCTGCCTTCCTCGGCATGTCTGGGATCCGTGCCCATACCTCTGGCACTTAAAGCACCGTCGAGGATTTGGGATGTACGGCCTTACACGTACATTGATACAGCCTGCATCCACTGTACTAGGTAACACACTGGTACCAAAGGTTAGTACAATGTGCTTTGTTCGAAGTTGTTCGTTATTCCTGCGGATTAGAATTCGCTCTACTTTGATGACATTTGGTCCTGAAACCGTCTTCGGAGATTACTCCACGGCTCGTGTTCATGGTTCGATGTGCGGACACAGTGACCGCTACATCGCCTATGCATTTCAATTCATTGATTTTATCATATTGAGGTTTATCCTTCAATTCAATCAGCAGGTCTCCATTGCTCATCTTTGTGGCTTTGTAGCCAGCTCCTATCGTGTTGCCACGGCATTTCGCCACCAAGAAGGGGGAGAATTTACGTGCGCTCGTGTTGCTTTCACTATGAATAACATGGCATTTAGGGAAATTTCCTTCATTGTTTTTCAAAAAGAATTGAAAGGTTGCATCGGTGCGCCCTCTTTTTAGAGGGCGATCAAGAGAAATTTGTTTGCCAGAAGCCATATAGAGGTCATGAGTTCGGCAGCAGCGCTAACGGCCCACCACCGAGTCCAACATGGGGACGGAGCAGGCCTTACGAGTAAGACAAGCCCTCGCCAGTTGTACGGTGCCACTATAACCCAATATGGGGTACCCAAGGTTGGCCACCCACACAAGGTTAACCGTCACTGCCAGGAATATCGGAAGTAAATAGAAGAGAGGAGAAGACAGGAAAGATTGAAAGGAAGAGAAAAAGACGCAGAATGGAGAGGGGGACAGGAAAAGGCAACTACCGATTTCCCCCGGGTGGGTCGGTCCGGGGGTGCCGTCTACGTGAAGCCGAGGCCAAAGGGGTGTGTTGGCGCCGCCGAGGGGCCGTAAAGGTCCAAACACCCGGCACTGGCTCAACCCCCAGGATCCCCTTTTCCCCGGACACGGTTAAGCCGCGCACGGCTACACGCGGGAGGGTCCAACCCTCGTGTGCTCGGGTACGTGGTGTCGCAACACACCAAACGCCTGCTAACGCAGACGCCCCTGCGGGGCAGCATCTCTTCTTGCCCTTTTCGTCACCCGTAGGCTACGACGGCCAATCTCCCACTGTCTGTTTGATATTGCTGCGTGACACACTGGCAGTCGAACATCTCGTCACTGAGCGCTTCATTAGGTCATGTGTCGGTGCGATCGGTCATGCTTGGGCCGGGCCCACGGTGGTGGCGTCGTAGCTTCGGCGTGGCGCTGCTAAGCCCCAAGGCATGTGATCAAGCCTTTGCCACGGCCGCCACAGGGGGCGAAATTCACCGTTCTGTGGGGGTGGAATGCAGATGCCTGTGTACTGTGCATTTCGTGCACATTAAAGAACCCCAGGAGGTAAAAATTATCCGGAGTCACCCACTACGGCGTGTTCATCATGATGTCGTTGTTCTGGCCCGTCAAACACAGGATTTAGTTGTTTTTTATTCAACACCTGCATCGCCTTTCAAGCATTACAGAAGGGGGTACCTACATATCTACTTCAACTGGCACTCATTTCAACACACAAGGCGCGGTAAAGGTTTGTACCAACATTGTACACCAGCAATATTTGACGGAAGAGCATTACACTCCCTCTTGGTCCTATAAAATATGCACAACGCAAGGTGTCACCATTAAAAGGAAATTCATGAAGTTTCAAGGCATCGCGACTTCTGCGCGAGATCTATGATGGTAATGCAATATCTTTGTTCTGTCAATGCCTGTTTTAGAATGGTAAACATTGAAATATTTGAGTCAGAGGTCCTTTCTGCCCTTTAGATCCTGCCAATGAAGTGCGCCCTGGCTTTCGGTGATACTGAGGTTTTTTTCGTAATTCCTTACAACGAATGTAACTGCCTAATTCTTAATTTTTTCGAGTAAATCAACTAACTTACACGTATAAGGATCCCACCGGATACACGCGTACTCAACTACCCAATGTACGTGAGTCAAATAGAGCCGTTCTTTGAACTGACTAGGTAATTGGCGAAAATTTCGACGTAGCAAGCCCAATTTTCCTGTCGCCTTCCTTCTTACCTTCTGTACATGCCTGTTTCACCTTAAATTCACGAACATTTCATGAGAAGCCAAGAAACAAAGAGACCAAGGACCACACAGAGTAAACTACTTGTACTTACCAATTGAATTAAAGAAATGAAAAATAATGTAATTGAAAAGTAGACGAAAAAACAGCTTGCCGCAGGTGAGGAGCGATTCTACGTCTTCACATTACGAGTGCGAGCTCTACCAATTGAGCTACCGCGGCGCCAATTTCCCATCCAATTTCTGAGGTATTTATGTGTCACTACTAGAATTAACCCTGGGAGTGTTCGCCTGCGCCGTCACTCACAACTTGGCGGCGGATGTGCAACACCCTCTCTGCCGTAGGCGTCGCGAGTCCGTTGCCTTTTTTGCGTGAAACCAAGCGGTCAATTAACCCACACATGCAACCTGAAGGCATGAATGTAGCAGGTTTCGAGACACACTTCATATAATGAACGAGAAGAAAGGGACTTAACCGTGAGACCCATTTTTATTAGTCATGTCATAAGAAGCCAACGAACAAAGAAATCGAGGACTACACAGTATAATTGCTTGTACTGATTAATTCAATTAAATAAATGATAAATTATTGCAATTGGCAAGTAAACGAAAGGACAGCTTGCCACAGGTGACGGGCGATCTTACGTGTTCGAAATACACGTGCGATGCTCTACCAATTGAGCCACCGCGGTGCCATTTCCCGTCCACTTTCTGAGGTATTTATGTCTTACTACAAGAATAAACGCTTGGAATGTTAGCCTGCGCCACCACTACCAAACCTTGAATGAATGAATGTGTGGTTTTTATTGGCGCAAGGGCCAGGTATGGCCAAAGAGCGCCATGCAAGTGGTAATGATTTCGCAGTGGAGTGATGGGTTCTATGGAGTTGATGTGACGTGGCTGTAAAGAGGCCTAAAATATAGTCGCTGTAAAGTGCGTAAAATGTACGTGTAATAAAATTATGGCGATGACAAATGACGCGTACTATGAGCATTGAGGTGCATTTAAAAATAATGATACGATATTAAAAATTGCATAAGTTTCTAAAATTCACTAGAGCACCATGGCCTCGTTAGAGCCCTTGCGACACAAGGGCCTGGAGGCATGTGCTATATAAAACAACTATCACAGCGGCATCCTCTGGAAAGAGGATGCCGCTGTGATAATCCTCATAACATGTAGCACAACCTCATTTAAAAAATTGACCACTACATTGGTATTGAATAATGGTTCCTTACCAAGAAACATAGCTGGGTGAAGAGGTATGCAATAACGATATGCAAGAGGAAAATGTTTCTTTCAGATTCGGCTTTGCGAGACTCCAAGAGGACGTGGAGGACGGTCAGCCTCTCACCACATCGACCACAGGTTGGCGGTTCATCTCCAGTAAGCAGAAAATTGTGAGTACCAAATGTGTGCCCTATTCTGAGGCGGCAGAAAAGGACATCTGTTCGCCGTGATTTTCTTGGGGAGGGCCAAACACCTAACTGTGGCTTTATAACGTGTAGTTTATTGTTTATTTTTGCGTTCCACATGAGCTGCCAGTGTTGTCGCAGTTTCGTACGCAAGAAAGGCTTCAGATCTGTTACAGGAACAGCAGCTGTAGGAAAAGTGTTTAGTGATGTGAGTGATATGGCCATTTTATCAGCCAGTATACATTACCCTCGATACCTCTATGGCCAGGTACCCAGCATATCACTACATGTATATGTGATAGATAAATACTGCATAAGATGGAGTAAAGTTCACTGAAAACAGGATTTCTAAGCTTTTGTAATGAAATTAATGCTTTTACGAGACTTAGCGAGTCTCTGTATACAATTGCTCTGTCGAGTTTTAATTTCTGTATATGTTTTACTGCCGTCAGTACTGCATAGGTTTCTGCAATAAAGATACTTGTTTGCGGGTTCAATAAGTTAGATTTAGAAAGAGAGGGACCAACAGCAGCCTAAGATACACCAGCATGTGATTTTGACGCGTCTGTGTAGTATTCGGAGCAGCTGTACTTCGATTGAAGTTCACAGAAATGCATAGCGATTTCGAGGTCAGGTGCGTGCTTTGTGACCTCTACAAACGATACGTCACAGTCTATCACCTGCCACTCCCAGGGCGGTAATAGCTTAGCTGGAGGCACTAGGCGATGTTCGAGAACAGGGACATCTATTTCCGTGCTAAGTGCTCTTGCACGCAGTGAGAAAGGAAGTCTCATAGAGGGTTTATTATGAAAAAGTGTTTCACACGTCAAGTCGTTAGCAGTTTTGAAACACGGATGTTCTTTATTGGAGCGCACATTGAGAAAATAGCTAATGCTGATGTACGTTCTCTGAAAATGTAGTGACCACTCGTCTGACTCTGCATATAGACTTTCCACCGGGCTGGTTCTAAATGCGCCAGTGGCCAGGCGGATACCCAGATGATGAACGGGGTCTAACATCTTTAGCGCACTCGGTGCAGCAGAATGATATACTACGGCGACATAATCTAATCGTGATCTAACTAGGCTCCTGTAAAGATTTAGGAGGCACCTCCTGTCGCTACCCCATGTAGTGTGGGATAGAACTTTAAGTAAGTTCATGGTTTTTGGACATTTTTCTTTAATATATTTTATGTGTGAAATGAAAGTGAGCCTGGAGTCGAGAATAACACCTAGAAATTTGTGCTCTTTCTTGAAGGGAAGTTGTTGTCCACCCAGTTCTACACAGGGATCAGGTACCAGGCCTCTCTTTCTTGTGAAGAGAATACAAGAGCTTCTGTGCGGGTTGATTTTAAATACATTTTCGTCTGCCCACTTGGACACCTTGTTTAAGCCCTGCTGTACCTGTCCTTCACACACTGTAAGGTTGCAAGATTTGAAACCTATCTGTATATCATCTACGTAGACGGAATAAAAAATGGCCGCTGGCAGTGAAGGACGAAGTGTGTTCATTTTAACGATAAAGAGAGTGCAACTGAGTATTCCTCCCTGGGGTACAACTGTTTCCTGTATAAAAGGTCGCGACAATACGTTGCCGATTTTCACACGGAAGCAACGATCCGACAAATAGCTTTCAATTATGTTCAGCATATTTCCACGGATGCCCATCTCCGACATGTCTCGCAATATCCCGTAACGCCATGCCGTGTCATACGCTTTTCCATGTCAAGGAATATCGATAGAAAATACTGTCCATGTATAAATGCATCGCGGATATTTCCTTCAATGCGCACCAGATGATCGGTTGTCGACCGCCCTTCTCTGAATCCACACTGATAAGGATCGAGAATATTGTTGAGCTGAAGGAAATGTATAAGTCTGCGATTTATCATTTTTTTCAAAAATCTTACACATACAATTTGTTAGTGCTATCGTACGATAGCTTGATGCCAAGGAAGCTGTTTTCCCTGCTTTAGAACAGAAACTACAATCGCTTCTTTCCATGTGGATGGGAGGTATCCCGAAGCCCAAATAGTATTGAATATTGTAAGAAGTGTAACTTGTGCGTCAGTATGTAGGTTTCTGATCATGTCATACATGACTGTCAGGTCCCGGTGCAGTGCTTTTACATGTGTTCAAGGCAGCTCTCAACTCGGCAATACCGAAAGGCCGGTTATACGGTTCATTATGCCTGGACTTTCGTATGATTGGCGTACGCTCTACTATTTCTTTATGTTTAAGAAAGGATTGGGAATAGTGCGTTGAACTCGACACTTGCTCAAAGTGCTCCCCAAGTGAGTCTGCCTGATCTTGCAGTGTATCGCCCTGTGTATTTACCAGAGGGAGTGATTATGTTTGTCGCCCTCTAATTCTATTTACCTTGTTCCATACTTTGGCCTCATCTGTATAAGAGTTTATACTCCATAAAAACTTCTCCCCACTTTCTCTTCTAGCCTGTCGGCGGGTTCTCCTGCCTTGGGACTTTACTTTCTTAAAGTTAACAAGATTTTCTGCAGTGGGCGAAGCGCGTAGCAACCCCCACGCTTTGTTCTGATTCCTACGTGCGATTCTGCATTCATCGTTCCACCACTGGACATGCCGTTTGCATGCCGAGCCACTTACTTCACGTATGCATTTAGATGCGCCATCTATTATGAAGGCTGTGAAGTACTCCACAGCAGCATCGATTTCTAAAGAAGACATCCCATCCCATGATATACTAGTTAAGTTTCGGAATTTCTCCCAGTCTACTGTGTCAATCTTCCACTTAGGCGCCTGTGGTGGATATTCGTTTTCTTTAAGTGTTCTTAATAGTATGGGGAAGTGGTCGCTTCCGTAAGGATTGTTCGTAACTTCCCATTCGAGTTCAGGCAGTATGGACAGGGGAACTATGCTCAGATGAATTGAACAAAAGGTATTGTTTGCAAGACAGTAATAAGTGGGTTTCTTTTTATTCAGAAGGCAGGCACCAGAAGAAAAAAAGGAACTGTTCAACAAGACGACCTCGCGCATCTATACGAGAGTCACCCCACAGGGAGCTGTGCGCATTGAAATCGCCAAGAATAACATAAGGTTCTGGCAATTGATCTATAAAAGATTGGAATTCATGTTTCGTTAATTTGTAGTGTGGGGGTATGTAAAGCGAGCAAATGGTGACGAGTTTATTTAGAAGAACAGCTCGAACCGCCACTGCTTCAAGGGGCGTTTGTAGCTGTAAACGCTGACAGGAAATACCTTTATGAATAAGAATGGCAACACCGCCTGATGATACGACAGTATCATCGCGATCTTTGCGGAACTTCACATACGGTCGGAGAAAGTTTGTGTTGTGGTTTTAAGTGTGTTTCCTGTAGACACAGCACTTTTGGATTGTGTTTTTGGAGAAGCTCTTGCAAGTCATCAAGGTTCCTAAGAAGACCTCTAACGTTCCATTGAATAATTTGTGTATCCATATTGAAAGTAAATAAGTGCTGTGTGTATGGAAACGGAGGTGATGCCTTAGGTTACATAGCTCTATTGAGGCCCTGTAACGGGGGTTCTGCCCTTTCTGGAGCGTTCGAGGGAGCCTCACCGCTCCTTAGGCGTTTGGTGCGCCTTGAGGACAGGTGTAGTGTTCATTGCCTCTTGTGAGGCGCCGGACACGTGCTCTTGCGAGCGAGAAGTTGCAAGAGAGAGTCCTGCCTTGGAGGGCAAGACCCCAGCGCCCACCAGCCTGGAGGTCGTTGGGGCACCCTACGGGATTTGGCTGCGCCGGCTGTTGCCAGCGCTGGAAGGGGCCGGGAGGGTTGGGGCACCCTCGGCTGCGCCCACCTTCGCGGTCGATGGTCCCCTCTGCTGTGTTGACGGAGCAGCGCTAGCTGCAACCACCGCGGGGGCAGATGGCGTAACTGCCGACTCACTGCCTGTGGGTCGGACGGCTGCCGGAGGCCGTTGTGACGCTTCCCCCTTACGCGCCACATCGGCAAAGCTGCTCTTAGACAGGTATGACACCCGCCTACGTGCCTCTTTGAAAGATATGTTTTATTTGACTTTAATTGTCAGAATCTCCTTTTCTCTTTTCCATGACGGGCAGGACCGCGAGTATGCGGCATGCTCGCCATCACAGTTGACACAATGTGGAGTGTTCTGGCATGTTTCGGAGGAATGTTCAGTGTCACTGCACTTAGCACATGTCAGCCGGCCTCGACAGTTCTGTGAACTGTGGCCGAACCTTTGGCGCTTAAGGCATCTAAGAGGATTGGGCACGTATGGCCTAACACGAAGTTTGATATAACCGGCCTCGATGGACTCGGGGAGGACACTTGAACCGAAAGTGAGTATGAGGTGTTTTGTTTGGATTTCTTTTCCATCTCGCCTCATCTTAATTCTTTTGACATTTACAACATTCTGTTCGCTGAAGCCCTCCAAGAGCTCAGCCTCAGTGAGCTCCAGCAAATCATTGTCCGAGACAACGCCGCGTGAGGTATTCATCGTGCGGTGCGGGGTTACTACTACTTGGGTCTCCCCAAATGATACTAGCTGAGGCAGTTTCTCAAATTGCTTTTGATCGCGGAGCTCCAAGAGGAGATCACCGCTAGGCATCCTCGACACCTTATATCCTGGACCAAAAACTTCGGTAAGAGACTTAGATACAAGGAACGGGGAGATTGTTCGCACTTGTTTAGCTGGTTTTTCTGCATGGATCACATGAAAACGAGGGAAATTGTGGACTTGGCGTCCGAAAAACTGAAAGAACTCTTCAGTGCGCCCTCGTTTCTGAGGGCGATCAGGGAGCTTAGGAAAAGCGTTTTCCATAAGTACAGTTGGGTTTTCGGCCGCGATGCCGACCACCCACCATGGAGCCCAACAGGGGGACGTGACAGGAGTTCCTGCTAGAGAAACCCTGCCAACGCCAGCCGTACATCGCTGCTATAACCAAATACAGCATAACCAAGGCTGGCTAGCTACACAAGGTTAACGCTTGCCGCCGGGAAACTAGGAAGTGAGGAGAAGTGATGCGAAAACAGGAAAGATGAAAAAGGCGAGAGAGAAAGACGAAGATTGGAGAGGAGGACAGGAAAAGGCGACTGCCGATTTCCCACGGGTGGGTCAGCCCGGGGGTGCCGTCTACGTGAAGCAGAGGCCAAAGAGGTGTGTTGCCTCTGCCTAGGGGCCTTAAAGGTCCGAACACCCGGCATCGGCTCAACCTCCAGGATCCTCGTACATCACTGCTATAACCAAATACAGCATAACCAAGGCTGGCTAGCTACACAAGGTTAACGCTTGCCGCCGGGAAACTAGGAAGTGAGGAGAAGTGATGCGAAAACAGGAAAGATGAAAAAGGCGAGAGAGAAAGACGAAGATTGGAGAGGAGGACAGGAAAAGGCGACTGCCGATTTCCCACGGGTGGGTCAGCCCGGGGGTGCCGTCTACGTGAAGCAGAGGCCAAAGAGGTGTGTTGCCTCTGCCTAGGGGCCTTAAAGGTCCGAACACCCGGCATCGGCTCAACCTCCAGGATCCTCGTCTCCCCGGACACGGCTAAGCCGCGCACGGCTACACGCGGGAGGGGCCAACCCTCGTGTGCTCGGGTACGTGGTGTCGCAACAGACCAAACGCCTGCTGACGCAAACGCCTCTGCGGGGTACCAAACCTTGCCGGCGGATGTTCAACACTTTCTACCGCAGGCATCACGAGCACATTACATTTTTTGGGTGAAGGCAACTGGTGAATTAACCTACACATGCTGCCTGAAGGCATCAATGTAGCCGGATTCGAGACCTTCCTTATGCAATGAACAAGAAGAAAAGGGCTTAACGAGGGACCCGATTTTTTATTAGTCACGTCATGAGGAGCCAACAAACAAAGATATCAAGACAACACACGGTAAATTACTTCTACTTATTAGTAAAATAAAAAAAATCATAAATAATGGAATTCAAAAGTAGATGAAAAAACAAGTTCCCACAGGTGATGAGAGATCCAACGTGTTTGAAATACGCGTGCGATGCTCTACCAATTGAGCTACCGGGGTGCTGTTTCCCGTCCACTTTCTAAGGTATTTATGTGCTACTACAAGAATTAATCCTTGGAGTGTTAGGCTGCACCCCCATTACCAAACCTTGGCGGCGGATGTTCAGCGCTCTTTCTACCGCAGGCGTCACGAGTGTCTTACATTTTTTCAGTTAAGGCAACTGGTCAATAAACCCATGCATGATACCTGAAGGCATCAATGTAGCCAGATTGGAGATCCTCGTTATGTAACCAAAGAGAAAAATGGAGTGAGCTGAGGGCCCCAAATTTATATACATGCATACATACATACATACACACATACACACATACACACATACATACATACATACATACATACACACATACATACATACACACATACACACATACACCCATACACCCATACACACATACATACATATACATACATACATACATACATACATACACATACATACATACATACATACATACATACATACATACATACATACATACATACATACATACATACTAGATTGCTGTTATATTGAACAACGAACACAGCAGTCAACAGGGATATAATGCGTCATAGAACAGAGTGCTGAACGAAGTTATCACAGCGAAGCTTGGGGACCTATAGAGTAAAACTATTCCAACATGTTTTTATTCGAATCTCCTGACGTCAAACTTGCCTAACCCCTGACGCAAGCATTGGGTGGTCACCCGCAGGGTTGTCTGAACAGACTATTCAAACGCTCTCCTCGTTCATAGGAGGTCACTTTTGTTTGCCTGAAAAGCGAACAACATTAGCTATACTGAGCGGCTTGGTTTATCTAACAGGCTAACCAGAGGCATACTCAAGTGGAAAGGGATTCGATGGGGCCGAGCCACTGCACTGAAAATTGATAACCAGATGAAGAGGGTGGTGCCAGCATCTGCGATTGGTCCGCTTTCCCTTACTTAGCTTGTGGTGGCAGGTCGAAAATCGTGGCCGCATGCAACGCAAGTAGGGTATCTTATTTATCTGCCAATGAGACATACATTCGGAGGTAAGCACCAGAGGCTTTCGTCGATGGAGGTGACGCGGATCCGCGAGTATACTTAGATTTGTAGAGAAGAACGCATTTCTGTTCTGTCCGGGATGTCCCTGGAGTTGGGTATGCAAGCAAAGAACTGAAAATTTGTCACTTCTACTTATAAATGAAAAGCAAGGCAAGAAGAAATGTTGCTTACATAAGAGTGCTGCTGCTGCACGAACTTCAGGAAGGCAGACATGTCGGGCCTTCCAAAATGATTTATGGCCTTTAGACCGGTGAACATACTCCTGTTAGAGACCCTCTGGAAGTGGTTTTCACAAATGTACTGTAAAAAGAAATATCAGCATTGTAAGGCACATGGTTTTAGAAAAGACGCATGGAAAATGGGGATTTCTAGAAAGTGATCTTTTCTTTAGCATCTTGAGTGAATGAAATTTCGACTGTAGTTCGGTATCTGACCAATAAAAAAAGTGCACATACTAATTTATACATTTCACGGTGACCCTCCTCACTGTGACATAGTTACTAGCGCTAACAAGACAACGCAAATACATATGGGATAATACAGAGCGCTTGACTTAACTGACAAGCTTTGTGGCTACTATGGCGCGGCCAATTACGGCGTGCGTGATAATCAAATCAATGGTTTGCACCTAAGATACCAGAATTGATTCATTCATTCAACTCAGGGGTTGTGCAACACAGCAGTCGACAGGGATTTAATGCGTCATAGAACAGAATGCTGAACGAAGTTATCACAGCTAAGCTTGGGGCCCTATAAAGTAAAAGCATTTCAATATGTTTTTATTCCAATCTCCTGACGTCAAACTTGCGTACCCGCTGGCGCAAGCATTGGGTGGTCACCCGCAGGTTTGTCTGAACAGACTATTCAAACGCTCTCCTCGTTCATAGGAGGTCACTTTTGTTTGCTTGAAAAACGAATAACATTACCTATACTGAGCGGCTTGTTTTATCTAATTGGCTAACAGAGGCACGCTCAAGTGGAAAGGGATTCTATGGGGCCGAGATATTGCACTAAAAATCGATAACCAGATGAAGAGGGTGGTGCCAGCATATGCGATTGGTCCGCTTTCCCTTACTTAGCTTGCGGTGGCTGGTCGAAAATCGCCGCGGCATGCAACGGCAGTTTAAGAATGACGTTAAACCGGATCCTCAGCAAAGAGCTGGCAGAAAGATGTCGTAAACGGGCCAAAAGTGCTCGAAAACGTTACACGGCCACGCAAAAACTTTTATTATACGCAAATAAATCCATGCTCTCCGGCAGGTACGAGTAGCCAGTGCCTGAGCGATCGGCGGCAGCCATCTTTTATTCCTTTCGGAAAGGGGCAGCCTGTAGCTATTCAATAGAAAATTGAGTTTTCTTCGGCTCATTAATGCATTTTTAACGTATACACTTCAGTTTCACGCGGTGAGTTCTTGCGGTTTTCTGACGTCGCGTGACATGCAGGTGAAATGGGCGCCACCCAAAAGCATTAGACCAATAGCCGAGGGCTCATGGCGAAAAGGCGTCTAGTCAGAAATAGTTATTTTTCTTTTGTTCGGTCCAATCATGCATAATCACTTTGTAGACATCATATCTGATGGGGAGCAATCGCGGTTTTCCTGACGTCGCGTGACACACAGGTGAAGTGGGGGTGGTCCAAAATGTTTTTGACCAATAGCGGGGTGCTTGGAATAGATTTACGTGAAAGCACCCTTGGTTTGCCTTTTTCTTCGACTTTCCCACTGCTACTCCTGCGACTTCAACTTTCTTGCACGCCGCGTCGGGGCCGGTTCAGAGCGTGTATGAACATGGAAGGAGCGTGGCAGAGATGGAAGGAGACGCGAGAAACTATTTCGAAGCTTTGCACCGTGTCGATTGTGCACAATGCCCTCAGAAACACCCTGGCCCTTACCACAGAGGCTCTTGACAGCCGTAATTATCCATGACCCCCCACAAAAGCACTGCATAAATTGCAGCGCTTACCTCTCAACTATAGTGCTAGTCTAGAGAAAAGCTAGATAGAATGGCGGAGAGGAGGGGGGAAAGGAGGCAGAGAAGAGGTGCAACCGACCTAGTGGCGAAACGAGTCAATGACAGCCTTGCCAGTTTTCGCTCTCCGTTACACTGTCCGTGAGCGGGGGGCAGGGCGATAGGGGAAAAAATGACGTGAGAAGGCAAGGAAACGCCACCACTATAGACAAAAAGCGGTTGAGGGCAAACTTGATAAATTGAGTTAGAGTACGGTACGCTACGTTTCTGCTATTTATCAAAAATAATCACCATGCAAATATGTCAAGCGGAGAACTTACGCAGGCGTGCAGAAGCAGAGGCCAATTAATTAAAGCACACCGCAGGTTCTAGGCAATGCTACGAATGCGGTCGCACGTCAAATCAGCACTTCTGTGCCCGCCGTGGTAGCTTTGTGGCTATGCCATTGCTCGAGCTTTGATCCGAACCGCAACAGCCGCATTTAGACAGGGGCGTAATAAAAAACAACCGTCATGCACTTAGATTTAGGGATGCGTTAAAGAACGTTAAAGAACACGACGGTTCCACACTTTATCTGGAGTCTGCCACTACGGCGTGCCTCATAATTTGATTGTGGTTTTGAAACCTACAGCCCTATAATCCAATTCAAGTGTAACACTTCTGTAGCGATGGGATGTGCCACGTGAGGCAATGACAATGCTGAACCCTCTCAGAGATTATGAATTATGGTGCAGAACAACGCCTCAATTAAACATCTCTCCCTGTTTGTTTTGTATACTACGCAGGCAAACAGCAGTGGTGCACACAATGAAATCTGTACCATGAACTGACTACGCTCATGTTGGATGAACGTTGAAGAAATAAAAATTGACCGTCAACATAACCGCTAATTCATATCAGTCAAAGCAAACAGCACAGAAAACTTCGCTTAGATATGTTCCCACAGTGCGTGGGATCTGCATAATTTTTCGCCTCTGTGCCAGCTTCATCTACTGGTCCGTTGAGTTGATTGCTTAGTCGCCTTAATATATGAGAAATAGGATACAAATTGTAAAATGAAATTTGTGAAGGCAATGCAAAAATTTTTGGCAAATGAAGAAAAAATGACTTTAGTAATTTTCTTTCTATGAGAGCAAAAGAATACCAGAAATTGTAGCTCATCTGTGCACGTATTTACCAACTACCAGTGACATCAACATGATCATCATGGTTTATTGGCATCGCCTTTCAAATGGGTTGGGGGAAAATGGTCACCTAGCTTACTTGAGTTACTCAGGTATGCTATCAATGCCTTTCCTTCTAGCATTCTTGTGTATATCTCCTTATTCTTTTTTGACTGCCTTGTACCACTGGATATGCCTGTAATGGATCCGGTTGTTTCAGTCTCTTCCCTGTTTTTCCCCACCAATGTTCTTAACCTCACTTGCTTATCCTGACTGCTGACCAGCTTATACTAATGTGTGCTTTAAATCCAGGCGCTTCTGGAAGTTGCACGTTACGTACTGGTCCCTCCGTGTGAATCGCTTCGCATTTCATAACATTGTGATTAGTGGACTCCAGATTATCGCTGCAGCATACACATGCCTAATCTAGTTGCGAATATTTGCTCAGGTATTGTTCTTGTCCTTAAGCAACCGCCTCGAGCCTCAAATTGCAAGGCACGTCCCTTAGGCCTGTCGGTCCCGACGTGGGAGCGGCCCGCGACGTGCTAATACGCGTTCTGCAGGACTGTAAAATAAAAGTTACTCAATCAATCAATCAATCCCTTCATGTTATTATACAAGTTTTCTCTTCTCATTTACTTCTCATTCTGGTAAATGTACATGGTCTGTTTCGTTTTCATTCTTTGCATCCAATTCGTTGTCTCTGTTTCGCTTCCTGATTACCCCTGGTTCTCTATCTATACATTCAATTACCCTGTACTTGGTTCTAACTTTCTTGAACTCTTCCTCCATTCTGTGTCTACGCTCTTTAGCTACAGATACTTGTACACTTTAGCCACCTATTTATTTCGCTTCATATTCCTGAGTCTTTCTTGAAAACTTATTTTGCTCTGCGCTCCTCTGACTTCAAACGAGGCCCAGCCCATTTCCCTCTGCACTGCGACACTTGTGGTTTTGCCATGGGTTCCCAACGCCAACCGGCCCACCTGTCTTTGATTAACTTCGAACCGGGACAATATATCCGCTTTTAGGAACAGAGTGACATTTGTGAACGTCAGCGCTGGCACCATCATTCCTTTATAGATTAGCTGCACCACCTGACATTTACTGTGGGCCAAAAGTGACCTTTGTTTCATTTTTGCTGCATTGCGATTCGCTTTTGCTTACACATGATCTTGGATGGTGCTGGAGTAAGTCTCTCCTTAGTTTATGTATACGCCGAAGTTTTCATACCCTTGACCATGGGTATGACTTGCTGTTGAATCGACCACTTTGCGTCTTCATTAAATATAATCATTCCGATTTATTAGTGCTAAATTTCAGGCCTAGGATTATCGTTGTGTTGCCAGACATATTGGCCATTGTCTGTAGTTCTGTTGAATTGTCCGCTAGCAGCACAATGTCGTCTGCATACATCAGTGCGGGGACCTTCTGTTGCACCGCTTGTTTATTACGCGTGCATGCGAAATCAAGGGCTAATTGACTGTTTTCACGCTGTCTTTCTACGCCCTTACCATAAAACGTGAACAACAGCATTAGTGAGCCAACGTAGTGGCACTTTTGGTTCTATCACGCGAACAAACTATTTCAGTGACCGACAAAGCTGTCGACAATACATAGCTGTCGGCGTAAAGACGTTAGCTACAACAAAATCATCAATGTATTCCCCGCGTTTATTCTTCGACGAGACAATTGATGCAATTCAATAACGAGTCAAACTTAAAGCAGCGTGGAGAAGACAAGTACAGGAAGCGAAAACAAACACAACAGGTCGAGCCCTCAAGATGAACGGACTCGCCCAGATCAAGTTGTTGAAAGTCAATAACGTCTCTGATTCGCTGTGGTCGAGCATGGTTTCACACGACGTGAGCATTAAGAATGCTGTGGCCGTCTGCGTGCCTGCTGCTGTCACATTGGCTAAGTTACACTATGTATGCGGCTTTGATTTGACCGCCCTAGGAATTCTCGAAGAAACTTACCAGCATAGTGGTCCTCAGGTCAAACTTATGGAAAAACTGTGTTATAAAAATATGTATTTCCAGAACATTTGTCACGTCCTTCCTTTCTACATCCCTGAGAACGTCAATGAACCACTCGAAGTGCCGATGCGAGGGACAAATCCACATGAAGTACACCTGCAAAAAATAAAACAATATGTTTAGCGTCACTTTTAACATTCGGTAAAGAGGATGAAGGCGAAAGCCTGCAGCCTCACGAAATAATTAATTAAATTCATCATCACCATCATCATCATCAGCAGCAGTAGCCTGACTACGCCCACTGCAGGGCAAAGGCCTCTCCCGTACTTCAACTACCCCGGTCATGTGGTAATTGTGGCCTTGTTGTCCCTGCAAACTTCTTAATCCCATCCGCCCACCTAACTTGGTGCCGCCCCCTGCTACGCTTCCCTTCTCTTGAAATCCAGTGATGACCCTTAATGAACATCGGTTATCTTCCCTCCTCACTACAACTTCCGCCCATACCCATTTATTTTTCCTAATTTCAACAAAGATGTCATCAGCTCGCGTTTCTTCCCACACCCAATCAGCTCTTATCAGTTAACGTTACACCCATCATTTTTCTTTCCATAGCTCCTTGCGTCATCCTCAATTTAAGTAGAGCCTTTTTGGTAAGCCTCCAGATTTCTGCCTCATAGGTGGGTACTGGTAAGACACAGCTGTTATACACTTTCTTTAGGGATAATGGCAACCTGCTGTTCATGATCTGCGAATGCCTGCCAAATGCACCCCAGCCCATTCTTATTCTTCTGATTATTTCAGTCTCATGATCCGGATCCGCGGTCACTACCTGCCCTAAGTAGATGTATTCCCTTACCTCTTCCAGTGCCTCGTTACCTATGGTAAACTGCTGTTCTCTTCCGAGACTGTTAAGCATTACTTTTGTTTTCTGCAGATTAATTTTTAGACCCACCCTTCTTAATTCCGTCTCCAGTTCAGTGAGCATGCATTACAATTGGTCCCTTGAGCTACTAAAAAAAGGAAATATCATCAGCGAATCGCAAGTTACTAAGGTATTCCCCATTAACTCTTATCCCCAAATCTTTTCAATCCAGGTCTCCGTATACCTCCTGTACACACGCGGTGAATAGCATTGGAGAGATCATATCTCCCTGCCTGACGCCTTTCCTTATTGGAATTTTGTTGCTTTCTTTATGGAGGACTACGGTGGCTGTGGAGCCGCTACAGATATCGTTCAGTATATTTACATACCGCTCGTTTACACCCTGATTCCGTAATGGCTGTATGACTGCTGAGGTTTCGACTGAATCAAACGCTTTCTCGTAATCAATGAAAACTATATATGAGGGTTGGTTATATTCCGCACATTTCTCTATCACCTGAGTGATAGTGTGAATATGGTCTATTGTTGAGTAGCCTTTACGGAATCCTGCCTGGTCCTTTAGTTGACAGAAGTCAAAGGTGTTCCCGATTCTATTTGCAATTATCTTAGTAGGTACTTTGTAGGCAACGGAGAGTAAGCTGATCGGTATATAATATTTCAAGTCGTTTCAAAATTCAGGTACGCTTGAGGTCATGAGGCATTGCGTATACAGGGTGGCCAGTTTTTCTAGAAAAATCTGCCCACCATCCTTCCATAAATCTGGTGTTGCCTGATCCTCCCCAGCTGCCTTCCGCCTTTGGATAGCTCCCAAAGCTTTCTTGACTTCTTACGGCGTTACTTGTGGGATGTCAAATTCCTCTAGACTATTCCCTCTTCAATTATCGTCGTGGGTGCCCATTGAAACTCTATAAATATCTACAGAACTCCTCAGCCACTTGAACTATCTCCTCCATCCTAGTAAGGATATTGCCCGCTTTTTCTCTTAACGCATACATCTGATTCTTGCCCTATTCCTAGTTTCTTCTGTATATGCTTCTTTTGTCCTCCTAACCTCACTGAGCCCTATTATATCCCATTTATTGCACGCTAATTCCTCCAATAGCACTTCGAGACTAGCCTCACTAGATAACGTTCTAGCGTTAAAGGTTGCCAGGTTCAGATTTCAATGGCGGCCTGTCCGGACCCAGATATTCTTAGCACCCTCTGCTGCGGCGCAGGTCGGACCGCCACGGTGGACAGTTGCTTCGCAGCTTCGCAGCTGCTGGGGACTGAGGGCCGGGGTTTTATTGTTGTATTCATATACACTCTTAAAATGTTCACGCCCTTATGGTTGTAATGCGGGTGTATTTACCTTTCCACCTTTGTAAACACCCTTGGAACAGCCTTTTTACCGGAAAAGGCTATTCAATAACAAAAACACCCTTCGTACACCCTTGGCCAGTTTTTCTAAGTTACACCCTAGTTTTACGGGAGCAAGTGAACAACCGTACAGTATATGATAAATGCACATTAGCAGTTTATGCTTTGATATTGCTTAGATGAAATGCGCGCTACTTGCGCTTGCATCAGGTAGCTGGATCGATGAGATCTTGGCATCTAGGCAGCTGCGCACTGACTCCAAACAGCGCACGAATGTTGATTTCGAACGGATGACACTAACTCGCCGACTTTGCATAGCAAGATATCTGCAAAAAGCTTCGCATGAGCAATGGCAAAGTGTTTGCAACTCTATTACTCAATACTTAAAGGTGTGCAAGGAGTTAGACTGGGAACGGTTATATGAGTGAGGGCTAACGGTAAATAGCTCACGAACTTACGGTTTGTAGATTACGTCGGCATACTCAGCAACGCTGCAGACTATATGCAACAAACGTTTAAGGACCGTAGCGAAGAAAATGTAAGAGTCTGATTGAAGGTTAGTATGCTGAAGAGAAAAGTAATGTTCCGCAGCCTGGCGAGAGAACGAAATTGAGGTTAATTATTCGCAGGGTCCTCCGATCAAGGAAATTAAGAAAAAAAAAAGAATATTTGGAGAGCTTACGGCAGGCATTACTAAATCATGAGCATGGAGCTTACTGCTACTCATTGCTTTGTACCGTTACTAACATATGGGGCCAAAACTTTGAGGTTACCAAAGAAGCTTGGGATGACGTTAAGGACCGCGCAACGAGCGATGCAATGAAAAATGTTAGGCGTGACGATAATAGAAGGGAAGAATGCGATGTGGATTAGAGAGCGAATGGGGATAGCTGATATTGTGGTTGACATTAAAGGTAAGAAGTCGTGCTGGGCAGACCATGCAATGCATAAGGGAGAGAACCGCTGGTCTATTGGAGTTGCAGAATGGGTGCTAAGGAAAGGGAAGCACAGTCAAGGACGGCAGAGAATAAGGTGGGTGTGATGGAATTAGGATATTTGAAGACACGTGGAACAAGTTAGCACAAGACAGGGGTATTGGAGATCGCTGGAGAAGCTTTCGTCCTGCCATGGACATCAAAATAAGCTGATGCTGATGATATGACGACATCCATGCCAGCTTCGCGGCATGTCATTCATGTTATGTCATGTATGCGTGTCATACACGTTCTGATAGGTCGATTTGTGTCAATTGGGGGGGGGGGAACGGCGTAGCGAAGGGGGCACGCCGGGCATTTGTAACGCTTACTAACAGTAAAATTTTTGATACTATGGCACTGGCTCAGCTCCTTCCCCCTCCACGCTCAATTGGGACCCCCCTCCCACTCACGCAAAAAATGTTCTGGCTACGCCACTGTGGGGAGGGGGTGTAAGGTTGCGCTAGACCCCTCCCCCTAACTTGTCAACGGAAGCAACGGAAGCGGGGGAAGGGAGCTGCAGCCGGGCCGCAAACCTTAGGCAGCCCAATTACTGGCTGCATGTAATTTTAAAAAATACGTGAATACTGCTCTAATGTCATTACACAGTAGGATTCATGGCGGTTCTAGGGCAGGCCACAATAAAAGAAAACTACATACAGCCATCAGCAAATCTTAGCTTGAGCAGGTCTTCGGGAGCTGGTCAAGAATCTCATAAAAGGAAAGGCTTGGCACCCCTCTTACATGCATTGCCAGCTCTGGATCACCACCGACTGCACCTAGTAGCCAAAAAAGTAGCCACGATGGCCAGCGTTGTCCACCATAACCTTCAAGAGGTGGTCTCGATGGCGGTCCGCACTGCCAGCGCCCTCGTAGTGGAGGAGACAGCCATTGCCTTGGCCATGACCTCTAGTCTGACCAACGAGTACTTCACCCGCCGTGGTTGCTCAGTGGCTATGGTGTTGGGCTGGTGAGCACGAGGTCGCGGGATCGAATCCCGGCCACGGCGGCCGCATTTCGATGGGGGCGAAATGCGAAAACACCCGTGTGCTTAGATTTAGGTGCACGTTAAAGAACCCCAGGTGGTCAAAATTTCCGGAGTCCTCCACTACGGCGTGCCTCGTAACCAGAAAGTGGTTTTGGCACGTTAAACCCCAAATATTATTATTATTATTATTATTAACCAGTACTTCACAATTATTACCGACTCCCAGGCAGCTTGCGGTTGCTACGCGAGAGGCAGAATATCTTCAATCGCCCACCGACTCCTCAACCAAGCCTCCCAATTGCCGGACGTTGAAATCGCGTGGACCCCAGGACACGAGTTCCTCCGTGGAAATCAGCGCGCGCACGCTGTAGCCCGAGCTCATGCCTCCCGGACTCCCCAAGAGAGGGAAACGGCCGCATCTATGGAACCCGTACCTTTACAATACAACGCCATACTACAACAGCACAGATTGTATAGACGACAATACCCACCTCCACACAAGACCCTCTCACGTGAAGACGGCGTAACATGGCGGCGATTACAAACCAATACATACCCCCATTTAAGCGGACTACATGCAATACACCCTACACTATACTCATACAAATGTCCCCTATGTAACGACTACGCCTCCCTATATCACACCACATGGGCGTGCCTCAACGTCAAGGCAGCCCCGCAAATACCCATCCCCACACCTGAGCAGTGGAAGGCCGTGCTGACTAGTTCGGACCCTCGTAACCAGCAGCAACTGGTGCGGCGGGCCCGGGAGACAGCAAGAGCCGCAGGAGCCCTGGACTAAGGGCACCTCCCACACAAGCAGGCAGACACCTGCTTTTTCTTTCCTTTTTTTAAATAAATGTCTTTCCTCCTCCTCCTTTCCGAAAAAAAACCACACAGAAACTCAATGCGCAAGCATTGTGACGCTGGATCATCTACACGCAGTTTAATGTCGTTATCAATGTTATGAGACTCGATCCGACGAGTATAAGCGACAGCGCTGCGGCGACATGAGCTACTGTGGTCGGCGGCGCAAAGTGAATGACGTAAGCAAAGTACTGCAGGTGGCGGGGCCAGGTGCGCTGATGACGTTCCGTTCATTCTGAGCGGTTATCGCTCTTTAGCGCTTCACTCATACGCGTCGAACCATTATCAACCGTTCTCCGGCGGCGTGCGGAAAGAGTGCAATGCGGAAAGAGTGTGTCCACTGCTGAAAACTTCACGCGCCGTGTTCTCGCCGTTTACTTCGCTTTGAAAACAGACGCGCGTACACCTATCTTGAAAGTGATCTGCGAAAAGTGCATAGTGCGGCATGTGCTGAGAGCTGCGTGAGCGCTTTGTTGTCGCCGCTTCGGTCGCGTTATAGCGAGAGCTAGCACGAAGGTGAATCGAGGAGGCCCTCGAGAATGTGCTGGCCAAAAAATGGCCCACCCTGAAAAACGTCCACAGTGCCAACAGGGGTGTGCCCACAGCATCCAAATGTCCAAACGCGGTGGCACAGAACTCGACACCAGAAACCAGTCACAGTATCGGTTGCCTTCCTTAACATATAAGTCAAACCTCGATATAACGAACACGCATATAACGAATTATTGAATATATCGAACTCTTCCGAAATATGTTTGTCAAAAACATGTATTTTTAACTTCCTATAGCAAACGCGGTTTGGCATAAAATGGATATAACGAACTTCGCGACGCCAAGCCCTACCTCACTTTAATAGCAGGCGGCAGGCTTCGTTGCACTACAAGTGTGTTGTGCGGCGCAGCAGACGTTCAGGACTACCTCGCAGGCGCTGACAGCGCCACAGATGCCACGTCGTCATCGAGAGTTGACAGCCAAAGAAATCGTCCGCATCTCACAACCGCTGACAGCGCCGCTTCAGCAGCGGCGGCAGCGGCGTGATCGAATGTTGCTTTTGCGTTTTAGTGGCCGTCGTAGCGTTGTGTGGAGGCTCTTTCGGTGGTCGTGTCGAGTGCGGTGCGCGGGTGTGCGTAGTGCTGTGATGGCGATGAATGTGAAAAAAAAATGAGTGGCACTGACGTTAAAGACCAAGCTCGAGATTATTCAACGTGTCGAGAACGGCGACAAGAAGTGCATTCTTGCGGACTTATTTGGCATCTCAAGGAGCACTTTGAGTACCATTGTGAAGAACAAAGCTGTCATCAAGGCACAAGCACACGAGACCATGCGGACAAGTGCACAGCGTCTTCGGCACCCTGCGTTCAGCGACTTGGAGAAGGCGCTCTACAAATGGTTTTTAGATGTCAGAGCTCGGAACATACCAGTGTCGGGGCCGATGCTTCAACAAAAAGCGAAAGACTTTGCCTGTATCCTCGTTGCCGAAAACTTCGTCGCCAGCTCTGGATGGCTGCAAAGGTTTAAGGCACGTTATGGCATCGTGGGCAAAACGATCTCTGGCGAAAGTGAGACGGCTAACTGCGAGAGCATCAGAAAGTGGTTGCAAAAGGAGTGGCCGCAAATCCTTGCAAAATATCAGCCCAAGGACATCTTTAATGCGGACGAAACAGGCCTATTTTGGCAGATGCTACCCAGGCATACCCTTGACGCACGTGGAGAGCCGTGCCATGGCGGGAAGCAAGGAAAGGCCCGGATCACTGTTTTGCTTGCCGCCAACATGGAAGGCACTGTGAAACTGCGACCTTTCATCATCGGCAGATTTAAAACCCCACGATGCATGAAAGAGTGCCGCGTACTCCCCGTAGAGTATGCTTCCAACAAGAAATGTTGGATGACGCGTGAACTTTTCGCAGTGGCTGCTTGCTTGGGACTGCGAGCTTGTGCGCGAGGGTCGCAAAGTGTGCGTCCTTGTTGACAACTGTACCGCGCACAACACAGATGTCGCACTCAATAACATTGAAGTTCGCTTTCTTCCGCCTAACTCTACAGCCAAGCTGCAGCCTTTAGATCAAGGCGTCATCAGGGCCTTCAAGGCAGTTTATGAGGAGACTGATTGGCACTCTTCTCGTGAAGCTTCGTATGAAGCAAGACTTGAAGATCGACCTGCTGGGAGCAATCCAGATGCTTAAAGCGTCATGGGACAGTGTGAAAGGTGGAACGATTGCCAACTGCTTTCGGCACGCAGGTTTTGTTCCACCAGAGGCCCATGCATCAAGTGACGATCGTGACGATCCCGAAGCAGAAGCAGAGCTCCGCGAGCTCGATGAGGCCTGCAACGATTTTTCGCGTTTTGTTGGTGACATGCCTGCAACAATGACTGTAGAAGACTTCGTAGGTGGCGACGACATCTCAGCGACCACGGCTGTACTGACGGACGCCGAAATCGCTGCGGAAGTCTCTGAACATCCAGCAGACGAAGCTCAGGCTGACCCTGTAGACGATGAGAACATTCCGACTTCACAAGAAGCACTTGCTGCGTTGGATTTACTGCGCCGCCACTGCAGTGCTATTGAGGGCAGTGGGTTTGCCCGTGTTGAGTGTTTGCAAACTGTGGAACAGGGCGTGATACGGAATGCGATCAACACCAAGAAGCAGGCCGCGATAACGCAGTTCTTTGTGCGTAAATAAATGAACGTGACCCAAGTAAGCATCGTTCGAGTTGCTGTGCCTTCTCTGATTGAATTTTGCTCCTCTTGCATGCATTTTTTACGAAATTTTATATTACGAATTATGGATATAGCGAACTAATTTTCGCCTTTTTAACTGTTCGTTATAACGAGGTTTCACTTAGGTGGCCGACGCTTAGCAACATGGAAAGAGCTCTACAGAGGAATAGAGGAAGAGGGCATCACGTTTTATGGAGTGGCGGAGACATCTACGGGACTTGGAGAGACCACCAGTCAATCCACTTTCGAACTGGGCTGGCTGTAACCGATAAAGTACATCCCAGAAGGGTGGACGCGTGGGATTTCTGTGGTGAGAAGGCAGCACCTGGGCACAGCTCGAACACTCCTGTGTGGAACACACCTAGCTGTCCGGCTACATACACGCAACGCCAGTCTTAGCTTGTGTAGTTTACCTCACTGTTTCGACGAAATAACAATATGAGAACTCCAACGTGGTACGGTGCATCAAGCACGACATCGAACGCTGGGGTCACAGTCGGGAAGTACTCATCCTAGGTGACTTTAATGGCCACATTCAAAAGCTCGATAGTTACTCCGACTACAATGGGAGGCTCATGCTCGGGCTCGCCCAGGAGCTTTCCCGTGAAATTGCAAACCTTCGGGCTGACTTCGAAGGCACGTTTACATGGTGTGCGCGGCGCCAGAACTCGCGAATCGATCATGCCCTTGTGTTGCTGAACTTCGGAAAAATCCTCCAGTATGTCTACATTGATGAGGGAGGCCGGTAAAGTTTTGGGAGCGACCCCAACCGCTTCAGGCTGCGGTTTAAGGCATCCCCTTGGCGCCGACAGTCGAAGAAGCGCGAACCCACAGTGCGGTTTCTCCCCGAAGCGGCATATGAGGAAGCGGCCAACGTATTTGAACTAAGCCCCAGCCGCAATGAAGCGGAGACCTACGAGCAGTACATTGACCAGCTCCGCCGGATCATGCGGAAACATGAGAAGATTGTCAACGCGCATCCAGGGGCTAGAAGGAAGAGCTGGTGCGACGGGGAGGCCCAGGCAGCACTGAATGCTCGCCGAGCTGCCAACCGGAATCGTCGCCACACGGTTAAGGGTCCTCATAGCGAGGATGTCCAGGTGACATGGCAGGAATATCTGCACCGAAAACGGGAAATGCAGGCTATCACGGAGTGGAAGATAGCAGAGGCCAACCACAAGACGCTCCAGGCAATAAAACCTGCAGGCCCAGGAGCAGCAGTGAAGTTCTGGGCGTATGTGTCCCGCCTTGATGCCAAAGCTGCACAGCCTGAAGTTCGCACAGAGTCAACGGGGGCCAAAGAGAATGATCTCCACCGAGCCTTAACTGACTATATCCGCCAACTGTATGCGCCGCCACCACAGGGTTCCCCCGCTGTGCCCCTCCCTGCCCCAGAGCGCTAAGACTTCGTGGCTACCGACCATCAGACGTGGACAGTGTCTCGGAATGCCTTTGATAGGGCAATCACGAGAATAGGTGCGCGCACTACTCGAGGCAGTGACGGTATCCGGCGGGACTGGTGAAATATATCGGTACTGAATCACCGTCACAGCTGGCTGATTTCTTCAGCAAAATTCCGGACGGTGGACCAATACCTATAAACTGGCTACGCGGCGAGGTGATCCTGCTCCCGAAAAGAGTAGCGATTCCGGCTTTCTACGTGACCACCAGCCTTTTAAGATCACTAGCGTGGTGTATCGTGTATTCGCCCAAGTGATAAAGGGTTGGATGACTGCGTGGTGTTGCGCTGCCCGGGGTAGCGTATCGTACTGCTCCCGAGTTGTAGCGACGCCTGCCTATTGATAATATTTGGGGTTTTACGTGCCAAAACCACTTTCTGATTATGAGGCACGCCGTAGTGGAGGACTCCGGAAATTTTGACCACCTGGGGTTCTTTAACGTGCACCTAAATCTAAGCACACGGGTGTTTTCGCATTTCGCCCCCATCGAAATGCGGCTGCCGTGGCCGGGATTCGATCCCGCGACCTCGTGCTCAGCAGCCCAACAACCTGCCTATTGAAGCTCGACCGACGTTACTTATTGGGTAGCGTGGCGTTGTCGGCGGGCTGCAGGCATCCGGTTAAACATGGCGACCAAGCAAGAGCGAGATGATTTCTAGTGCGAAATTTGCACGGTTCATTCAAAGGTGGATGAAATTCTAGGTCTAATTCTAGGAAAGGGCCTCTCTAAACTCGCACACCCACACACACATACACACACAGAAGAGACCTGTGCACTGCGGGGCTTCCGGCAGACAGGCAGACACTCGAAACGGTTATGGCGAATTAGGAAGTCACGCTTCATTTCGACGATGCCTGGTGGAAGAAGGTCGGGTGAGAGAAAGTTCTTTGTGCACGAGGTGCGGGACGCGAACAATAGCAGGCGAAGTCACACCTCATTTCGACGGGGCAGGGTGAGATAGTCGGTTGAAATTCTCTGCACGTGGTATCAGACGCCAACCCTAACAGTGGGCCCAAGAGGGCGGGCACCTCACTGAATTGCAGAATGGTTTCCAGTGCGACCAACGGCTCGAGGACGACTTGTTTGTCCTGAGCCAATGTATAGAGGTCGCACGAAAGGAGGAACGTGGGCTAATCAGCTGCTTTCTTGATGTTACGAACGCCTACGACAGTGTCCCACACGAGCCACTGCTACGGCATCTTGATGCGATGGGGATGACACCAACATGGACTGGGCTTAGACGCCTCTATGCAGACAGCATGGTTGTAGCTACCCTGAACGGCGCCTACTCGAGCGAGGTAGTGGTGGGCAAGGGTTTAAAACAGTGTTGCCCACTCTCGCCCTTGCTCTGTATGTTGTATACCGCATGCGTAGAGTGCACGCTGATGGCCTCCAGGGTAGGCTTTGTGGTGGAGGGAACAAGTGATGGGCTCAGGGAGCAGCAAGCGTTGCCGGGGCTGGTATTTGGAGATGACAGTGCTGCTGGCGGTGAACACTGGCGATCTGCAGACCCTCATCACCAGCTGTGCCGAAGCCTTGGCGCCACTGGGACCGCAGTTTAACACAAAGAAATCGGTAGTGATTGCCTTCTCTGGCCCTGAGGCACCCGGCTAGCTGACACTACCATGCGGACGACTACTGCCCCAGGAAACTGAGTACCGATATCTCTGTGTGAGCTTCAGCGCGCAACAAGATTATACGGCAAACCATGAAAAGTGCCTGAGAGGAACATCCTAGCGGGCCAGCCAAATACCCCGCAGGAAGTGCCTGTGGGGATTCAATCGCTTCATTATGGAGCTAGAGCTGTGAAAAACCGTACACGTGCCTGCATTGACTTTTGCCAATGCAGTCGTATGCCCCACAGCGCAGACCCGAGAATGGCTGGAACGCAGGCAGCGCGCTGTAGGGAGACTGGCTGCGGGCTGCCACGGCAACGTGGCAAACGAGGCACTTCAGGGTGACCTCGGTTGGTCCCGGATCGAAGCGCGAGAGGCGCGACGCAAGCTGACCTACGAGGGCAAGTTGCGCCTGATGCAGCCACATCGCTGGGCACGGCGTATGTTTGATTGCATACACCGCAATGACAACCGCACCAGGTGGACGAAAAGGCAGCAGCAGCTGCCCAAGAAATACGGCTTCTTCTCGAGCCCTGTACAGGGGGAGACTTAGAGAAAGTGGGCCGAAGCAGTCGAGACCCCGGTGCGGCAGACGGAGGCGGATACTTGGCGGCGAGAAATGGAGGGTAAGTCCACACTGAAACTCTATACAGAATACAAACAAGAGATCCGTGTGGTACCCCTCTACGTCAACAGTGAAGCCAGCAGCCTCCTCTTCGAGGCACGAGCCGGCGCTCTCAGAACTCTGGTTTACCGCGGGCGCTTTGACGACAACGTGGGAAGCGCTATGTGCAGAGTGTGTGCTGCGGACGAAGAGACACTTGAACATTTGGTTCTGCACTGCGCGAGCCTCACACCAGCGCCTATAGATGGCACAACACTACCGCTAGCTCTTGGCTTCTCCCCCAGTGTTCCATCTAGCGGTGGTGACCAAGTGGCCCCAACAAAGAGTCGACTCAATGAGTGGTAGGTCATAGTGCGCGCACATTAACCGCCAAACATTGATATTGATTGATATTGATTGACATTGATAGTGTGTGTGAATTCATGTGTGACTGTGCTTATGTGTGCATGTACCTGATTGTTACCTACCAAGGCCAGGGCATCGCTAATTTTTCACGGCGATACCCTCTCGTTACCAAGGGCGAGGCCGCTACATCCAATACAACCCAATTTCAAACTACCTGCGGTGAGTTGTGATGACGTCTACAAAACAAAAATAAAATAATGAAAAGCCATCCCTGTGCAGTGAACTTCGCAACAATGCTTGTCCCACCGGCGTTACCAAGCGCAACCGCCCGTCGGCTGGAAGGGCGTTTTTGATACGCTTCTTTTTTCCTCTATTTCTTCTTCATCTGTGATGGTGTCAAGTAAGCAACATAGGGTAATACGCACTGCGTGGCAGCCTTTCTTCAGACGGACCACATTCTTAGCTTCCGAATATTGCACAGCCTCTACGAGAAAAGCTGTCGTGGACGGCTTTGATTTTGACCTATCGACTTCGTTAAGCCGCCCCAAGTATTTCCCTAGCGACTTTGCTATCCACACTCATAGGCTACCGCAGCAGCTGCAAATCAATAAGTACTTAAGTATTAAGACGGACACATGGATGAATTGTTCTTGCACCTTGAATCAAAAGGCCCGACACAAAAATTGTGCCAACTGTCTCTGCGTCGTCGTCCGTTAGCATGCTATGGCCGAAGCTGCTCGCAATATCACGTCACATTTACTGGCCACCGGCCCAGGTACACCTTTGGGTATGACACATATAATCCTTGCAGTTACTTCGCAAAGTAGTCTCTTGTCACGGTTATCCGCGCGCGTGAAGGAGGACCGCTACTTAAAGTTATTGCACAGTAATATATACGGCATTTGTCTGTTCTCCATACTGTCTACCATTCTGCCGTTCCACCTTTATAATATACCCACAATGTAGACAAGCAGATATCGAACCTCATAAAGGCTACTCACATACTCAAAGACCTGACGCACAACCCCTGACCCTTGTATTCAAGAGTTGTGCGACTGCGAAGGACATCCTTAAGGAATGGTAAATAATATATTATGAGATTTACGCACCAAAACCTTGATATGATTATGAGGCACGCCATAGTGGGGTTTCCGGAACAATTAGCACCACCTGGGGTTCATAAACGTGCGCCTAAATCTTAGTACACGGGTGTTTTCGCATTTTGCCCCCATCTAAATACGGGCGCCGTGGCTGGGATTCGAACCTGCAACATTGTGATTAGCAGCCCAACACCATAGCCACTAAGCAACTGCGGCAGGACGGTGGGTAAGGAATGTTGGCAGGTGGAGGATGGTGACAGTTGGCACGTGTGACAATTTGTTCACATCCTCATTTCACGAGAATCGGTACGAGCGCTTGAACGACATCATAGAGTGCATTGTATTTAATGTGATGGAGTTTGCGTCCGAAACTTCAGGCTCGAATCACCCTGTAACGACTGACGACCAGGCATGTCGCATATATGTGCCGTCGCCTGATAGTTGTCGGGCGCTGGCGTCGGCCCACAGGACTTACTTGACCTCTCTTCAACACTTGCGGACATTTGCGCCTTCTTTAGCACCATCGGGTTTCAGCTGAACTACCAATTATTTGTCCCAAAATTGGGCCATGTCGTAAATGTTATGGTATTTTTGTCTTTAAGTCATCTTTTATATTTAATCTAGTGGTGCCCTGAGATTTTTAGCGGTTTCGCCTTTCCCGATATGCCTGCATTTTTGTTCCACTCTGTTTGGGGGATCTTTAATATACGGCGAAACCATAGCACGGCCCACTGACCACGCTGCTCAAAAAGTTATTTTATTTTCCTGAGGTCTTGTGCAAGCTTCTGCTGTCTTGCCGATCATCAACCTCCCGATTCCCCGGTGACTTGTATTAGATTTTGACGACTACGATCTCAAGGAAGTCGGCAATGATGTAATGGCCACGGGATTAAAGCCGTTTAAATAAATTCTACCATGGACACGACAGGCACTTTTGCTCACTGCGAATGAAAATATTGCATTAATCAGCACCATTCTTAAACATATAAATTCACAATCTGAAAATTTGTGCGCATCCCACACACTGGGGGAATAAATGTAAGCGTAGCGTTCTGTATTGTTTGCTTTGATTGACAATAATTAGCCGTAATGTTGACTGCGATTGTATAATTTCTTTAGCGTATAATGCAATACGAGAGTAATGAGTTGATGGCAAATGTAACCTTGCGTGCACTATCGCTGTTCGTGTGCGTAGTACACAGCAAACCGCGGGACGTGTTTGCTTGAGGCGTTGTGCGCCAATGTTTACAACATATTGCTACGGCACAGTATGTGCGATCACGAAAGGCGAGCAGTGTGAAGACGACGACGACGATTAGAAGCTAGCGCGGGCTGTTGCCTCTTGGCCAAGCGCAGCGTATTGCCTTGTAGCCTTGTAAATATACTTGTAAATAGCTTTTCGTCGGTGTCTTCCTACGTAACATATCTGGTGGAGGTGGACGTTCCCTGTACCTCGTCACGGAGCTTCGCAGTGGACGGTACGTCGTGCCTTCCTTCATGGCTCCCGGCGACGACCACCCGACTCCGCCGGCTCCGACACCTGCTGCCACTTCGACGACCTACATCACTCTCCCCGCTCCCCGTGATCCTGGCGTATTCTCAGGCAAAGATGGGGAAGACGTCGATGACTGGATCAGCCTGTATGAACACGTCAGCCGCAATAACCGGTGGGACCCTACTATTATGCTCGCCAACGTAGTCTTTTACCTCGGTGGCACACCTCGAGTTTGGTATCGCACGCACGAAGATGAGCTCACCAGTTGGGATTCACTTAAGACACAGCTTCTAGACTTGTTCGGCAACCCCTACGGTCACCAACTTGCCGCGCAGAAGGCGCTTTCCGGCCGTGTGCAGACGTCAACAGAGCCCTATGTCACGTACATTCAGGACGTCTTGGCTCTGTGCCGCAAAGTTGACACCCACATGAATGAGTCAGACAAGGTTTCCCACATCCTCAAAGGCATTGCCGATGACGCCTTCAACTTGCTCGTGTGCAACAACGTAGCGACGGTGGATGCTGTTATCAAAGAGTGCCGCCGCCTGGAACTCGCCAAAAGCCGACGTATTGACCCGAAGTTTGCCCGTCTGCCCAACACCCCAGCGACATCTTCCTGTGCCGACGCTCCTCGTCCCAACAACACTGCTGATGTTACCAGGATCGTCCGGCGTGAGATCGAGGCCGCCTATCCGGCTGCCTTCGACTCCAGTCCCACCAACACATCTGCAGTCACGGTCTCACTGATCCAGGCAGTTGTCCGCCAGGAGTTCGAAAACATGGGTCTTCACACCATCTGCTCGGCCCATCGCCCTGATACCCGCCCGGCTTCTTCCATTCCGCCCCGTCCCGCATCTTCTTACCCACCACGTTTCCGCAACCCATCTGAATGGCGCACTGCTGACGACAAGCCCATTTGTTTCTACTGCCATCGAATCGGGCACATTTCTCGGCAGTGTCGCAGTCGCTCGAGTTCCCCGATCCGATCTACTTACACTGCCTAGTCTCGCTCCCCAGGTGGCCCTTCTCGTCCCTATGCCGCACCTTCCGATAATGCCGCCACTGATTCTCCTGCAACGAACCGCCCCTATTCTCGTTCGCCTTCGCCCCAACGACGACAATCTCGCTCTCCCCAGCCCCGTCGCTCCTATTCGCCAACTCCCTTCGGACGCCGCTCCCAGCCGGAAAACTAGACGATGCAGCGCCTCGAGGTGACGCTGCATTGCTCCCTACGCCGCCAAATCCTCTACTGACCTTGCCCACTCATCTGAACCTTCTTGAAGTGCATGTCGACGGTGTTTCTGTGTCTGCACTCATAGTCACTGGGGCGCATTTGTCCGTCATGAGCGCTGACCTTCGTAACCGGCTCAGGAAAATTATCACGCCCGCCACGACGCCTGTTGTCCGTGTCGCCGATGGCGGAACAGCCCCCGTTATTGGTATGTGTACCGCCCGCGTCTCCTTCGCCGACCGCTCAACAATCGTGCTATTCACAGTCATCGCCCACTGTCCCCACGACATCATCCTCGGCTTAGACTTCCTCTCCGCACATTCTGCTCTCATCGATTGTTCCGCCAGTACTCTCTGCCTTGACCTGCCTGTTCTCGATCCTGCTGAACCACACCCCAGTCGCCTCAGTTCCGCGGACTTCGTTCGCTTGCCACCTTCGGCACTGACCTACGTTGACCTAGTGTCATCCCCACCAGTCCCCGACGGTCACTACATCGCGGCTCCTATGCAAGACGTCCCCCTTACACACGGGATCACAGTACCTCATACAGTTTTATATATTACGGCGAATTGCGTCTGCCTGCCAGTGGTCAACTTTGGCTTGACGACACAAGTGCTGCCACGTGGGATGTCTCTGGCCCACCTTTGCTCATTCGAGGATCACTCAGTAGCATCCATTGCAGTTGACGACACTTCATCCGATACTCCTCTACCATCGCAGTCGGCAAATTCTACCATCGCTGTCCGCTGGTTGAGTATTGCTATTGCTTCACATGACACATTGAATTGCGGCAGAAGTGTAGCCAGTATTATGGGGCTCTACGTGCCAAAACCACAATCGGATTATGAGACACGCCGTAGTGGCGTACTCTACCCTAACTTTGATACCCTGGTGTTCTTTAACGTGCCCCAAAATCAAAGTGCACGACAGTTTTTGTATTTCGCTGCCGTCGAAATTCGGCTCCCGTGACGGGGATCGAACCGGCAACGTCGACCAATGCTGTAGCTGCACATCTACAGTGGCGGAAGCGTTGATTCCACGTGCGACCGCTTCCGTAGTGTTGCATAGACCTTACGGTGATTTAATGTGGCTTTGGATCGCCACGCCCTGCGTCAGTTGTGCGCTTGCCGAATTTCCATGGTGTTTATCTTTTAGAAAAAGCATAAACATACAGTAGAGTACCTTCAGTTTCCCGTAACTGTTGCCATGTCTTTAGTAGTAGTGTTTCCTTATCTTCGTTTCCTTAACGTAACATTTTCTCTTTCCTGGGCTTCGCCATTCTATGGGAATTGCAGGCGAAGGTTCGCAAAGCCTGTTATTCACTCGTTTCGTGATTGCGCCGGTTCTACCCATTTTCTGCCTCATCTCCTTGCCCCCTCTTCCCCCTGCTATTAACTTCACCTCAGGACTTGCACGTTAGTAGAACAGTGAGCGCTGCTGTTTCTCCAATGCTTTTGCGGGGGGTCAGAGATAATTACAGTTGTCAACAGGCTAATCCAACGACGCCCAAATGCTCCAGAGTGCATTATGCGACATGATGCGAAGGAAGGCTCCAAACACGTTTTTCGCGTCGCCTTTCATCTCTGCCCCGTTTCTTCCATGCATGTGTACCCCTTCTCTCCCCTGCAGCCGACGCGGCATGCAAGACCGTGGCAGCAGCAGTGGAAAAGGCATAGGAAGAGACAAAGAAAGCTTCGCTTTAAAAAAAAATGTCTTGATTTGCTGGCCCACTCCAAGGCGCGAGGTCTCGCTTTGCGCGACCATGGAGAACTCCAACGCCGGCCCGCAGTAAGGGAGAACAGAGATCAACCGACCACATACAATGAAATTGCGCAGCACTTTTGTCTCGGCAGGAGAGACTTTCCACTTCCACACAATAAGTTAAATAGAGCACAAGCATTGCCTCTCAGATTATTGCAAACAGGCTCGTATCCCAGCCCGGCTTTATTCCACAAAATTTATCCCGACACCTATGCCACTAGTTCTTGCAATCACTGCAATGACATCGGTAGCTTAGACCATATGCTCTGCCGTTGCCCCTCGTTGCGAGGCACAGTACAAATCAATGAGGACAAGTGGCTCTGCGCTATCAAGAGCCCCGATACCGGGGTGCAACTATGGAATGTCCATAGGGCCCACGATGCGGCGGTCAGGCATGGCCTGACTCTCCCAACGTGAGAGCGGCCCGCAGCGCGCTGAGTCGCGTACCTCAGGACCTTCATTAAGGTTTTGCATCCATCCATCCATCCATCCATCCATTGATTTGTTGGCGTAAAGTCGCGTGTCGTGGCGGCCTCATCACGTCCTTTGCGGAATTTCATCACTGCGAGAGCCAACTGTCCGACTTGCCCGCTAGACTTTCTACCTCCAGGAGTAACCTTCTATTGCCATGACGCTAATGGTCTATCCAGTTTACTACATACCTACAAGACTGTTTCTTTTTAGCCTGTTCATTATTTGCGCCCCCCCCCAACAGCTATACGGCGGATGCACTTCCTTTTTGCTACTCTGTACTGATAGGTGATAATAATGTTGTATTCTTGATATCATTCTCGTACGTAATCTACGCAGAGCACTCAGGTGTGCTCAAATGAAGTGCTTTCACCTTTCGCCTGATTACATCCGCCATTGTGATGCAAATAAACATAACTCGAACTTATTTTCTCAGAAATAAACGCTGCATAAAACGCTGACGTCATCCTCAACGTAATCAACACGTGTAGTAGTACTCGATGTTCTGATGCCCTTATTCGCAAGCTTATTTTTTTCAAGATGTGATCTTGTGCAGTAGTAACGTCCCTCGAACGTGTCTGATGCGCTCGTTTTTATTCTCAAGCACCCAATGTAAGCTGTCATCGCCGCAACTCTATGATGTCCTGGCGGCAAGCCACCATGGCGTATAGCTCATGTATGACCATGCTGATTCAATTGGGTTGGCATATACTATATTGTGGGTCTTACATCGTCACATTCATTTTTCAAACTATGCCACAGCTTGAAAAGGCCATCCATCTAAGCTGATTGTCTTTTTCAGTCTCTTGATCTAAGATACGAGTGCTGTCATTAAGTTATTTTTCAACTCGCTCGGTCTTTTTGCTCTATTTCCGCGAGGTGTGTGAATACGCCCAACGGTATGCTACCACTGAAGCCTTCATGGTGACCTGAGCACCTGAGGTCGCAGGCTTTCTTGAACACCGCGATGACATTCAGTATGGCCATCCTCAAGTACTTCTCGCGGACTTAGCTCGCCGGTTTCTCTCCAGTATCATCCCTTACACTGCGCGCTCGTGCTAGACACAATACAAACACGCAACGACCTTAATGACGCATCAATTAAACGCTAGTAGACATGCTGTCGATGTACATTTCTGCTGATCATCGGGACAGGAATGTGGCCTCCTCTTTGGTGACATTATCGGTCTACAACCTCGCTCAACAACACAGCTTCTTGTTCATCACTCTTTTTTTGTCGACAGGAGCACACTGTTATTTCCTCTGAATGTACAGTCGCGGACAGAATAAAATGGATCACGGCGAAGGCGGCGAGAGGGGCTGCGGGGCTGGCGCTGCTGTCAAGCTTCGGGCGCTCACGACGAGAGTACTCCGAGTGACGTCAAACTTTTGTTTATCAAGTGTCGTTTTGTGTTTCGCTCTCCTGTTATGTTTGCAGCATCGGGACGACGCTTATTGAGAGGGGGGAATTGGCACATGAACTTTTTTATCTTTTTCGGGTGAGCGCTTTTCACCGTCTACCAAATGTTAGCGCTCAGCACGGGACGCGCCCGCATGAATCAGAAGTTTCTCGAATGTTATCGATGGTTCTGTGGTCACCGAAGCTTGAGTAATCTGATTGCATATGCGACGTGAATTGTGTAGAACTTTCTGGGAGACAAGCGGGCATCGCCGATTACTCTGGAGCCTTCGATGACTCGCGTGTGAAAGTTGACGGCCTTGAGCGCCAGATGAGATTTACGACGGTCGCCGACTATGTTCGCTACTGGCGTTGTTCTTTGGGGGCAGCCTATTTTGGAGGGCATCTTACGCCAAATAAATGCTACTTTCGTCACTCACTGTTTTGTGGCTTTCTTCACCGTCACTACCACGTGACAATGCTATAATGAGGAGATACAAAGAATGAGTATCAGAATATATCTTACTTGTGTTTCTTAAGATCTCTAGAATAGTCTGACGTGCCGAATGACCTAAAGTAGCAAAAAATGTGGATTCTTATATCAGGTGACCCAAGAAATTATCTATGCATTTCACTAACTTGCACGAGTTGCTAAATTTTCCAACGAGTCATACAGAACACTTCGCAACCTTTGCTGATGATAAGTTGCATAACAGCCGGCCACGGCGGCCGCATTTCGATGGGGGCAAAATGCGAAAACACCCGTGTACTTAGATTTAGGTGCACGTTAAAGAGCCCCAGGTGGTCGAAATTTCCGGAGTCCCCCACTACGGTGTGCCTCAAAATCAGAAAGTGGTTTTGGCACTGTTGCAAATGGGTCGCAAGCCCCAAGGGTAGCGTTGGCCTGGCGGCCTGGGGCACAGCTGAAAGCATCCGAAGGTCCTGGCAAAGGATGAGTCGACTGCTAACAGAACAATGTGTTTATTCTAGCATCGCAAAAGAGCGGCCGGTCAGGTCGACCGAAGTGGAGAAACGGGAGACCACGTTACTCGACTGAATAAATCGAAGCTTCTCTCTTGGCGTCCGGGGGCAGCTGCTTTTATATTCTCGGAGTCGAGGGCAAGAAGGAACGGCTCGGAAGAGGCGCACGTGAAGGCGGCGCACGGACACGTTGTGACAAGTATCCGCCGGGCCGGCGCCGAACAGACCTCCTCGCTTCACAGTTGGGGAGCTCAAAGTTGGGGAGCGTGCATGCATGCACGCGCACACACACACACACACACACACACACACACACACACACACACACACACACACACACACACACACACACACACACACACACACACACACAAACAAACAAACAAACAAACAAAGACACGTGGTATTGAAACATACCTGGATGCGCTTAGCAGGAGGTGTTGGGGCAGCGCTGAACAGGCCAAAATGTCCGCCGCTGTGAACGAAGCCCCGGCGTCCGTTGCATCCGCGCCGGCTCTACCGCACGTCGGAGGCGAAACGTAACAGACCGCCCCGCCGGGAGAAGGAGATACCGATGGTGAGGGGTCTGCATCCATTGTCCGGAGGGATGTCGCTCGATGATACTCATAACCGAAGTCGGTCGTCCGTCGGCGTTTCTTGAGCGCAGCGCACCGAGAAGGCCTTGTTCTCACGTTCAGGTCCACACAGGACACTGCAAATTTACTTCGGGGGAGTTGCCTTTTTTTTCTCGTTCCCAGCAAGCGTTAGAACTACGCCGAAACTCAACCGCTTAGTAAGCAAGCACGACACAACCCTCACTAAGCCATGCCAGGCTCTTTCCCCGTTTTTACTACTGCCTAGTTCCTTACAGTAGTCTAGCAGCACTCAGAACGCGTCCACAAATTGGAAAATTGCACTAGAAAGCACGTCATGACTTGGAAACACTAAACAAAAGCAATATGTTAAAAATCTTGCCTCAGGAAGAAAAACATCAGTAACAAACAACTCTGAGGCTGATTCCTACGTTAGGGGCGTCGACTTAAGCCATCGGCGTTACCGTTGAGACTCCCCTTTTTGGTAACGCACCTCAAAGGAATATTGTTGCAAAGCGAGACTCCAGCGCAGGAGGCGGCCATTTTTGGAAGAGATGGTCTGCAGCCATTGGAGAGGGCAGTGATCCGTCTCAATGATAAACCTCCAGCCGGCTAGGTAGCATGACCATTTCTGCACGGCCCACACGAGACACACACACTCTTTCTCGGTGGCGCTGTACGCCTGCTCACGACTGGTCAGCTTACGACTAGCATACAGGACGGGGTGTTCCACTTCTCCATTTTCCCGTTGGCACAGTACAACGCCCATGCCTCGCTCACTAGCATCGCACTAAACAACGAACCCTTTTGTGTAGTCTGGCGATCGTAGCACAGGCTGGCTTGTTAAGGTGCTCTTTAGGACGCTAAAAGCTCTTTCCCTCGACTCGTCCCAGACGACTGTTTGGGGCTCTGTTTTTCTTAGAGCATCCGTCAGGGGAGCCGCGATATCAGAGTACCTGGGGATGTACCTCTGATAGTAGCCGGCGACACCTAAGAACGACCGAATACCGGTCTTCGTGCGTGGTTGCGGGAAGTCTCGCACAGCGGCCACCTTTATTTCAGAGGGGGGGGGGGCGACGACCCCGTCCAATCACGTGACCGAGGTAGACAACCTCGGCCTGTGCTAACTGGCACTTGGGAGCCTTGACTGTCAAGCCCGCTTCGCGCAGGCGGGTTAGCACTGCTCGCAAGTGTGCCATATGCTCAGACCAGGATGCGGAGAATATCGCTACGTCGTTTAAATACGGTAAAGCGAATTCTTCCTTTCCCCGCAACACTTTGTCCATGAGGCTTGAAAAGCAGTATGGCGCGTTCTTCAAACCAAAACTCAAAACTTTAGGACGGAATGTTCCCATTGGTGAAATGAACGCCGCATACCTACTAGCCTCTTCAGTAAGTGGAACCTGCCAATAACCCCTGACAAGATCTAGGGTGGAAATAAACTGAGCGCTACTAACTTTCTCAAGGCGCTCCTCGATGTTAGGGATCGGATAAATTTGATCCTTAGTGATAGAATTGAGCCTGCGGTAGTCGACGCAAGGACGAGGTTCCTTGCCCGGTACCTCAACTAAAATCGAAGGGAAGGTGTAATCACTCTCATCCGCCTCAATAACACCGAGCTGTAGCATTTTCTTTACCTCAGCCTCCATAATATCGCGCTGGCGGGGTGGCACCCGGTACGCCTTGGATCGTACGGGCTCTGGGGAGGTAAGTTCTATTTCATGAGTAAGGACAGAAGTCCTACTAGGCCTCTCAGAGAACTGACCTTGAAACTCTTGTAATAGCTGGTGTAGTTCGGTTGTCTGCTCACGCGACAGCGGTGCTTTACTGATTAAGTCACTAATGACTTGATCGGTGTCTTCTCTGTTCGTCACTGAGCCTAGTCCCCGAAGCTCGACCGGACGCTCTTCGGGAACGTTTTCCATCATACACACCACTGCTTCCCGTTGTCTAACCATCATACACTCCACTGCTTCCCGTTGTCTATAGGGTTTGAGCAGATTACAGTGGTAAACTTGCTGTGCTTTCCGTTTTCCTGGCAGACTCACCACGTAGTTAACGTCCGACAGTTTTTGAACAACCCGTGCTGGGCCCTCCCACTGCACGTCGAGTTTGTTCTTTAGCGATGTGCGCAATATCATTACCTCATCGCCCACCTCAAAACGACGGGCCCTGGCTGTCCGATCATAATAAACCTTGGCCCTCTGCTGGGCCTTTGCCATTGCTTCACCTGACAACTCCTGTGCCCTTCTTAAGCGTTCGAGGAGCCTAAGCACGTACTCCACCATGACTGGGTCGTCACCCCTGCCTTCCCACGAGTCTCGAAGCATGCGAAGCGGAGACCGCAGCAAGCGACCGTACACCAGCTCAGCTGGCGAAAACCCCGTAGCCGCATGCGGCGCGGTCCTTAATGCAAACATCACCCCAGGCAGACACAGCTCCCAGTCAGTTTGTTGTTCAAAACACAATGCTCTCAACAAGCGCTTCATGACGGAGTGGAGCTTCTCAACGGAATTTGACTGTGGGTGGTACACTGAGCTGTGTAACAGCTTTACCCCACACCTTTCGAGAAAGGCTGTCGTCAAAGCGCTAGTAAACACTGCTCCTTGATCTGACTGGATTTCCGCAGGAAAACCAACTCGCGCTAATATGGACAGTAGTGCATTGACTATCTCAACTGAGTTGAGTTCCTTAAGCGGCACTGCTTAAGCCAACTTTTTCGCTGGGCAGATCACAGTCAAAATGTGTCTGTACCTCGTGGTTGTTACCGGCAGAGGTCCCACTGTATCAATAACGAGCCGTCTAAATGGCTCCGTAATGATAGGTACCAACTTCAACGGCGCCCTCGATTTGTCCCCTGGTTTGCCCACCCGCTGACAGGTGTCACATGTCCTCACAAAGTGTTCTGCGTCACGAAAACACCCTGGCTAATAGCACTCTTGCAAGAGACGGTCCTTAGTCTTCTTAACTCCAAGGTGTCCGGACCACGAACCTCCATGCGACAGGCGCAACAGATCCTGACGGTAGCACTGAGGCTCGATCAGCTGATCGAACTCCACTCCACTGCGGTCTAGATAGTATCGGTACAGGACCCCACTTCTTTCCACAAAACGAGCATTTTTCTTGGCGATACCTTCCTTGACATTGCAGCACATGTTTTCTAGGCTGCCATCGTTTTTTTGCTCGGCTATCAAAGCTAACCGTCTGACTTTTAGCAACCTATTAAGTCCATCTGACGTAGACGCGATGAGCAAATCTGCAGATAGCTCTTCTAACTTTCCCGTGTCGGGCATTTCCTCTCCAGTATCTGGTGCCTTCAACGCTACAGGCTTAATTTTATTCAGTTCGGACGTGCTCTGAATATCAGCTTGCTACGCCTCCGACCCTTTCTCATTGTTCGACAACGTCGGCCCCGCAACTACCACCTTTGCAGCGAGCTCCCGAACTCTTGATCTTGTTAAGGCCTGAACGCTAGCCTCACCAAACAAAAGACCTTTCTCGCGCAGGAGGTGATCGGATCTGTTCGAAAATAGGTAAGGGTACTGGGGGGGGGGAGCATGACACTGCGGCCTCCGTCTCAAGTGCTCCAAAAGGTCCTTCAATAAGCACTTTTGCTACGGGCAGACACACGCTATGAGCTTCCATGGCTTGCTTGATCCACGCGCACTCGCCCGTGAACATATCGGGTTCTACGTAAGAGGGGTGAACTACATCCATTGTAGCTGTGGAATCACGAAGCACTCGCCACTTTTTCCCGTTCACGAGGAGGTCTCGCATGTAAGGCTCGAAAAGCTTCATGTTCTCGTCAGTGCTGCATAATGACAAAAACACGACTTTTGTTTTTGTTTCTGGACACTGCGCCGAAAAGTGACCCGGCTTCTGGCATGTATAACACACGCGCGCTTGCCTCGTCTCGAACCGCTTTCTGCGTTCGGCTTCGGCTGCCACCGTCTCCTTACGTTCGGTCGGACTGCTTTCACTCGCATCCGCACTACGTGTGTCCCCCCTTGCTCTCATGGGCGTGAACTTCGGCCTCTCAAACTTGGAGCCAAATTCACCCTTTTGACCGTCCTTAGCTCCGCGAGCCCAACGCGTCACAAATTCCTCGGCTAGCTCAGCGGCTTTAGCCACCGTACTAACGTCTGGCCTATCCAAGACCCAGTACCGGACGTTCTCAGGTAACCGACTATAAAACTGTTCCAGCCCGAAACACTGCACAACTTTCTCGTGGTCACCAAATGCTTTCTCTTCTTCGAGCCACTCCTGCATGTTTGACATAAGCCTGTAAGGAAACTCTGTATATGACTCACTTCTGCCTTTCTCATTTTCCCGAAACTTCCGACGGAACGCCTCCGCTGACAGCCTGTACTTTTTTAGCAGACTCTATTTCCCTTGGTCAAAATCCTCTGCCTCCTCTCTCTTCAAGCGAGCGACTACGTCGGCCGCCTCACCGGGTAACAAAGTGAGCAAGCGCTGTGGCCACGTTTCCCGAGAGAATACCTTCTTCTCGCATGTTCGCTCAAAGTTAACCAGGAACAAACCAATGTCCTCTCCAAGCTTAAACGGCCGCATCAGGTCAGCCATTTTGAACGATACTCGTTCTCCTGCACCGTGTGCCTGACTTCCATTACGAGCGCGTTCCATCTCTACCTCGAGACGCTTCATTTCCAAAGTGTGTTGACGGTCGCGCTCCTCTTTCTCTTTTTGCTCTTTACGTTCGCGCTCCTCTCTTTTTTGCCGTCTCCCTCTCCTCAATGGTCTCAAGGCTCTCCGACAGCTCGTCATCCTAAGCTTCTATCTCAAGAATAGCCCTTAGCAGTTCTGGTTTTCTGAGTTTGTCTGAGACATCCACACCCAACTCTCTTGCAAGCTCCAGCAATTTCGGTTGCGCAACAACTTCAAATCCATGGCTGCTCTGAATGCTGCTTTCTCTACTGCCTACTATTGTCTTTCCGCAAACTAACCCGGCAGCAACGACAACCGCAATTAACAGCTCTGTTTCTGACAATAACAAAAGCCTGGCAAAACTCAGCAGAAGAAAGTCCCGCACTCACCAAACCTCGCAGCCAAGAATTCAGCGCAGTCGTTCCGCTGCAGGCAACCAGTCATCACACAGGGCTCGTTGCACTGCTCCCGGATGGTCGTTGTGCTGCTCAGCATACAGTCGACCGCATATCTTCGCTGCTGGCCTCCGTTGTCGCGATCTCACCGCTGGCAACCAGTTGTTGCAAATGGGTCGCAAGTCCCAAGGGTAGCGTTGGCCTGGCACCCTGGGGCACAGCTGGAAGCATCCGAAGATCCTGGCAAAGGATGAGTCGACTGCTAACAGAACAACTTGTTTATTCTAGCATCGCAAAAGAGCGGCCGGTCAGGCCGACCGAAGTGGAGAAACGGGAGACCACGTTACTCGACTGAATAAATCGAAGCTTCTCTCTGGGCGTCCGGGGGCAGCTGCTTTTATAATCTCGGAGTCGAGGGCAAGAAGGAACGGCTCGGAAGAGGCGCACGTGACCGCGGCACACGGACACGTTGTGACAAGTGACAAGTATCCGCCGGGCCGGCGCCGGTCAGACCTACTCGCTTCACAGTTGAGGATCTCCTCTCCCCGGCTGCCGCGCTTTGACAAGCGTGGGCACCAACATGCACGCACGCACGCGCACACGCACACGCACACACACACACACACACACACACACGCACACACGCACACACACACACACACGCACACACACACACACGCACACACACACACACACACGAATACACGTGGCATTGAAACATGCCTGGACGCGCTTAGCAGGAGGTGTTGGAGCAGCGCTGAACAGGCCAAAATGTCCGCCGCTGTGAACGAAGCCCCGCCGTCCGTCGCATCCGCGCCGGCTATACTGCACGTCGGAGGCGAAACGTAACAGCACGTAAAACCCGATAATTTAAGTTGTATAACAGAAACCAAGTGGGTTCCCCAAAATGATTGTCGGCGGTTACCCAGTTGATAGAGACAGCACATAGTGTCGCTCTAACGATTTTAACCATGGGCAGAGTGATAGAATATCTTTGTATCTATCAAAGTCCTTCGACTGGGCATCACACTCTAAACTACTGTACAAATTACTACATATACTCGGATCTTGCAGTTTAATAAATTAGAGAAAAGCTTATCTTTCATGTTGAAAGCAATTCGTTGAAATCAAAGGTCAGCTGTGGGACTGGGTATAAGTGTCATCCGGAGTACCTCAAGGGACAGCCTTAGCGCCAATTTGTTCTTTATTATACACTAGTAACATCAGAGATAACAGGAAATCAACGATGCGCATGTTTTCAAAGGGGTTAATTATATAGAGAAACATTACAAATTGCAATTGTCAAGTAATGACAAATTAGGAACTTCCGCAAATAGCAAATTGGTCTCACGGCATGGCAAACGAATAATAATTTAGAAAAGATTGCTTGTATGAAAATAAGCAGAAAACAAACCCAATAGAATTCACCGACACGAACTGCAAAAATGAAAATTTCTGATGTTTATATATACTTGGGCGTTGTTCTGTCATATGAGTTGGAATGGGACAAATATGTGTAGTACAGAGCTTTTTAGGCCTTTTCAGCACTTCGTTCGTATAAACACACTAAAATATCGGCCTCACCAGATGCCAGCCTACACCTCATTCGTTCGTCCTCTACTGGAATATGGCATCGCCTGTTGGTCTCGCTATACCAAGCACTGCTTAAAAGGCCTGGAGGCAATACAAAGAAAGCCATCAGATTCAGATATAAGAAATACCACTCCGATGATTCACCGACAGAACTCATCAACAAAGCTTGCATCTCGAGAATAAGCAAGCGTGCTCAATTTTTATGCCTGAAGTTTCTATTTCACATCAGTAATGGGGTCTACAAATCAAACAGCCGTACATTCTCGCCTTTCACTAAACGGCGAAACCCTGTAACTAAAAATTGTAAATATTAATTTGAATATAGGTTCCACTATGACTCATTTAGGTATTCATTCTTTCCTGAGAAAATCAGATTCAAATTTATTGCCCAATGATATAATTTCTTAACCGGACAAATTTCTTCCTAAGCTTGAAACATACGTCTATCTGCATGTATCGTGATATTAAACATCACCTACATACACCGCATTTTGTTTTTATTCTATTTCCATGTACACTCTTGTTGTTTTTCATCAGCTGCTGTATTTTTTATCGCTCTTCTTCATTAAGGGCTGACCCAAAAAAACCATACCCTCTTACTGTACTGCTTAATTACGCTTTGTTGTTAGCTGCAGTATAAACAAATGTATAATAGTTTGTCAATTATATCTTAATGCACTGTATTTTCCCATGTCCTGCAATACCTTCCATATGAAGACTAAGTCATATGGACGAAATAAATAATTAAATAAATATAAACAGCCACGTCACTAGGCCATAGGCAGTTGCGTGACCTTCTCACCCTAGAAAGCAAATTGGCTTTTCTGCAGTGATTTGCACGGCTCGCTAACACATTCTGAGCCCTATTTTGTCTTAAATTAAGCCTACATTCATTCATGAGACACCTTGGTCTGGGTGTTTAAACACAGCACTGTAGTGTTTTGAAAGACCGGATGACACTCGCAGTCGCAATATACACAAAGGTGCCAATGGGCAAAGGACTTGAGTAAACTATGATGAACTATAGCGAACAGAGTTACGCTGACGAATGGTATTCCTGCAGCACAGCAAAGACGCTCCGCATATGGTCATTGCCTCTTTTCTGCATCGTAAATATATGGTTGTTTCTTTATATCACTTTACGGCGAGCATTAGTGGAGAGTTTCATAGTGCGTTCTTTTGTTTCATTTTACTGCCGAGATCGCATTGGCCCAGCAGATGACGCGTAAACAGCACTCGCGAGCACGCACCTTCTTGCAGGCGACTCCCGAGTAGCGGTTGGTGGAAGTGCCGAAGACCAGGTCGTTCAGTATCGAGGCGTACGGCGTGACGCCGATGCCCCCGCCAACCATGACGGCGATCTCAAACTTGTACCAGTCCTGGTTGCCTCCGCCGAACGGCCCCTCCAACCGCACCTGCATCGCGTGCCAGCCAGTGAAGTGCCAGGGTCGCCGCGTATTTCGTTCTCGGCTATTAATCACACTGTTGCAAAACGTATTTGCTTACTTCATGTCAATGAACCTCTCTAGGGCTGTGGGCACGTAAACGACAAAACGCGAGGCATGTCAATCCGCCCAATACAGTCTAGTGCTCGAAATACTTGACGCAATACTTGGCATGAATACTAAGTTGGCTGCAAAGTGCCATGCAGCCACTTCAATTTCGCTCGATCCCGACAGAGACCGAAGATTCGCATAGGCTCCTCTGCGCAAGCTCGCGTAAAGGAGGCAATCGCAATCAAAGGAATATCGATGCTCAATTCACTATCAAAGGTGCCGATGTGACGCCGCTTGTGCGGTTGTGCCTCTTAAAGGAAAAAATTATTGGAAATTATCTTCCGTGGTGAAGTGGCTATGTATATTATTGGTAAACAGGATATAAACTCTCGCTGAATATGTAGAAATTTCTTTCCCATTCTGTTTTCATGTGCATCATCACGACGCAGTGTGAGGTTAACTGAGCAACGTCCTTGCAGCTGCTGCTGTTGCTTATTGAGAACAGCTGACAAGTTATTTATTGTTATACGTTGTGTATACCAACTCAATCTGCACATGTTTCAATTCCGGAATCCTAGCCAGTGAAAAGACATGATATGTTCATTTAGCAGGAGTGCTGAGAATATAGCACCAAATCCAAACCATGTGGGTTCAGAAATTGTTCCTTGAACGAATATTCATTGCACCAGTCATTCACAAAGCCTTATTCAATGCAGGACACTACTACGTGCCACATTAGTGTATTTGATGGCACGTTTCTAAAATATGAAGTTTCTTTGTCCTGCCTGTTTACAGGAACGGAAGCAGAGGCTACACAACCTGACAAAGGCTTCTTATACATGAAATCCAATGCGTAAGAGTCGGTTGACTACCGCTGATACGTATCAAGTGCTCAACATCTCCAATTCTGCAAATAAACTTCTTGAGCCACTGCATGTGCAGAGGTAACAGTAAACATTCAATGCAACGGGGAACTCCAGGCATACTGTAAACATATATTCAAGGTAAATTTGCCTGAAATGAAATGTTACGTGAAAATTACTAGTAATTATTTCCGAGATGTGTATATTTTAATATCACGGCACATGCCTTAGAATGTTCTTTTATTCGTAAGCACACAAAGTGTGGAAATGCCCACTTCTTTGATAAGTTACCTTGTACTTAAAAAATACCCAGGGGAAATTATACTTGTCTGTTTTGTAACAGACATTTTCTAGCAGGTCTAGGAGCCAATCACCATTATTTTCATTCATTAGTTTCATTCATTCATGGACAAAGGGTCGGGTCACTTTATTGGTTTAAGCATTTTTCGTCGGGCTAAGAATCAGTGTCTAAAAGCGAAGAAGAGCAGCTACCAAAATGTACAGAACGAAAAGTAGAAAACAAGCTACCTGGCAAGACACCGACGTCACTGTGTTATCAGAGAAGGGTTGGTTCTACACCTAACGAGCGTTTGGAAGACCAAGGCATTCTCAGCGCTACGCCAACGAAATGTAATGTACGGTCACTTCCTGATGCGTCGTTTACTTCGTTGTGCCCTTGAACAAATCATAATTTTGCCTTTCTTCGAACAGCGGAGCTGTTTATACGTCTAGTTCCACCGTAGAGCATTACCAGAAAACTCAGCCCAGCTGTGCATCACCCAGCCTTGCCTAGAAACCACCTGCGAGAGCAACGAGCCACCTAAACTCCTCGCCCCCCCCCTCCCTCCCCCGCACGTAGTGTGGAGTCGTTATATCACAGGCCTCGAAACAGCCGGCGCGGCTACACACCTCTCGCTTTCTCTACTCCGTGTGTACGTGCTGCTGCCATGGGAAGACCGAAGAATGTTCGAACTGCCGGCTGACCAGGAAGAGCGCCGTACTGCGAAACGAGAAGCGATGCGTCGCCGCCTGAGCTGATTCGGAACATCGCGCCGAAGCTACGGCTGAGAAGAGGCGACGCCTAGTTGAGGATCCAGAGTTTCAGTCAAGGGACCGCGAGAGTCGGCGCCTGAACGCTCGACGTCGCCGCGAAAGCGATCCCAGCCTGCGACTGCTCGAAACCTTCCAGCGTCAAACTCGCTGAACTCGCTGAGGGTGCGAACGGCCGATTCCAGCGCGAATTGCTGGGCATAAAGTTTGGGCACATTTTTGCGTCTGTGACCTACAAGGAAGCTTCGCACGTGGCTCAGCGGCATTATGATGAACGAAGGAGAGCCGATCCTGCCCGTCGCACCGAGGCCGCCGCCGAGAAACGCTGTCGCCGAGGCGAGGATTCCGAGTTTCGGGCCAGAGACAACGAACACTACCGACTGAAGGCTGCGCGCCGCCGCGAATCAGTACCGGGCTTACGCGTCACCGAGAGCTTCCAACGGAAAGCCCGCACATCTATGGGAGGTGCGAACGGCCGGTTCCAGCGCGGATTCCTTGGCATAGAGCTCGGGCACAGCTGCTGCGTCTGTGACCGGCTCTGGTTCGACGTCAATCTCTCCACTATGAGCTTGGTGCGGAACTATGAACCGAAGACCTCTGCCTTGCAAGTGCTTCGCGGAGCCTTCCCCGGCGCCACCGACCATGACGACGGCCAGGATGACGGTCGGACGTCGAGGACGAGGACCGGATCGACGATGATGACGACGGGTACTGAAGCACTGCACATAATAAATTGTGATGCACGTACTGCGGCTTGTATGCGTGTGACTTGCTGGGGCTTGTGTGGCTTGCCTGCCGGGACGTGGATGACGTCGCAAAATCTTGGCGAAACTTAGCAAATCTTGAGGACACTTAGTATGAGCATAGTTAGGCGACGCTTCACCTCGTAAGACTTAGGAAAGCCTAGCAACGCTAGGTATGAGCCTAGCCAAGCCATGCATAACGTCGCAAAACTAAGCAAAACCTTGCAACGTACGCTTGCGTGAACCTAACCAAGCCCTCCACAACCTTGCAAAATTTAGCAAAACGTAGCAACACCTAGTATGAACCTACCCGAGCTATGCATAACCTTGCAAAACTTACGAAAACCTAGCAATACTTAGCGAAATCCGGTACTAGCTCCGCTGTGACCCAGCGTTGCACCACTAGTACACACTGCACATTTTTTTTTACTTAAAATAAGCATTTCAATCTAAATTTAGCAAAGCCTTATTTTTTCCCGGAGGCTCTTGCGTTCTAAAAACAGGAGCGTGTTGTGCCATGTACAGTAAACAACAAACGGTATTTGAACCGATGCATCAAGATTGATAGGCAGGCGGATACACGCACCTTGGGCAACATGCTCTCGTGAAGATTGCTGGGGTCAAAGTAGTTGCGCAGTTTCCACGTCCAGGGTCCCTGCGCTTTCACGTGCACGGACAGGTAGTTCTCGTGCGGCGCCGACGTGAGAGTCAGAGAGTGGTACTCGTTGGCCCTGAAGCCCGTGCAGCTGAGCCGCACCCACTGTCCAGACAGGTACTTGAAGTTGGGCGGCCGCGTGAACTTCACGCGGGTGACGTCTGCGCAAAAGAGAAGGACTAATGCTGTCGCATTAACGGAAGGCGAAGCAAACGGCTCTCGATATGCAGTCCACTTTAAGTGCGGCTGTTTATAGAACCTTGCTTTGCCTCTTCCTTCGACTTTCCCTCTGCTGCTACTGCTGCTGCTGCTTGGCACGCCGAGTCGTGAGGTGGTTCACAACGTGTGTATACATGACAGGTGCGCGGCAGAGAGAAAAGGAGACGCGAGAAACTCGTCTAGATCTATGCACTGCGTCGAATGTGCACAATGCCCTCTGGAGCTCCCTGGGGGTCGCCACATTAGCCTCTTGACAGCTGTAATTATCCGTGATTCGCAGCAAAAGCATTGTAGAAACTGCTGCACTCACCTTTCTACTAACGTGCAAGTCCAGAGGGAAGCTATATAGAATAGAACGGAGGGGGAGAGGCGGCAGAGAGTGAGTAGAACCAGCGCAATGGCGAAACGAGCCTTGTCACTCTTTGCTAGCACTTCCCATAAAAGGGGGCGTCGAGGATAGAGAAAAGCTGAGGCGGGAAGGCAAGGAAACGCCGCTACTACAGACACAACAATGGTTACGCGCAAACGGGATAATTGAGTTAAAGATACGCCAGGGTACGTTTCTGCTATTTCTGAAAAACAAACATTTTTCTCAAGCGGACAACTTACTCAAGGCCTGCTGAAGGAGAGCCGCATTAAAGCGCACCGTAGGGTCTAGGCGACACAACGGAAGTGGTTACAAGTTAAATCAACACTTCTGTGCCCGCCGCGGTAGCTTTACGGCTGTGGCATCGCATGAGGGCCCGGGTTTGATCCCTACCGTGACAGCCAAATTTCGACGGGGGCGAAATGCAAAGCGTTATCGCATTTTACTTTAGAGACACGGTAAAGAACGCCACGGTGTCAAAATTAATCCGGAGTCCGCTTTCTACGGTGTACCTATCTGATTATGGTTTTCGGACGTACATGGCCATAATTAAAATGGATTAATACGTCTGACACGATGTGGTGTCCATGTGAGGCAATGAATATGCTTAGTGCTCTCAGATGTTATGAAGCATGGCGCACAACAACGCCTCAAGCAAACACCTCTCCCTGTCTGTTCTGTATACTACCCAGACAAACAGTAGTGGAGCAGACATGATAGCCTGTAACACGAACTCACCACTCTCGCGTTGGGCTAAAGGTTGAAAGAAATAAATATTCGCCGTCAGTATCACCGCAAATTATCGTCAATCAAAGCAAACAACACAGTAAGCTTCGCATACATGGATTCCCATAATGCGTGGGATCCGCGTATTTTTTTTTCTTTTGCGGTATGCATACATAGCAGCGAACGGAAATGTTTGACCGCTTTTCAGTGGTTGGAAGACTATTTGCCTCATCAGAAGGTTCCTGGACATCACTGTAAGTAAACTTGGCGGCAGCATGAATCTGCCCAGCCTGCTTTCTTTCTACACTGGAAGCTTCAAAGGAAATACAGCTTAGACGCTATGAAAACAATCGTTCATGACTGAAATCGCTGCCCTTTCCAAAAACGTAAAAAAACTTTACTCCTATGTTTAATGTTTGTCAACTGACTCCACATGATATCTAACAATAGCTTCATCTCTAAATAACACCTCTTTCCGCAGTAAGGAGGATTTTATTTAATAAATGCCTGTGACACAATTTGCGGAAACCGTCAAGTGATTGCCGAATCACTGACAGTAATAATGTGCCTCTTTTGTAGAAGAAACAGCAGCAGCCGCAACAGAAGCAATGCCTGGCTGCTGTTGAGAAACCCTTTGGACCTCGGAGACTGTGCCACATCTCGGTAGCCACAGAAGGGTATAATCGAGCGATTTAGAATGCGCCGGATTCAGTTTTGCCGCTAGACCCATAGCTCGACGTCGTAGCGATGGCAACCACGTGGGTAGCGTGCGGCTGCGAATCAGCAAGCGGGGTGGGCTTCTTGAAGACGGCAGCACTAGCTACGTAACAGCCGCCCTTCATTAATGGCAAGCAAAAGCCGACGTCGCTCTGAGGCTATACTCTATTAAACACGATGTTGCAAAGGCAGCCTTCAATCTCTTTTAGCTAGAGGTTGCAATGCATACCTGACGGCAAAAATGTTACCTGACCTCTCGGTTAACGCAGAAGCAAGCCCAGGGTCTATCCCACCTAGTTGCTATGCGAGCTAGATGGCCTTCAGCTAGGTGTTTTGACGGACAATTCGAGCCACCGCATCTAATGGATTCGCCGCTTTGAATTGCATCGTTATCAGCCCATCAGCAATTACAACTTAAACGACCTGAAGAACAGGTTCAGTTAGGAGGACGCTCCATTCACCTGATGGCAGAAGCTCAGTGTCCAGAATGTCCAACTCCATGTATTTCGTCTGGAGGCTGACAACTTTGTCCAACGTGAACACAATGGCTGGACCAATGAAGAACATCCAAAAACGAGGCGACTGCACAGAAAGTTTATCGTGTCACAAACATATTAAATACGAATGCACCTAACAACCAAGTGTATAGCAATATTAAGTGTATTATATCTGTAGCAAAAGGTCACGCCCAAAGGACGCGAAATTCGTATTTCAAGATCATACTCTGCGCAAGGCGCGCAAATTACAGCACGTTCGAAGAATACAGCGGCTCAATCACCTTTAAAGTTCTATTAACCGCGCAAGAACACCAGAGGGGACAGAAGAGAGAGCACAGCACTGACTGTGTCCTTGCGCTGTTATTCTAACTTTAAAGCACGCTTTACCAAAAAGCTCAATCTTGCACCCTTTCCAAATAGCTGTTATCCGCAGAAAATTTTCCATGCATAATTAGGTATTGCTTAAAGCAAAAGAAGGGCTTTCCCTAAAAAAAGTACTTACACCTGTAAGTTTAGCCTGCCCATGCAGCAAGCAGAGGACGTAAAGGAGAATGTAAAGACTGTGCGTCATCCAAAAGTAGCTGTATGCCTTTTGTCGGATTTTCGGATGTGCGAAGATAAATATGACGCACATCACAATGAACAGCAGTACACCTGTGATACCTTGAATAAAAAAGAACATGACATTATTAAACACGCAATATTCCCTAGAACAACGGTTTATTACGACGCGTATACAGTCAAACCTAGATTTAACGAAAAGAAATATAACCAATTATTGGATATAGCACGTAAATTTTAAATTTTCATTTTTTTCTATATGAGCTTTTACGCTTGTGCGGGGCATCGAGCGTAATGAATATATTTTCATATCTGATGGGACTCGAGTACAACGAGGCTCGACTGCAGTCAGAGTCTAAAGAAATTGTGTACGCACCGGTCACTGTCTGAAATACCCAGAAGGTGATCGTAGACTTGAAGTCGGAGCTGAAAAGGAATGGGAAAATTGGCTGATTGTCAGTCAGTGCTTTTTCTAAAGGAGCTTTAAACCCAAGCTCACCGGTTATCGTATCATTTATTACCGAATCTCAATGAATCGAGAACTGTAACAAATAAAGATATTCCGTGTGATTTAAAGTTTTATTTATTTAGTATTCTGTCGTCGGAAAATGCTGCTGATAGATGGCCGAGAACCTATAAAGAGCGAAATCAGTGTGAATACCATGCAACTCGGGCTTTACTGCGATTTATGGGTAAAAACGTTTTCGAAGTAGATAGGGTATATGTCGCAAGAAGTTTCTATGGTAATTTATTAAACAAATTTCAGCTTTCTAAAGCGGCTTAATAAAAATGCAGGATTTGGTTTTACTTGCAGGAATGCATTCTGCGAGATCCGTCCAACTACGTACGTACTTTATTATTGCTGTTGTCTCCAAGACAGTTTCAGCCGAGGCCTTGCCTCATCGATTTCGTTTCTTTTAGCATAAACTTTGTCACGAAACTTAATCACGGTTCTTCAGCAGTACGTGAGCATGGTATATGGAAGTAGAGTAGGCTAAAGGCGTTACAAACACCTAAAGAAAGCCCACGCTTCCATAAAAAACAAAACAGCCTGAAATGTGGGATAAAATATTTGCAACTATGGGGAGCTTACCGATTCAGCTTATAGAAGTGTCTCTCTTCGTTCTGCATTTAAAAATTATGGTGTTTTACGTGCCAAAGCCACTTTCTGATTATGAGGCACACCGTAGTGGAGGACTGCGGTAATTTTGACCCCCTGGGGTTTTTTAACGTTCACCTAAAATCTAAGTACACGCGTGTTTTCGCATTTCGCCCCCATCGAAATACTGCCGCCGTGGACGGGATTCGATCCCGCGACCTTGTGCTCAGCAGCCCAACACGATAGCCACTGAGCAACCATTTGTCGTGCATTGCTCTCAAGTATCATCATGCCTTCACCAGTAAATCATTTCATAACTTGAATTTCTTTCTCCTCACATAATTACGCGAAATTCGCCCACACTATTTGTAGCCCTCGACAATTGCACTGATCAGAGTGAATACTTTTTTTTATTGGATAGTACGAGTCATGCTCCTGAGCTGTTCTTTTGCAGCAGTTCACCTTACGCCTTGCCCCAGTCTAGGTGGCCCTCCGAAGCAGGCGAACATAACGCATCTCGTCGAGCACTCGAGTCAGGTACACTCAGATCGGATGCCTCACGCAAGCAGCGATTCGTTTCCACCTGGGACGACAAATTACATCGGCACCGTCCCACTTGTTGGCTATATATATATGACGTGATGCTTGCAAAAAAATTGCACGGCAAAAATTACCAGCTTCTCTCAACACTGCTAAACAATATATGGTGGCACTGTCTCCCTGAGTCCGTACTTAGCTATCGGTATTCTGGACGTTAGCGCTACTACGGAACAAAGCTTTACCGAGTGCTCTTACAACGGAGTTGTGTTGAGAAGTGTTCTTCGTACGTGCGAGTAGGGGCAGAGTGCACCCATAAAACGAAAAAAAAACTGGCGCAGTCTTTAGAACAGAGTCTCTGGCTCGATGCAGCTGGAGCAGGGTATCAACCGATAGGCTTCAAAAATGAAAGTCGCGCATTCGGCAGGAATATTTTGCATAAAACTGCGACTTGCGCGAGTACCTAAAGCTTCATATTGTACCCAGGTCTCCACACTCAAGAAGCCAAGGGAGACGTGTAAACCCACCACCAGTTTTCCGTTTTGAGAATCCCTTCTTCTTCATCATCATCATCATCATCATCATCAGCCTGGTTACGCCCACTACAGGGCAAAGGCCTCTCCCATACTTCAGCAACCTAGGTCATGTACTAATTGTAGCCATGTCATCGCTGCAAACTTCTTAATCTCATCCGCCCACCTAACTCTCTGCGGCCCCCTGCTACGCTTTCCTTCCCTTGGAATCCAGTCCGTAACCCTTAAAGACCATCGGTTCTCTTCCCTCCTTATGACATGTCCTGCCCATGCCCCATTTCTTTTTCTTGATTTCAACTAAGAGGTCATTAACGCGCGTTTGTTCACTCACCCAATCTGCTCTTTTCTTATCCCTTAACGTTACATGCGTTACAAGCATTTACAAAATGCATGCATGCATGCATTTTTTACATGCAAAATGCATGCGTAAGCATGCATTTTGAATCCATCATTCTTCTTTCCATAGCTCGTTGTGTCGTATTCAATTTAAGTAGAATCCTTTTCGTAAGCCTCCAGGTTTCTGCCCCGTACGTGAGTACTGGTAATACACAGCTGGTATACACTTTTCTCTTGAAGGTGTTAAAAACGGCCAGCTGCAGTGCAAGTTCTGCCGGCCAGTTTCGACAGTGGCGACAACTTTCCTTGGCGTTACGCTCTAGCCTCGTCGCCGTTGTGACTGAATGAGGTTAGCAGGCCAACTATTCTTACCGAACTCCCCAACGCGGACCTGATCTGTCATGAGTGGGGCAGTTGCCGCGGGAACGTCGTCGGACACCCCTTCCCACGCGCCGACCACGACGCAAGACAAAGGCTACCCGGGCCACTGCGCGGTCCGGCTCCGAGTTCTACGAAGCCCCTCTGACGTCGGCTCCGGACCGTGCGCCTGTGTGTGTGTGTGCGTGCGTGTATGTGTGTAAACCGTACCGCGGAGAGGCGGCGTGTTTACGATGACTGGACGAACGTTTCCGCCACCTTGGAATCGGGGGAGGACCGAGTGTTTATAAACGGCTGTTGTGCGGATGCTCAGCACACTTCCTTAAGCACTGACACTCTCTCTCAAGGAGTCATGTTAGACTGACATAAATACTGTAAATAAACCCATATTCCTCGTTCTTGACGAGAAGCAGTCCTTCCCTTCATCAACGTCCTCAGTGTGGATAAGTTGCACGACGGCATGGGCCAGCTACCTTCTAATTCATGCCCGACTCCAACCTTGACAACGGATCACGAGCGATGGGATTGAACTCTCAATCATAACAAGGAATAATGTCAACCTGCTGTTCATGATTGAGAATGCCTGCCAAACGCACCCCAGCCCATTCTTATTCTTCTGAGTATTTCAGTCTCGTGATCCGGATCCGCAGTCACTACCTGCCCTAAGTAGATGTATTCCCTTACCACTTGTAGAGCTTCGCTACCTATCGTAAAGTGCTGTTCTCTTCCGAGACTGTTAAACATTAGTTTTCTGCAGGTTAATTTTTAGACCCACCCTTGTCATTTGCCTTTCCAGATCAGTGAGCATGCATTGCAATTGGTCCCCTGAGTTACTAAGCAAGGCAATATCATCAGCGAATCGCAAGTTACTAAGGTATTTTCCATTAACTCTTATCCCCAATTCTTCCCAATCCAGGCCTCTGAATACGCTGTAAATAGGCTGCAAACACGCTGTGAAAAGCATTGGATAGATGGTATCTCCCTGCCTGACTCCTTTTTTTAGTGTGATTTTGTTGCTTTCTTTATGGAGGACTGCGGTGGCTGTGGAGCCCCTATATATATCTTTCAGGATTTTTACGTACGGCTCGTCTACACCCTGATTGCGTAATGCGTTGAAAGAAAGTTGAAAGAAAGAACGTACTCGAAATGCATTTCTTTCGTCATGCATCGTAGATGCTCCGCTGGCTGCGTAGAGACGTGGTAGAAATTTATGTAGTGTCCAACGGTGTGCACCACTGCAAAAAACATTTGCATGTCTTCAATCTGCGCGCGTCAACAAATCTAGGCAAGAGAGGTTCCGTCTAGAGCGAAGTATTTCACTTTGAAGCGAGTCGACTTGTGAAGGACCCGCAGCAACAATCGAATTCTGGCTGTCATACACTCAATTGTAGGTACGCCACGGCAATGTGCATTCGCGTTAGTATAACCGCGGCGTAATAAAGATATTACTATTTGTATCTCTCAGCTACACTTAATGGCAAAAGGCTTACAATGCATTGCCGTATCTGCAGGTGTCTTGCTCATTTGCCACTCCCTGCTGTTGTAGTTTCCTAGCTATACGCTAGAAAAAACACTCTTATTAGGAGACAAGTTTTGTGCGGTTTGCGGTGCCAACCTCGCAGAACGTGTTCATTCAGATCTATGTGGCCTGTACATGAACCGATCGCGATAACTTCCTTGGCCTTAAGGATTTATCACCTCCTTGCGTGGTGAAACAACCTGATCACAAGGGTTGACACTGGGCGTTCACCCCTTCTTCTGTAGTCGGAGAACATACTGGCAGGTTTGCAGCGCAATTTGCACGAACATGTTAGACATAACGAACTCGGTAACTTGGCGAAATGGTATAAAGCATAACCAAGGCGAACATTATAACATTATAAAAGCGCACATGTTATCACAAATGTTTTGCTCCAAGAAAAAAAAAAGAAATCTACCTCTTCTTATAACTAAAAGCGCCAAAGCTTAGCATTTCGAGTTGCAAGCATTTGCAGTGGAAAGGAATTAAATTTATCTGATATATGTAAGCCTTCCCTTTGCTCTTTAACACTTCACGTTTTTATATTTGCAACCTTGATTACTGGGGCAACAATTCGTCAAACTCCCGAAAGAAAGCACCAAAAATTTAGCTAAGTCGAGTTTTAACACAAGCAATGTGTGCCTTCTAGGAAGGTTTCGGAAAAATTACGCTGTCATACGATGTCATCTGTGTTCCCAGAGGAAAAAAGAATGAAATTGGAAAACAGGGCACGTCTGGACCCTCGAAAGCATGCATTTTGATTAACGCGTTCCTATTGTTACCTTAATTTAGGTATTTAAGGCCACAGCTGACAAACAGGTCCTTACAATTTCATAGACCCTTTTCGCGACGATCCCGTGGGCGTCGCCATGTTCGACCACGTAGTGGCGCCGCTATTGCCTCCATCAGCTGCCTTCGCGTTTCATTGATTGTGCACGAAGTCGGTGTTGCTCAGCAAACCCCTGTTTCGACGAATTTCTTATGCGGTGACTTGGAGGAATACACGAAGTTTCGGCCACAACTTCAGAGGACGTGTAAGCCCTTTCAGCACTGATTATGCCTTGTCCAAACGGGGCGCGCAGCATATACAGTGTTTGTACTAGAAAACATGGCTACAAGTGTGTTACAAGCTGTCCGAACTTTCTGCTTATTAATTAAATCAGTGTCGGTGGGTTTTGGTCTACGTTCTTTATTTGCCTAACAGTTTGAAGTGCAGCTTGTCATGTTTCTGACTGAGTAACGTTGCTTGGTACGGTCACTATCGGGTTGTTCATATTCTGCGTAATCGCTCGCGGGCATGCTCAGTTACCATAAATGTTTTGTTGCTTAGCGCATGGCTTCCACCGTAGATGTTCTGTATTTCGTAATTGCTTGTAGCAAAAACGAATTATCGCTAGTCACTCGCTGACTCTATAGAACGTCATGAAACGACTAGCTCAGAACAATCGTGTGTTGTCGTTGTAGAAGCCGTCACTGATTCTGTGGCACACTGACTTCAGTGTGCGCCCATTTACATATTTTTGATACATTGGCGACAGAGTGGGCGTAAGTTTGCGCGAGTGTTGGGGTGGATGTGTGCAGGTGGCGTGGGAAAAACTATGCCAGGGAGTGGCGCTGCTTCGTCTTTAACGAGCGTACTCGCTGTTGCCACGTTACGGTGTTGAACTTTTTCTTTAAAGGTTAGCGATACAACGCTGGCGGACGTGGGATTTTTTTTTAATCCTCGATCAAAGGCAGTGCATAGCAAGGGGCCGGCAACACAGATGGACTGCCTGTGTCCGCTTATGTAGCAGCGGACCATAAGCTTGGTCAGACAGAGTCATTCAATTCTTAGACATGCCAGTTACTATTTTTGTAGCCAACTACTGCACAGGACTTCCTACTATCGTTCCCCGTTCTGCAGCATGAATACAGCACAGCGTGTTAACGAACAGCCAGTTCAATTTCCGACAAAATCATGCCGTTCAATATCGTGCTCCTATATCCCTTCATGGTTCGTATTCTTATGAAATCAGTGGCTAATCTCTAAAGGCCGAGGTAACGTATCAGTTGTCGCCGACGCAATTCAACCCTCTATTTCACAAGATCCTTTCACTCGCCACTTAATCTACCTCCTGACATTATCCCTGAAGCTCACATAGCTTATCGCACTGGTCATGCGCTACAAGTTTCTCGCCGAAGTGCCAGTGCTAAAACATTTTCTGCTTCACTTTATTGCCAGTGGAGCAAAAGACTAGAACGGTCTTCCTCCCAGCGGCACCACTATCAGTTGCGCCCGAAGTTTCATGCATAGCATATCAAATGTAACATCACACTGATCTTTATGACAGCCACATTGTTTCTACAAAAACCCACACCTTATGTAACAGACCCTTAATGGTGTTAACAAAACGATAAAGGTTAAATGAAATGACAGATGATCTCACAGTAGCAGGGCAGAAGTGGTAAAGGTTTCGTATTCGTGCGCTTTCGCTGAGGCAACGCGAGGCGCGCCCGCGACAGCGCCATCTCATTCCTCTAGAGCAAATTGCTCCGCGAAGACCGTCAAGACGCGCTCATGATTGCATACTATTGGTTAATTGCGACAAATATTCTAATGAAGGCCTATATCTACGAACCCAGTTTTGGTGCTAATACCCTTATTATACCTAAGCTGTGTTGAAAGAGGAGGCCTGTCGAATATGGCGTCTTCATGACATATAGAGCTGTCCTGCGCATCATAAGCTTTAGAATAACCATACTGAGACACAGATCAACGCTGGTAGTCGAACTCCAGCAGCGATGTGCAGTTCTGCAGCGTGCCAGTTCCCGCAGTGACTCGCGTGTCAAACAGGCTGGTGTCCGTGCAAGTATTGCAACGCGTTAGCATTACGAGCGCCTGTTTATGTATATTATATATATACACACGTGCGTGCGTGCCTGTGTGTGTGCGCGCACGCGTGTGTGTGTGTACGTGTGTGGTGCAAATGACGGTGGTCTGCTCTGCACCAGCGCCAGTTGCACTACGCTCCGGGAAGAGGCAGGAACTGTGTCGAGTGAGCTCCTGAAGAACACTTTGCAGTGTGATGAAGGCGTTTTATATCACCGCTTACGTTTTTGAAGCCATAGCAGGTAATTATACATAGAACGAATACGATGGTTTTACGTTGTGCCGCAAAGTCGTTTCTTTGCGATTACTGCTGCGGACTCTGCCGTGACAGCATGTTGTCGTCGCATAATGGCACTACAGCGCTGAGCTCTGATAAGGTCTAAATCTGGCTAGGTCTGTAGAAATCCATAACATCACGTTCGAACACATCGGCGTTGAAAATACTGCAAGAAATGTAATTCCAACGTAAAACATGCCGCACACCCACAGTGCGAGCCGAAGAATTATCCTACCCGGAGCAGCGGATGGCACATTCCAACCACGCTTCAGCGGGCGCTTCGCGACTTGGTGTCGAGCCGAAAGGACAAGATCTGACGAGAAGACCTGGTCATTCGAGTTCTCGATGCCAGCGCCGGAATCGGTCGCTTCCTTTCACGATGCTGCCGAATTAAGGATTTGCTTACCTTTGCAAAAATACGACTAAATGAAAATTAGGAAACTTGAACTTGTTGCATAAAATGAAAACACAAACAAGTGAGAAGTATTGCTTTTAAAGAGTACGCTGAAAAGTAAGCACTTTTGTCATTTTTGTAGTACCTCATAGTAGATAATTTAGCTGGTCACTGTTGCATATTTAAACTTGGCGATATCCAAGAAATAAATAAATAAATAAATAAGAATTACGAGCAAAGATATACATCGTCACTCTTACGAACTGTTGTTTTGAATTTCGGTGTGCAAATTATGAAGAAATCGCAAAACCACGGTTTTAAATTTCTGCGCCGATATAAACCAAATTGCACTCGTGTTCGATGTTCAATTTCAGCGAAATCTGAGACAACTGTTGGTTTTTTGCGCGCAAGCGTAGCTCGCCAGCCGGTGAAATGGGCGACGTTTGACGCCCCGACGGAGGAGGCGATGGACGGGGCAAGGCAGCGCGCGGCAATGTAGCGCCACGTGGATGAATGTGCACGTCACGCCGAGCATTGTAGGATCGAGAAACGAGGCGTCGCGGAGGGCAGGCTGGGTGTGCACGTACCTGCTGCACATGGCTTTCAATACAGTGAGCGTGCAGCCGCGGAATAGGCCGTTTCTGGCCCAACCTCCCCGCAGGGCCATGCGCGCAACGGAAGACAGCGCGCTGCCTCCCCGCATTCCTCTCTCGCGCACGCGAGACCGGGGCACGATCGTCGGCTCACTGATGCACGCCTTCTCTCGCACACAGGGAGCGCGGGGACTATGTTATCGCCCATGGACTTCATACAGAACATGACGGCGGCGACATAGGCAGAAATACACCTGGAGTGTCTATACAATTGCTATCGCAATGATATAGGTATGACACCCATACACTTGTGCGTAACCCACGTTCACGACGTTAAACTTCTTTGTAATTTTCTTTTTTTTTTGCGCTAGAACGATGGAATTTCCGGCGTTTATCGAATTACGCGACTCTTCCTCCAAAATTCATATCAAGATACAGCAGACAGATTAAATATAGTATGCTTAAGTTCAGGAAGTTAAGAAGTACGTACGGAACGAAGGCCGATTGAAATTAGTTGCAACGAGACATTTAAAAAGTTACAAGAACACTCACGTTCCGGCTAGTCCAAAGCGAAAGTGTATCATTTTGTTAACTGAGTTCGCGGCTTGTGTGAATTGATTTATATCCCATTCAAAACGTTGTATAAGTCGGCTATAAGGACTTCGAAAGTATGGAAACAATTATCTTTTTGTGTGCTCTTCGAAAGTCGGGACGTTCGGCAAATACACGAGACGAATTTTGCATTTTGTCTCCGTCGACATCTTGTTATGCCGAAGCATAAGCGTGCGGTGAAAAAGAGGTTTGATTCCGCAATATGGAGTGATATTGCTACGTGATATAAAATCGTCCATAAAATAAAGAAAACTATCCGCATCTCACAGCGACTTCTTTTCTTTGACACAGCCAGCGCGCAGACCGTATCTCCTGATATTAAATCAGAATTTCTTTTACTATTTATACGTTGTAGCGTCATAAAATAGCAGGCTACGAAAAGCTTACAGGTGTTTAAAGATCGACAAAAGACTAACAGCAACTACACAAAATATCGTATATTGTTTTGTGTGCGCGTGTGTGTGTGGTACTTTAGCGCAATTCAACCCAGCACTATATTTCTGACAAGAGCCATGAAGAAGTCTCGTGACGATTGAATGACAAATCTCCTTTCGTCACTGCTATCGCATTTTCGGATGCAGCAAGTTTGCTCTAGCTTGAGATGTAGGTCTTAAAACATTAGTAAGGCAACGCTGTCGGCGTCGCACATGATCGCGAAAAAAAAAAACTACAAGAAAGCTTGTTGAGCAAGGGAATCTGTTCTACCGTACACCTACTAAATAATTCGCACAGTCTGGTACGAGCCAGGACGCTATTTCTCTAGCTCAGCTGTTTTCTCACTATTTCTGCGTACATCTCTGCAAAGCCGCCATCGTTCGTGGCGCGGACGCATGTAGACGGCCCTGGCGTCTGCCGAGGATGGCAACTTCAGTGGCGGCTGCGTCTAGGAAGTGGAACGGCTTCCAGAACAACAGCAGCAGCCAAAACACCATTGTGTACACGCTTAGCAGCGAGGACTTCAGCGATGATGACTTTGAGCTCGTGCGGATCCACAAACGAAGACACACCAGGACGTCCATGTCTTCGAGCACGCTACTGGTAGCACCAACTCGGAATACCGGAGTCAGTACGATTCTATTTGTACCAGAACTTGCTACCGACAACCTGAGGCGACTCAAGAGAGATTCTGTGCTGGTGCCACTTGAAGCGGCGGCGCCAAAGCATGTATAAGACGTCACAGTCAACCCACGAAAGAATGTGTTGGCTATTGGCGTTGCGCATGAGGCTCCGCTGAGCACTCTGAGTAAACTTACAGAAATTGGTGGCATGAGGGTTCGCTCCCCCTGGACAGAGGTTCCACTACCGGTGTAAAGTACGACATGGCCGTCTGCATCTCCAGCGCTGGCGTGCCGATTGCAATGAAAGCATAATAATAATAATATTTGGGGTTTTACGTGCCAAAACCACTTTCTGATTATGAGGCACGCCGTAGTGGAGGACTCCGGAAATTTTGACCACCTGGGGTTCTTTAACGTGCACCTAAATCTAAGCACACGGGTGTTTTCGCATTTCGCCCCCATCGAAATGCGGCCGCCGTGGCCGGGATTCGATCCCGCGACCTCGTGCTCAGCAGCCCAACACCATAGCCACTGAGCAACCACGGCGGGTATGCAATGAAAGCAGTCGTTGATGACGTCGCCGTGACCAACGTATCTCGCCTCGGTACATCCCGCTGTTTCACGATAATCTCAAGGGCGAGTCTCTCTCCTCGTAGGTCAAGGTGGGCCACATTAGACACCCCGTGCGGCCATTTATGCCAAGACCACGTCAATGCCGCAATTGTGGGAGGCTGGGACGCTTGAGTGCCGTGCGCGAGAGCACGAGAGTTCGCTCACGATGCCCCGAATCCCACGCTGCATTCTTCTGTGCAGCCGCGGTCCCCAAATGCATTCGGTCCCATGACGCTTCCTTGAAAGGCTGCCCCGAAATGAAGGAAAATGGCGGGAGAGAGTTCCTCTCCTCGCGAGAGTGTCGCGGCTGTTGGTAAGCGAGGACTTTAAAGGACGCCGATGTGAAGAATACGCCACATCGGATTTCCTCCTCGGCCCCTTAGGCTTACTGGAATCCAATCTAAATCTGACACAACCATGGCGGAGAACAATGGAGCTTGGTCGAAACTACTAGGGCCACCGCGGAAGCTACAGTCGGAGCCGGAGCCACTTCGAGTAATACAGAGCAGCGCTGTACAACCTGTGGAGTTCACAGCACGGGCTCAAGACAGTCTGCCCGAGGAAAACCGGCAAGTGGCTGTGATGCTCCGGTCTTTGGTGAATATTCATCGAATGCTTTTGAATGAGGTGCATTCTTCATCAGCACGAAGTGCCATGCAAGTGCTGGATGCTCTCAATTCAGTGCTTGCCAGTCTTGGCTAAGTACAATGGCTCACCCGCAGCACTATATTTGTACTTAAGTAAAAAGAGGCCACGGTTTACTTCGAAGATGTAGTGTCAAGTACATCAAGGTGCTGCTAACGACCACTGGCCCCTTGGTCATCCCAGGTGACTTGAGCGCGTATCACTAGATATGGGGATGTCCTAAGACTTGTTTCAGACAGCAAATGACGGCAGACAAATGTATCGGTGGGGATCTCGCTTGGACTCGAATTTGGTTGGCGTGCTGGCACAGAGTGCAGGGTGCACACACAATGTTCCCTCGCTTTCTATTCTCCCTTTCCCAGTCAGCGTAAGATAGCAAACCGGGCAGTTGAGCTCCCTACCTTTCTTCTTCTCGCTTTATCTTGCGGGGAAAAACTGGCGAGAAGCAACTATTGCCGTTCATTGGTTTCTTGTTCGACGCATGAGACATGCCATTCTTTTGCAAAACCAGCCCAGAAGTAAAAGCGAAGAAAAATGATTCAGAACACTGCTTGTAAAATCCACATATGCTGTACGCGGCTTACCTTTGTTACAGTTAAATCTACGTTCCAGCATGCGTCAAAGGCATTAAATTTTTTTTCAAGTGCTTTAATCTGCAGGCACGCACGTTTTTTATAAGCCTCATAAATTTATATACGTGCACTACACGCTTCCGATGAAGTTCTGGTGAGGCCGGATTGGAAGAACAATACAGTTGGAGAGTTCCTGAAAGTCAAACTTTTATTGTACATCAAACAACAGTAAATGGAAAGAATTTGTTTGGAGCTGTTTATGCCGTGTTTTATAACCAATCAAAAAGTGTTCCTTGAAATAAGATCAAATTCCTAATATATTAGGTGCCTCGCTCAGAAGAAAGGTTATCGGGTTTTACATGTTAAAACAACGATCTGACCATGAGGCGCGCCGTAGCCGGAAATTCGGACCACCCGTGTACCTAAGCACACGGGTGTTCTCGCATTTCGCGCCCATCGAAATGCGGCCGCCCTGGCAGGGATTCTAGGGGCACCACTATATCTTTCCTGTTCTTCTGAATGTTTTCTCTGTAATCCATTTGAACTGCAGCGTGCTTCAATGCGCACAGAAAGTGATTCACTTACGGCTGAAGAAAAGTGCTGTCAGGGCGACGATCTTGTGAAACTGCACATGCGAGTCGAGCGGCATGTACTGCTGCAGAGGCAGCTCGCGGATCTTGGTGATCAGATTACGACACATTGTGAGCAGCAGGAGTGAGTAGCAGAAGGAGAGTGAAGCTGCTGATCCTCGTGTGATGGCGATACCGACTCCCATCACGTGCCGCAGGTCCATGTGCTCCGACATGTAGGAGTAGTCTGCCAAGGTCGAAAAGGACAAGTTACTTTTTCCAGAAAGAATACAAAACGGCGTGCATCCATATCTCGCCCGGGCATGAATTGTAAGTTTACCCCAAACCTTTAACGAGAACTTAATTTGAAGCAAGCGACTAAGTTCTAGGCAACAAAATCAAGCATGCCTTTTAGCACACCCTAGCTATGTTAAGAGCCAATGCGGCATTTGCCTAAGTTCGCCTTTTACTTCGCCAAATAAACAATTCATAATTAGAAATATAACTTTCTCAGACATCACGCTCGAACGCCTCGACAGTGAAATTTCAGACAAAAAGTAGTCCCATCACTAGGTACGCTGATGGTGTGCTCCACCAAAAACCACTGCTCTGACATTGACGCACACTAAGTTTAAAACCGCGCCTTCAGAATCGCATTGCATTGTTGTCGAGAAAAGGATTCATTATAACCTTAATCTTTCGCTTAAACAATTGTTTTAGCGGATTCCAATAAAATGTCAACAGTCAACAGTTAAACGAAATAATTTCTTTCATCATTAAAATCCACCCTGAAAAGTACTCATATCACGTAAGGTCGTTATAAGCTCGAAGATGTCAGCGTAACCCGTTTTGTCACCAGTCGCGTGTCCTACGTCACTTTATATCATAATCTAGCAAATTGGCCAGCAAGGCAGTTTCCGCATCAAAGAAAGATGGCGAGAACTGCGCTAGCAACATTCGCGCTACTATACTAGACAAATCATATCATAAGAAGTCAACAAACAAAGACGCCAAGGACAACAGAGGGGAAAACTTGCACTTACTAATTTAATTAAAGAAATCATAAATTATTGGCAAATAAAAGTGGATAAAAAAACAACTTGCCGCAGGTGGCGAACGATGCCACGTCTTCGCATTACGCGGGCGACACTCTAACCAAATGAGCTACAGCGGCACCATTTCCCCATCGACTTTTTTGGGCATTTATGTTTTACTATTACAACTAACCTTGGGAGTGTTAATCAGTGCCGCGACTCAAAAGCCTTGGTGGCGGATGTGGAACATCATTTTTGCCGCAGGTGTCACGCGTACGCAATCGTTTTGGGTGAAGGGTCAACAAACGAGCACATGCTACCTGAAGGAATCAATGGTGCCGATTCGAGACGCACGTTATGTAATGAACGAGAAGAAATGGGGTGAACCGAGGGGCCTCATTTTAATAATGACATCAAGAGAAGCCAAAAAACACAAACACCAACGACAACAGAGGAAATTACTTATAGTTACTAATTGAATCAAAGAAGTTATAAATTAATGGCAGTGAAAGCGGATGAAAGTGGTGGTCTCGAATACAGCAACATTGATGCCTTTAGGCAGCATGTGTGGGTTTATTGACCAGTCGTGTTCACTCAAAGAGATTACGTACTCATGACGCCTGCATCAGAAAGGATGTTCCACATCCGCCGTCAATGTTTGTGAGTGGAGGCGCTGGCTAACTCGCCCAATGTTAGTTGTAGTAGTAAAACATAAATAACCAAGAAGTAGGATGAGGAAGCGGCGCCGCGGTAGCGCAATTGGTTTGAGTAATGCATGCGTAATGCGAAAACGTGGGGTTGTTCCCCGCCAGCAGCAAGTTGTTTTTCAATCCACGTTCATTTCCATTATATTTGTCCTTTTTTTTAATTCAAACGTGAGGTACAAGCAATTTATCCTATGTTGTGCTTGGTGTCTGTTTGTTGGATTCTGAGAAGAATCGGGCCCCCCCCCCCCTTTCTTCTGATTCTCACATAACGAGGATCTTGAATCCGGCAACACTGATGCCTTTAGGTAGCATGTGTGGCTTTACTGACCAGTTGCCTTCACCCAAAAGGATTACGTACTCGTAACGCCTGCGGCAGAGAGATGTTCCACATCAGCCGCAAAGGTTTGCAGTGGTGGCGCTGGCTAACTCTCCCAAGGTTAGTTGTAGTTGTGAAACATAAGTACCCAAGAAAGTGGATGGAGAAGCGGCGCCATTGTAGCTCAATTGCTTCCAGCATTGCACGCCTAATGGGAAGACATGGGATTGTTCCCCACCAGCGGCAAGTTGTTTTTTCATCCACTTTCATTTGCCAGTAATTTATGTTTTCTATAATTTAATTAGTAAGTACAAGTAATCTCCCTGTGTGGTCCTTGGCGTCTTTGTTGGCTTCTCATGCTATCATTATTGAAATTCGTGCCCCTCGGTTAACTTTATTTCTCCTCGCACATCGCAGAAAGACACTTCAGACGTGGGGACTTGCCTTGCTTCAGGAGGGGGACTGTGGTAACGAGGAGACTTTTCAACACCTTTTTTGTGACTGTCCTCGATATAATTTACAGAGACAATCACTCGCAACCGCGATAGCGCGCTTTGACCAAAGACCTCTCACAGAGGAACTTATTTTAAAATACCGCCATCACAAGCCATCGCAGCAGAGGGCGACGAGGGCACTGTTGCGGTTTTTGAGGGCGACAGAATTGGACAGGCGGCTGTAGCCTGAACAGATGTTGATAGTGCTGCAAGTGTCACTGTGCTGTGCGATGACAGTATTCGGTGACAGTGATCAATTGTGATTGTGTGTCTACGCTCCTTCCTTTCCTTATCTCTACTTTGTTACCACTTTACCTCCCCCTCCCCTCTCTCCCCAGTGTAGGGTAGCCAACCGGATCTTTTTCTCTGGCTAACCTCCCTGCCTTTCCCCTTTCCTCTCTTTCTCTCTCTCTCTTTTAGACGTGGCGACTAGGTAGTAGGGGCTGCGAAGTCTGAGATATTTTAACGCGAATTCTTTATTGTGTACCCTTCTGTGTTCGGCGTAGCTGCTGCGGCTAGATTGGTCGGTGTATCGGCTCATATATTTGTCGAGGTAAATACGAAAGTGCGCCGTATGCTAGTTGCAGCGCACGGGCTTTTGTAAACCCTTCATGCTGATCAACCAAGTAGTGCCAGCCGGGATAACGGTAAACGTTGTTCCCTGAAAAACGAATTTGGTATATTGGTACAGCCGAAAGAAAAGAAACGAAAAAAAGAAACATAGTTGTGCTGATCGGCGTTAGCGTACAGTGCTTGAATAAAGCTCCACTTCACCTTCATTGTGCGTTGGACCTGCATATATTTTCCCTTGTCTATTGACGCGTGTACTTATATTCATCGGGCGGTCACGTTTCGCCGCCTAACAAATCTTATCGCACAGCGCGGGACGCGCCTGCATGTATCCGAAGTTTCTGGAAATAATAATAATATTTGTGGTTTTACGTGCCAAAACCACTTTCTGATTATGAGGCACGCCGTAGTGGAGGACTCCGGAAATTTTGACCACCTGGGGTTCTTTAACGTGCACCTAAATCTAAGCACAAGGGTGTTTTCGCATTTCACCCCCATCGAAATGCGGCCGCCGTGGCCGGGATTCGATCCCGCGAACTAGTGCTCAGCAGCCCAACACCATAGCCACTGAGCAACCACGGCGGGTTAGTTTCTGGAAAGTTAACGATGCTTCTATCCGCTGTCTGTTGTCGCCGAACTTTGTGTTATCTGATTTCATCGCGTGACGCGAATGGTGTAGAACTTTGTGGAAGGCACGCGGGTCCCAATGATTAGTCTGGAACATTCGATGACTACTGTATAAAAGCCGGCGCGCTGGACCCGCTGATCAGATTTTCGACGATCGCCGACCGTGTTCGCCGCTATCGTTGTGCTATAAGTGTAGCCTGTTTTTGTGGGCACAGGTTCGCCCAATAAATGATAGTTTTGTCCTTCACAGTATTGCTACTGTGTTCGTCAACGTCACCATCACGTGACACTATTGTATTATTACGCTAAAGAAATTTAACGATTGTGCTCTATAAACAAGTCATATCCTGGGACAGTAAGAAAAGAAAGGTTAGCAGAACATGTCTGAAAATGACTGTCGATGGTCATGCGAATATCAATCGAGCAATGCTGCGGCCGATTATATTCCTGAAGTCCCGTCTATTTAACACGTATATTGGTAATTATGAGACTTCTGTTGATTCGATTATGTGCTACGCGCTCCGATATCGTCCCACGTTCCTCTGGAACTCGCTTCCCAAGTGACCTACGAGCATGGAGGCATGACGATGACCGTACTTTTTCTTCCGTCTTCACAATTGAACCTGTTAACACATTACTTTGCTTCCCTCTTTCGGATCATGCAGTCATGTCTGATATTACATTTTGTCCTTACGGCACTGAGAAACTAATCGATTCATTAAAACTTAGATCATCGTCTGGTGTCGATCAAATAAATGTTAAAATGCTGAAAAACACCAAAACAAACGTGAGCGCGATGTTATGTGCTACTTTTTAGCAATCATTGTCATCAGGAGTGGTGCCGGAAGACTGGAGAGTAGGCAAGATTGTTCCAGTCCCCAAAAAAGGTCCTCCATCGTTGTGCTCTAGTTATCGTCCCATTTCACTCACCACTGTTTGTTGCAAACTAATTTAGCATGTTATTTACTCTCAGATCGTAAATTCTTTAGTATCCAATAACCTCTTTCACCCAGCTCAACACGGCTTCCGTAAAGGCCTTTCATGTGACACCCAACTAGCTTTATTTTTTCATGATCTAAGCTCTAACCTCGGCTTGAACGTACCTGTAGGTGCGATTTTCTTAGACTTTGAAAAGGCATTTGACAAAGTTCCACACCAACGGCTACTCCTAAGACTTTCCAGTCTCAAGATTAATCCACTTGTACTAGACTGGACACGTAGCTTTCTTACTAACCGACAGCAGTTTGTATTTGCTAACACGCAGTCATCTAAAAGATATTCTGTTCTTTCGGGCATACCACAAGGCACAGTTCTCGGACCACTACTCTTTCTAATTTACATTAATGATCTTCCTACTGATATCTCTTCTAACATTCGATTGTTCGCAGACAATTGTGTAGTTTATCGACGCACAACTAACACTTCAGACATGCATTTGCTTCAAAATGACCTAAAACGCATTGAATTATGGTGTAACGAATGGTTGATGTCGTTAAATACTAAAAAAAAATCTCGCTAATTTCTTTCCATCGCAAACAGCATCACAAATCAGGGAAATAGACCATGTAAGGCGCCGAAATCTCATCCGTAGACTTATATAAATACCTCAGCATAACCTTTTCTACTACCCTAAATTGGTCACATCGTGTCATTAACTTAGCCAATGCCGCGAATCGAACCCTCGGTTAATTTTCTCCGCCGGAAACTAAGACTTGCTCCCCCATCAGTAAAATTGTTAGCTTATGTTACATATGTCCGCCCTAGGTTAGAATATGCATGCTCTGTCTGGGATCCTCATCAACATAACCTAATACACTGGAATCAGTTCAAAACCGTGCAGCCCGGTTTATCTACTCTGAATATTCTTATCATGCAAGCGTGTCTGAAATAAAAACCCGTGCAGGTCCTACTAATATAGAATCGCGACGTGTTATTTCTAAACTGTGTCTTTTTCACAAATTCTATCATTCACTACTCCACATTTCAGCTATATTACCAGATCATCGTCAATCCTGCCGCATTAACCCCAGCAAAGCCGTTTATCCTCCCCCGGCGCAGACTACCCCTCATCTACGACCATTTTTTGTGAAAACCGCCAGGGACTGGAACGGTCTGTCTGCCGACATTACGCACCACTCCGACGCTCATCACTTCAAGGCTGCTCTCGAATCACTGTTCTGTTAAACTAAGCCCATCCTTCATGTAATACCCCATCTCTGGGGCCTTTGAGGTATAATAAATAAATAAAGTATGACGGTGACGCAGTGACGATGAAATGACGAAGGATTGAAAATTGATTGAACGACAAAGGCGCATAAGGCGTTGGCATCAGAACAATGAGATGTCATTGTTTAAATTAATTAAACGGTATAAGAATTACTAAGTGACGACGACTGTACGATGACGATGGTGTGACGAGGACGGTATGAAGTTAACAGAATGAAGCGGGAATGATGATGATGGCATGAGCAAGAAGCCATTACGGCGACGATATGACAACAGAGGCATGGAAGCGTCTTTGTGACGCCGGCCCAGTGACGAGGCTGGCGTGACAACAGTGGCGTAATCTCGACTGAATGATGGCAGCATGATCAAGCTAGAAGGATGAAGAACGAATGGCACTGATTGATCGACGAAGGTGGTATGAAGACGACGGCATGTGGAACATGGGAATACGACACTGAAGTGATGACAATGGCGAAAAGACATGACGACGATGGCACGATGACAGTAGTATGACGACGAGGCCATGACGAGAGTCGGATTTTGAAGTTAGAATGGAAACGATGTAAGGACGCGATGCAATCACGACGACGGCATGACACCGAATGCATGACGACGACTGTACGACGACGATGTCATGGCAACGCAACGCATGAGAACTGTCGAATTACGACGGTGTGACGAGGACCTGCATGACGAAAGTCCGATGACGAAGCTGCAGTGGCGATGATGGTGTCAGCAGTGTTTGGGATATGTTGCTCCCCATTGCGCCAAACGCTGCTCTGCGTTTGGGATCGCATTTCAACACCACACATTGAAAGCTCCTCTTCTCCAGAATGGCTCCGCATGTGGGGTTCGAGGAGCTACCACGTAGGAAGACAAAGACAGACACTCGAACGAGAAAGAAGTGTGCAAATGGCGCTGTGTTTTCGTAATGTGGCGCGATATTTTTATTTTACCAAGGTCTCGCAATAAAACTGCTAACACCCTGTACTGCGAGCGCTGTCATGGCGAAGTCGGCATGATCGCACCAGGACGAATCACCAGACACAATGACGCCACGCTAAACTTTGTGCTCGGAATCGAAGGCCGCCGCCCTCGAGAGCTTCAAACGTCATTCGAAAGCTTCGCCGTCGCCTTGGCCACGAAGAGACACGAAGCCCTGCGGACTGCCATGCTCCGGTCGTAAGGACAACCTCATAGAACGGCTCATCCGGGACAACGCGAACCGCCATCAGTCGGGCCGACGGTCGCACCAGCGTCAAACCAGGCTACCGACGAAGACGACAGATAGGTGAATCTGGAGGCTCTGTCCGCCGATAATGTGAGGCTTCGCGCCGAGTTAAACATTTTCTGAGCCCAGCTAAGTCGTACGACTACGAGCGACATTCGTGGGGTTCTCAACAACATGAGCCTGAACGTCTGAGTGCCGACTTAACACGTCATGAGTTCGCATCACGGAGCGCGAACTTATGCTCCGACCGAAAAATCAGAACAACGGTTCCCACGCAGTCAGCAGCGTGCAACATTCCCACCAGGCAACACGCAGAACATCACAACAACACGACTGTTCCAAAGCAGGGCTCCCTCAGTGCAGATCCTTCCATGGCTCAGATCCTCACCGCACTCGTCAACAGGCAAATACAAATCGCGAACGCGCTCTCGAGAGGCCCGCCAACGACGAATCCTATCCATTTCCATTCCACGAGGGACACATCGTACGCAATTCCAACCTCCGAGAGCACACCCCCGAAACTGCTCAGCGATAGATTGCGCAAGTGGAGCGGATCGCGGCGCTCGCTCATTCGACTTCCTCGCTCACGCAGGCGAGCACAGCGAACCGACTGACGGGATCAGACAGGGACTGGCACAGCGCTTACAGCAGGCTATATGACACGTGGGAGGAGTGGAAGCAAGCTTTCACACAAATGGTCAAGGGGAGGCTAACGATGCAGAAGTTTCTCGAGCTGCAATCGAAACGGCACTTTCAGAACAACGAGGCCATCATCCAGTATATGTACTCGAAAAACGCCATGCCCGAGAAGGCACTTGCGGAAGAATAAGGAATCTCGCGGATTCTCAGCGGCATCGATGACAACACCTGCGCTAATCCGCTGGCAGCACAACCCTGTCGAAGCATGACCGAGCTCATCGACCGATCTGCTCTCTTTTACACAAGGCGCCGATTGAATGTTCTTGCCCTATATGAGAAAGGTCGACCACCACCTTCAGCGGCCTGCCGTGGGTGAAAGTCAGACGAGCGTTGCAGACCAGCCAACGACTCTACTTCCGTAACTATGCCGGACGCACGGAGAAACGACATGAGACCTCCGAGCCCCCGAACCACCTACAGCCGATCGTGTTACAACTGCGTTTACCTCGGTCATCTGTCGTGTGACTGTGGCAAGCCCAAGACTCCGGCGACGGCCTTGGCGGACGAGAGGCGAACTACGAGAAAAAACAACAGCCGAACGCCGTCAACGGCAAGGCAAGCAAACTGTTTCTTGCGTTCGACCGGCGGCACTCTACCGATCGTGACTGGCTCTGTCAAGAAAAGACTCGTCCGTGTATGCCTAGATAGTGGCGCCAACGTATCTGTCCTGAGCGTGAGTGCCTTGAGCAACGACATCCCAACACATAAATGGGCCTTGTGCGGGGAGATCCAAGTGCTCAACCGCAGCATGCACCCGAGGCGCGCGGTGACGCTGGACTTCACTGTTGGTACAGCGAATGTTCGTGTCGGAGGTCTCGTGGTCATGGAGCTACCAAGCGCGATCGACTTGTTCCTCGCCTCGGACTGGCGACGAATTGCTAGTGTCGACATGACATTCCACACGACGAACGACGTCACAATCGTTAAACGACGTCACCCAGTCAAGCCAGCCGAGAAAGCGTCGTCGCCCGAGACGTTCGCGAAACGGAGCATGGGACAACGCAGTTGAGAATTGGTAATTGCCTCGTTCTGCCAGCGAACGAACGAGTGCGCTATGGAAGGCGACAATTTCATGCGCCTAAGCACGAAGTGCGCCACGCCAAGCGACGGCTTCACCCACGCGGTGGAAGGCGCCGTGTGAAAAATGACAAGGACGCCAGTGATACCGAGAAAAATCAGCTCCCCGCTATTGCGCTGAAGCTTCACCAAGTGCTCACCTCGAAAGATGACTCTCTGGGCATGTCCCCACACTCACAATGCAGCATCAAGCTCAGAGACGACATACCCGTGCCATAAAGGCCGTACAGGCGCTCACCTGCTGATCGTGAGTTCATACGAGTGCAAGTCCACGATTATCTTGCCAAGCGAATAATAAGTCCAAGGGAAAACAAATACGGTGCTCCAATGACTGTCGTCGACCAACCACATCACCCCACGACATCATCCTCGACTACCGCAAATTGAATGAAAAACCATCGACCGGTCATGGAGGACGTAATTGACATCAAGCGGGAAGGATCTGTCTACTTCACCGTTCTGGACCTAAAGACGAAATTTCACATGATACGGATGAAGCCGGAGGATAGTCATAAGACTGCGTTCGTTGCTCCAGACGGGGAAATACGAATATGTTCGCATGGCATTCAGCATCTGCAAGGCTCCTCAAACGATGCAAAGAGTCATGCGGCGCACGTTTGATGGGCTACCTACGACATCTATGTATATGAACGGTGCTGGACAGGGAGCAGCTACACTGACGGAAGCTCCCAATTTGCTCGACGAGGAATTTAGGAGAGTTGATATCAACGGTTTGAAAATGGACCTTTTTAAATGGCAGTTCATTCAAGACAAGATTTTTTTTCCCGGCTACGTGATGTCCGCCGAGGGGGGAACACTCGACGATGCTAGATTCGCCGCTCATCAAATTCGAGCCAAACCGCAATGCAAAAAGCTGTACTCCTTCCTACAGTTCGCAAACTACTATTGCAAGTTCCTTCCAAAGTTATCAGAAATTACGGACCCGCTGAGAGAGCTTCTGCTGAAGGACGTTCCTGTCGCGTGGACAGAGGCCCATCAAGACACTGCCAACGCCGTAAAACACGCGCGTAAAAACCTGCCGGTTTCGGCAAGCTTCCGCCCACACTATCTGGCCCACGTGCACGTCGACTCCTCGCAAGCAGAACTTGGGGCAGTTTTCTCGCAGGCGCAAGACGGGAAGGAGCAAATCTTAAGAGCGAGCGAGCCGATCGCTGAAAGAACACGATCGTGGCCTGCGCTCCAACATGCTCGAATGCACGGTCCCACACTGGGCTGTCGCGGAGAAGTTCTCTGGTGACCTGAAAGAGGGCCCGCGCTTCGCGGTGTACACGGACAGCTTCAGCTTGCAGTATCTCATCCAGAAAGAGACTAGCAACGGCCAGTTTGCAAGGTCGACTCTCCACAGAGCAGAGTACTGCTTCGACGTCAAGCACAGGTCTGGACGCCAGAATCTCGCGGCAGATGCGCTCTCGACACAGTCAGAGAACGCAAAGCCAAGCCAGCAGAGCCTTTCTTCCCTGGACCTCTCTTGCCATGTAGTGGTCGTGAGCGAACACAGTCGTCAACGCAAGTTTCAAGAGAAAGACATGGAATGCCGAAAACTCCGGAACGACGCCCGCAGTGAGAGCGCCAACTACGAAATCGAAAACGACATAGTAACGAAAAGATTTATTGAAGGAGGTCGCAGTCACCGGCGGGTGGTCGTACCCGCTGCCCCAGAAGCAGCATCATGATCATCCTTCACGACAACAACGGCCACCTAGGCACCGAGAAGACAAAGAGACCTCATTCAGCGAAGGTATCGTTGGCCATCGATGAGGAAGGAGATATGTCAGTATGGCGATTCCTGCTACACACGCCAGATAATCAACTCCCGGACCACGTGAAGCGATGGGTGCCCCAAGCCGAGAGAAATCGCCGCCGAGCCAGACACTCATCTCTTTAGACGGCATAGGACCTCTGAACGAAAAGGGAGATCACGTCCACGCCTTCATCGATCCCCCACAACACACATGGACGCCGTGACTGTACCAAGCACGTCGTCGATGCATTACCTCAACTTCATGGCAATCAATTGCATTCCACGATTAGGAGTTCCGAGCGTCATCAGATAGTTTCAGCAGAGCGTTGCTACGCTTCGCTCCGCTAAAGTTCTACGGGCACCGCTGGCGGCATGAACTGCGCTGATTTCGCTTTCTGCAGCGAAGCTTTTAGGGCCTAGTTCCTGTAGGATCGCATCCGTATGTAGACACAAAACTCCCGATACGTGCACACCAAGCTTAAAGCATACACGTCTACACCGACGGGACCCATCCCTTCGACCCCCATCTGGACTCTCTCGACTCGAAACAGCAGTACTTTGCCGACCGTGGCTTGGTGTCGCCTACTCAAGATCCTTCCCCTTTCGAGTCTTTATGGACGACAGCGCGGCTTGCAGACACTGCGGCGGCGAGGGGACTATCGAACACGTGCTTTGGCACTGTCCTCAATACAGCCCTGACCGGCTGTCACTAGAGACCGCGTTGGCACGCCTTGACGACAGGCCACTTTCAGAACAGTCAGTTTTGGAATGCCGACGTGAACTGTCGTCGCAGCAAAAGTCGGTCGAGGCTTTGTTGACTTTTTTACGTGACAGTGACCTATTAGAAAGACTATAACGACCCCATTTCGTCCCTTTTCATATTTTTTCTCACGCTTTCTTTTTGTCCTCGCACTTCTTTCCGTCTTTATTTCCCCTTTCCCTTCTCCTAGTGCGGGGTAGCAAACCGGAGGTTTTAAGTCTGGTTAACTTCCCTGCCTTTCTCTCATTTGCTTCTTTTTCTCTCTCCCCATACGTGGGCCGATCTCGAACATAGTGCAATGCCGGGCCGACCTGTGGCAGAGGTGAAGCAGGCGTTAAGCACTCCCCATATGTGGGCCGATCCCGAAGATAGTGCAAAACCGGTATGACCCGCGGCGGAGGTGAAGCAGGCGTTCAGCACTCACCATACGTGTGCCGATCCTCAAGATAGTGCAATGCCGGGCCGATCCACGGCGGAGGTGCATTTCGCCGTTAAGGGGCCCACATACTTAAGGGGCACCGTCGCTGGTTATCTTTCTTTATAGAGTGCAAGGGGACTGAGTTTTAAAGCAAATGCTTTACTAACCACGTCGAGCCGAGTTTCAACGTTGCGAGCGATTTGACCTTCATTTGACCGCAGCTGCGCCGTAGCTTTCGCAACGCATCGCGTGATTCGCCGCGCCGAGCTTCGCTGCCAGCTTGGTGCATGCGCTCTCCGCAGCTGGGTCACCGCTTGGCCACGTGACTCGCCGCGCGCTTGGCTAAGGGGAGTGTCTCGCTCGCGTAGTCAGTGCGAGATTGACAACGGATGAGAGCGAGGCCAGGACAACTCTGGGTGTTGCGCAAGGAGGCTTTGAGTAGTCGTCGCCAAGCGGCATCTGACCCCCTCCCCCCCCCCCCGCGGATATTGCCCGGCAAGCTGCTTCACTGAAGAGGGTCCGGAATGCAACAGGCAACAGGCGTCGCACTGTCGAGATCAATAAAGCGAGCGCGTTCACGCCCTGACCGTTTGTGCTTCGACGCTGCGCATGCTCGTGGTGGCTTTGCGGCGTCTCTTTGCATCTCTAGCATTTGCGATTTCCCCGTGGCACAACAGGCGTCACCCCGTCAAACGATGCGTGCCTATCATAGTCATGTCTAGGCACCAACTTAGGCACAGCCATCATATGTGACTTAGCGATGACTGTATACCTAAGCATAATAATTACAGCTAAATGAAAAGTTTACCAAGTGGAACCAAGATTTAACCAGGCTACACCAAGCGTTCACTTTGCACGCGCAGGGTTAGCTGAGCTACGCCACAGCAAATTCTTTTGACAAGTGAGCCTTTCAGAGATGCCAGGCACGCGCCTTCAGCGTGGCTGTAAAACAACAAAGCAACGAGGAGACGCACCCTATTCTCCCGCTGAATCGGTGTCGTAGCGCAACGTATGCAACGGTCTATGTTCCGCTGCGGGTGTGAGCACTATGCGAACGCGCGCTGGGCTACCAGGTTGACAGCTGTGTGAAAATTCTTGGGACACGTTGGTCTGAGCGCTGCGGACCATATGCCCTCTTCTAAAACTGACTGCAAGCACCGACCAGGCCAGGGGATACGTGAACAAGTGAACCAGCCAGTTTCATCACAGACCTGGACTAACACATGCGAACTCCCCACCATACTGTCCTCAGTCAAATGACTTCATAGAGCGAATAGTCGGGATCGTGAAACAAGTACTGCGCAAAATTATAAGCAGCAAAGACACGGGAAATAAGGAGTTACCCCGAGCCACACTTGCTATCAACGCTACGAAACATTGTCATGACAGTTGCAGCACCTTCCGGCTCATGCATAGCTACGATCCGAAGCTAACAAGGAAGCTGAACGTCGCATCGGCCGAGCAAGACATTGACGAGTCTCAAAGGTTGCACGGACTTGCGAAGGTTCGGGAAGATACAAGAGCTCCTGCAAAGCCAACGCGAAGCAACAGACCGCTATGACGAGAGTCAGCGGACGCCGAGCCTCCAACCAGGAGATCTCGTCCTACTAGATCTAGCCAGTGCGTTGGATGCTCGCAACGAAGACCCTTTCGAAATAACGGCTCTCACAAAAGAGAATACCGCGGCAATCGGCAGGGCTCCCCATGTGCCCGGCAAGCTCAACGACAAAATTGTCAAGTTGGAGCGACTGAGACGATACAAGGTTGGACACCGCACAATTGTCGCCCGCCTCCGACGACAGGCGCAATTTTCAAGGGAGCCGCGTCAGCAGGGTTTGAGATATATTGCCACCCGTCACCTCAGACGCTGCTCAGGGTTTGGGATCAGATATCAACGCCGCATTTTCAAGGCTCCTCCCCACCTCGGCTCCACACGTGGTGCTCGAGAAGCTAGCACGGAGGCCGACGAGAGACACTCGAACAAGTGAAACGTGTGGAAAACGGCACTGTATTTTCTTACTTTACCGCGATATCTTTTTTTTTATCAAGCTCTCGCATTAAAACTGTTAATACCCTGTACTGTGGGTGCTGTCAATGACACGACTTCGACCTCATTACGACGAGCATCTGACAATTGATGCATGCTAGCGACTGTCTGACAATGACGGCATGACAAGAGCGACATAATCATTATCAACATGTCAGCGTTAAAGACCCCGTGTCCCGAGTCAACCGCCGTTTAGCCAAAACTTATTCCTAACCCCGCACACCCAAACAATATTCTATCGTTAAAGTTTCTCGTACTTTGTCTTTCATTCTTTGCAAAGTTATTCCTCGGAACTTCGAGAATGACAGCCCACAATCAAATGGCATGAATAGCAACACGGACAGCGCATACCTTTTATGTTAGATCTCCTCAGACACCTACTAAAAATGTGAAACAAAAACAGGAGATCGGCCCACGCAAGAGGGCGCGTTTCTACCAGAAAACTCGGCTTCGTGCATACCGTTCGCCACCAGCGCTTCCCGGTAAACATTTACATAGCCGGCCGTTGCCGGAAGGCGTGAAAAGCAGTCGGGCATCTTAGAACAATATCGCGTTCCACTCTTAAAGGCGAAGCTTAAGCGTCCCCAAAATTTTTGAATGGAAGACACAGCTGTTATACACTTTTCTCTTGAGGGATAATGGCAACCGGCTGTTCATGATCTGGGTTGCGTTTGGCAGGCATTCTCCGATCATGAACAACAGGCTGCTGTTATCCCTCAAGAGAAAAGTGTAAAACAGCTGTGTCTTACCAGTACTCACCTAAGGAGCAGAAACCTGGAGGGCTACGAAAAGGATTCTACTTAAATTGAGGACGACGCAACGAGCTATGAAAAGAAGAATGATGGGTGTAACGTTAAGAGACAAGGAAAGAGCAGATTACAGAGGGAACAAACGCGAGTTAATGACATCTTAGTTGAAATCAAGAAAAAGAAATTGGCATTGCCAGGGCATGTAATGAGGAAACATTTGAACACGACTTACCCGAATCACCTACAAGTATATACAGATGGCTGTGTCAAAGCAGACGAACACCGCTGCCCAGTTGCATTCTACATCCCCTCTCTAAGATATATGTGGTCTAGCCGCCTGGACTATATAGCCTCGTTGACAGTTGTGAAAGGCGTAGGGATAGCTTCTGCTCTGCGGAAACTATAGACTTTGGCTCTGCAGAATGTGGCTGTCCTTACGAACTCAAAGGCTGCATTACAACAACTATACCGTGGTCTGCTCTCCTTCAAGTTCCTACACAAACCACTAGCCATCGTGAAAGAACTCAACAACAAAGGCTTTATAGTGAAGTTTCAGTGGATTCCCTCCCACATTGTTATTTCTGGCAACAGAAAAGCCGATGCGCTTGCATACGCAACGCCCTGTCATCCTCCCAAAGTCAAGGCTCCAAAGAGTAATCAGGAGAAAAAATCTGACATTCGAAATCACTTTAGATCGCTTTAGGTTCCACCGCATATGCCCTGCGTAACCAAGAGATTTCACCGAGGGGAAGCCTCACTTCTATGTCGAATAAGGACAGGATCTGCTAGTACACCGACCTGGTTATTTAAGACGGGGCGAATCATTTCTCCGAACTGTACGGCATGCAGCGAGACAGGAGACATTGAGCACTTTTTGTGGCCCTGCCAGAAATTCCAAGATGAAAGGGACGCTCTCATGAAGAATCTGCAAAAAAAGGACCTTCCGCATGAATGCCTGCACCACCTTATATTTCCCGAGGGATCAGTCATAGCTCGCAAAGAAACTTCCCGCCTCCTTATTGCATTCTTAAGAGAGACTGGTTTAATGGACATACGGTGAAACATTTCAGCCGTTTTGTAAGAGCTGCTCGGGTGGAGCAATTGCCGACCTTGATCGCCAGGCTATACCCGCCTGTTGCTACAATTCATCACCACTACCCCCACCATGTAACGAGGAAGGAAGGATAACCGATGGTTATTAAGGGTTACGGACTGGATTCCAAGAGAAGGGTTGCGTAGCAGGGCGTTGGTAGAAAGTTAGGTGGAGGATGGGATTAAGAACGTTGTAGGGACCACGTGCCCACCATTAGCACATGACCGGGGCCATTGGAGAAGTATGGGAGAGGCATTTGCCTTGTAGTAGGCGTAGCCATATTGATGATGGTGATGATTAAATTTTGAATGACAACAGAAATATTACAATAAAATTACAATACGAAGAAATATTGATATCCATGGAATGAGGAAAGCAGTATGACGACTGCATGACGACAATGGAATGACATTACTGAAGACGCGGTGACAATGATAAAATGGCAGCGTCACCACGATGGCATGAAGACGACTGTGTGACGACGATGGTGTGATGATGACGGCATGATGAGAGTCGGATAACAGCTGGAATGACGACGACGCAACGACCATGACAGTACTCGGCCCCGAACACACGCCTAGTGCCCCAAGCTAGTAGACAACTTGGGTCACTTGGTGGGCATAGAAGGCGTGCGGACAGCGGCATGGCTAGAGCAGGATATCAGGAAGTTTGGGTGACGGCAATAGAACGGCCACAACGCATCACGACTAGGAGCACATACCTAGTGACCCAAGCTGATTGAGAACGTGGTTCACTGGGTTGGCGTAAGAGGACGGACGGACGGACGGACGGACGGAAAGACAGACGGAAAGACAGACGGAAAGACAGACAGACAGACAGACAGACAGACAGACAGACAGACAGACAGACAGACAGACAGACAGACAGACAGACAGACAGACAGACAGACAGACAGACAGACAGACAGACAGACAGACAGACAGACAGACAGACAGACAGACAGACAGACAGACAGACAGACAGACAGACAGACAGACAGACAGACAGACAGACAGACAGACAGACAGACAGACAGACAGACAGACAGACAGACAGACAGACAGACAGACAGACAGACAGACAGACAGACAGACAGACAGACAGACAGACAGACAGACAGACAGACAGACAGACAGACAGACAGACAGACAGACAGACAGACAGACAGACAGACAGACAGACAGACAGACAGACAGACAGACAGACAGACAGACAGACAGACAGACAGACAGACAGACAGACAGACAGACAGACAGACAGACAGACAGACAGACAGACAGACAGACAGACAGACAGACAGACAGACAGACAGACAGACAGACAGACAGACAGACAGACAGACAGACAGACAGACAGACAGACAGACAGACAGACAGACAGACAGACAGACAGACAGACAGACAGACAGACAGACAGACAGACAGACAGACAGACAGACAGACAGACAGACAGACAGACTCAAAACGGCTGAACCTGGCTAAGAATGTTATTTAATTAGAAAATGGAGACCCTCCGATCACTTTATTAATGCGCAACATTATACGTCTACTCACACGGAGGTCTGCAGGTGGTTATATTTTTCTCTCAGCTTCAAAAGGACCGCCTGAGCCTTCCTAGAGTCGCTAAAAGTGCTTAATTATTAAAATTTATTTCACGACGAATGCAATAGCAAATTTTCAAGTCCAAAATTGTTCTCGTTAATATTCTAGAACGAATGAAAACATTCAGTACAGGCGAAAACGGGTGTTAGCTGAGGAGTGTGCAGTGCAAATGCATGCTATCAGTCTTTATAGTGTGCCAAGTACATTTAGAAACAACTCGGGGTCACAGGGTCCCCTAGACGAGCATGTGCCCTCTTATCGTCAAGTTTGTGCCGGCGCGACAGGCTCGAAGGCAGCAGGTGGCGGCGCTACGCATGCACAAGCGGCGGCGCATGATAGACACAGTGATATGTGTGCAGTTAGCGTTCATAATGTGCTGCACGAACAAACTAGTGGGAATAAAATTCTAACAGAATCTATCTCGCATCAGGCGAGACGCTCACGCAACGCCATATACGTACTGGACTTCGTGGTGGCACAAATCAAGAAAGCCTTCTACAATATTTCGCCTTACTTCAAGCGCTAAAGAGGACAAACCGCAGTTTGCAAGACTTGGCAAGGTTCCGTACTAATTACCTGCTTCTTTTTACACTATGGTGAAGCGCCATAGAGAGGAACAAAGGAACGCGATACAGACGCGACAAGCGCTGCCAACTGCGAATGTTTATTGCAATACTTTTTCGCAGCGCCAGCACAAGGACAACGCACGCGTGCGCTCCCCCCCCCCCCCCCAGGACACTCTGAAGCCTGCAAAAAAAAAAAGAGAGCCCCGATTGTCACATTTCATGATGAAATTGTGCGCGCTTTGAAAGCAAATTTTCTCCTATCACCTTGTTTTCACGCCTGCTCCTTCTGTCGCTGGTTTCAAAGTGTCTCCGGCGCACGCATGCGAGCATTGTTCGGCGGCAGCGAATTTCTTCCGGTAAACATTCGCACCTGTTATGCAAAGAAGAGGCGAGGCGTGCTGACAGGACACAAGAGTAGAGAAGACACGAACGCCGCTTTCTGTCGTTCCACACTTGTTAGTAGCGCTTGTACCATCTATCTGAACTTTCTTTGCAAGCGTGGCTGTACCGGCATGTTGGCAATGCTGCATTCTTGGTTAGCAGCGCACAGATCTACATGGGAAGTGAGAAATGACATTCGGAAAGGGCTCCGACTTACAATGCTATTGCGCACCTCAACAAAGCTTAAATACCACGCCCTTGCACAACAGATATTGCAGTTGGGTGACACGTGCTCCATACTTTGCTTTCAACAAACGACATACAGATCATGTATATAAATGTTGCACTTCTTTATCGCACAGTGAAGGGACACTTGCCCAGCACTCATCAGACTTGTGAAATTTAATAATCTCTCTAGTTCGGTTTGCTTTTGCGGCGGCTAATAATTGACGTGCATTCCAATGTGAGTGTGCAATGCAGACGCACTGTTGTGCCATAGCGGGGTGTTTAAGCCTGGTGCACGCGCGCAATAAAAATTGTTATAAGTCAGCGCTCTTTTCTGTCACTTCTCCCACTTCCCATGTAGATCGGCGCGCTGCTTCCCGAAGATGCACCTTCCCTTGGTCTCATCTATTGAGCACCGTAGACAAATATTCTTATCTGGTCTAAACTTGCATTCCTGGACAGTCCGGCGGAGTACTTGCAGAGTGGAGACTGACCGCTTCTTTGCTTTATAGGTGAGAATGCCTAATTAGGTATTCTTATTTCATTTTTGCATACTTCTCCGCTGGAGTGCACCAGTGTTTCCATGATGGCTGAGTTTGATTGCCTTGCGTGCATGAAATCGATTGCTGATGTTTTGCAGAGCCTCGCATGTGCCGAGTGCGACAATGGGTATCATGCAGGAAAGTGCTAGGGGGTCACGAAAGCAAACTTTAAAAAATTTTCCACTAAGGAAAGACAACAGTGGGTGTGTCTGACTTGTGTAAATCGTGCATCGCGATTGCCAACTGGAAACGGTGACGGCGTAACCCAGAAGGATAGAGCAACAGATATATCGGTCGACCTGTCACTGACACATGTACTGGCCAAACTTGATGTCGTACTGAGTCGACTAGATGTGTTAGAAAGGCGGCAAGACGTGCAGTTGGCCAAGCTCGAGGCTTCCAATCAGGAAATTCTGGCGCAGAGGACGGTAATGCAGGGTATTGAGACAGCATTGGGATTGCTTTCATCTAATTATGACACAATCCTGCAAAAGTTGGAGGAGCATAGAAAGGAACTTAAGGAAACAAACAAAAATAAACTAAACTGGAAGCCGAGCTTTTGGCCAAATCTGACAGGCTGTCGAATACGGGGCTAGCAGTAGATGATCTTGAACGGTATTCACGAAGAAGCAATATAGAAATCCATGGTGTCAAAGTGAGTGATAACGAGGTGCTACGAAAGGTGGTGGAATCTATTGCAACCAAACTCGAACTTCCTTGGCTTAGTCACGACGACATTGAAGCCATGCACAGAATCAAAGGCAAAGCTAACTCCGTCCCACCTATTCTGGTGCGATTTTGAAGGAGTGAAATAAAAGAGCGTTGGATTGAAAGGCGGAACAGACTGAAGGGTGAAAAGATATCCTTGAACGATAATCTAACTTCCCGAGTGAAGAAACTGCTATGGATGACAAAAAATCTGGCGTAAGATAAGCAATATCGCTTCGTCTGGGTGCGAAATGGCAGAATACTTCTAAGAAAACGCGAAGGAACGTCAGTGTTACGCATTGACAATGAACAGGGCTTAAATAAAATCATCTGAAATGATTGACCAAGTACACTCAACTGAACAATGGCTATCAATGAAAGACGAGTGGGCGTCAGATCTTTCCAGTAGCTTATGGCTTGAGCTAATCCATGTGAATGTGAGAAGCCTGCGCAAACGTTGGGTCATGTTAAAGGTTCACCTAGCTAAAGCATTGCCATCACTACATGATTTAATTTAACAGAAATCAAAATTTCAAAAGAGGAATGCGCCCATTTCGCACTGCATGGTTTTCAGTCTTTCTTTTTGTGCAGGGATAACAAAAGAGGTGGCGGCGTAGCGGTCTCTGCAAAAAGTGATTGGCACTGTGAACGAGTGTCCTTTCATTTTCAAGATGCGGAAGTAGTTACTGTACTAATGACTAAAGCAGATCTGGAATTTACGACATGTGCTGTTTGTAGGCCACCGAGCACTAACCTAAATATATTTTTAGACGATCTCGCAAGCTTCCTCAAAAACTACGCCGACAGAAGCAGCATTATTTCGGCCGGTGATATTAATATAGACATTTTTACAACAAATAAACCTGCAACATCTGATTACTTAACACTTTTGGCAAGCTACGGACTCGAAAACAAAATTCAGAGTTATACACGAGAGGAAATTCTCGGTCATCGTCTAACAAGGTCATTTATAGACTACATCAGCACAAAAATGAGCAAATATAATTCATTTGGCTGTGTTATTAAGGAACACCTAGCGGACCACTACTTTATCGCTATAGCAGTTTCAGGAGATGCTGTTATTTTAACTGAAACAAAGACTGTAGAGAAATATGTTTTGAATTCTAATGAAGTAGATAAACGTGTCAGAACATTTAACTGGGATTCATTACCGCGGCACCGCCACCTAAAGGCTTACGAACTGTTTTTAAAGGCCTTTAGAGAGATTTACCTTTGCTCCGAAAAGAAAATCCAGCTTAAAAGAAGAAATAATGAGAGCCCGTGAATTGATAACGAAATAATGGAGCTTTGCAGCGTTAAAAGCAAACTCCTTAGAAAATGCCAAGATAAACCCGGGGCGCTCTTGCAAGAGAACAGTTTAGGCAGCTGAGAAACAAAGTAAACGCTAAAATAAGACTAGCTAGGAAGCGCTACCACTCAGGCAAGTTTGCAGCTTGCAGTCGTAATACCGGTAAAACGTGGAACTTGGTTAACACTCTAATAGGGAGACCTGCAAAAAAGGGTATTGATAATACTCTTGCGGACGCCTTTCTCGAGTCACCTGCTGTTCAGATAGCGAATGATCTTAACAAACACTTTATCGAATCAGTAAACAACATCACAAATGGGTGCATTCCGGCAAATCTCCGAAACAATGTTACGTTCTCTAACATTCATTCTGCTTTTTTGCCTACTATTGATGAAGCAGAATTGTGGGATAATATACGATCCTGAGTTTAACAAAATCTCCAGGTTTTGATAAAATTAGGATATGAGATATAGCTGCGAATTTCCATGTGCTCAAATCAACACTACTTTACATCCTAAATTAAACATTAAAAACGGGTCAGATACATGAGAACATGAAAGTTAGCATTGTGAGACCTCTTTATAAGAAAGGATCTTATAAACTTTACGAGAATTACCGACCAATTTCAATTCTTTCGTCTTTAGCAAGCATATTGGAAAAAATAGTCTATCTTAATATGGCCTCATTCTGTGAAAAGTTTAGCCTTATTAACCCAGCGCAGTTTCACTTTCGCTCGGGGCAGAGTACTGTAGGCCTGTTGAAAGATTCTAGTCACTACATCTGTAACGAAATTGATAAAAGCATGTTGTTTTGACTCTTTTCGTTGATTTACAACGAACATTTTAAATTTTAAACATTTAAATGTTCGTTGTAAATCAACGAAAAGAGTCAAAACAACATGGTTTTATCGATTTCGTTACAGATATAGTGACTAGAATCTTTCAATACATTAGATCATGAACAGTTACTATCAAAACTAACCAGATGTGGTTTGAGAGGCCCGTATTACTCATTTTTTAAAAATTATTTAGCAGGCAGACAGCCGTGTCCGTGTGGCGGAGTCCTATAGCTCTTTGTTGCGTGTTAAATCAGGGGAACCGCAAGGGTGCGTATTGGGACCGCTTTTGTTTAACATTTACATGAATGATATTGCTTGCTTACGACTAAAATCAAGAATTTATACGCTGATGACACGGCTTTGGTAGTATCGAACAAACTTCCGAACGAGGCCGCTAGAGCGTTACACTATGATGTCTGTAAACTACTTGATTGGTTCATTAACAACAAAATGTTCATTAATAAATGGAAGACAAATATGATATGTTTTCACAGCCCATATAAAGCAGTCGCGGATATTTCCCCTGTTTATCTCCGCACTAGTGGATGCCTTGCATGCTCATGTCCTCCGGTAACTCTGCTAAATAGCACAGAATACCTAGGGCTACACTTCGACGACACGTTGTTATGGAATGTCCACATTGAAGAGCACGGAAGACGCTTACGTGCTGTGTGCGCTCATTTGTATGCCCTAAAATCTTTCTGTGATGTAAATGTTCGTAAAATGGTTTACAAAGCACTTGGGGAATCGATCATAAAGTACAGAATAACAATTTGTGTCTTTGCTTCTTCTAGTAGACTTATGATAATTAACCGCATCCTAAAAAAATTGCCTATAGCCTCTCGTATGAAACACTTGGACATGGGGAAGATGTCTTGCTGAGCATGTACCAGTCAGACATGTTTGTCGAGCAACAAGTTTTGTTCGACGCCATGTGTAAGAGTTATTTTTCTACTAAATTCATAAACTCGAACGTGAAATCTCGCAGCTTACGTCAGACAGAAAAATATGTGGTACCTCGTGTGTACACAAATTACGGTAAGAGCACGCGTGCTTTGTACGTGCCGGATAATTTCAATAAATTGAATGAGAGTGATATGGCAGGAACATTTAAACCAATAAAATCACATTGAAGGCCGTGGGTGATACGTAATGTCCATATTATTTGAAGTTTGCTTCAGGGATTTGAAGCATGCGAACCTGATTGTGAAGTCATCTTTAATGTCAATGTGTTTTTTTTTTCCTGTTGATGCAACAATACCTTTTGTTCAAATAATATTTTTTGTTCATTTTTTGCAATACCATTTTTTCATATTTTTTGCGTTATTTATTTGTACATATATCAGTACTACCAGCTGACTGCCCAACCTCGCACACAAGCAATGTTGCTTATGGGGGCTGGATCTGTAACAATGACATGACTGGATGTAATAAAGGTTATTATTACTATTATTATTTATCATGACATCTCCTCCCTTAGGGCTGACGAACAGCCATTTTTCGAGGAACCTCATGGTGGTGCCATGCTCTGACTGATTCAGTTTAATTTGGAGACGAGTATTATACTTCGAAAGCTCAACCACGTTTCCGACATGCAACGTACAATCTACACCGACGTGGCTTTCTGGAGCACTAAGGACAACGATGGGCAACACGCGTTGACTCTAGAGGAAGGCTTCTATTTCTCCGATGAACATCGTGAGAAAGCTGGCAGTTACTGCACTGCGAAATCACATTGCATCGTACAACCTACACCAAGCGCAAGAGTGCCGAATTTTGAAGGCATTCTTCCTAGACTGCCCTCGCATCCCCCTCCTTGAATACAAATATCTCCTGATCCATCACGCAGACGGCGCTGTCATATCCAGAAGGGTATGCATTTGAACTGGTCGCTTTGTGACTTCAGCAGAGAATAGCGCAGCGGAATAGGATGTACCTTTCTTGCATCGTGTTCCTCAGTAATGTGCGTGTAATTACCACCATTGTGCCTTACTTTGGGATCCCATAATTGTGAGCAAGCCTTCACATGCGCATCCGAACTGAACTTATTTAAAACACATGGGCAAATCCAAGTAATCGGGCTCACCAACGCGCATGAGAACACCGACAGCGGCGAGTAAATTTTCGTAAATAAATTTTTGATTTTCGTGGTAAGCAAGCAAGATCATTCATGTAAATGTTAAACAAAAGCGGTGCCAATACGGACCGAATGTGCAGGGTTCTGAAAATTATTACCACTCACGCTGTGTTTATTATTATTATTACTATTATTATGATTATCATTATTATTATTATTATTATTCCGCCTTACGTAAAATAAGCCATTTGAATGCTAGTCATTTGCTGTACGTCTTCCTCCATTCTCACTCATACACACTGCTTTAGTTCTAAGTTGGCAGAATAAAAGAGTAATGAAAATATTCTTACAGATAAATCTCTCGACGAATAATACAATGGTGACCACGTAGAAGACAAACAAATAGAATACGTGTTGCCGGTTCTCTTCCAGGAACGTTGTCACTTGGTTCCATTTCTGCACGGTCCAAGTGGGGGGGTCCTCCGTAGGCTGGTTTATTTGAAAACTTGTCATCCTAGAACAGCAGAACAGCATATGACCCATGCTACGGTAGTTCTTTGAAACGATTCTCTAGCCTGCTCTTAGTTAATCAAAATGAACACGTATAACTTCTAGCATTCACATCAATATTCAATTATTTTTAACCAATTACTGCAGGAATATTGAAAATTTGTTACAGAAATAGAAAAGCTTTTGTTATGCAAAAATGCCGTAACACATCAACATCAAAATAAATAAAACAAACAAGTTTTTATGTTACAAATGCATACTAACTTTCTTTCTTCGTGTATGTTTCAGCATTATCCAATGAAATAAATCTTGACAGCACGGAAATGCAGTGGCACTGGTTTCGAAGATCCTGGAGAAGCAGGAAACGTTGTGTCCCGTTCGGCGCGAGCGTCCTATTTTGTGATTGCTTCTCCTTGGTACAAGCCGCAGCGGTACAAAATAGTACTATACCTATTTAAGAACATCTAAAGGTAACGTGAGGCTAGTGGCTATCGCATCGCAAAGCTTTACTTTCAACGTAGAGGAACAGCGTTTGTGTCGAGACACATACAATGTGTGTAAGTAGTCACACGAACTGAACTAATTCTAGATAAAAAAAAAAGTGGGGGGGGGGGTGTCAAAGTATATTTGCTGTTCACTTCTGTAGTGTTGCTATGTAATTACCATGGTAGAAAAATGGGGTAGAAAACACGCACCGGCGGAAGAAACACAGCACGGGAGCTTACTACCCACGGTTGCTTTATCGTGCCTATACAAATATATAGCTTGAAAAGGGGAGGGTAACAAAGGGGTGGGCGGGGGGGGAGGTTAAAATTCCAGTCGCGCATGGGTGTGACGGTAAATACTAACAGAGACATGGTGATTAGTCAAGTCCGTATTCCTTGTAGCTGAGGACGACTGAAAGGGAGCTGACGCATAACGGGCCTTTGCGCATCATCGTGAAGGTTTTAAAGACTTCGCGTGGTCGATTTTTTTGGTATCGGCGCAGCACCTGAGTGTCTTGAAGCACCAGCTTGCACACGCAATCGCCACAGTGAATGGCCAGATTGCTCCCATTCTTGTTTTTGATGCAGTATGCCTGTCGTCGCAACAGGTCGTTGAGACACCGTCCGGGTCTCCACGCATGGTGGGCACCTCGTGCACAACTTTCTTGCCACAATGCACGGGCACCGTCGACGGGTGCTCCCTGTACTGCATAAGGAGCGGAATTTGTTGAGGCCAAGACGACAACACTAACCCTAGCAAACCTGGCTGCTTTTTTTGATCCTGTGGCAAATGTTAGGCATGTTTGGGATAACGGCCAACTTTGACCTGCCCTTGCAAGACCCGATGGGGAGCTCATCTCTTACTAATATGGCGTGCATCACGACTGTACACGTGTGAGCTTGGTTTCAGCGAACGTCAAAAAACATCGTTGCATGGAACCTCCTCATTTACGGCAAGCTAAAGTTCATAAGTGATGGCACGGCAACCCTAAAGAACTCAAGCTTACAACCTGATGAAGACAACCTCACCGAAGTTGTTTGCACACATAGTTTAAACATTATAGTAAACTTACTTTGTGCAACCTTCTGCCACTCATAAAACTAGTCAAGTTCCGGCGCTCTCTCAACAGCTGTCTTGCACTCTTTCTTTGTCGTCTACGCGACCAGGCTTCACTTAAGAGAATGAGCAGAACGAGTGAATAAACACAAGTTTCAGTATGTCAGAACTGCTTGAACAAAACTACCACCAATTAATATGGCCTCGACTCCCTGTAATGGCAATTCACGCATAGTGTCTTGACCCTTTATGAGACCGCAAATGCTTTCTCGCCATGTCAAGAGGCCGATAAAATGAAGCTTGTTATTATATCACTGCACTAAAACGAATTAGAGGACCCACATCAGGTGGCTGTTGCGAATAAATTGCTATAAAAGGCGTAAAAAAAACAAGTATACAATATGTCTAGAATAGTCTCCATTAGTGAGTGTCAGACCTGGAGAGGAGCACACTCATAATCCTCTAGACTAAATTAATAACGCATTCGAAATTACATAACAGAGCGGTGTGGTTGTGTATGTAAGACACTCCTCTAGTTACACAGCAACGTTTTACGACAGCGACACATGGCACAGTGAAGGACCGACATGATTAGAACTCTAGCTGTCATGTGGTGGTTCTTTCTTCTGTGCCACAATGCTAAAATCTGCTGTTGAAGGAGATGTACCAAACTGCACACGCTGCTCTCACGCGTTGCGTTTCCCACGTCGCTGCTTGCTTCCTAATCTGGTAATATCTGCATGTGCCCTTACAATGCTCGAATCTGGCTCGCATCAGCACGCCCCAGATCTGAGGCGCATAAACGTAAAGCTGCTTGACGTAGTAGTTCTGTGGAAACCCGCAAGGTGGAGAGAAGTAATGAATAAAGGGAAAATCAGACATCCACCCGTTCGTAGCAATTGCTACAAAGGAAACCCATGCGCGTTCCTCGAAAGAAAAGCCTCATAGTTGAAGAAAAATTCGTCCTGGTCCTGGACTCGAACCCGGGACCACCATCTTTCCGGGGCAGCCGCTCTACCATGTGAGCTAACCAGGCGGCTAGCAGATGGCAGGGCGTAGTCGAATTTGTCGACAACACGAAGCAAAGGCAAGTGTTTGACGTAATAGTTCTGCGGAAACCCGCAGGGTGGAGAGAATTAATGAATAAATGGAAAATCAGACATGCACCCGTTCGTAGCAATTGCTAAAATGGAAACCCAGTTGTAGCAATTGCTACGAACGAGTGGATGTCTCATTTTCCCTTCATTCAAAGGTAAAGCTATTCCGAACTTTTTCTATGCCATTCCGTTGCTTATTCCTCTGGTAATGGTCAAACACTTGCGGGCCACACCTACATGATCTGCCTTTTACGCCACGTCACAAAATACGCGAATAGATTGTTTAAAAATGTGTCTATACATTGATTAATCAAGATGAGGCAGAACAAAAGAGAAAACTTTATTTCCGTTTCAGCGTCTTTGTTGCCTTCCACTACTGGTCAAAATGTTTCCGACCAAGCCCACTTGACGTGTCTGCCACGCCATGTCACATAGGCGCGAAAACTGACCGCATGGAAGTGGCATGTACGCTGTATAGGTGCATTAAGATGCCGAACAAAACAAGTGTTTCTAATGCCCGGAGACTGCCCATTCCGAAAGGTATAAAACGGCTGCCCGAAGATCACTTAGGCGCTGGCTGGCCATGCGAGGCTGTCGGCGTGAATGTTTTCTTCGTATTACAAACTTTTGCGTCGCACTATAACTTGTCAAGCCCTTTCGGCACGTATACTACATAGCTCTGCCCACTCTTCCTAACTAAGGATCAGTCTTGGCTCAGTGGCGTAGCCAGATATCTTTCTCAGGCAGGCGGGTGGAGGGGGAGCCCTTTTGCCTCGTCAGCTAATTAGGTAATCAAAACTTGTCACGGTAGGCAATGCTTTTACCTTTGATGCCAAACAAAAGTCACCTCGTATGAGCGAGGAAAGCGTTTGATTGTGCTGTTCAAAGAACATTGCGGGTTACGGTGCTTCTGTCAGCTGTTACGTCGGATTCGACTAAAATCAGAAAGGAACAGCTTTACGCTAGAGTGGCCCTGCTTCTTCTATACCGCACGGCCTTGGCATGCGGCATGATGATGTCTGGTTGTTTTTGCGGCATCAAGGATGGCGGCAAACTCAGTTGTCTGGCTACTCGTGACAGATACGATTCACACTGCACTACTTCATGAACAGGTAGCCGCTACAATGTCTTTCCGCTCTTTTCTGTGGAACTTCTGATCGGCACGAGCAGCAGATTTTTCAGATTGTCAGATGGGAAATGTGGCACTGAATACGCTTCTTCACGAATTTCCTAGACAGCTCAAATGAGAGCGCGAAGAAAAAAAGTTCGCCCGAAAGGCGGAGTATCAGTTGCGATAGCAAATTATTAGACAGCTATACGAAGTAAGCCTACCACATTTATTGACCGCATAAACTGGTAAACATTTACTTACTAACTAAATTAAACTAGCCGCGGTTGCTCAATGGCAATGGTTTTCGACTGCCACGGCGACTGCATTTCAATCGGGGCGAAATAGGAAAACACCCATGTACTTGGATTTAGGCGCACGTTAAAGAATCCCAGGTGATCTAAACTCCCTCAGTTCCCCACTACGGCATGCCTCATAATCAGCTCGTGGCCTTGGCACGTAAAAGCCATGTTTTAGTAACTAAATTAACAGGCATACTGTCACACGCGTACAAGCAAACATGAACACATCTCACTCAATTATCACGGCAACTCACTCAAAACGCTGGAGCGATGAAGCGCGGCAGCAGCGCGGAGCAAATAGACCTTTGCTTTGCCTCCCCCTCCAAGGCGAACTAAGCCCCAAAAACACATTGCATACGAAGTTAAGTGCATTGGGTGGACTGTGTCCCCCATCGGGGTCACGTTGAAACAACGCAGCAGCCGCCGGCGTAGAACGCGCGCCCCCTAACCCGGTGCCTTGCGCGCCACGGAAGACGGAGCGCTTCGTCCCCGCTTTCCTCACTTCCGCGCGTGCGACTGAGCCGCCATGATCGGCTCACCCTCGCACGCCTTCATTCGCACACACAGCCTACGGCGCGCGGCGACGACGTTACCGTCCTTGGACCTGATAAGGAACATCACGGCGACGGCAGAAATGCGCCTGGAGTGTCCGTACAATTGCCTTCGTAGTAAAATGGTTACAACATATGCGGCTGCCGTCGTATGCGGCCGAGTAGCTCTGACGCAAGCAACTTCGCTGCTTGCCTAAGATGAAGCGCGCATGTTAGCCACGTGGACAAGACGGCGATTTTAGGCGAAACCCGCGACCCTCCGGGGGCACAGCAGAAGCTGGAACAGTATGGCGCGTTGTTCACGAGCGAAAACTGAACGCGCAGAAAACGCCCGTGCCTCTGGGGAGGCGAAGGCACCCGCATGGAAAGCAAGCATGTCGCGGACACACCGTACATCTCCATGCTTCATCGCACTTGAAATCTCACATACAACCGGACTGTTTGACTTGAGCGATGGGGGCCTCGGTTAAAGTGCCATTGCCCAAGGTAAAGGCTGGGGATATTTTGTAAGTGTCCCCATAGTGGACTATTTGGGCCATCGCTGATTCGCTGAATCTGTACCAGCGAGAAGGAAACTGCCTGTGGGTGCCTCTTTCGTTCTAGCCGGGGATGGGCCACAGCCCAGCCAATCAGTCCTTCAGCAGCAGACGAAATGGACATGCCCACTAGGTGGACGTTTACAGAATACAACGTTGGATCGCGACAGAGGAAACGACAAGTTTGAATGATGCGCTCACATGTTGATAACACTAGCAGTGCGTTTCTACCGAAAGCCACGAAGCGCACCCCACTCGCCACCCGGAACGCCTGCTGAGGAGCTCCGCTGTTTATTGTATATTTTGATTGATCCTCCTGTTGATTGCATATTTTATTTCAAACCTGTTGTACCCATACACTTTTGGACAGTTTTTGGGACTTGTGCAGACAGTTGTGAAAGGTGAGCCGTTTGACAGTGGCTTGATCTCGTTTAAGGTAGTCTCTGTTGAAAAATCTGAAGCGGTCAGGACTAATATTCACGCGCCAAATGTTTGGTAGGTAGAAGCGGCATGTCAGCTGCAAAACTGTGAAGTCGTGCCTTCTTGCACGATTTTTTATCGCCAGGGCAAAGCGCCGGCTGCATGTTTCAAGGCTGGCTTGTTTTTTTTCTTGTTTTTTCTATAAGATATCCCATTTGCATTTTTAAAGGTTGAGTTGTTTGTCTAATTAAACATTTCTCACCTGTTTTCCAGAATTTCTTACCTTTATATTTCCCTGTTCCCTTGTTGAATGTTTAAAATGTGTAACATTGTTCCATCTCTTCTTTAAAGTATGTGGAACGTGGTTCCAAATGTATAACTGGGACTTTTTTGCCAAATAGTTCCAACTACTAAGTGGATCTTATGTGGATCCAGATTAAGAGTGCACAAATGAAGCAGTGCAGGGTGATATGGGCTGCACAAGTTTTGAAGTGAGGGATGCTCAAGTGAAATTGATATTCAAGAACGAGTGAGGAATACGAAAGGAATCAAAATGGGCTGCGAGAGTTTTCAAATATTTGTAGACGAAAAACATTGACTCACACTGTAGGAAAAAACTAGAAGCTGACCAGAAAATATACGACCGGTATAGTGCGTAGCATGGCAACAACGAACGTCATACAGAAAGTCAGAGAGCCTGAAACAATCACATGCGTAGCCGTAATCGAAAAACCCCTGCTATGAGTAACTAGCTAAGAGGAGGAACTGAAATTAGGAAAATAACATTCAATGATAACTCAAAGGGAGGCTCTTTGCGTTTCGAAGCGAGATCAGAATGCCTTAGAACGCGTACTTATAAATGGAGGTACAACAAGGAAGAAGAAGCATGCGCTTGCTGCGGTAAAGCTAGGGAAACAATGGATTATGTGCCATTAGAATCTGAAGATATATGCCCAGCGGTCGGTTTAGGCTCCTCTGGCTTCCCTGAAGCTCTTTGGTTCCGCGATTGCAGGGGGAGAGTAAACATGTCAGCAATGGAGATCAGTCTGAGGCGATTCGAAGTTTGGTTGCAGAAAAGTAGGGAGATCACATACAACAGAGGCTAACGAAAAGATAGTTCCCAATATTGGTTCAGAAAATTTAATGCTGGGAGCTCCGGGTTTCGTTTTTAAACATAAGTATAGGACGATAGGCAACACAATATGAAGAGCTTCGTGGCGCAACCCATCCCCCCGTTTTAAAGGGGACGCTCATAGCGTCCGTCCGTCCGTCCGTCCGTCCGTCCATCCATCGATCGATTCCATCCATTCCATGCATTCCATCCATTCCATGCATTCCATCCATTCCATCCATCCGAGCAAAACGCCAACTATTAGAGCTAGTTTCCTAAGCATGATCTGCTTGCGCCTGAGCCTTGATACGCCTGATAGTTAGATACGGTACTGGAGCGTTCAGCAACAAAAAGGTTTGTTCCATAGTTCGTCTTTTCTGCTCGTCCTTTCGTTGGGGGCCATTCGCTTACATTTTACTACTTAATTAAAAAAATATCTGCGTCAGTTATGCAATCACTACTGTTTAACTATAGAGCGATAAGCAACGAAAGCGGCAAATCGCGTCGACAATTCTCCTTCACACATGGAAGACAGGCACCGGCGTAGGTAACTATTTAGGTTGAATATTTTATTTTACGCTTAAAGCACATTTAATAACGTTGCAAAAGAAGTGCATACACATAATTCGAAAGTTTTCTCTCAAAGTAGTTTCTGTCGGTGGCCACCACAGGTTGGGGTGGCCAGCAAAGAAATCTCCGGCTTTTTAACTCTTTCCGTGCCCCGTCCATTGGGAATCGTTAGCACGCTATGATTTGAAACTCCGGTTTCGAGACTTTCCGTACCGCTCACGGACATACTGTGATATCGGACATGAACGAAGAGAACTATTCTTTTGTTTTCTAAGCAGTTGGCGTTCTTCCGCCGGGCGGTGATTTTCGAACGCGGTCCGATGTTTTTGCGTTCGTCAAAGGCGAAAGCAAAAATGAGCGCTCGTTATCGGTGATTTGAAACGGCGCTTGCGAAACCTTCCGCACTGGTCACGGACACTCTGCACCATAGGACGTGAAGCAGGAGAAATACATCTTTTTTTTTCTAAGCAGTTCGCTTTTTCCCTACCAGACGTTAATTTGTGAACGCATTTCGAAGTTTGGCGATTGTCAAACCAGAAAGCAAAAATGGCTGCCTCCGTGAGTGGAGCGCGCGCTTCGAAAGATCGCATACCTCGCGATTGCGCTGCGCTTGCGGCTGATTTTGTCCATGGATCCAGCAGCGGGGCTTCTTCTCGTTGGCCTTTGAATTTGAGAGTGACGACGACGCAAGCCAGCCCGGAACGTCAGCGGCCTCAGCCCGGCACGCAAAACTGTAGTGCTTGTACTTCAATTTTTGTAGTGTAATTGCTGTTCAATGAAAAATTTGGATTTTTTCGTAGACAGTGCCTATTAGACGACCATACATTTTGTGAATCTCATAATGTTTGTTACATTTTCTTCTTAGTTGATACAAGCGTGTTGTTACAAACTTTGGTAATTTGATCCCACAATCTTGATTTGGGCAATCTATGTCATTTTTATGAAACACATACTCCTTAATAAAACACTTATGTATGAAAAGTGCATTCATTCTGCCTTTTGTTTATATGATATATAAAATATTGAGTGCAGTAGATCCTTGAGAAAAAGAAACTAGGCGTAAAGTAGAAAAATTACATATTTGCGCATTGAAGGAAAAGAGTAAATGAATGTGGTCATTCTTGGTATTGGCAACCAGCTTTACTTCCGCCTACGTAGCTGTCCAACCAAAAATTGTGGGGGGGGGGGGGCGATCTCGAAGAGAAAATACGCGCCGCTCATGTGGGTACGCGCCACCAGGCACTTTCATTAATCGCGAACTCGAGCGTGCGCCACTGGGCATGCGGCTCTCGGGCCACTGGCACGCACCACTCTTCAGACAAACTCTCTCATGAAAATTTGAGTCACTGCGTACGTTGCACAGGGTAGACGCGGACTTCATGGAGGCAGCGCCAGAAAGCGGAGCGAGTCAAGATGAAAATGCAGGAGAGGAGCCCTGCTTCAGCGCCGGCCTGACATATGACGTGTTTCAGCTGTTCGCATACTAGGATAATTATCGTAGATTAGAACAGCCCGAATTTTTCTGAGTCAGTATGAATCAACTCTGCTTTATTTCAAGTTGTATTAACGCGGAGACTTCATCGATGAGGCGTATAAATCAATCGTGGGCGCACATATTGTGAGTAGCCCAGTTTTAGGATTCATGACGCCTAGTTCCGCAGGATACCACGTCAACAGCCTAGCGTTTGTCATGTCATCCGACAGATAGAGTTAATATGTGTACACTGGTTAATCGTCCGAGTATCCTCACGCAGCTATAGGAATTGATCAAGCATACAAATACATGAAGGATAATAAAGCTCCTGTCACCAAAATAAAAGGAACATTTGACAAGTACAAGGCAGCGTTAGACGTGGAATAGCATTTCACAAACATACTTGTATGATATAGCTGAATAAATTAGAGCCCTGCAGTTCTTGCACACATTTTCTCTCTATGCATGTTTTCTTACCTCGCAACATTCGATGATGTGTCCAGGAAGTTTTGATTAGCACCTGTAAAAGATGACAAAAGGACAGCATATGATGTATTCGCCTGCGGAACCACATCTTCGCTATTTATTCGCATAGAATTCACTTACAAATAGTGATCAATTCCTAATATAAGGGAGCGGAGTTCTAAAGCGAATGTTTCATACTTAAAGAAATTTCAGTTCTATCAAGTCTCCATTAGAGATGCCCTATCTCTTGGTGGATATTACTGCTTCATAAATGCTTGGCGCAGTTTCTTAAAAACGCATGGAGTTTCTTAGCACCAGAGGCACTTTGTCACACATAGTAGGGGAGTGTATTTGCTGGAATTTGTTTGAAGTAGAGTGAAGTATGTAGGAGATGCATATCGGTTACACTTTGTGAACCCCCAAAGAAGGCACATTTTGCCCTGCAACGCCAAGGTAAAGAAAGCGGAAAGACACATTCTACAGAAAGGATCAAAACGCACTTAAGCACTGCTACAATATTTTGGGAAAAAACGCTGGGTTTGGCTTAAGGGCAACGACGCAGAATGCGCTGGCTGCAGTGCACGTGCCGTAAGCGGACGTACATATTGTCACGTAGTAGTGACGGGGCAGAAAGCAGCAAAACTGCGAATGACAAAACGCGTTGTTGTGAGCCATCCTGTGCCCACAAAAACAGGCTACACACAACGAACAACGACAGCGGCGAACACAGTCGGCGATCGCCGAAAATATGATCAGCGGGTCAAGAGCGTCGGCTTTTTTTATACATGCGTCGCCGAAGGTTCCCGAGTAATCGCTGGTGCCCCCGCGTTCCTTCCACAAATTTCGACACATTTCGCGCCACACATACATGCATTCTGATTACACAAGGCTCGGCGACAACTGACAGCAGATAGAACCACCGATAACTCTCGAAAACATTCCGATACATACTTGCGCGTCCTGCGCTGGGCGATAACATCTGTTAGATGGTGAAACGGGGTCACCATATAAAGGTCAACAAGTACTGTGCTCAATACAAAAAAATACAATGGTAAATACAACTAAATAGAGTATACAAAACTACAATACAATGTTAAAGGAAGCATCGTCCCGATGCTACAAACACGAGAGCGAAAACAGAACCACGCATAATAAAGAAAGTCACCATCAACAATAAAATAACAATGAAACTAAAACCCTAAGTTCGTCAGCAGGCGTAAAAAGTCTTAGGACGCACCACGCGGATGACTTCAGGCCTTGCGCAGCGCCGCTGTAATTGCGAAACGCTGTCTGGCGCGACCTCATAGTCCCGTGCGCCAATATGTCGTAAGATCTTGAGGGGTCCCAAATAGCAGTGGAAATGCTTTTCGCAAAGTCCTCGCCGGCGTATTCGGGCCCAACCCAAACACGGTCGCTGGGCTAGTACTCCACATAGCGTCGTCCAAGATTATAAAGCCGGCTATCAGTCGTACGCTGGTTCTAGATACGCAGGCGGGCGAGCTGCAGGGCTTCTTCGCGGTGCTCGAGATACGCGGCGACGTCTAGATTCACTTCTTCCGTGACGTGTGGCAGCGTTGCGTCGTGAGTAGTCATCTGGTTCCTGCCGTCAACCAGTTTGAGCGCCATGATATGAGTTGGTTCTCGGACGGCCGAGCGAAGTTTACGTACGGATGAACTTGACGAAACCTTAGCCCCTTCGGCTGCACGCATTACTTCTTGGCAGAGCTCTCGTTTCAGCGAAATGGGTGAGGTAGTCCATCCCCACGACGATCCACTCATTTCCAGACGTTGACGTTGGAAAGGGTTCCAATGAATCCCTCCCAATCTGCAGAAATAATTGGCAAGGAGGCTCGAAGGACTGCACTAATTCCACTGGCCTTGTCGGAAGTGTCTTCAGTCAGTGAGAGTCTTGGTATGTCTTGACCTAACGGGTGGCGTCGGCGGTTAGGCGCAGCCAGTAATACTTTTCCTGTACTATCGAAAGCGTGCGGAAGAATCCGAGGTGTCCAGTGACCGTGTGGTCATGTAGGGTGTCCAGTACTTCTGCGCGCAGTTCTGAGGGAACAAAGAGATGGTAGGTGGCACAGAGTGGTGAGAAGTTGTTCTTTATGAGTACATTGTTGTGCAGTGATAACAAAGAAAATGCTCGCGTAAATGGCCTAGGGACAACGTCGATGTAGGCTTCCAAATACTCTACGAGGCTGAGCTCCGGGACTGCTCGTTGCTGTTCAATGAACTCTTCCGCGCGTATTATTACCAGGATGGCGTCGTCATCGTCGTCGTCTTGCGGCGGCGCTTCAATGGGGGGCGCGTGATAGGCAGTCGGCATCAGAGTGCTTTCGTCCCGACTTGTAGACGACGATGATGTAAAATTCCTGGAGTCTCAGACTCATCGTGCGAGGCGCCCTGAAGAGTCCTTTAAATTCGGCAGCCAACACATGGTATGGTGGTTACATACGACTTTAAGGGGTCTGCCGTATAGGTAAGGACGGAATTTCGTGGTAGCCCAAACGATGGCAAGGCTTTCTTTTTCCTTCGAAGAATAATTGGTTTCCACCTTCGACAACGGCCGGCTAGCGTAAGCAATCACCCGTTCAAATCCCTGTTTCCTTTGAACTAGGACGGCGCCGAGGCCTAGGATGCTTTCATCGGTGTGGATTTCGTCGTCGGCTTCTTCGTCGAAGTGGGCGAGCACTGGTGTTGACGGCAGGCGTCGTATGAGTTCTTGGAAGGCATCGGCTTGCGGCGTTTGCCAATTGAAATCGAAGTCTGATTTCGTGAGAAAGTTTAATGGCTCGGCGATGCGCGAGAAGTTCTTGACGAAGTTGGTTAAAACACGTTGGCGGACTGGTTAGTTTGAATCCATGCTAGAATGTGTAAGCGGGACTGAACGAGGACGCAGAAAGAAACAGATACACAGAGAGAGAGAGAGAGAGCGCTACTTTCAACTATCGATTATATTTCCGTACGTATCGATAAATATATAGCGTACGAGCGGAAACCAATGAGACACCGAAAAATAACGTTCAGCGGTGCATGTAATTGAACTACAGAAGTGTCCAGAGCATGGTCGAAACATACACAGCAATAGTTACAACAATAAAGGGAGGAATAGTATGTTTTGTTTTCAGATGACGACACTGATGGCTTGCTCACGCACATTTCCTCTAAATCTGCAATTTCAAGGGCCTCCACAATCTTCTTTGTCATCCTGCTATGAGCCCTATACAGAATAGAAGCACTTTCAAACATGGATTTGCTGGGACAGGTAATGAATACCCAAATTACCCAGGATTAGCCTAGTGAAGCTTTACAGATGCTCTTTTAGTCTCTCATTGAGATAAAGAGATTCCTAGGTTTATCCTTGTAACCATCGCTCTGTATGTTTTGACCATGCCTTGGACACGTGCACAGTTCATCGACATGCACCACTGAATGTTCTTTTTTGCTTTCTCATTTGTTTCCGCTCGTACAGTATATATTTATCGATGCGTGCGGAAATAAAATCTGTCGCTGTGTATCTGTTTCTTTCTGCGTCCTCGTTCAGTCGAGCTTACACACTCCATCTTGACGAAGCACCTGTAATAGGCACATAAGCAAAGGAATCTGCGCACTCCGTTCTTGTCGGTGGGCTGCACGAAGTTAGCGATGGCAGATGTCTTCTCAGGATCAGGGCGTACTCCAGATTTGCCGATGACGTGGCCCAAGAAGATAAGCTCATCCTAAGCGAAGCGGCACTTTTACGGTCCTAATGACTTGAAGGCCTCTGGTACTGTCCAAAGCCGCCTAAAGCTAATCGTCGAAATTCCTTGCTAAGATTACGACGTCATCTAAGTAGACAAGACAGGCCTGCCACTTGAATCCTGCTAACATCGTATCCATCACGCAGTGGAACGTTGCAGGAGCCGACCCCAGTCCGAATGCCATGACCTTGAACTCAGAGGCCGCCCGGTGTCATGAAGGCGGTTTTTTCGCAATCCCGCTGGTCGACATCTATTAGCTAGTAGCCAGTCTTGAGATCCATCAACGAAAAGTATTTGGCGTTGCAGAGCCCATCCTTTGCATCGTCTATCCGTGGGAGGAAGCATACGTCCTTCTTCGTGATCTTGTTCAGTCGACGATAAGCGACGCAGAAACATAGGATTCAGTCCTTCTAGAGCGGAGCTGCTAACCTCTACGAACCGGCGATTATTTCTTGGTGGTCGACAGAAGACTCGCCTTTCTAGAAATCGACAATTTAGCGCAAAAACACGTGTAGCGCATGCACACAGGGGCGGCATGGTGTCACCGTGCGTGATGGATCGCGGTGAGAGTCTCCGAATGGGTTGGCGCTTCTATAAGGTTCCTGCGTAGAAGCAAGTGGCGTTAGTGCGAAGTGCATCTAAAAAGGTATGTCTCGGTTTACGTGTGAAAGCACACTTTGTATGGAACGTAGACAGGTGGTTTAGTTAGAATATGAGCTATAGGTAGGCCACGCGAAGTAAGAACTCCCGAGGAGCAACGAGCATACGATGCTCGCAGATAGGAGCAATAGAGGCTCTCGAAGCAACGTCATAGCCAAACCCTTGAACCAAGAGGCCGAGCGTCGGGCGAGAGTCAATGAAGCGGACTGCAAGCGATGCGCTTGCTCGAGCTGCAGCGAGAGACGAGAAGCGGAGAACGAGGCCAAACGCCGCAAGTGTCACGCCGACAAGGTCGCCACATTCAAGGGAGCCACTTGGACATTCAAGCACAAGTTCCTCGACGTGGAATTCGGATTCTCCGGCGCCGTGTGCGACCGCCTGTGTTTCCACGAGGACTTGTCGCGCACCTCCACCGTAAGGAATGCCGCAAAGAAACGCAGTGCCCTCGACATCCTCGCTCGTGCATTCTCTAGAGACGCCGTGTCTGGTTAAGTGGATGGGAAACGCTGGCAATGCACATTCACAGAGTAGATTGAGCCTTTAATTTTTTTTGTTCACCACGACTACAGGAGACATCCACGGATTTGCGATGGATGAATGATGTCGTCAGGCAGCGTTTCTTGAACTTGTTGCCTTATAGCTCCACGTTTTTGCGTATAGACTCGCTAAAAGATCTGGCGGAGTGGTAGAGCGCACTCTTCGGTTATTATGCGATGATTTGCAACAAGTGTTCGTCAAATCCTCAACGACATCGATAAGCAGTCTTTGTATCGTCGAAGACTTTTGAGCTGTTGCTGCTTACTCAAGGGAAGACTTGGATTTATGTCGAAGTCTGGTTTGGAAACTGTGGTGATCGAGGTAGATCCGGCAGAATCCGAGAAGACCATCAAAGCAGCACTGCTTGTTTCCACAATTTCCTCAAGGTATGCGATCGTCGTGCCCTTGTTGGCGTACTTGAACTCCTGGCTGAAGTTGATCAACATTACTTTCGCTTTTCCTCCGTGAAATCCGGCCATCCGACTTGCGACGAAAATTTCAGGTCGAGCGGTAAATGTTCATCGCCATCGATGGCGCTTTCTACGTCTGCGGGTGTTTCGGTGCCGATGTAAATGACAATGCTGGATTCTGACTTGATCTTCAAGCACTCAAGGCACTGTGAGTATGAGCGTTCTCCGGCGCTATCGCTTGATCATGAGTACTGTTGCCGACTTCGACTTCAGATCGATGACTGCGCCGTATTGTTTCAAGAATTATGTGAACACTAATAGAGCATAACGAAGGTGGCAGGGCAGGTCCAGTCACGAACGGTAATTCTTGCCGTGCAGATTCCAGTCGGCGTTATCAGGTCTCCTGCGGCGGTCCGAATTTGAGGGCCTTCCGATGCAGTCTTAACTTTCCTCAATTGGGCGGCGAAGGGGCCACTCATTACGGATTAGTCGGCTCTTTTGTCCACTAAAGCAAGAACTGCGTGACCGTCGAGAAGCATGTCGGGGTCGGTGGTTCTGTGTTTCTAATTTCCGTTTGGTGTTGGCGTCGGATCACGGCTGCGTCGCGTCAACCTATGGCTGGTACGTCTCGTCGTCAGGTCTTCTTTTGCCGGCATATTCTGTGCTTTCAATCTTCATCGGTATGGTGGCGTGTCGTTGCTACGTCGTCGAGATAGATCTTGAAGTATTGTCGTCATCGGTGGAGAATCTTCGGCATTTCCACGTGCAGCAACCGCACCTCCATTAGCTGCTGTATTTAGCTTACCGGATCTAGGCTTGCGGAACGGCCCTCAGCTGGGATAGTGCGGGCAGCACTGTGGTGACATGTGGCGGCCTGGTGACAGCGAACTGGAAGGTCGTCGAGGGCTCCACTGAGCGGAGGCGAGGTAGTCGGCGATATCACGAGGGCGTTCGACTTGCTGCAGGTGCGGAGCGATCTCGGCAAACCCTCGTAGACCCATTTGGCGTTACGGGCACCTGCAGTATATGTGGCCTGCTTCTCCGCAGTGGTAGCAGAACGGGCAGTGGTCGGGATTGCGCCAGACGTCTCTCTTCCTAGGGAAGCTGCGATGGACGATGCGCTGGCGTACTCATGATCGCGGCTGACGACTGACTTGCAGCGTTGGAGGCGCCGTGGCGTGGGTGCGGAAGCGGACCCTGGTGACTTGCGACGCCGCCGTATCTCATCGCTTCCGGCTGGGGCTGTGGTGATTGTGGAGGCATCTCAAGAACTCCGAGTGATCGCTGAACTTGGGTTGGTTACTTGAGGTTGCGACTTTAGAAAGAGCTCCTGCAGTTTCTAGCGAACGACCTTTCTGAAGGTCGCTCGCAAGTCGATGGTGCCGAGTGCTTGAAGATCGGTGTAGTTTGCGGTCAGCGTTCGGAGGTTACATTGCCTTGTCCGCATAGGGAGTGTCTTATTAATAATAATAATAATAATGGTTGTGGCCTCGGAAACAAATTCAGCAGCGGTCTTTGGCGGGTTGCGCATCGATCCGGTGAAGACCTCTTGCTTGACACCTGCCATCATGAGGCGAATTTTTTTCTCTTGTGGCATGTCGGCGTGTCTGAACAGCCGAGTCATCTCCTCCGTGAAAGTTACGATGTTCCGGTCGGGTAATTGCACCCAGGCTCTAGCAGAGCTTCAGCCCTTTCCTTGCGCGCGACGCTCTTCGAGGTCCGCAGGAAGCCGTTACGGAACAGGTCCTATGCTGTCATGGTCGATTGGCGGTTTTCAAACCACGTTCTGGTGGCGTCTTCTAAGGCGAATTATACATGCCGCAGCTTGTCGTGTGAGTTCGAGTTGTTCAAAGTCGCGATTCATACATAGGTCTCCAGCCTGGTTTTGAGTCTGCGCCCGATGATCCAGGAAAGCAGGCGGCTCCTGAGGTTATCGCAGGAGGATTAGGAACGCTGGGGCAGCCATTGGGGATGTTGACTTGTCCTTGAATTATGTGGTGGCCTTCTCTGGAAGAGGCCAGTACTCGGGCGGCGGTCCTTGAAGCCTACGGATTGCTGGCTTTTCCCTGGCGTTGCTGCTGTTGTCCTAGAGTCTCGGGCTTGGATCGTGCCTTTGCGGCATCGTTCACTACATCAACACTAGCACCTCCACCAGATTTCACGTAGTAGCGACGGTGAAGAAAGCAGCAAAACTCTAAATGAAGAAACTTGCCTTTTATTGGGCGAACCTGTGCCCTATAGAACAGCCTACACTCAAAAAACAACAATCGTCGGTGATCATCGAAACTCTGATCAGCGCTTCAAGCGCGCCGGCTTTAATACATGAGTCATCGAAGGTTCCAGAGTAAGCGCTGGTGCCCGCGCGTCTTCCAGACAGAAAGTCCTGCACCTCTCACGTCGCGCGTACACGCAATCAATTTACACGAAGATCGGTGACAACAGACAGCTGATATAAGCATCGATAACACTCGAGAAACTGTCGATACAAGCAGGCACGTCCTGCGCTGAACGATAACATTTCTTAGACGGTGAAACATGGTCCCCTGAACAAGCACACGTGTTAATCTCTAGCGTAAAAAAAAAAAACATTGCACATTTCAATAAAAAAATGGGAAACGTACACAGTAGGGATACGTAATTAAGCATGATATTAGTAAAGGAACATGAGTGAGGATCGAGTGTTTGCATGCGCCTAAATGGCAAAAGTTTTTTTTATTTTCAGCGACAATTTACGACAAAGTCACGTGTGACCTCGATTACAACGTATTTGTTCTCGTTATACATTTTATGCCAGCTTGCTTTTTTATTAAGTGTGAATTGTGACTGCATTTTAGTTGAACAGTCCTCTACCTGGGTATTGAAATCCCTGTCATGTTCATCAGATAACACAGAAAAATTAACCATTTTACCAAGAAGGCTCATTTGCCCCGTTTCTCTCTCGTTGTTTATAGGCCGCCCGTGCATTCGAAGCGATATTACGCGCTGATTTGATAACCGGTACAAATTACCCATTGTCCTGTTCTTGTTTTTTTCACAGGTAAGGCTTCTTTATAAGAAAATTCCATGGTGTTCCGATGTCGTTGGAAATTATTGACCCGAGAGATTGTGTGTTTGCTTTTCACCACTTTACAGATGGAGAAAGGCAGAAGGTGAACAACATTTATCATGGAAGCCACCTGTACGTATCTTTATTTTGCCAATGTGCAATATATACAAATACCAAAGCAAATGATGTACAGTTATGAGAAACGGCCTGCTAGCTTTCCTGTGCGTGGCTATAGAAAAACCATGCTCCGTAAGGGCGTTGTTCCGGTTGACTTTGATGAAGACTATCATTTCTACAGCGGTGCTGTCGCTGCGAATGTTGCTGTTAAGCTATTCTAGAGGCGAGCGCCAGTGCGTCGTACTAGATTGCTGGAAAGATGGTGGATATCATTCTGGCTTAGAAATCCTAACAGTTATCTAGACGACATTGCTCTTGCGCATAGAACAGGCAAATGTGTTTGACGAGTTCCCGAATATATTAGACCAGGTCACTCGAAATAAATCACATGTACCTCAAGCGCATCCGTCCTATAATTGCCAAGCGCAAATGAAGTCCTTTTCAGTTGAAGCTGTAGGACGGAACAATAAATAACCAAGAATATTGATATATCCATGCACCGTGTAAGGTTTCCAAGGACTCCGTACAGCCGGCTCACTTAGCATCGCCAAGGTAGCGGATGGGACAAGTAGCCTGATTTACTTTTTGTTTTAGGAAGTGAACGTGATTAGAGCAGAATAATTTCTTGCTGGGTGAGTTGGTTCATCGAAACTTGTGCAACAGCGCCAATGATAAGGAAGGAACGACGACAGAGTTATAGGAGCGCTGTGCTCCTTTTACTCTGTCTGCGTCGTAGTCCCATTCCTATTTTTCGTTCTGTTGCATAAGTCAGGCGGCTCGACCACGTGAGCATTCAATACAAATGACGGCACGAAAGCGGCAAGTTGAAATTGGTTTTCTGGGTGTTGCTTAAAGTCTTGTGAAAAAGAATAGGGGGTTTTTGGTTTATAAGTACACAGTAGGTTTTGATGAACGCTGTTATTGAACGGAAAAATGTTATTAAAAACAGGAAAAGCGGACTAAAGCCGAAGGTATAAAAGTGAGCCCATACGAAGTCTTCACTATTTGAGGCTCCGCGGATGATACCGCTGTTCTTTTTCAAGATTGTTCATCGTTATGTTAAACAAAATTTGAACAGCCCTAGTCTATTTCTTTGACTATGAAGACCGTAATTATGGACAGGAATAATTATCATGCGTAGATAAATCTGCTCAGGTATTCTGAGAAAGTGGGCAACGGTACAGTGGTGTTGGCCGACATAAAGCCCTGCGATAGGCACCGCTTAGCATGCCGCCATTCTCACTCGTAACACTTGGGCAGCCGTAACAGCAGCACCATGATGGTTTACCAAGCAGATGCGAGACTAACCTTTGCAATCTAGGCCGATGGCGATGACGTCGCCACGATGTTCTTTCATCATCTTCTTGAAGTCCTCATAACTGAGCGAGTCGCAGTTGTCGAGACCCGCGGAGGCGTACATGCCCCGGATGATGTCTCTCGTCTCGTGCTCGCTGAGCGAATTAGTCTTGGCGATGTCCACCAGGGAGCGCAGCATGCGCGTCAGCTCCTGCTTCTGGATCATTCCGTCGCCGCTGTTGTCGCACATGTCGAAGATGATGCGCAGTTTGTCGTCACTCTTACCTGCAAGCGCATAAATGTCACTTTCTCATCAATTAATCATTCTCTCAAATTTTCAACACTGCGACACGGGACGGAAGGAACACGGCGCTGTTGTGACGTTATAAAGTCATTTTCAAAATGGATGATTTCTTTACGGTAAATTTTCATGAGAATCAGATTATTATGTTTCATTTCAATGCCACTACCATTTTATCGCAATGACATGGCCAAGTGAGCAAAACAAGATCAAGCAGCTTACGTGCAACGACAAAATATGCTTAAGTTCTCTGGTCCAGGTGACCCCTTCACCCCCGTGTGTAAAATCCTGCAACGTGAACGGTCATTCTGCCGCATATACACGTACAACAATTTCTCTCTCTGCAGCGACGTTTTATTGTTTAGGTCCCGAGGAATGCAAATTCTTTCATTTCAGTGCAGCCAGAAACTGGAAGGCGTAAGGCAACATCTGCAAGAAGCTCACCATATTTCCTTCTTTACCCTGATTCTCTTTCCCAAATGTACGGCAGCCAACTACATGCTTTTCAGATTAACACCCCTTCCTTGTGTTTTTCCACTCACATCAACCGATATTACAAGCACCGGTGTGCCGGGATTGCTGGGCAGCCAGAAGAGGAGGAGCCCGCACGTCGCGAAGGGAACTTGTGCAGAACAGCGAGTGTTGCGAAAACCACTCCTTGCTGCAAAGGTAGAGGTTATGCAACGCTTGAACAACACTTTAATCCTTGCGAAATGTTGGCCATGAGAGAGAGTGATGTGCACGCACTGCCGACAGCATGCACCGTTAGAACATGCAGGACTGCAACAGCAGAATAAAAGCGCAAGTGCAGATCTTGCAAGCGACATGGTTTTGTCCATTTTGATTGCCTTTACCATATCATTTCCAAATTTCAATTAAAGAAAAGGTGTATTTGCAGCAATGTTTTCTTGAATTCATTATCTATTCGCTTGAAATGTTTGCGAGGTTACCTAACAAAAATCGGACCTATCGGTTCCCTTTATCTTTCAAGTATAGTGCAGTAAACGAGAAGAAAGGGAGTTCACCGAGCGGCCCGATTTTTATTAGTCATGTCATGAGAAGCCAACAAACACTGACACCAAGGACAACATAGGAGAAATTATTTGTGCTTAATAAATGAAATAAAGAAACTATAAATAATGGAAATTAAAGTAGATGAAAAAACAACTTGCCGCAGGTGGGAACCGAACCCACAACCTTCGCATTTCGCGTTCTCATGACGCCTGCGGCAAAAAGGACGTTCCACGTCCGCCGCCAAGGTCTGCGAGTGGTGGTGCTGGCTAACACTCATAGAGTTCTAATGGGACATATAAATACCCGAGGAAGTGGATGGGGAAACAGCTCCGCGGTAGGTCAATCGGTAGAGCATCTCACGCGAAACGCGAAGGTTGTGGGTTCGGTTCCCACCTTCGGGAAGTTGGTTTTTCATCAACTTTAATTCCCATTATTTATCGTGCTTAATAAATGAAATAAAGAAACAAGTAATTTCCACTATTTTGTCGTTGGTGTCAGTATTTGTTGGCTTCTCATGAAATATAGTGCAGGCAATTTTAAATGCGCACTTATTAACTCAGGGTTCCTACTAAGTAAACAAATAGCAGACGCGCGTGAAATTCTCACTGAAACTTCTATGCCATAGACGTGAACTTGATCTCAAATTGATTATAAAACGGATTCGTGCATATACAGATTTTCGAACTTTTATAAACAACGAGGAGGCCTATAATGCGGAGGAGGCGCGAACATGGCGCAACCGATTGCCACGAGAAGTGAATGCGACGATGATTAAGGCGGTCATGCGAAGGCTCCTTGGCGGATGTGCGACTTCAGCCGATCAGCAAACGTCGCGGAATGCGATCGAGACCAATCTGACAGGACCGAACACAGTTCACAGTAGTTTTCTCGAAACAGGCGACTTGTTTAAAGGCCTGGACGTTTATCTGTCAACACCGTGCGCTTTATTGTAGGCATTAGTGCGTGACACGGACGGCGCTTCGACATGAAAGGGGGAAAGTAGCAGTTTTTGCCCGAAGGACAAAGCACTGGCAGCAATAGGAAGCTATAGAATATTTAGTTTTTTTTATTTTGAAGTTTTAGAGTTCTCAAAATTTCGAAATTCGAATTTTAGAAATTTAGTATTTGTATGGCCAGTATAAACTATAGCGTATAAACATTAAGAGGGAGAATGATATTAAGCCTCCAACCTTCTCAAGCGAACATCGCATGGTAGCTGTCCATTTAACTGCGCCACTCCTGCCAATATCCCGCGTCATCTGACCTCGAACATTCCGAGCGTGCATCAAGACAGCGGCGTTCTGGCTTTAGAACTGCTCGCTCTCGAAGAATCTGCTGTTCCTCGATTCCCTACCGCTTTAACTGCCTCCGTAGAATCGCGCTAGGTTCAATTTTTCACGACGCTGTAACCGGAGAGAGGCTTCAGGCGGCGGGCAATAGCGTCCAGTGGAAATGCATGCATGAACGCCACATACATTTATTTTCATAGCACAAGAGTTCCTTGCACGTAATGTTGTTCTTATCCACTCCTGTCACCTAAATTTCCTATTGCTTTAAAGCGAAGCTTCCTATGCCTCTGTCCAGGTGTGTAGCATTCTTTCCCTTTCCTCGACGGATATATAGTCTGTCTTGTCGAGTGGACAATATTTGGCCCGAGTATGTTGCCCGTATAGACAAATCGCTGCTGTCTGGTGTAGTAGGTAACTTGTCTCGCTGGGTTTGTGCTGCTAAGTATGGACCCGAAGACGACAGCTTCATCCCAGCCAGTATTTCAGGATATCTGGTCTGTTCACATTTTACCTTCTTCCTCTCACGACGCATGGAGTGCTTTCTACTACGCGTAATCTTCGTAGCGCAAGTCCAGGGTTACATGGCACATCAGTGCGCGAGCTAGTCGCCGATTCCATTTGCAAGTCCGTGAGCAGTGTGTTTAGTCGGATCTCTAAATCTGGGTAATTTCCGCCTTCGCTAAAACGTGCTAAGGATAGGCAATCTTTCTTTTAAAAAAGGTGATAAATAATAAGTATAACATTAACATACAATTTCGATTCTTTCCTCCCTAAGTAAATTAATTCAAACATTATTTTTATCAGTTTAAGCAAGTACTTGGAAAAATTCCATACAGTTAAATCCTGCCAGTTCAGCTACGGTATGGAAGCGCTAACTTACCTCTACTTTGTCTCGCTGATTTTATTAAAAGTAGTCTTGACAATAATGAATTCGTCGGCAATGTTTACTTAAACCTAACAAAGCCTTTGATACTATTATTCACACGATTTTATTTCGTAAACTTGAATCACATGGAATACCTCGCCCTGCTATAGCATTTTAAAAAAGGTATTTGTCTAAGAGGGAATTTATTGAGCCACACATTTTCCCGTTATAAAAATCTTGGCCATGGGTACCACATGTCTCAATATTGGGGCGTTTGCTTTATTCTGCTTACATTAATGATATGCTTGACATTTATTATTTATTTTCATACTCTCAGATCCGAGGGTATTACAGAGAGGAGTGTTCTAAGAACAAATTGTTAATCGCAACCTTGAAGGCGGCAGGGCGTTGGATTGCAGCGACGGAGGCGGAAGGTGGTTCCAGTCACTGCTTGTTTGCGGCAAAAAAGAGGCATGGCTAGTGTTAGTGCGGCATAACGGAATGTTAACCTCGTGTTTGTGATCGATCCGTCAGGACAAGTAATCTGGGGCGAGGAAAACATCGTTTTTTTAAGCATTGCATTGGTGTAAACAACATTGTCATAGAGATTTAACCGGAAGCACTCGTGGCGTGACACCGAAGTGTCGGTAGACCTAAATTACTTTTCATTGAAGAGACGCTGGCCTAGCGAGAGTAACTCACAGACCTCACCAACCAAGGTTTCTATGTTCTGTGCAATGACGATACAATTATAATAGATAAGGGTGTCTGTTATGTACAAATAAAATAAATAGAACTATTGACTACCTGATGAAAGGGTGCAACGACAATGATCTAATGATTATTCCATCTAAAATGAAATTTTCAGTCTTTCATTCGCACTACAAGTCGCTAATTAATCCTGCTTCGTTAAACTTAAGCCATCGTTCTATTACCATAACAGATTACGTTTCATTTCTAGGTGTTACCCTGGAAAGCTATTTGAAGGTTCGCCTGCACATAACCATGTTACGCTGAAATGCGCTTTTGGCATTCGGGCGCTTATCAGGACACGCCACCACTTTTCTTCTTGTGCTTTGTTTTCGCTCTACTTTGCATTCTTAAATTCACACGTTTGGAGGAAGCTTTACCTCGGCCCCAACTCCAACGCGGCCTATTCAAATATATGTAAAGCGCAAAAACTTTTTTTCGGAGATAACCCCTCGACCAATTTTAATGAAATGTACTGCATTTGAGAGAAAAAGTTAAATTATAGTGACTGTTGGAAGTGCAATTTCGATTTAGTGCCTGAATTTTGTTAAAAAGATTTTTAAATATTCGGAATTTAGAACTGTTTAGAAGCACGAAGTTTACAAATTATTAACTGCGCATCAAGAACAGATATCGCGGTTCTGTAAAGGGCACCCACCAGATTATTGAAAGGGAAAAATTTTAAATATCTTATCTTGCCTGAATTTTTTGAGTTATGTAGAAGGGTTTTACAAAAGCTGTATTTCCATATTACTAAACTTTTAGATTTATGTGTAACATAGCTATTTCGTCCGCTTACATGTACTATTAGATGCAACTCACACAATTTTGATGTCATTTTTCATTGCTAAGTTAGAGTTTTAAACTTGTCAATTTCATTTTCTGAAACTTTGCTATTTTTGCCAACTTTTAATAAAAATGGCGACGTAAATAGAAAATTTGAAATGACAGTCGCTAGATTATAGGCTTTTTTATTTTAATGCAACAAACCTCGTGAAATTTAGTGCAATGGTTACCGAGAAAAGCGAGTTGCCCTTTTACATGCAATTACGTACGAGCGCCGGAGATGCTGAAGCTTCCTCTTAAGTAATGATTATACGCTTGGAGTAATACATATTTGTTATTTGTCTTCAGTGCAGCATATACGAAATCAAGCAATACGTGTCATCATTCACAGTACACCCCGTGCCAATGCTTTCGGCCTACTTGAGTACTCCAAAATTTCGTATGTAAAAAAGTTATTTAACTACAATTTAGCAATAAGGTGTTATAATTGTTTGATTCCCAACTGTCCTTTCATTACATTCAAAGACTCCCTTAGGAATACAAACCGCACTAAGTTGCTTTCTAATTATCATTTTTTTTACCATCTGTTCCCCCTAACAGTGGTAAAAAAAATCTACACTGGCTATCATTAAACTCTGGAATCGTTTTTCTGGTTAACTTAGGAAACTGCCTACATTTCGGTGTTTCAAAGCTTCACTAAAAGGTATTCTGCTAGCCTATGATAACTTGGCCTAATAAACATTTGTATTTTCAGGTACGCACTATTATTATTTCTCCCTTCTTACACCATCCCTAACAGTTTCTCTCTTTCATGTGTGCACAGTGAACCTCATTTCTGTTTCTTCGCTCTTGTGTGCTCTTCTACAGCTAAAAATTTTATAATTTTTTACGCTTTCATTCTTATTTCTGTTACACTAAATGGCGTTGGAGCATTCTTTGTGGAGTTTTTCAACCACATTTGCTCTTCTTCTACCGAATATATTATTACGTCGTCCACTGCTATGCTGACATGAATTATACAATTGTGTTACAATTTCTAACCGAGGATCTACTTGTCAGTATTATTACTTTAGGACTCTCGTCTGACAGCGCTGGAGAGCTGGACCCATTAGAAAGCACTGGAGAGGACAGCCCACAATAGTGTTCCTCTTTTTACCTACAATTACCCCCGGGAACGAAAGGGAAGCCGTCCAGCGACTTAACAGCTTCTCAATATGAGTGGATCATAGTACGGCTTTGTCGAGTCGACGTTGGCAATGTTTCGTCCACGACGGCGCATATCTGAACACTGTTCAATGGGTTCGATCCCGTAGTTAATGGGGGATTCGCAGTTGACGATATGGCAGGGCCCTTCATACTGGGGCAGTAGTTTTCAAAGAGAGCCCAGGTGGAGCGGAAGGAACGGAAAGCCGCCCAAGCGTTTCAGGAAGCAAGGTGGGCGCACATGTGGTGTCACCTCGAGTGTTCGTCTGCAGCCATTGGAGGTAAAGACCCGTGCCAGATCGCGGCACTCTCCAGCATGTCCTGCCGAGGCAGAAATGCGCGCACATTCAGATGCATCCTGCCGGTGGGACAGAATTCTGTCGACGGTGTGCGACTGGTGCCTACGGTACAGTAAGCAAAAGGGTGAAAAGCCTGTGGTGCTCCGAGTGTTGTACGCACAGGTTACGAAGGGCCGAATGACGGCCCTGTGTGGTCGGAGGCGACGTACATCGCAAGCATGTTGCCGAGAGTACGGATGAAGCATTCTCAAAGGGGCACTAAAGTGAAAAACGGTTTCTTGTGCATCAGTAAATTACAGTTCTACAACACCAAAAACACAACTCTTACAACGATAAGACGTTTGGTAAGCCAGAAAAAGCGCAAGAACGAAATACGGGTGGCGACGCCTACTTAAGTTCCTGCAAATGGGGGCTGTGATGTCTTGGATTTTGATGGCATCTTCTAGGGCCTACTAATTATATATAACGGTACACATTGACTACACTGTGTTCTAAAGGAACCAAATATTAAACATGGCAAGTTTCGGGAACGTTTATTGAGCTAACGCGGCCCAAATGCGAAAACAGAGTTTTGAATCCTTGACGACACGCTGACGTACCGGCGCTGGGGTTTCGGTGCCAAATTCAAATACTGATACTCGGACCTTCATTTTCTCATGAAATTAGCAAACTGTTTTTTTAATGACTGCCTTAAGGATTCTCAAACAATGCTTCATTAGCCTAACTGATTTCCTGTTTCGCTTTAGTGTCTCTTTAAGGCCATTGGTTTCCGGATGGTATGCCATAGTTGTGCAATGAACAACGTGGTACTTTTTATGAATGGCTTTAACTACTTCGGATAGGAAGACACGTCCGCGATCACTGAGCAGGTACTCAGGTGGTTCATGACGCAGGATGAATAGATGAAGAAGGAAGAGAGGCAACATCGCGCGCTGTAGCTGCCGGGAGGGCTACAGTTTCGGCGTATCGCGTTAGGTGGTCAACCGCCAAAATGGCCCAGCGGCTTCCAGCCAATGTCAGGAGAAGGGGCCCATACCATTCTGTTAAATATATTGAATTATATTGATTGTATTTTACTTTGTGAAAGTTTATTGTACAGTGACCTCTGGCGTTCAAAAGCATTTGGTTTATCCATAGTACAATTGTCACACAACATTATTATATGTTAGCGCCTTTCTTACACTGCATTTTTTGCACTGTATTCCCATACGTGCTCTAATTATTTTATGTTATAATCTTTTATTGTACTCTGCCCCTTAGACGTCGGTTTTAATACATGACTCGTGGAAGGTTCCAGTATGAACGCTGGTGCCCACGTGGTTTCCAGAAACTACTACACGATTCGCGTCGCGCATATAACAGGTCACAGAGACAATGGCGCCTCTCGCGCGCCCCTCTGCTTTCCTCTTTACGCTTTCGCCATACCCTCCTCCTCCGCTTCAGGCCTCATGATTTACCCTACACTCTGCTCCTCTACTCTCCTTCTGCTGTCTTCGATAGGTGCGTTTTTCATCTGCCAATGCGCTCCGCGTTCTTTTTATTCTCTGAGAGGATCATCTGATTGGTTACGCCGACGACACCGAGGGAAGCTGACGCCCACCGCAGGAACGGGCGCTCGAAAGCGGCGCTCTAGAACTGGCCAACCTCTTAGTAAAGCAATAAAAAGTAAAGCAAGTAAAACAAGTAAACAAGGGGGCAAAGTTGCGGCGCTTCCTCGTTTACGGCGCTCAGGGCTGTGTTTCACGAGCGCCCTCTGGGCCGCGTTGGTTTCCCATGAGGAAACTAAAGCGTCTTGAAGCTGTGGTCTGCTATGTACCGCGGGCGCCGAATGATGCCGCGACAAGTCTACTGGCCGGAGGACAACCGCGTTTGGCTGATGTTTGGCTGAAGTCGTAGGCGCTGAAATCGGAAGCGGTGCCGCCTACGTTCACATCCAAATAGAAATTTGAACTGCGCGCCATGGAGCTGCGCTCAACCGTAGCCTTCGCAGTGCCAGACATTGAAGAAGGAGCGGAAGCAACGCGAAGGGCGTGTTTGATTGCCAATAACTCCGCTTCTGCTGAACGCATTGAAGCACTTCATGCGGCGAAGTATTTCTGAATTAGCTCATTTTAACTTCAAGTTCCTGTCTCCACTTCCATAAAAAGTGGTTCACGGCCCCTTGAAGATCTGCGCCTGCAGATGGTGCCAACGGTGCGAATTTGAACAGGCTAAGAGAAAGCTAAACCATCAGTAAGTGCTAAGCGCAGGTACACACCCATCAATTTTCGATGAGCGGCGCACCTCTGCGAAGGGTCCTATTGTAGTCATTGCGTATGCTGTTGAGTTTTTGGCGATCTGCTGAGCGCAATTAGTGCGGATTGCCCGATGTAACAACGCCCCATGCCGTACTAGAAGCAGCCGTGTACCTTTGTGATTATCAATTCCGTTTGATTAAACATTAAATACTTGGTTGACAACGGATGAGGCCTAAAGAACGAAAGAGGTCCCCTACACTACCATAGTAACTAAAAAAACGGCTCCTGACAGGCATCTGCATCAGACACGCAACAGTATCCGCGAAATTATGAACAAGTTAGGTTTACCTCTTGTGAAGAGCACCACCGTGTCCAGGAACTCTTGGAAGCTTATACGCCCGTCTTTGTCCTTGTCGACGCAGTTGAACATTTGCTTTACGAACAGCGAGTCTGGCTTCATACCAAGGGCTTCGGCGAACTCTTGCTTCGACAGCGACGTTCGCATGACCATTATGACGTCGTTGCCAACTTCCTCGAGCTTCCTCTTCTCACCCGGCTTTAACCCGAACGTCTGCATGAAGAGTCGCATTGAAATGTAAACACATAACTTTCGTAAATACGACGCACAGATTATTTGTATTACTAAGAAAAAAGTATTTCATTGTAAAAATATAGCGAACACACTGTGGGTATCATGATAGAAATATTCTCTTTTTCTCATCAAGGCTGGATGTTCAAGCACATGATTGTACCACTTTCAATTTATGTCTGCTATTTACGTCTAAATTGATTCCTTTTCTACCTTTTGAATAATGTTGTAGAATTCATCATTGTTGCCCGTCATGTCCACGTAAATTACAAGTCCTATCCCTTGTTTAGTGTTATCGCGAATATCTCCGTTGCGTATGATGTGGCCACTAGTCAGCACAGTATACGCTTCACCAGTTCTAATCTCGTTAAGGCCAATGATATGATAGGGACTGCTTGATAATTCCCCGGGGAGCCCTGCTACGTTAAGGTTGCTTGTGGGGGTTCACGTGTCGCCTCGTAATCATGTGTGGTTAGCGCAGATGCCTCCTAATAAAATAGCGCCTGTCTTTAAAAACTTCTGTAATCATGTTTCCCGCATTTGACCAATTATGGGCCACTGGGCATGCACCACTCTGACACAGGTTCGTGCGCGTTCATGTTCACAGACGAGTAATTGATTATCATCACCGAATTGCGTGAAAATATTGCTAGTGTAGTAGAACATATCCTTAATGCCTCTATGAACTATTGCGTAGGTTGAAATTCGGCAATGCAATCTAATGGACGCATTAAATTCCTTGATCTAAATCTTACTTTCGGTGAAAAGCACATTTGTCGACTTTACAAGGCTAGATCAGGAAAGAAGACTGCTTTCTACAAGTGCCCACTCTAAACTTTTGTGACAACAAGCCACAAAAGGCCGTCTGCGTTTGTTGAAGAACACTGGACTATATGAACGCTTGTGACAGGGGAGATTTCTCAACGACTTCCTGTGAATGACCATTATTTTTATTTTCTCTCCTTATCTGTTCCTCCCTTTTCCCCTCCCCAAGTGTAGGGCAACCAACCGGGCACGTCCTTGGTTACCTTCCCTACCTTTCCCTCTTTGTTTCTTTTTCTCTCCACTCTAAACAAGGGAAAATAGGCGTCGAAAAAAATTATCTGGATGCCTCAAATAAATTTTAAGAGCACCTAAAATTATAGAGCTTTCGTTAGAAGGTCAATTTTTTTAATCCACAAATAATTCCCGTAATGTATATTGAAATTTATGTGAAAGCCTTTTAAAGCTGCTGAAGTAACGTATTAAGCCGATTATGAAAACAGAGAGAAGCTACAAGCGATGCCATATTTGCATAATAGCTCACATATCGCAAAAAATACGGAAGCAGACATGTTTTTATTTCGATTTCGAATGAGGAAGAAATAATGATATCGATGGAACGATATAAGCGTACAACGACGACGGCATGACGACGATGACATGTTGATTTCTAAATTATCACGATGATATAACGAAGATTGCGTGACGATGACAACATAAGGGCAATGACGTGACGACGCTGGTGTGACGACGACAGCATGACAACAACCCAATGAAGAAGCGAGAATCAAGACCTTGGCACTGCCAAGACGGCATGATGACGATGGTATGACAACGGATGCATGGTAGCGTTTGTGTGAAGGCATAATCACGACAGAATGAAGACAGCTTGACTATGATAGAATGGCAAACAAGGAATGATGTCGATGGATGGACGAATATGGTGTTACGATGACGACATGACGACAATGGGAATACTGACGAGATGGCGATCGTGCAACGACAGCATGACGACTGTATGACATCAGCGGTGTGACGATGAATGCATGATGAAGATGGCAAGACAGCGACATGAGGACAATGGCATGGCGAAGAGTGTATGATGACAATGGCATGACGAAGGCCCCATCACAAAACCTGTATGACGACTATGGCTTGACGATGGCATAACGAGAGTCGCATGACGCAGCTGGAGTGATAATGAAGGCACGATGGCGAGAACGTCACAAAGACGGTCTCACAATGGAGGCATAATAGCAACATGGCAAGGGTGCCCTAATCGCAATTGAATGGCGACAGACTGACCACAAGGCAGTGACAAAGAAACAATGACGCTGAAGGAACGATGAAGGTGATTTGGCTACGATGGCATGACGATGATGGGTTGACATTCCTGAAGTAATGACACTGGAAACAACAGCGTGACGACAGTGACATGACGGCAAATGTTTGACGACAATGGCATGACGACAACGGCATGGCAACAGTCGGATGACAAAGCTGCTGTGACGATGATGCAATGATCACAACGGCATCACATGCCCGAACATATAAACAGTGACGCAAACTACTGGGACCAATGGGTCGGAGTAGAAAATGTGACGATGAAGCATGACCAGAGTAAGATCAGGAATCTAAAATGACGACCACTGAACGACGACGACGGGAACACTATGGCGGTGCGACAAAAAATGCGTAACGACTGTATGGAGACGACGGGCTGATAACGGCGTCATGGCGAGTGTCGGATGACAGACCTGAAATGATGGTGATGCAGTGAACACGACGGCATCCCGACCACGAGCCCTTGCTAACTCGGACGACTCGGTCGAGGCAGATGGCGTGACGACGACGGCGTGACGAAAGTAAGATCGCTAGGCTGCACTGACGACGATGGAGCGGCTACGAAGGCATCTCGACCAGGAAACATACCTAGCGGCCCAAGCAGGCACACAACTTGGGCCACTGGCTTGGAGGCTAGACATAAGTACAAATAGGCTCAAAACGGATGACATGGGCAAAAAATGCTATGCGCATTAAAAAACCGGGCACAAAGCTTGTGCAAAAAAGAAGGCGAGCCCATTCACGATAAAATTCCACTAGCGAATTTTTTCATATGATTCCGCTGAGTTATGGAAAGAGGTACATCGGGCCAGCAGGAAGGTGCTTCAAGAAGTCTGTGCGAGAACATACAGTGGGCGTGAAGAATCAATGAGAAGGCCCCTTCGCCTTTTGTTGTGAACAACGCTAGTGCACTAACATGGGAAAATAACGTTCCTAAAATGGGTGCTAAAAAGTACGACCAATTATATTTTACCCAGTCAGGATGTAATGGACGGTATCATTGTCACTGAAAAGGAGCTTGAATCTGTGGCAGGTTTGACTTAATCCTGATAGCCTGTAATATGCACACATATAATATGCCCTAAATTTATTAACATGCAGTATTACGATAAACACACGTTCCAACGCGTAAAAAAAAGTGAGGAGTCGCAGAGGCAAACGGGCGACAGAAAGGGTACACCGGTCTTGTTTCTTTTCAAGACAATTAAACTACATAAACTGAAAAAAAAGGAAGCGATAAAGTATCCATCGTGCTGGAAAGTGCATGTGACTCAACCGTGTGCCTTTCAGTTCTGTCTTCTCTTTTTTGTGCTGCGAAGCTTCGTTGCAATTCGAAATTTGTGGAGTGCAGTAGGTAACATTAAGTTCAAGCATATTTAAATGCCTACTTGTTATGCAATCATGTCTTTTTGGCGTCAAGAAAAAAACTGGCAAAACATGTTCCATGTTTTGCCAAGGAGTCTATGTGACTGCCTGCTTGAGTGCCGCGATCGCAGTCGTGCCCCGTGTGCGCGAGTATCACTTCGAAGCTAGAAATTACGGCGAGTTGGACGAAGTTCATGCAATCAAAGGAGCTCGAAACATCAAATTGCGGTGTGAAAACAGGTTAGACAAAAGAAGCATAGCGCCTGTGTTTGTGCTTCTCTGACCACAAAAATATTTAGCACGTGGCACGAGGAAACCCGTATGCGCATGCCGCTATGTTACCAGGAAATTATTCAGGACTCGTCATCAAAGATAGCGCGAAGGTGCTCTACTACAGCTAAAATACCGTAAAATCGTTAAAAAGGAATTACGGTATTCACATTAGGGAGTCCGACATTTTGCGCACGCAAAGCGCCATGGTCTGCTTTCATTTTTGCTTTAAAGTTTGAACAACAGAGCAAGGACAGCAGAGGGGACATATGAGCGAACAGAGCGATCACTTCTCTCTTCTGACAAGTCTGCTGCCCTTGCGCTGTTATTCAAGCTTTAAAGCATATTTTGCCAGCAAGCCCAATCCTACACCCTCCTTTATTCTTCTGCTTACCCATTTGCATTGTATTGTATATAGAATCTGAAGCTTTTGGTGCGCAATACCTGAAACATGCATTCTACAATTGGGCCGAAGTATAACGTAGAGACAAATTTCGGTACTAAACAAGAAGCTGTTTACTGAAAGTCTTGCACGGTATTGTACTTACGAGTGCGTATGCTTCTCGGAAGAAGTGCTCGAGTCGCTTTTGGCGCTTCTCCTTTGTCTCGGCGTTGGCTAGCATCGTGTCGCGAGTAGTATTGATGCTCTCCAGTGTTTTCTTCCGGTTCACCAGGAAGCTTTCCAGTTTATTCAGGAACTTTTTACGAGAGTGGACGCTGTCGAACTGAAGAACCTGAGAGAAGTTTCATATTTGGAAAGGGGCACTCGGAGGAATAACACATGAAGGCACGGACGGAGGAAGAATGCTTCATCTCACAGCGCAAGGTACAAAATGGGCATAGGAACATTGAATTCGCGTGATCAGCGGGCAAGTATCTAAAGGACACAAATTTGAGCGAAACTTGAAGGGCTTGACAAGAACAAAGTTTGAATATATTAAAGCGACAGGATAACGTGAGTTGTTTGAGCGATTAAAATTTTTACTGCGGGTTGTGCGAGCATGTCTATCAACTGGGCTGCCCTTGGTCAAGGCTGCCTTTAGCGAAATGAAAAAGACAACGAAATTTCGTAATCAGTAGAATGACGCACTTTCGCCCGAAAGGAGAAGCAGTGATTGCGATAGCAAATAACTGGACATCTATACAAAGCAAGGTTAGTAGTATTATCGGCAGTATAAAGTGCTGTAAATTTTCGCTTACCAATTAAATTAACAAGCATGGCGTCATGTGTGCGCAGGCAAACGTGAATGCCTCTCTCTATATGACCGCGGACATTTGCACTCAACGCACTGGAGTGAACAAGGGTGGTATCAGCGAACAGTCCTTGATGCTCCCTTTCGCCTCAACGTGAACTAGGCGCGCGAGAGTACAGCGCAATTGAAGCCGTCAGTGATTTCAGATTGCCAGCCTTTGTAACCACCACGCATTTCTTCCTGGATAGGGCGCACGCCGTCGCACACAGCCGCGGCCTGAAAAGAGGATACACGAGTTAATCTGCCCCACCCCCCTCCCTTCATAAGGCGCGCACATCCACCTCCCTCGCACGTTTGAGAAGACACGCTGTGCTGCCTTCCCGCACTCGTCGTCCACTGCATAGGCGAGCTCAAGCCACCTTCCTTCATGGTTAACCCTCGCACGCTTTTCTTTCCACGTACAGCATACAGCGCGTGGCTGCGGTATTATCGCACTTGGAGTTTATACGGAACCCCATGTCGACGCGAACGCGGACGGGGTAAGTTGGTCTGCAGTGTCCATATAATGTCCATCTCCATAAAAGCAGCGCTGATGTATAACACCGTTTTTGCCGGTCTGTTTGTGTGTTTCCTTTAGGCTTTGGCAACAGTTCATTTTATTTGGCTCGGTGAATGGAATTGGTCCAATGCATTTTTTGTTGTTGTGGTACATGGTATTCAGAAATGTTACACAGTAGATCCGCTAAAGGCATCAACCACCACAGCGACTGCTATATAAAAACAAGGCCTTGTCAGTACTCTACAGATACAGTAGGAGATGTGATTAGATATTAAAATTATGGCAAATTGAAGTAGAATACTGCCCCTTCTATAATGTAATATTGTTCGGAAAACTGCATCTTGTGAAAGAGTTCCAGACGGTGACCAGAGGGAGCGCTGAGTATCAGATTCCTTTACTTTGTTAGAGTGGTTACAAGACTCGCTGAAAGGCAAGCCTCGACGGCTAAACAATTGCAACAAAGTTCGTAACTGTGAACCTCACGCATAAGAGGTCACACTATTTGTGCAGCTGGGCCGAAGAACTGCGGCGAGGCATCTTTCATGCTTCTGTTTTTATGACACTCACCAGATCATGGTCTCTCGGTGACCGCACAAGACACATGGGCTTCTTTGCCATGTCTGTGGTGACCTCTACTACAAGGGCTGAGACCGACTTGAAATCGACTTTCCGTAGGATTTCGCCCTTTCGATTCACCGTGGATAGAGACTCATCTGGCCCAATCTTGACCTTGACAAACCGCTTGTGGTTCTGGTGCAGCCATTCTTTGACATCTGCATTCCATAAAACACAGCAAATGTTACCAAAGTGTCGACAGACAATTAGCACGTCAAAAACGTCAGAAAGATTTCCCTGGTTTTATTAGAAGATGAGGTTGTGTTCCTTTATTTTATACTTGTGCCTTACTTATTCGCTCAAGTATGAAAGGTTGGGTGGGAGATCTGCGACAATTATAGAACCGTACTAAGTTGACCTTGTTAAAGCCCCTTCAGCAAATAGAGCCAATAAACAAAGAACATAGCGCGAACATTAAACTTGCACATTTCTAATACGTATGTCCCTCGTCTTAGAACCCTCTTCAAGTTAACAAAGTGTTACACAAACAGTACGCTTTCTTTCTGAGCCAGTCTTTCAAGGTTGGCTCATTTTAGAGCTTTTCGAGATTTGTCTTCCTTTACGCCACCATTACGAAAGCATAATAAAAAGGCTGTAGCGAACATCAATCAACAAAACCTTTACATCAGCTTTTTACAAGCAAACAACTGCGACTGGTGACAATAAATTCGCCAGATACGCTTAAGACTGCTTACGCGTGGGAATGCGCAGCATTATAATGTTTGTGACACGTGCACTAGGACACATGTTGAGTCAGTTATATGGCTGCGACGTGACGTGTGCAACTATGCACGCAGTAAATCACACTTTTGGTCAGTCAGGTGGCTGCGACGTGATTAATTAATGAGTAGATAGGCTTTCTTTTTTTGTGAGTAACCTGAAGGTCAGGGTTATCGGTGAGAGGCCTATGGTAACGCGCGTGAGTATTAGTTAACCTTCTTTATTTTTAGAAGAGTTTTCAAAGTTTGTAAGTCAAAGCGCGTAGGTTTTCCGTAAGTGCGTAATTTACACGAAAAAGCGTTCTTAGTTCCTTTAGCGCGTGTCTTGTGCGGACGGAAGGAAGCAGAAGGTTTATGACTGGGTTGTTCGTGTGTGTTGAGGGCGGCCGCGTTCTGACTTCTCTAGTAAGAAGCGCGGAACAAGTTATTGGAAGATACAATTTTCTTAAAGGTTCTGCGGAGTGCGTAAGTTACGCAAGTGCAATTGTTCGTTTAAGGTACGTGTCCTGTATATAGACCAGAGGAAGAAACGTAAGCATGATGAAACATTTGCGTAAGACGCAAGTACGAGCTCGGAATAGGGACCACAAAGCTGGCGCGATTATGACTACGTACCTGTGGAGTTGACAAGACTGTTCAGTGGCACCAGTACGTGCGATAAGTACGCCACTGCGAAAGGGTAAGAACTGGCTCTACGTGAACATAGGCTGCTTAAGTTGTGTTCGGGTATTGGTGGTTGAAAGACTTCGGTTACCTTTACACTTGTGCAGCACGACAGTCAGATATGGTTAATGACAAGGGGAACGTGAACGCTCGCTTTGGCGGCACAAAATTTTGGGGTCAAAATTTGGGGTTCCCAGGTGAGCGGTTTGCACTGAAATTTTGATAGGTAGCCTGGTGGGTTAACAGCTTATTCCGGGCGTTTGCACGCTGAGTGGTATTGTGTTGTCGGGATCGACTCTTCTGTGCCAGTTGTGAGATGATTGAAGACATTCCAAGTGCCCAGGGATTGCAGAGAGCAAAGCCATATTCTTGCTCGCCAGCCATTCTCTTCCTGCACAGCGGTTGTCAGCACTCGCCAGCCGAGATTTTCCGGGCCATGGAGGAGCTGTTACGATCGGCCTGCAGTGCTACTGCTCTGCATAGCTATCTCAGCCCGCTGCAGCTGCTTCGATCGACCCGCGGTGGTGGCGCCCTTCGGAGAACCGGCGAAGACGACAGCGCTAACCGATCATGAACTTCCTTAGGAGAATTGGAGACCACGGTAGCGTTAATCCACCATGCGGCTTATTCGCAGAGTCGGCGACGGCAGCAAGGCTGGCCACGTTTGGCGGACCGTGTATTGTTGGTTGATTTGTCATGGCCTTCATGGTCTCTTTGCAGCAAGAAGAGCTGCTCTAACAAAAGGGTGCATTGCGGTACGTTTTTCCTCGGGTCACAGGATTCATCACAGACTACTGACACTCGTGGCGACTACCGGAGAAAGTAAGCTGTGGAATTAAGAGGTGCAGGCTGTGGTGAGGCGTGACCACCTGGCTACGAGGACCCGCTTAACTCGGGTTCTAGGAATCCAAAGAGCGTACGTGTGTGTGTGAGCCCTCCCGCTCAAAGGCGGGTTGACTACGCTCCTACGACTGTGGACTTGTCCGATTGGACGAAGGTTGGACAGCAGTTTTCCCTCCCCTAGGGACCTAGGGAGGACAGAGGTTTTTTAAGCAGCAGTTTGCCGGGTGCTAGAGTGTGCTCGTGCTCGTGAGAAGTGTGCTCTGTGCAGGGTGCTTGGAGCTCGTGTGCTGTATGCTTTATCTTGCGTGCTCCATTTCGTAGTCACGCTAGACCGTCGAAATGTTTCTTTTTTAATATAAATATGCACATAAATCTATGTACTCCTAGTTCCTCCCAAGTTCCTCCCTACGACCTACAACTCTGACAAGGGATAAGCGCGAGCCAACGCATATCTACCGCTGTGTGGTTGTGACTGGACACGCACGTCCTGCTAAATATGGCACCTTCATTTAAAATTAGTGTTTTGATGCAATTGGCGCAGCACTTCCATATCTGATCCATGCATCTAGGGCCGTAGAACGTAAAATTATTTCATTCTGTTCTATTCCAATCTCCTGAGATTAAAGTAACGTAACGGCCGACACAAGCATCAGGCGGTAACGGGCAGCGTTGTTTCAACAGTACAATCAAACGATCTCGTCTATTAGCAAATAACATTGCCTCCTTGGCAGCTTCTTTAACTGATTCGCTGACATGAGGCGAGGATCGCGCACAAGTGGCACGGGATTCGGCGCGTCCGCGCTAGCACAATGAAAGTAGGTAGCAGGATGAAGAGGGCGGTGCGTGTGTCTGCGATTGGTCTGCTTGCTTACTTGACGAAGGCAGGTCCCGGGAGCGTGCAACAGGAGCTTGTAAATGGCGCTACAACGAGTCCTCAGCTAAGAACACAACCGCAAGAATTGGCATAGCGATGTCTAATACGTGCCCAAAGGGTCGACGAAGTTTAGTTTCACGCAAACATCCTGATTATGCGCTGACGAATCCGTTCTCTCCGGCAGATCGAAGTATCCAGTGCTAGAGCTATCGGCGGTCAGCCTTCTGTTATTCGAGTCTGAACGGGGAATTCAGCTTATGTTCCGAAATATTCAATTCTGTCGCGCACATTGTATACTTAGCCCGAACATGTCACCTTGAAGTGGTCGGATTTTGGGGTTTAGCGACCTCGCGTGAAAACAGGCGACGTGGTTGCAGCCAGAAACATTCTGGCCCATAGCGGAGGGCGAAAAAGGCAAGTGATGTATTGTGCTGAATTGCTTGCTTGGCATCTTATAGTACGACTGTAGAGCACTTAGGCGAGTGCGCAAGAAGGAACACGAAAGACACGCCGCTAGCGCAGACATGGCCTATGTGCGCTGCAATCGTGCTCCTACTGCAAAAAGAAGGCGTAGCATTGCAAATACATTGTTTCCTTTTGCTCGGCCCATTCGTGCATAAACAATGTGCACATTCATATAAGAAAGCGATATTTTGCGGCTGTCATGTCATCGCCTGACAGACAGGCGATGTGGGGGGTGGTCGGAAAAAAATGTTTGACCAATTGTGCAGGGCTCGTGGCAGAAAACAAACACCAATAGCTTGAAATAGCTCTACGTTATAGGGGTCCTACCCAGTGATACACACACATTCTATGGGATTGGCCAGGAACGTTCACTCACGCAGTGGCGCGTGCCGAGCCTCCAAAGAATTTGCGCATCAATAAGCTATCATTGAGGTTTATCTTGCTGACATTACGCACGCCACTGCGACGCGTGAACACAGACAGTGGCCATTCACGCGTGTCTTATTTTTGTCTTCTATCAAGGCTATCGCGCTACGGTGCATTATCATCTTGCTGAGCGAAAAGGGAAAAAGAACCGGTATAAAAATATCCCCTATACGCCAAATATGGAATCGAGGAATAGATAAAGTTGTAAGCCAAATGGATAAAGTGTAAGCCGCCCGCCCTCATTTGAACATTCCCCAAGGAACACAGTGCATCGACATGACCAAAAGCGGACACCGGGTCAAAGGCTTACACAATTTGTCGTAGTTTTTCCCAATTGCCATCTCTTTCTTGGCCTTGATGATCCGTCGTCTCTTGTTCTGGAGCTTTATGACACCATAACCAAGCCCTGCACATACTGCAAGAATATGAAAATATGACAGATGTCATTCATGCCGTTTTATTAGAAAATATTACACTCAAAGCAAGCAAAATTATAAAGTTGATAACCCCACATAGTTTTGCGTAAATGCACCATTCCATTATGGGCAGTGCCAGACGCACCAGTAGCTATAGAAGCCGACCAAGAGGTGCTAGTATGAGCGTTTTATCAAAATAGAGGCCATGATAAATAAAAGGCGTTCGCTAAAGCATGTTACGCATGTTTAAACAAGAAAATGTATTTAGTGATTGGTAAGCTGTAAAACGCATACAGCTACCTTGACAAACTCATGCTGGTGGTATAAGCACTTCTCCTTTTATACAGCGTGCCCCAACTACCATGCATCAAGAGTTCAAAATGTCCAAATGGCACGTAGCTGGGCACAACAAAGGTAACGCTGTTTGTCGTCCCTTGGAGGTACTCAGATAATTTTTTTTGTATTCCACCTAATTAAGTTATTATTCTTATTATTCCATATCTCAAATATATTCAGATGAAAAGTGTTAATCAGAAAATTAGAGCAACATGACAAACTCGCGATAAGCTTTCTGTTGCTCAACACGTGCACATAAGTGTTTTTTTGAGCGGGAAAAACGTGGGAGGAATGAGAAGAATGATCTATTTCCAAGCGACGGCAAATAGCATTACCTTTATCCACTTCCTCTACGTGGCATTTTTAATTATTGTTGCATCATAGTTGGGATGACCTGTGTATTCTGGTGTGTCATATTCTTTTGTTCCGCTTGTACCAAGCTGAAAGTGTACAAACTAAGCCAAGAGCAAGTGCTGCTCACACTCATAGGTCGCGCTGGTAATCTTATATGCGCTATTTTCAAGGCATTCCCCTTCGCCGTTCCCGGCATTCGCCGTTCCCGAGCCACTATAAGCAGGGCGATGGCTTTTTATCATAATAGATGTATTAATTTTTAATAGATGTTTTCAAACCAAGTTTACAATTCTTTGACTTGGCTACGTCAAGTACTATATACATGCTAATTAAAGTGTGTGCATAAGGATTGCAAGTAGACTAGAATCAGAATTCGGTGTCGAGCTAAAACAATATTGGAACCTTGTCTATTAGATTGCGCTCACAGAGAACTGATTCTAAGTGCCGCTGAACAACCGCTCAGTTGTTTATGCAATAAACTGCGGGCCGACTGTGCCATTAGCTGCCACTTTCCCATTGAAAGAGAGCAGTGACTAATCGTCTAAATTGCAACTCTTGCGCGATGAACCATGGAACGTCCACGTACTTATCGGTATAAAGGCCAGAATGAGACAGGAATAGATGTAGGCCACCTCGTTGCCCCTGAAATAGTCCCAGCCATCCAAGATCATGCAGGGTTCCAGCACGGAGCTGTTTATCTGCTGCGGCTGTGGACACGGGTCACCTGCAAGAAATCGTGCAAAAAGCCACAGTAAATGGCAGAATGGCTGACACAGTAGTTTGGCGCGAAATTACTACGAGATGGTGAGAGCCCGTTTGCACTTGTCATCGCTGTCGTTGTTCCTTAAATATTTAAGATGTAATGAAATACAACATAACTTGCCTAGGTATGATTCCGGGATACTGATACATGGGCGCCGCCATATAGGGGTGCTGCACGAACCTTTCCTCAGCGTAATGCATACTAACGTCAAATTAACTTCATAATGAAACCCCTAACGCATGTCTACAACCAGTTTTGTACCTGCAACTCTATTGCAAGAACGTGCGTTTCGTTGTTACAGATAGTAAACGGCGGAGTCTGCCGTCTACAAGCCATGCTGCTAAAGCCTTGCTATTCTCTTACCACGTTAAACATAGAGAATTTATGCCAGCAATAAAAAAAATATATATTTTTCTCTCAGTACGATCAAACACTGCGGACATAATTCTTAGATAGGGGAAGTACTAAATATTACACGAGCGGTGACAAGAATGAGTGCAGCTGTGACGTCATATAAACGTGCCGACCATGCATGTATTCTGTGCTGGCAAGGACAGGAATTGGTGGCGCTTATCAAAGTCATACTATTCGCCGTGCCTGGCATTCTAATAAACACTTGGGCTGCTAGTTCCACAAGCACCGCCTGGCGGCCATCTGGCCCTCCGAACAACACCGTAAACGAATCCCGGCCGCACCTGACGAAATAAGCCTGTTCCTGTCTTTCTCTCTCTCTCTTTCTCTCTCTCGTCGCCAAGAACGCTAGTTTTAAGGCACTTTGCTATCAGATTAGACGATGAAAGTGAGACGAGGTAAAAAGAAATAGTAGACAACGTACTGCGCTACCTTCTTTTTTTTCTCGCTGAGACAGCAGTTATGCGATCCACACTGGAAGCCGCCGTTGTGGCTGTGGTGTTGCGCAGCTAAGCCTGAGGGATCAAACCCGAGCCATGGTGGCCAAATTTCCATGTGGGTTAAATGCAAAACATCCGGTGTACCATGTATTTGGTGCGCATTACACCGAAAAAATCACCGCCGCTTCCACACCGTGAAGATGGTTGAACAACGAAGTTGTGTTAGTTACACCAAGTGTTACACCATGCAAGTCCAACTTTGCAAGCAGTCTATATTGTAATTCTTTCGTTTCACCATTCTTTCGCCACATTTTAGCTTTTCCTTGCTTCACGTGGTGAGCATGCCCTACGACGACGGGCCCGTTGACGAGCCAACTCTCGCTGACGCTCGCGGTAGGCGGCTTCTTCCTCAGGAGTACGCATTATATACTCGTGGTCTTCCCGTAGTTCTAGCTTGGATGGAATGTG